>NC_058083.1:134846524-135484024 GCF_014858855.1 Bufo gargarizans | reverse complement strand
AAGGGACAGAGCAGAGGCTGTGATGCTGATGGTGCACGCAGAGGCCTTGGCCCTGGGCACGTAGAAACTGTGCCTGCTGCCAGAGCACAAGAAAAACAATCATCTACGATACCTAGCTTCATGTCCCAGTTTGCAGGGTGGCACAGGACACCACTCTTGAAGTCAGACCAGTACGACCAGGTGGTCGGTTGGATTGCAGTAGATAATGCTTCCGGTTGCTTAAGCGCCACCCTGTCTTCCAGCAAGTCCAGTCTCAGTAGCCAAGAGTCTGCTCAACCCAATCTTCATCCTGATCCTCCTTCCTCTCACCATGGAGAGTCTGGGCAAACAAGTGATCCCACACTCGGATATTCCGATGAGCTCATTTCAGCGCCATTCCTTGATTTGGCCCTCTTGCCAAGCACGTTTGAAGAGGGATAGATCTTGTGCCCTGATCCCCAAACTCTTGAGCATCCACAATCACAAGAAGATGACAGTGGGGAACGGCAATTACTATTTAATGAGGTGAATGATCATGAGACACAGTTGCCAATAAGTCAATGGCAATTACTGTCTCAAGAGGTTGATGAAGAGGATGAGACACAGTTGTCAATCACTGGGGTTGTGGTTAGGTCAACAAGTCAGGAGGATGAGCAGAGGATGTGGAATAGGAGGTGGTGGATGATGAAGTCACTGACCCAAACTGGGAAGGTGGAAAGCCGAGCGAGGACAGCAGTACAGAGGGGGAGGGATATGCACCACGGGAACAGGCTGGAAGAGGCAGTGGGGTGGCAAAAGGGAGAAGGCAGGCCACAACAAACAGGCCCGCAACTGTTCCTCAGAGCACACCCTTGCGGAAATCTCCCTTGCCAAGGGGTAGGTGTTTCGCGGTCTGGCGCTTTTTGAGGAAAGTGCGGACGACAAAAGTATCTTAATTTCTAACATGTGCCATACAAAAATGAGGCAGGTCCGAATGCCTCCCGCCCTGCACCTGGACCTTCACAAGCACCATCAGCGACCACATCCACTTCTGTGTCCCAGTGCAGCGTCCAAATGTACTTACCCCAGGCATTTGAACACAAGCACAAATACCCAGCCACTACAGGCCATAGCACTAAATGCGCAGCTTTCCAAATTACTGGCCCGGGAAATGTTGCCATTTAGGCTTGTGGACACTGAGGTCTTCCGCAGCTTGATGTCGGTTGTCACCCTGTGTTAGGCAGTCCCCAGCCGTCACTATTTTTCAAGGTGTGCCGTGCCTGCCTTACACCAACATGTGTCCGTAACATCACACATGCCCTGACCAACGCAGTTACTGGGAAGGTCCACTTAACCACGGACACATGGACAAGTGCATTCGTCCAGGGACACTACATTATCCCTGACGGCACACTGGGTGAATGTTGTGGAGCGAGTCGTACCCTGGGATGGCACAGGTGCTACAGACACCAAGGATTGCAGGCCCTACGTCAATCAGGGTTTCCACCAGCACGTATGTTAGTTGCTCCAACCCCCACTTCTTCCCCTCCACCTCCTCCTCCACTTCCACCTCCGAATTATCCACGTGCAGCACCAGTCAGTCATTGGTAGCTGGATGCAGTGTAGCACTGCAGTGGGGAAGCGGCAACAGGCAGAGCTGAAGCTGATATGCTTGGTGGACATAGAGCACACTGCCGCAGAGCTGTGGCAGGGGATAAGAGACCAGACTAAGGTGTGGCTCTCACCACTCAACCTAGGACCAGGCATAATAGCAGTAACTTGGTGGCGGCTTTGGAGCTCGGCTAGCTCAGACACATCCCATGCCTAGCCCGCGTCTTTAACTTAGTGGTTCAGCGGTTTCTGAAAACCTTCCCTAATTTATCTGAGATACTGGTGAAGGTGAGCCGCGTGTGTGCACATTTCCGTAAGTCATCGACAGCTTACAACGGTCTGTCAACGCTGCAGCAGCGCTTGAAAATGCCAGCTGCTCACTGGCTGTTTTGCGACGTGAGCACCCGTTGTAACTCGACCGTCCACATGTTGGCCAGGCTTTGTAAGCAGCAGAGGGCAGTAGTGGAATACCAGCTGCAACATGGGCGTCACCTTCACAGACAGCTTCTGCTATTCACAAGCGAGAAGTGGGCATGGATGTCTGACCTCTGTGAGGTTTTAAGAAACTTTGAGGAATCAACACACATGGTGAGTGACGAGAACGCTATTATCAGCAAAACCATTCCACTTCTATGTCTACTCAAACACTTGCTGCTCACACTTAAGGACGACTCTTTGCATGTGGAAGAGGTGGAAATGGGAGGAGCAGGAGCAGAACAGGGTTGTTCTCATGGAAGTTTAATTCCATCTGTTCAGCGTGGGTGGGCAGAAGAGGAGGAAGAGGATGAGGAGATTGAGAGTGATCCTCCTGATGATGAGAGCGAAGTCTTGCCTGTTGGTACTCTGGCACACATGGCTGACTTCATGTTAGACTGCCTTTCCCGCGACCCACGCGTTATACGCATTTTAGACAACATGGCTTTCTAGTTGTTGCCCCTTTTCGACCCCTGCTACAAAGAGAACTTCTCATCTCGCGTTCCTCTGGTGGAGAGGTTGAGCAAACGGTGCAATACCAGAAGATGCTAGTTCCTTGGACAACCGAGGAGGGGAGACAAGGGGAACACACAGCAGTTCCAACAGAGTCAGGGCAACACTCTACAAAGCCTGGGACAGTTTCATGACACCCCGCCATCACCCTCAGCCTAATGCGTGGCCTAGTGTCACAAAGAGGGAAACATTTTGGAAGATGGTGAAGGAGTACATAGCAGACCGTGTCAGCGTCCACAATGATCCTTCTGTGCCTTACAACTACTGGGTGTCCAAGCTGGACACGTGACACGAACTGGCACTCTACGCCCTTGAGGTGCCGGCCTGCCCTGCCGCCAGCATTTTGTCTGAGCAGTGCTGCTGGTGGCATTATAACAGATAAGCATATCCGCCTGTCAACTGAAAATGCTGACAGGCTGACTCTTATAAAAATAAACAAGGCTTGGATTGACCATGACTTCTCGACTCCACTAGAGGAAAGCTGATGAACATAAAGGCACTTTAAATGAGTTGTTTATAATGTACTTAATACACTGTATTCCCATGCTTCCCTTCCACCACAAACAAGGGTATATGGTTGAATCTTCCTTTTCTTATCCTCCTTCGCCTCTTCCATCATATCACCATGCTTATTCGTCGCATATAATGGCCTTGTATATATGCCCTTCGCATATGTTTTACAGGGTCCGCTCAGCTGCAGGTCCTCGCATATAATTCTTTAGAGGGTCAGATCACCTGCAGGCCCTTACATATAATCTTTTACAGGATCAGATCACCAGCAGGCCCTCGCATATAATTTTTTACAGGGTCAGCTCACCAGCAGGTCTTCACCTACAATCTTTTATAGGGTCAGCTCACCGGAAGACCCTCGCATATAATTTTTTAGAGGGTCAGCTCACCAGCAGGCCCACACCTAAAATCTTTTAGAGGGTCAGCTCACCTGCAGGCCCTCACCTAATTATAACTACAGTAATAGGTAATTTCCACGCATGATGCCTTGCTTGTATGTGGTAGCCATAGCCGTTTCTCAGGCTCCCTCTCCGGAATCGAACCGTGATTCCCCATTACCCGTAGTCACCATGGTTTGCGCTGACAATAACATCGAAAGTTGATAGGCTAGACATCCGAATTGATCGTCACCGTCACGGGGACGTGCGATTGGCCACAGGTTATATAGAGTCACCAAAGCTGCCGCAGGCCCTCACCCATAATGTTTTAGATGGTCATATCAGCAGGCATTTGCGCCAAATGTTTTTGAGGGTATCCAGCAGGACATTAATCATAATTTTTCAAGGCTGTGTATGATACCCTCCTTTATGTGTAACAAAGGGTGTATTGGAGTACCTGTTCCTTGTAATTTTTGGCAGCCCTTTCACTTACTGCATAGGCTTTATGAGTGTAGGAGTCCCACTACATAAACAATTGTACCACAATGTGAATGAGGCGCTCCTTTATGTGATATACTGGTTGTATCGGAAGTGCCTCTTCCTTGTACTTTTTTGCAGCACTTGCACTTTATATACAAGTAAATATACAGGAAATAATTTTTCCTTTAAAATCTTTTTTTTCTTCGGTTTTGTGCGTATTATTGTCAGTCTGTAAAAGTGGCGTACTACTCAGACGACATCGTTCCCAGCAGCGATCTGGGAGTCCAATATGCATCCAGACATCCTCCTTATGCTGTTTACAGACATTTTGGTGGTGTTTCCATCAATTTCTGACCTTCTCCTATGAACCAGGCACCCTCCGCTCTTCAGAGCAGGGGGTGCCTGGTTTAATGCTCGAGTTGAACACCCTAGCATCCCGATGTGTTCGACCTGGGCCCCTGAGCACCCGAGCACTATGGTGCTCGATCAACATTAACAAGGCAATCTGAGCGGACCACGGCTTCTTCAATTAGTGTTTTATTCCATAAATCCTTACAGTAATTGGACACGTTTCGGCCCGTCCAGCCTTCGTCAGCAAACATTTCACAGACTGATATACATCTCAAGTTATAGTAGCTACCCCACCAACACGTGGGATGACGTCAGACGCCCAGGTAGAGGCGGTCATAGCAATGTCTGTCAATCAGAGGTAGTGGGCATACAACAGGCCAATACAGAAGGTAGGTGAATACACATGTATAATATAATATAACAACCTAATTAGAAAATTGCACATAATAAAATACAAAATTGTAAAACAATAAAGCACAGAAACAATACCGCAAAGTCACAAAGTGTCATCTTGAATATGCCATCTGAAAGGGAAACAAATGATAATTAGCACATTATATACATCATTTATCATCCAACTATTCTAATTGTCTTCTCTGTCTTGTCCTTCAAAATGTACCGTATCTATCAGATATACTGTATCCTTCCCAATGCACATCCAGATACACTGTGTTATATGGTATAGCACATTGGCTATCTACCTATCCATCTGCCTATTAGTGCTTTCTAATGTTATTACAAAAAAATGCTTTTTAAAGTGTATCTTTAATTATACATACATACATTTCATGCTTACATTAGAAATGATAGCGTTAAAGGGGTTGACCAAGGATTTTTAAGTGATGGGCTATCCTCAGGATAGGCCATCACTAGCTGATTTGTGGGTCTGACACCCAGCATCCCCGCTGATCAGCTGGTTTGTGTATCTGTCAATAGAATTCAGCACTGGAGCTATAGAGCACCGTTCACAATTTAGCAGTGGGAGCTTGCTACTATAGATTTATTACTATAGATCATAAAATGAAAGTGTGGATTGACTGCCCATGTGCCCAGAACATTAATACGTTACAATAGAGGAATTAAGGAAGACTCACATAGGTAGAATTGTAAATCAGTAAATTGTGCAATGAGACAGTTGAAAGCAGATATCAGAATGTCACAGTTGGAGCTGCTGTGAATGTTGCCCTGTGGACCAGATTGGAGCTGTATTAAACATCAACATAACAGTAGAAAAATAGATAGATCTTTTTCTGGTTTTGTCCCCAATACATACAGGTCCTTCTAAAAAAATTAGCATATTGTGATAAAGTTCATTATTTTCTGTAATGTACTGATAAACATTAGACTTTCATATATTTTAGATTCATTGCACACAACTGAAGTAGTTCAAGCCTTTTATTGTTTTAATACTGATGATTTTGGCATACAGCTCATGAAAACCCAAAATTCCTATCTAAAAAAATTAGCATATCATGAAAAGGTTCTCTAAACGAGCTATTAACCTAATCATCTGAATCAACTAATTAACTCTAAACACCTGCAAAAGATTCCTGAGGCTTTTAAAAACTCCCAGCCTGGTTCATTACTCCAAACCGCAATCATGGGTAAGACTGCCGACCTGACTGCTGTCCAGAAGGCCATCATTGACAAACTCAGGCAAGAGGGTAAGACACAGAAAGAAATTTCTGAACGAATAGACTGTTCCCAGAGTGCTGTATCAAGGCACCTCAGTGGGAAGTCTGTGGGAAGGAAAAAGTGTGGCAGAAAACGCTGCACAACTAGAAGAGGTGACCGGACCCTGAGGAAGATTGTGGAGAAGGACGATTACAGACCTTGGGGGACCTGCGGAAGCAGTGGACTGAGTCTGGAGTAGAAACATCCAGAGCCCCCGTGTACAGGCGTGTGCAGGAAATGGACTACAGGTGCCGCATTCCCCAGAAACAGCGGCAGAAGCGCCTGACCTGGGCTACAGAGAAGCAGCACTGGACTGTTGCTCAGTGGTCCAAAGTACTTTTTTCGGATGAAAGCAAATTTTGCATGTCATTCGGAAATCAAGGTGCCAGAGTCTGAAGGAAGACTGGGGAGAGGGAAATGCCAAAATTCCTGAAGTCCAGTGTCAAGTACCCACAGTCAGTGATGGTCTGGGGTGTCAGCTGCTGGTGTTGGTCCACTGTGTTTTATCAAGGGCAGGGTCAATGCAGCTAGCTATCAGGAGATTCTGGAGCACTTCATGCTTCCATCTGCTGAAAAGCTTTATGGAGATGAAGATGTCATTTTTCAGCACGACCTGGCACCTGCTCACAGTGCCAAAACCACTGGTAAATGGTTTACTGACCATGGTATTACTGGGCTCAATTGGCCTGCCAAATCACCTGACCTGAACCCCATAGAGAATCTGTGAGATATTGGGAAGAGAAAGTTGAGACGCAAGACCCAACACTCTGGATGAGCTTAAGGCCGCTATCGAAGCATCCTGGGCCTCCATAACACCTCAGCAGTGCCACAGGCTAATTGCCTCCATGCCACGCCGCATTGAAGCAGTCATTTCTGCAAAAGGATTCCCGACCAATTATTGAGTGCAGAACTGAACATAATTATTTGAAGGTTGACTTTTTTTGTATTAAAAACACTTTTCTTTTATTTGTCGGATGAAATATGCAAATTTTTTTAGATTTTGAGCTGTATGCCAAAATCATCAATATTAAAACAATAAAAGGCTTGAACTACTTCAGTTGGTGTGTAATGAATCTAAAATATATGAAAGTCTAATGTTTATCAGTACATTACAGAAAATAATGAACTTTATCACAATATGCAAATTTTTTTAGAAGGACCTGTATCTAGAGTTTTCTCCAAATTGTGATTAGAAGAGTTTATTTGTGTTTAGGCAGATTACACACAGCTCATAGAAGTCTATAGCGCACAAAGGAGTGAGCTGCTAAAGGGAGAAGAAGGCATTTTTTTTATTTTAAATTGTTATTTCAACTTTGTTAAAAGGTTAGTGAACCCTTAGGTTAAATGCACACAATTAGGATCCGTAGGTCATGTACATTGTATTCTATGAGAATTAGAAATTTTCAATGCACATGTATCATGTCAATTCTCAATCCGCAGCATATACATTTATTTCATTCACTTAGTAAAATCCGCATGCGGAAAATCGGTGTCAAATCCGCACCAATTGATGCGGATTGACTGCATGGATTTGCCTGCGAACACCTGAGGATTTCAGTGCGGATTCTCTGCACATGAATCCAGAACGTGTCCATGTACCCTTAGATTAAATGCACATGATCAGGCTTGCGTGCAGATTTTTTCAGCGGATTTGCATGCTGAAAATCCGCACCGTAGGTCATGTACATTGTATTCTATGAGAATTTGAAATTCTCATGCCCATTATGTGGATTTTGACCTACGGCGCCAATTTTAAAATCCTCAGCATGTCAATTTATTTAATTTTTCCTGTCCGGATTATTTCTATTCACTTCAATAGGGACAGTAAAATCTGCATGCGGAAATTGCGCACAAAATCTGCATGTAAATCCGTACCGATTGATGCGGATTGACCGCACAGATTTCCCTGCGAGTACTTGCAGATTTCAGTGCGGATTGTCCACACATAAATCCTGAATGTGTGCATTTACCCTTAAGGTTGCAGTTAGCCGTTCACTACATCATACGCATTAATTTTAGCGCTGTCATAATTGCATGCTGAATCCATATATATCAAGCCCCCACCATATGGCTGTGGAAAAAAAGGAAGGGAATTTAAAGATCCTCTTCGATATACAGCCCAGTTTAGGAGTCTCAAAATAAACTTCACCAACCTCTAGAACAGAGTTCAGCAACCTTTGGAACTCCAGCTGTTGTGAAACTACAACTCCCAGCATGCATAGCTGCTCAACTGTTCTCTGAACTTTCATAGAAGGTAATGGAGCATGCTGGGAGTTGTAGTGTCACTGCAGCTGGAGTGTCAAAGGTTAGAATTAGAAAGAAGAATTCGGCATCATCAAATGTGTCATCTCATGTGGCAGTGTTTTCTAATGGCTGCAGGTTGTAACTTGTAATTTTCACCATTCTTATGTGGTTTCTTCTACTGGGATATAACGTACCAGTGCAGTCATTGTATGATGCAGCTATGTGACACGACAAGTATTTTTAATTCTACTATTCTGAGGTTGGTCGGGGTTGCTGCACCATATCTATAGCATTTAGTAGAATTAGGAATATCAATTCTTGTTATGTTTTATAATACACTACCTGTCCAAAAACCTGGATTTAACTAAGCAAATAGTTATGAGCCTCCTATTGGATAATTACTGCATGGGCGATTATCTTTCAGCTGGCAACAAGTTATTTAACCCCAACTGGTGCAATGAGTTGCTTCTCATTTCTTAAACAACCATGTTGAAAGACACATCTCGTGGTCGTGGAAAATATGTTAGTCTGTTTGAGAAGGGTCAAATCATTGTCATGCATCTAGTAGATAAAACATCTAAGGAGATTGCAGAAACTACTAAAATTGGGTTGTTAAGAACTGTCGAACGCATTATAAAATACTGGAAGGATAGTGGGGACCCATTGTATTCGAGGAAGAAATGTGGCGTGGAAAAACTCCTGAATGATCGTGATCGGCGATCACATAAACATTTGGTGACATCAAATCAAAGAAAAACAAAGGTAGAACTCAGGGCTACGTTTAATAGTGAAAGTAAGAGCATTTCCACATGCACAATGCAAAGGTAACTCAAGGGAATGGGACTGAACAGCTGTGTAGCCATAAGAAAACCACTAATCAGTGAGGCAAACCAGAAAAAAGGCTTCAATTTGCTAGGGAGCATAAAGATTGGACTCTGGAGCAATGGAAGAAGGTCATGTGGTCTGATGAGTCAAGATTTGCCCTTTTCCAGAGTGATGGGCGCAACAGGGTAAGAAGGGAGGCAGATGAAGTGATGCACCCATCATGTCTAGTGCCTCCTGTACAAGCCTGTGGGGGCAGTGCTATGATCTGGGATTGCTGTCTAGGTTCAACAGTATGTGCTCCAAGAATGAGGTCAGCTGACTACCTGAACATACTGAATGACTAGGTTATTCCATCAATGGATTTGTTCTTCCCAGATGGCACAGACATATTCCTAGAAGACAATGCCAGGATTTATCAAATTGTGAAAGAGTGGTTCAGGGAGCATGAGACATCATTTTCACATGGATTGGCCACCACAGAGTCCAGACCTTAACCCCATTTTGAATCTTTCTTTTTTTTTTCATGGTGTTTTTTTTTGGGACAGGCAGTGTATATAAAAGAGAGACACTTTTTGGAATTAAAATGAAATGTCAACTTTCCTTTAATACATTATTGACCTATTCACCCCGAACTGCCCTGCTATGTTACAGTATCGACCATAAGAAGTTGCTCTGAATATTCTGTTCTTCCTACAAGCAGAGAGTTTAGAAAATGAATTTGAGGGCAGAATTGCAGTTAGGAAAATGAATTTCCGCCTTTATGACTTGCACAGAAATGTCTATTCTAATATACCAAAGAAAATTTAGCACAAAATAGGTTAAGCTGCTCATCCTTTAAAACATTAGGTAATTCATACTAAATGACCTGACCTAGTTTTACGGAAGGATATATTCAGTAAGTCGTCACATAGATATGATAACCATGTATAATCCAAAATGATTTCATTATAATGAAGCCCACGTCTAAAAAAAGGTTATAAGTAGAGTTGAGCGAACACCTGGATGTTCGGGTTCGAGAAGTTCGGCCGAACATCCCGGAAATGTTCGGGTTCGGGATCCGAACCCGATCCGAACTTCGTCCCGAACCCGAACCCCATTGAAGTCAATGGGGACCCGAACTTTTCGGCACTAAAAAGGCTGTAAAACAGCCCAGGAAAGAGCTAGAGGGCTGCAAAAGGCAGCAACATGTAGGTAAATCCCCTGCAAACAAATGTGGATAGGGAAATGAATTAAAATAAAAATTAAATAAATACAAATTAACCAAAATCAATTGGAGAGAGGTTCCATAGCAGAGAATCTGGCTTCCCGTCACCCACCACTGGAACAATTCTAGTAAGAAGCAGGGCGGCAATACCAGAGGGTTAGACGGATCGTTAGTGATAGGGATATGTGTCAAACAAGATTAGACGATATGACCAATAAATTTAGAGAGCGAGGCTACCCCCCTGATCTATTGAAAATACAGCGTAATAAAGCTGAGATTACACCACCAGATAGAACTAAGAAAGAAACAAGGATCCCCTTAGTGATTAAATACCATCCCTGGTCCCAGCGCCTTAGGACTATTGTTAATCAACATTGGCACATATTATCTAAGTCCTATCCACGGATAGGAGAGTTCCAGAGGCCACCCATGATATGCTATAAATGGGCAGAAAATATTAGGGATAAAATAGTCCGGGCGGATGTGGGAAGTAATAAAATAGAAAGAGGACAGAGTACTTTATCTACACCTAGACGGGGCACTTTTCCTTGTTTAAACTGTGTCAATTGTTCCAGCGTTATAAAGGGTTCATGTTTCTCCCACCCACACTCAGGTGAAAATATTCCAATAAGGGGCACGTTCACTTGTGATAGTAGATTTGTGGTTTACATTCTTAAATGTCCATGTGGATTACTATATGTGGGGGAAACCTCAATGAGAATGAAGGACAGACTAAGTAAACACAAATCTACTATCCGTAAACAGAATTTATTACTCCCAATACCCCTTCATTTTTATGATAAAAAACACAACATCTCGCAGTTGAGGTATCAGATTATTGAAGGTGTATCATTACCCCGTCGAGGGGGTGACAGAAATAAATTGTTATTGAAAAGGGAGGCTTACTGGATCCATCGTCTTCAGACAATGGAGCCCAGGGGCCTCAATCGTGAGTACAATGTGTCCTGCTTCCTATAAGGCATTCGGCCTTATGCAATCTGATAAATATATTTCTTTTTTTCTTCAGCGTGATTAATCACTGCAAGAATGGACTATGTGACTGAAAATCTTCGCCAGTATAGAGTGGATATGTTTTTTGCGAATTTTCAATTGCGAATTTTCAGTTGCGAATTTTTAGTTGCGAATTTTCAATTGCGAATTTTCAATTTTCAATTGCGAATTTTCAGTTGCGAATTTTCAATTGCGAATTTTTCAATGCGAATTTTTCATTGCGATTATTTGATATGCGAATTTTATTTAATGAGGGAGGCGGAGCTTCTTTGATGATGTCAGTTCCTTTGTGTTTCATTTATGTATAAATAGCTGGAGTGTAAGATGTTTTATGCAGTCTGATGAAAGCACATCTGTGCTGAAACGCGTCACTATGCCATTTTGAATATGTGACTGAATAAATCTACATTGTGATCTACATCAGCGAAGTGCCGGTCCTTTCCTTTGAAACCACCACTGGAACAGTCCATTCTCAGATATTTAGGCCCCGGCACCCAGGCAGAGGAGAGAGGTCCCGTAACAGAGAATCTGTCTTCATGTCAGCAGAGAATCAGTCTGCATGTCATAGCAGAGAATGAGGCTTCACGTCAGCCACCACTGCAACAGTCCATTGGCATATATTTAGGCCCAGCACACACACAGGCAGAGGAGAGAGGTCCCGTAACAGAGAATCTGGCTTCATGTCAGCAGAGAATCAGTCTGCATGTCATAGCAGAGAATGAGGTTTCACGTCAGCCACCACTGCAACAGTCCATTGGCATATATTTAGGCCCAGCACACACACAGGCAGAGGAGAGAGGTCCCGTAACAGAGGATCTGGCTTCATGTCAGCAGAGAATCAGTCTGCATGTCATAGCAGAGAATCAGGCTTCACGTCAGCCACCACTGCAACAGTCCATTGTCATAAATTTAGGCCCAGCACCCAGGCAGAGGAGAGAGGTCCCGTAACAGACAATCTGGCTTCATGTCAGCAGAGAATCAGTCTGCATGTCATAGCAGAGAATGAGGCTTCACGTCAGCCACCACTGCAACAGTCCATTGGCATATATTTAGGCCCAGCACACACACAGGCAGAAGAGAGAGAGGTCCCGTAACAGAGAATCTGGCTTCATGTCAGCAGAGAATCAGTCTGCATGTCATAGCAGAGAATGAGGCTTCACGTCAGCCACCACTGCAACAGTCCATTGGCATATATTTAGGCCCAGCACACACACAGGCAGAGGAGAGAGGTCCCGTAACAGTCAATCTGGCTTCATGTCAGCAGAGAATCAGTCTGCATGTCATAGCAGAGAATGAGGCTTCACGTCACCCACCACTGCAACAGTCCATTGGCATATATTTAGGCCTAGCACACAGGCAGAGCAGAGAGGTCCCGTAACAGACAATCTGGCTTCATGACAGCAGAGAATCAGTCTGCATGTCATAGCAGAGAATGAGGCTTCACGTCACCCACCACTGCAACAGTCCATTGGCATATATTTAGGCCTAGCACACAGGCAGAGCAGAGAGGTCCCGTAACAGACGATCTGGCTTCATGTCAGCAGAGAATCAGTCTGCATGTCATAGCAGAGAATGAGGCTTCACGTCAGCCACCACTGCAACAGTCCATTTGCATATATTTAGGCCTAGCACACAGGCAGAGGAGAGAGGTCCCGTAACAGACAATCTGGCTTCATGTCAGCAGAGAATCAGTCTGCATGTCATAGCAGAGAATGAGGCTTCACGTCACCCACCACTGCAACAGTCCATTGGCATATATTTAGGCCTAGCACACAGGCAGAGCAGAGAGGTCCCGTAACAGACAATCTGGCTTCATGACAGCAGAGAATCAGTCTGCATGTCATAGCAGAGAATGAGGCTTCACGTCACCCACCACTGCAACAGTCCATTGGCATATATTTAGGCCTAGCACACAGGCAGAGGAGAGGTTCATTCAACTTTGGGTAGCCTCGCAATATAATGGTAAAATGAAAATAAAAATAGGATTGAATGAGGAAGTGCCCTGGAGTCCAATAATATATGGTTATGGGGAGGTAGTTAATGTCTAATCTGGACAAGGGACGGACAGGTCCTGTGGGATCCATGCCTGGTTCATTTTTATGAACGTCAGCTTGTCCACATTGGCTGTAGACAGGCGGCTGCGTTTGTCTGTAATGACGCCCCCTGCCGTGCTGAATACACGTTCAGACAAAACGCTGGCTGCCGGGCAGGCCAGCACCTCCAAGGCATAAAAGGCTAGCTCTGGCCACGTGGACAATTTAGAGACCCAGAAGTTGAATGGGGCCGAACCATCAGTCAGTACGTGGAGGGGTGTGCACACGTACTGTTCCACCATGTTAGTGAAATGTTGCCTCCTGCTAACACGTTGCGTATCAGGTGGTGGTGCAGTTAGCTGTGGCGTGTTGACAAAAGTTTTCCACATCTCTGCCATGCTAACCCTGCCCTCAGAGGAGCTGGCCGTGACACAGCTGCCTTGGCGACCTCTTGCTCCTCCTCTGCCTTGGCCTTGGGCTTCCACTTGTTCCCCTGTGACATTTGGGAATGCTCTCAGTAGCGCATCTACCAACGTGCGCTTGTACTCGCGCATCTTCCTATCACGCTCCAGTGCAGGAAGTAAGGTGGGCACATTGTCTTTGTAGCGTGGATCCAGCAGGGTGGCAACCCAGTAGTCCGCACAGGTTAAAATGTGGGCAACTCTGCTGTCGTTGCGCAGGCACTGCAGCATGTAGTCGCTCATGTGTGCCAGGCTGCCCAGGGGTAAGGACAAGCTGTCCTCTGTGGGAGGCGTATCGTCATCGTCCTGCCTTTCCCCCCAGCCACGCACCAGTGATGGACCCGAGCTGCGGTGGGTGCCACCCCGCTGTGACCATGCTTCATCCTCATCCTCCTCCACCTCCTCCTCATCCTCGTCCTCCTCGTCCTCCAGTAGTGGGCCCTGGCTGGCCACATTTGTACCTGGCCTCTGCTGTTGCCAAAAACCTCCCTCTGAGTCACTTCGAAGAGACTGGCCTGAAAGTGCTAAAAATGACCCCTCTTCCTCCTCCTCCTCCTCCTCCTCCTGGGCCACCTCCTCTTCCATCATCGCCCTAAGTGTTTTCTCAAGGAGACATAGAAGTGGTATTGTAACGCTGATAACGGTGTCATCGCCACTGGCCATGTTGGTGGAGTACTCGAAACAGCGCAACAGGGCACACAGGTCTCGCATGGAGGCCCAGTCATTGGTGGTGAAGTGGTGCTGTTCTGTAGTGCGACTGACCCGTGCGTGCTGCAGCTGAAACTCCACTATGGCCTGCTGCTGCTCGCACAGTCTGTCCAGCATGTGCAAGGTGGAGTTCCACCTGGTGGGCACGTCGCATATGAGGCGGTGAGCGGGAAGGCCGAAGTTACGCTGTAGCGCAGACAGGCGAGCAGCAGCAGGATGTGAACGCCGGAAGCGCGAACAGACGGCCCGCACTTTATGCAGCAGCTCTGACATGTCGGGGTAGTTGTGAATGAACTTCTGCACCACCAAATTCAGCACATGCGCCAAGCAAGGGATGTGCGTCAAATTGGCTAGTCCCAGAGCTGCAACGAGATTTCGCCCATTATCACACACCACCAGGCCGGGCTTGAGGCTCACCGGCAGCAACCACTCGTCGGTCTGTTGTTCAATACCCCGCCACAACTCCTGTGCGGTGTGGGGCCTGTCCCCCAAACATATGAGTTTCAGAATGGCCTGCTGACGTTTACCCCGGGCTGTGCTGAAGTTGGTGGTGAAGGTGTGTGGCTGACTGGATGAGCAGGTGGAAGAAGAGGAGGAGGAAGCCGAGAAGGAGGAGGTGGCAACAGGAGGCAAAGAATGTTGCCCTGCGATCCTTGGCGGCGGAAGGACGTGCGCCAAACAGCTCTCCGCCTGGGGCCCAGCTGCCACTACATTTACCCAGTGTGCAGTTAGGGAGATATAGCGTCCCTGGCCGTGCTTACTGGTCCACGTATCTGTGGTTAGGTGGACCTTGCTACAGATGGCGTTGCGCAGTGCACACTTGATTTTATGGGATACTTGGTTGTGCAGGGAAGGCACGGCTCTCTTGGAGAAGTAGTGCCGGCTGGGAACAACATACTGTGGGACAGCAAGCGACATGAGCTGTTTGAAGCTGTCTGTGTCCACCAGCCTAAATGACAGCATTTCATAGGCCAGTAGTTTAGAAATGCTGGCATTCAGGGCCAGGGATCGAGGGTGGCTAGGTGGGAATTTACGCTTTCTATCAAATGTTTGTGAGATGGAGAGCTGAACGCTGGCGTGTGACATGGTTGAGACGCTTGGTGACGGAGGTGGTGGTGGTGGTGTTGGTGGTACATCCCCTGTTTGCTGGGCGGCAGGTGCCAACGTTCCTCCAGAGGCGGAGGAAGAGGCCGAGGCGGCAGCAGCAGAATAGGCCGAGGCGGCAGCAGCAGAAGAGGTAGCAGGGGGAGCCTGAGTGACTTCCTTGGTTTTAAGGTGTTTACTCCACTGCAGTTCATGCTTTGCATGCAGGTGCCTGGTCATGCAGGTTGTGCTCAGGTTCAGAACGTTAATGCCTCGCTTCAGGCTCTGATGGCACAGCGTGCAAACCACTCGGGTCTTGTCGTCAGCACATTGTTTGAAGAAGTGCCATGCC
Organism: Bufo gargarizans; assembly: GCF_014858855.1. Taxonomy (NCBI): domain Eukaryota; kingdom Metazoa; phylum Chordata; class Amphibia; order Anura; family Bufonidae; genus Bufo; species Bufo gargarizans. Next base: position 135,468,155 of record NC_058083.1, on the reverse strand, counting down.
AGGGAACTCCTTGAAGCTGCCTTTGGGGTGCTCGGTCCCAGATGGCGGCGGTCAGTAGCAGGCGGAGTCTCTTGGCGGCGGGTGTTCTGCTTTTGCCCACTGCTCCCTCTTTTGCTACGCTGTTGGCTCGGTCTCACCACTGCCTCTTCCTCCGAACTGTGAAAGTCAGTGGCACGACCTTCATTCCATGTGGGGTCTAGGACCTCATCGTCCCCTGCATCGTCTTCCACCCAGTCTTGATCCCTGACCTCCTGTTCAGTCTGCACACTGCAGAAAGACGCAGCAGTTGGCACCTGTGTTTCGTCATCATCAGAGACATGCTGAGGTGGTATTCCCATGTCCTCATCATCAGGAAACATAAGTGGTTGTGCGTCAGTGCATTCTATGTCTTTCACCGCTGGGGAAGGGCTAGGTGGATGCCCTTGGGAAACCCTGCCAGCGGAGTCTTCAAACAGCATAAGAGACTGCTGCATAACTTGAGGCTGAGACAGTTTCCCTGGTATGCATGGGGGTGATGTGACAGACTGATGGGGTTGGTTTTCAGGCGCCATCTGTGCGCTTTCTGCAGAAGACTGGGTGGGAGATAATGTGAACATGCTGGATCCACTGTCGGCCACCCAATTGACTAATGCCTGTACCTGCTCAGGCCTTACCATCCTTAGAACGGCATTGGGCCCCACCATATATCGCTGTAAATTCTGGCGGCTACTGGGACCTGAGGTAGTTGGTACACTAGGACGTGTGGATGTGGCAGAACGGCCACGTCCTCTCCCAGCACCAGAGGGTCCACTAACACCACCACGACCATGTCCACGTCCGCGTCCCTTACTAGATGTTTTTCTCATTGTTATGGTTCACCACAACAACAAATATATTATTTGGCCCAATGTATTGTATTCAAATTCAGCGGGATATAAATTTGAGGCCTAGTATTTAGGCGCTGGGTGACCGGTATGGATTTAGTGACAGAATTAGACTTGGAAATGCACAGAAGCGTGTGTGTGTGAAGTTATTCTGAATGACCCAATGTGCACCTTGAATATTATATACCCTTTTAGGGATAGATTTCAAATAGCTCTGATATAGCAGAAACCACTAAATTATGAAATTGCTAAATTGGGAATTGTATTTCAACCCAGAACAAGAAATGTGCTTGAACGGACACTAAATAACTCGCCCAGCTACAGCACTAACGAGAGATTTAGCAGGATATAAATTTGAGGCCTAGTATTTAGGCGCTGGGTGACAGGTATGGGTTTAGTGACAGAATTAGACTTAGAAATACACAGTAGCGGGTGTGTGTGAAGTTATTCTGAATGACCCAATGTGCACCTTGAATATTATATACCCTTTTAGGGATAGATTTCAAATAGCTCTGATATAGCAGAAACCACTAAATTATGAAATTGCTAAATTGGGAATTGTATTTCAACCCAGAACAAAAAATGTGCTTTGACGGACACTAAATAACTTTCCCAGCCACAACAGGACAGCGTTAACGAGAGATTTAGCAGGATATAAATTTGAGGCCTAGTATTTAGGCGCTGGGTGACAGGTATGGGTTTAGTGACAGAATTAGACTTGGAAATACACAGTAGCGGGTGTGTGTGAAGTTATTCTGAATGACCCAATGTGCACCTTGAATATTATATACCCTTTTAGGGATAGATTTCAAATAGCTCTGATATAGCAGAAACCACTAAATTATGAAATTGCTAAATTGGGAATTGTATTTCAACCCAGAACAAGAAATGTGCTTGAACGGACACTAAATAACTCGCCCAGCTACAGCACTAACGAGAGATTTAGCAGGATATAAATTTGAGGCCTAGTATTTAGGCGCTGGGTGACAGGTATGGGTTTAGTGACAGAATTAGACTTAGAAATACACAGTAGCGGGTGTGTGTGAAGTTATTCTGAATGACCCAATGTGCACCTTGAATATTATATACCCTTTTAGGGATAGATTTCAAATAGCTCTGATATAGCAGAAACCACTAAATTATGAAATTGCTAAATTGGGAATTGTATTTCAACCCAGAACAAAAAATGTGCTTTGACGGACACTAAATAACTTTCCCAGCCACAACAGGACAGCGTTAACGAGAGATTTAGCAGGATATAAATTTGAGGCCTAGTATTTAGGCGCTGGGTGACAGGTATGGGTTTAGTGACAGAATTAGACTTGGAAATACACAGTAGCGGGTGTGTGTGAAGTTATTCTGAATGACCCAATGTGCACCTTGAATATTATATACCCTTTTAGGGATAGATTTCAAATAGCTCTGATATAGCAGAAACCACTAAATTATGAAATTGCTAAATTGGGAATTGTATTTCAACCCAGAACAAGAAATGTGCTTGAACGGACACTAAATAACTCGCCCAGCTACAGCACTAACGAGAGATTTAGCAGGATATAAATTTGAGGCCTAGTATTTAGGCGCTGGGTGACAGGTATGGGTTTAGTGACAGAATTAGACTTGGAAATACACAGTAGCGGGTGTGTGTGAAGTTATTCTGAATGACCCAATGTGCACCTTGAATATTATATACCCTTTTAGGGATAGATTTCAAATAGCTCTGATATAGCAGAAACCACTAAATTATGAAATTGCTAAATTGGGAATTGTATTTCAACCCAGAACAAGAAATGTGCTTGAACGGACACTAAATAACTCGCCCAGCTACAGCACTAAGGACAGATTTAGCTGGATATAAATTTGAGGCCTAGTATTTAGGCGCTGGGTGACAGGTATGGGTTTAGTGACAGAATTAGACTTGGAAATGCACAGTAGCGGGTGTGTGAAGTTATTCTGAATGACCCTATGTGCACCTTGAATATTATATACCCTTTTAGGGATAGATTTCAAATAGCTCTGATACAGCAGAAACCACTAAATTTTTAAATTGCTAAATTGGGAATTGTATTTCAACCCAGAACAAAAAATGTGCTTTGACGGACACTAAATAACTTTCCCAGCCACAACAGGACAGCGGTAACGAGAGATTTAGCGGGATATAAATTTGAGGCCTAGTATTTAGGCGCTGGGTGACCGGTATGGATTTAGTGACAGAATTAGACTGGGATATGGCCAAAAAATAACCACACTATTGCTGGTTAAATGCACTTGGTGATGGGCGCAGCTTGCCCCTGATGTAGTATATGGCCAAAAAATGAACAGACTATTGCTGGTTAAATGCACTTGGTGTCACAGCTTGACCAACCACACTACTGAGGGTTAAATGCACTTGGTGACGGGCGCAGCTTGCCCCTGATTTAGTATATGGCCAAAAAATGAACAGACTATTGCTGGTTAAATGCACTTGGTGTGATAGCTTGACCAACCACACTACTGAGGGTTAAATGCACTTGGTGTGACAGCTTCACCCTGATGTAGGCTTTAGCCAAAAAACAACCACACCATTGAGGGTTAAATGCACTTGGTCGCAGCTTGTGCTGGCGCACCACAAGACACAAAATGGCCGCCGATCACCCCAGAAAAATGTGACTGACAAACGGTCTGGGCAGCCTAAAAACAGTGAGCAATTGAGGATCAGCAGCTCAATGATCCACAGCTGCAGATCGATCAGTTAATCAAGTCCTTTGGAGGAGTTAATCTGCCTAATCTCGCCCTACTGTCGCAGCCGCAACCTCTCCCTACGCTAATCAGAGCAGAGTGACGGGCGGCGCTATGTGACTCCAGCTTAAATAGAGGCTGGGTCACATGGTGCTCTGGCCAATCACAGCCATGCCAATAGTAGGCATGGCTGTGATGGCCTCTTGGGGCAAGTAGTATGACGCTTGTTGATTGGCTGCTTAGCAGCCTTTCAAAAAGCGCTAAGAAAGCGTCACAAAAGCGCGAAGAAAGCGTCGAACACCGAACCCGAACCCGGACTTTTACGAAAATGTCCGGGTTCGGGTCCGTGTCACGGACACCCCAAAATTCGGTACGAACCCGAACTATACAGTTCGAGTTCGCTCATCCCTAGTTATAAGTAGAGACGTCCTCCTTTCTAAAGTGGGCTTGGATGACAAGCAAATAATCAGGATTTTACTATTATCAAGCTAGTTAACTAAATAGTTCATTGGACATCTATGGGGTTTTTGACTGTCATTTTTTATATGTATTTTTCAATAGGGATTTTATATCGCAATAATAAGATTACACCACAACCACTTAGGAACCACAATGGATGGACTGAAAAAGGTAATGAGCTGCCTAACTACTGATTTATTCATAATAATTAATAATAATTCAACCACAGGCTTTGTATGGAGCTCAGTCCAAGACTTCAGTGTACAAAATTACATACTTTATGCCTAATTACTGCTATAACTCACTATTAAATGTCAATGCCCAGTCAGGGTCCCTTATGATATATACAAAGCCTCATAAACAGTATTTATATGCATCTTACAGTCGACTGTTAAAACAGTTCTGGCCCTGAGTTTACAGCATTTAGTTTTTTTATGCACCACAAAAAAAAAAATCACTGAGAAAAGATACAAAACATCCTGCACCATATGATAGTAAATATGCGCATGTGCATGGCTACATTTATAAAGTAAAAAAATGTGTCACAGAAAATAATGCACTAAATCAATAGATGCGGTCAGGTGGGCACAAATGTGTTTTGATCAAAACATATTGGCTAAGAGTCTCAGATTTATTATTAAAGTGAGGGCTTAGTCCATATATTATGTTTGCATCTATTGTTTTAGTGCATTATTTTCCATGCACATTGCATATTTACTATCATATCGTGCAGGATATTTTATATCTTTTCTCCATCATTTTTTTGATTTGTCTTGAAGGAATTGCACCTTCAGGTGTTAATGTGCTTCTATCCTGGGAGTAGTATTCATGTGCACTTTTGCCCCACCTATATAACAGGCGACCTTGATTAGGTGGTACATATAGGTGAGCATTCTCCTCCTCTCATCGGTTGCTGGATGCACACAGAGGTAACTAGGAGCAGCACACTATATGTGCGGGGTCTGCTCCCCTGAATATAGATGCCCATAAGGCATAGTTAGGTTTAGAGTAGGACCTGCCTGACTGAGACCACCGTGGCACGGGTAGGTGGGCACAGATGTGTTTTGATCAAAATATATTGCGAGAATCTCAGATTTTATTATTAGAGTGAGGGATTAGTCCATATATTATGTTTTCATCTATTGTTTAAAAAAAAATAATGAATGCACCACTAGCCTAAATAGGAACTGAATCATGCTTCTCCCAAAAGATTTGTCAGACATGAATGACATTTTGTTCTAGAGTGGGTACTTTGAAAGGTGTCAATCAACATATCATAAGTGATGAAACAAAGTTCAATAGAATACATGACAAGGGCAAAATCCACCGCCGCTGCTACACCAAAGCCTTCAGTCCTAAGTACAATAGATATCAAGAGCAATAAAAGTACCAGCTCACTCCATAGAAATGCTCTCCAGTTATTGTGCATGGATTCCACTCCACATGCTGGATGGACAACAGTAAAGATGGCCTTGCATTTCGCTGCGAACTTTGCTCGTTTGCGGTTTGCCGAACGGGCGAAGATATGGCGATGTCCGCCGGCGCCAACTTATTTTATATTGTGGAGAAATTTGACCCATGACACACATCCATCAGGTGGTATAGGACAGCCAATTGAGACATTTCAGCACATGAACATACCCCCTACCTTATCAATAAACCTGATCTGGCTGCCATTTTACATTCAGTTATTTGCCAGTGTAGGGAGAGGTTGCTGTGTGGAGCAGGAACAGACTGTTAGGGACACCAAATGATAGCTAATAGGGCCACAAAAGGCCTTTTAAGGACTGGTATAGGTGTGCTATCGATAGGTGTGACATACTGAGAGGTGTGATATACTTATACTTTCTAACATAGAAAGTTTATTATAGTGCAATTGTATGGTGCAGCAGTTGTGTGCGTTTCTGCTGAGCTACTGCAGCTACACAGAGTGCCAAACCCTATTGGAACAAATAATTTCTACTGGTGTGATTTACCAGTTGCCCCCAAAAAAACGGATTGCAGCACGGGTGGTATATACAATGTAGCAGGGTTAGCACCACAGCTCTTAACTCAAATTTCTTAACTAATATGCGTTATCTTGAGACAAAAGCCATTTAAAAGCAATTGAAGGTGTTTGCTTAGATTAGATAACACAACTCCGAATCTCAGAAAACAGGAGTGTTAACTCTACTCCATCCGTACCAATAATATACTTTCTATATAGTGCATTTGGGTAGTGCAGCATTTGTTTGCAGTTTTGCTGCGTTTCCCCAGCTCACAGAGGGACAAACGCTATTGGAACAAATAATTTCTACTTGTGTGTTGCCCCCCAAAAAACTGATTTAAGCAGGGGTGTGATATACCAATAATATACTTTCTATATAGTGCATTTGGGTAGTGCAGCATTTGTTTGTGGTTTAACTGCATTACCTTAGCTACAGATAGTGACAAAGACATTGGAACAAATAATTTCTACTGGTGTGATATATCAGTTGCCCCCCCAAAAAACTGATTGAAGCAGAAGTGTGGTATACCTTCTTTCTCAAATACTGCTCTTCTATAGGGACATTTGTCACAGATCGTTTTGAAAATGACAGGCAGAGGAAGAGGCAGGCCAATCCGCAGGGATGGTAGGGGTCGGGCAGGTGCACCAGGCCGTAGCCTTAGTGGGAAGTTGCAGAAGGGGCGTGCGATTGTGTCAAAGGACACACCAGAGTTGGTTGAGTGGCTCACTCAGCCTTCTGCTTCTGCACCCTCCTCTTCCTCTCTATCTGCACCCTCTTCACTCTCTGCTGTGTGCAACCCCAAAGACACCACCACAACTACCGCCACCATATCCCCTCCGCTCAAGTCAGAGGAATTATTTTCACATCCATTAGAAGATTTTACCGATGCACAGACATTCTTGGCATCGGATCAGGTAGAGGAGGTTTCAACGGTCGCCACCCAGCAGTCTGACGACAGTACATAAAATGTGTCAGCAGATAAGAACCATTTGGCCCATCTAGTCTGCCCAATATACTGAATACTATGAATAGCCCCTGGCCCTATTGTCACCGCCAGTTCTGTGAGACGTTCTTTTCTACCTCTTGTATGACGTTCTTTGTTTTGGTTTCACTTTGTCATCTCCTTTCCTTCTGCCAGGTGTCACTTATTTAGACTAATTGTCTTCCTTTATATTCCCTCCCATACTGCCTCACTTAGTGGTTTGAAGTGTTCACTGCTGTAGGCTGCTGCTGCTGTTTGCTCAGATAAGTATTTTCCTTTATTGTGTTTCCTTGCTGGCTTGATTCTAGGTGACCCTGACTCCATCCGTATTAAGTGCAGGGAGCCGGTGGTCGTGTCCCCTCACTATTATAGGGTTTGCAGGTGTCACACAGTCATAGGTACGTGGGCATGTAATCGTCTACCATTGAGACCCTTGCATGTGTGTCTCAGTTTCAGGTGACCGGTTCTGCTGGCGTTCATGGAGTTTGTTCCGAGCCTAAGATCTCGCTTCCGGATACGTTCTCCAGGGGTAGTGAGAATTTTGTTCGCTTTAGAGAGGCTTGCAAACTCCATTTTCGCCTACTTACCCATTCCTCTGGTGATGAGGAGCAGAGGGTGGGGATCATCATCTCGCTGCTCAGGGATAACGCTCATTCTTGGGCCTTTTCTCTGTCGGTGGGGGCACAGCCCCTCCGATCACTGGATGAATTTTTTGTAGCCCTGGGGCAGATATATGATGACACAGATCGTATTGCTGTGGCTGAATCTAAACTGCGTCTTTTATGCCAAGGTAAACAGTCCGCAGAGATATATTGTTCTGAATTTCGGAGATGGGCAGCTGATAATGGTTGGAATGATGCTGCACTCCGAAGTCAATTTTGCCATGATCTTTCGGAAAGATTGAAAGATGCATTTGCTTTTCATGAGAGACCAGCGTCGTTAGAGTCTGCCATGTCTCTAGTTGTTTGTAATGACAGGCGTCTTAGAGAGAGAGAGGAAACTACTCTTTCCTGTCATATTCAGCCCAAGGACAGTGGGGCTGTCTCATTCTGTGCGCAGGGGTCTCAGTCTGTTTCAATCCCCTCTGAGGAGGAGGGCATGCAGCTGGGTTTGCTTGCCTCTGATAGTAGAGGATTCAGCTCTCAGAGGAGGGTTTGTTTCTGTTGTGGGGGTATAATTCATTTGGCTAATGTTTGCCCCTCTAGGAGATTCATGGAGTTTTTTGAGGGTAATAAAAAAATAAAAACAAAGAAAAGAAACCCTCTAAAAACTTTCCATTTGCTACTATTGGCAAGGTTGATGCAGAAATTGAAGGTTTGCCGTTTGCTTATAGTTCCCGTTTTCTCCTACCTGCCAGGGTGGCGCTAGACAGCAAGTACCAGTAATGGATGAATCTTGTCTGGTGGTTCCAAAACAACTGAATAGATCCAACCGGACGTGACTCGAAAAGAAAACACTATAGTAGGCGCCACTCCCAGGAGTATCGAGGAGATAGGTATGGTAAGTAATACCCCCTTATACCAGATGATGGTGATGATACAGAATCATCTCCTAACAGGAGGTTGGAGATTATTCTGTATCATCACCATCATCTGGTATAAGGGGGTATTACTTACCATACCTATCTCCTCCATACTCCTGGGAGTGGCACCTACTATAGTGTTTTCTTTTCGAGTCACATCCGGTTGGATCCATTCAGTTGGTTTCGAACCACCAGACGAGATTCATCCATTACTGGTATTTGTCTGTTGGGATTGAATTTTTTTTTTCATTTCCCTATAACACTTGTGCTGCCTTCCCTTATTAGTTACTGAACGGCACGTAGACGGTGGTGCTATTTTATTTTTCTTTATCTACACCAGCATCTTCTCCATCCCTCTGGCGCCTTTTCCCCAGGGCTAATAACCCTGGTGGAATCACTCAACCTCTTTTTTCTCTTCTCCTATTGCTAGACAGCAAGAACAATGTTTGTGAGATTTTTGTAGATAGTGGAGCAGCTGTCAATCTCATTGTTAATCAATTTGCAACAACGCATGGTTTCCAGGTGTGCACTTTGGAAAAAGATATACCTGCTTTTGCTTTCTATTCCGCTTCACTTTCTCAAAGATCGTTAAAGGGCATAGTTCACAATATCCGTTTGACTGTGGGTGACGCTCATGTTGAGGATATGTCATGTTTCGTCTTAAGTGGATTACCTACTCCTCTAGTGTTGGGGCTACCCTGGTTCACTAAACATAACCCCACCATTGACTGGCAAGCAAGGCAAATAAATGGTTGGAGTGAATTTTGCTGAGAGAATTGCCTCACGGCGTCTCTTTCAGAGGTTTCTACCAAGACTGTGCCATCTTTTCTCTCTGAATTTTCTGATGTGTTTTCCTAGAGTGGTGTCCAGGAGTTGCCCCCTCACCGAGAGTACGACTGCCCTATTAATCTCATCCCAGGCTCCAAGCTGCCAAAATCACGATTATACAATCTCTCCCAACCTGATAGAGTCGCTATGCGTACTGAGAGCCTGAGAAAGGGACACATCCGACCCTTGAAGTCACCTGTTGCCGCTGTTTTTTTTGTTGTTAAGAAAAAATATGCTTCTTTAAGACCTTAACCGTATAAGGATTTGTGACCCATAACCGCTTCCTCTGATCCCGGACCTGTTTAACCAGATTGTTGGGGCTAAAGTGTTTTCTAAGTTGGATTTAAGAGGGGCATACAACCTAGTCAGGGTCAGGGAAGGGGACGAATGGAAGACGGCCTTCAATACCCCTGAGGGTCATTTTGAGAATTTGGTTATGCCCTTTGGTTTGATGAATGCTCCGGCCGTCTTCCAACATTTTGTAAACAGCATTTTTTATCATTTAAAGGGGAAATTTGTACTGGTGGATCTAGATGACATTTAGATTTTTTTGGAAGACTCATCGGGGCCACCTATGTCAGGTCTTGCTGATTCTGCGGAAGAATAAATTGTACGCTAAACTGGAAAAATGTGTGTTTGCGGTTCCGCTGATTCAATGTCTTGGTTTTCTTCTCTCCGCTTCTGGTTTTCGGATGGACCCTGAGAAGGTCCGCACTGTGCTTGATTGGGAGCTTCCTGAGAATCAGAAGGCGCTGATGCGGTTTTTGGGTTTTGCCAATTATTACAGAAAGTTCATTTTGAATTATTCCTCTGTTGTTAAGCCACTCACTGATATGATTAAAAAGGGGGTGGATTTTTCCTCGTGGTCGCTAGATGCGCTTAAAGCCTTTTCTAGTATTAAAGAGGGTTTTGCTTCCGCTCCCATTTTGGTACAACCTGATGTCGCTCTACCTTGTATTGTTGGGGTGGATGCTTCTGAGGTGGGTGTGGGTGCGGTCTTATCTCAGGGTCCCTCTCCTGCCAAAAGGCGACCGTGTGCCTTTTTCTCAAGGAAACTCTCCTCTGAAGAGAGAAATTACGATGTGGGAGATAGGGAGTTGTTGGCCATCAAGTTAGCTTTTGAGGAATGGCGCCATTGGTTAGAGGGAGCCAGACACCCTATTACCGTGTTTACCGACCATAAGAATCTGGCCTACTTGGCATCGGCCAAGCATCTGAACCCGAGACAGGCCAGATGGTATTTGTTCTTTTCTAGCTTTAATTTTGTTGTTGCGTTCTGCCCTGGGGTTAAAAATGTGAAGGCGGATGCCTTGTCACGTTGTTTTCCGGGAGGGAAAAACTTTGATGACATGGGTCCCATTTTGGCTGATGGGGTGGTCGTCTCTGCTCTTTATCCTGATTTGGAGGCAGAGGTTCAGGCAGCCCAGGCAGAGGCTCCTGATCTTTGTCCTCCTGGGAGGTTGTTTGTGCCTCTCGCTTTACGACACAAGGTTTTTAAGGAGCACCACGATACTGTCCTTGCTGGGCACCCAGGGAGTAGAGCCACAGTGGATCTCATTGCTCAGAGATTCTGGTGGCCGGCTCTTTGTAAGACGGTTGAGGGTTTTGTGGCAGCCTGCGAGACCTGCGCTCGTGCCAAGGTCCCTCATTCACGGCCATCGGGTTCTCTCCGCTCGTTACCCATTCCTTCACGTCCTTGGACGCATCTGTCCATGGACTTTATTACGGACCTGCCTCGTTCCTTGGGGAAGACTGTGATTCTGGTGTTATTGGACCATTTTAGCAAAATGGCGCATTTTATTCCCTTTCCTGGGTTACCCAATGCTAAGACACTGGCGCAAGCGTTTGTTGATAACATTGTTAAATTGCATGGCATTCCTTCATACATTGTTTCTGATAGGGACACGCAATTTGTTTCCAGATTCTGAAAGGCCTTCTGTTCTCGCTTGGGGGTTTGGTTGTCGTTCTCTTCTGCTTTTCACCCGCAGTCGAATGGACATTGTCTGCCTACCTTTAAGTCTTCTGAAATAATGACCCATTAATCCCTTTCCTCAGATACTTAGGTTTAACTGATTTTATATTCTACTCTTGGGTTTTTACCCCCCAGGTACATTATCTTGCACTTATCAACATTAAATTTTAGTTGCCAGATTTTTGACCATTCCTCTAGTTTTCCTAAATCCTTTTCCATTTGGTGTATCCCTCCAGGAACATCAACTCTGTTACAAATCTTTGTGTCATCAGCAAAAAGACACACCTTACCATCTAGGCCTTCTGCAATTTCGCTGATAAAGATATAAAATAATATGGGTCCCAGAACAGATCCCTGGGGTACCCCACTGGTAACAAGACCATGGTCTGAATATACTCCATTGACTACAACCCTCTGTTGTCTGTCCCTCAGCCACTGCCTAATCCATTCAACAATATGGGAGTCCAAGCCCAAAGACGCTATTGATTAACCTTCTATGTTTGACCATATCAAAAGCCTTGCTAAAGTCTAGATAAGCGATGTCTACTGCACCTCCGCCATCTATTATTTTAGGCACCCAATCAAAAAAATCAATAAGATTAGTTTGACACGATCTCCCTGAAGTAAACCAATGCTGATTTTCATCTTTCAGACCAAGTAGGGTGGTCCCTTCTGTTGCTGCCTACTCTGAGATTTCTAATGTCAGTGGTGATAAAGGGTACGCTGATGATGATGTGTCCATGGACATCATGTGGGTGCCCACAAGAGAGGAAGAGGAGGGGATTTCAGGGGGAGAGAGGGAGCAGCAGATGGGAAGGAGAAGGAGGAGAAGCAGGCAGAACTTACAGTGCGTAGGAGGCAAAAAGCAGACTGCTAATGTATCTGAAACAAGCCATCCACCATGTACGGTCACATCTGGCGCTCCCAGGATGCCGGCACATGCCTCCGCAGTGTGGGCTTTTTTTTAACGTGTCCACTGCTAACAATAGTGTTGCCATCTGCAGCTTGTGCTGTCAACGCATAAGTTGCGGTAAGCCCAGCACTCACCTAAGGACAACCGCCTTAAGAAGGCACCTGGCCTCCCATCACCAAGCCCAGGGGGGCAACACCGTTAGAAACCACAAAGACACACTACTGGTGCTCCCCGTGCTGCCTCTTTTCCTTCCCCCTCTCCTTTCTCCTCCCATTTGTCCTCCACTCCACCTTCCACCGTGCCATCGTCGGGTTCAAAAGGCAGGCTTCCGTGGCCCAAATGTTTGAGTAAAAAAAAAAATAATGACGCCGGAGAACCCTCTTGCCCAATGGCTGACCGCAGGCTTGTCGGAACTGTTAGCCCGCCAACTACTGCCATATAAATTGGTGGACTCGGAGGCATTTAGAAAATTTGTGGCCATTGGCACGCCGCAATGGAAGGTACCTGGAGGGAAATATTTCTCCCAGAAGGGCATCCCAGCAGCTATACAAGTGAATGTATCTCTGGCACACAGTGTCGGTGCCAAGATACATCTGACCACAGACAGGTGGTCTAGCAAACCAGGGCAGGGAAGGTGCATAACTTTTACTGCCCACTAGGTGAACCTTCTGACGGCCGTCAAGCATGCTACCCGTGACACCCATGTGGATTTGGTGTTCCCGCCACGGATTGCATGCAGGCCTGCCTCTTCTTCTCCTCCTACTACTCCATCCTCCGTCTCCTCGGCTGACTCCTCCTTTTCCACTGCTACCACCTCTTCCGCTGCGCCCCCCATGCTCCCCAGAACCTATTCGATGTGCCATGTGAGACATTGCCATGCTGTGCTGTTGTGCCTGGAAGCCAAGAGCCACACTGATCCTGCACTCCTTTCAGCTTTGCGGTCACAGACCGATCAGTGGCTAACCCCGCTCAATTTGACAGTTGGTAAACAACCTGAACATCCTGAACTTAGTCGTGCAATTCAATTCCAAATACCCCGGGTCCAGGATGTCTTGCAGCAGGCCAGGAAAATCTCTGGCCATTTTAGAAAATCTTACACTGCCATGGCTCGCCTTGCTGATGTTCAGCGGCGACACCACCTGCCCTGCAGATGTCTGATTTGTGACTGCCCGACGTGATGGAACTCCACCTTGTATATGCTTGATAGGCTGCTCCAGCAGAAACGTGCAGTTAACGACTACCTGTACGAACTCTGCGGCAGGACAGGTTCTGGGGAGCTTGGTTTTTCACCTTGCCAGTGGCTGCTCATGCGCGATGCGTGCAGAATTCAGCGGCCATTTGATGAGATCACCAAACTGGTCAGTCGCAGCCAGGGCGCCATCAGTGACATCGTACCTTGCGCCTTCTTTCTTGAGTGTGCATTGCGTTGTGTTATTGATCAAGCCGTCAAGGAGCAGGATCAGGAATATGAGGAAGTCGCAATTCTGGATGAATTCCCAGGTGGGGGGGCTACTCCATCTGAGACAAGTCAACAGGAGTCTGAAGAGCAGTCAGAGGAGGATGGTGTCGGGACGGAGGAGGAGTAAGAAGAGCATGCTTTAAACGTTTCTGGGATCAATGGTCTTATCCGTGGCTGGGTGGAGGAGACCTAGGACGACATTATCCTGGACGATGAGCAGGAGCCAGGCCACTCCACCGCTTCTAGTTTAGTGCAAATTGGGGCCTTCATGCTCTAGTGTTTGAAGAGGGACCCCCGTATAAAAAGCATAAAGGGCAAGGACCAGTACTGGGTGGCAACGTACTTAGACCCCCGTTACAAACACAAAATGGCGGACATGTTACCACCATCACAGAGGGCTGTCAGAATGCAGCATTTCCAGGCCTTGTTTCAATAAATGCTGCATTTTGCTTTTGCGGGTCCTGGCAGAGGAATTTCCACTCACAGAGAAACAGTTGCGGTACCAATCCAGCGCATGTACGAAGAGGGCGGTTTGAAGATGTGTTGGTCCCTTCGGATATGAGATCATTCTTGCAGCCAACCCATCGACAGCCGCCCTCCGGATCCAGCCTCACGGAATGCCTAGACTACATCGGGGTAAAGGTTACGCTCTGAGAAGCCATACTGGGTGTGCAGACTTTACCTGTGGCCAGAGCTGGCACAATTTGCCATGGAACTGTTGGCTTGCCCCTCGTTTAGTGTCCTGTCCGAAAGGACGTTTAGCGCAGCAGGGGGGATCGTGACCGATAAGCGCACAGTGTGGACTACCTCACATTTTTTAAAATGAAAGAGGCATGGATCTCAGAGGAATTCAACACCTGTGACAACCACGTTTAATTAAATTTCCTCATGCCAGTCCACAAATATCCGCTAGAACCCAGAACAAATATTAGTCCCTGTCTTAGGAAAATACAGCGGTATCAAAGGCCTTTGGTTTGTCCATTGCATGCCTAATGTTTTGGGCCTCATAGGAATTCAACACCCGTGACAACCTTGTGTTTCAACTATTATCATTGGGGAATTTTTCAAGAGGGGGGATTTCGTTAGCCATGTTTTTAATCCAATTTTATATTTTTAGTTCTTTTAAGCATATGACCTGTATTTGTACTGGCCTTCAGTAAAATTTATATCCATTGATCATCTTTTAGACCTCCAGCCACATACTTATTTGTACTTTTATGTACACTGAATGCATAATTTTGGGGGCTTGTAGTACACTGACCTGCTGGAAAATTGATATCCAATGACCGTGTAATCAACCTTCAGCCACTTACTTATTTGATATTTTATGTACGCTGAATGCATAATTTTTGGGGCCTGTAGTACACTGGCCTGCTGGAAAATTGATACCCAATGACTGTGTAATCTACCTCCAGCCACATACTCACTTGTTGTTTTATGTACACTAAATGCATATTTTTGGGGGCCTGTAGTACACTGGCCTGCTGGAAAATTGATATCCAATGAGCGTGTAATATAATTTTAGCCACTTACTTGTTCTTTTATGTACACTAAATGCATAATTTTTGGGGCCTGTAGTATAATTTTAATATAATTATGTGATATTTAATATAATTGTAACTATGTAATATGTAATATATTTCATATTTTTATATGTATTGCATTTTAATATACAGTAGTTATATAATATTTAATACATTTATAACACTATACTTATAGCTGTATGTGAAGAAGACCTAAAGATGCTTAAGAGGAAAGGGAAAAAATTGTATTTAGTTAAATATGAAAATATCAGAGATTATATCAAGGGAAAGACAGTGTATACCTACTTGAATCAATTATTAACTACAAAGGATCTAGCAATCAATAAATATGACAGTCTGCTTCCTATTAGAGCAATAACTAAGGGTACTTTCACACTAGCATTATTCTTTTCCGGTATTGAAATCCGTTAAAGGGTCTCAATACCGAAAAAAAAAAAACGCATCAGTTTTGTCTTAATGCATTCTGAATCGAAAGCAATCCATTCAGTTTGCATGAGGATGTCTTTCGTTCCCTCCCTCGTACGGTATTGGACCGGACAAAATCCCGGAACAATACCGCACTTGCCGGATCCAGCATTCATTTCCATAGAGATGTATTATCGCTGGATCTGGTACCAAGTGTTCCGGAAATTGCCGCATCTGATCAGGTTTTCTGGTCTGCGCATGCACAGTGAAATTGGAGGAGCTACTTTCTCTTTTGATCTTCGAAAAAATTTAAATACCGTATCCGTTATTCTGGATGATACCGGATGAGACGGATCTGGTATATCTCCGGATCGATCTAATCCATGGATGTCAAACTCATGGCCCTCCAGATGTTGCAAAACTACAACTCCCATCATTCCCTGATAGCTGTAGTATGCCCAGGCATGATGGGAGTTGTAGTTTTGCAACAGCTGGAGGGCCACGAGTTTGACATCCCTGATTAATGGATCCGGAAAAAAAGCTATCCGTTTGTATATGGATTTGAAAAATGCTAGTTTTAAAGTACCCTAAGACCTAAAATGTAATCACTTGTCATACTCAAAGAAAGTTCAAATTCATGGCTTGTTAATGCTCAACCAAATTGTGCCTAGTCTACAACATGAAAGAATAAATGTCCAGAGTGAAGTTGTTTTAATTAGTTATGAGATGAGCCAATTGTTTTGAAATGGCAGCACTGTTTGTAAAAAAGAAGGAGATAGTCAGCAATGAGATGGTTTGATGCTATCACAGAAATCTTGAAGACTCTATTAAGGATAAGAAAGGTAGCCATTAGAGATGAGTGAATAGAAGCTGGCAAAGTGGAATTCAATACAAATTTCATGAAAAATTTGATTTTCAACAAATACAAATTTCCTCGCTCTTCGTGGTAACGAATCACAATTTTTCATAATATCGTGGCTAAAAAGGCGGCTACATGTGTGAGAACATGGGGCAAGGAACTCTGGTAAGCAGGATGACCCATAATTCCATGCATGCAGCCAATCAGCAGCCAGCCAGCCAGCCCTGTGATGGCACAGCCCCATAAATACGTGGCCATCTTGGATTCAGACATTTTCCAGCGTTCGGAGTGCAGGGAAAGATGTGCGAAGGCGCTAGGGACCTCATTGTGACAAAAAAAAACGGAGGAAACGATTTATAAGTGCAGGGAAAGGATAGGGAGGACTCTTGCCCAATTTCTCGTCGTCGCGCTTCTCTGGCCTCCTCATGCTGCTGACACCTCCACACTTTGT
The DNA here is from genome assembly GCF_014858855.1 of Bufo gargarizans. NCBI lineage: Eukaryota > Metazoa > Chordata > Amphibia > Anura > Bufonidae > Bufo > Bufo gargarizans. Next base: position 135,451,192 of record NC_058083.1, on the reverse strand, counting down.
CTTCGTGCCACTCTGTGGCCTCCTCATGGTTCTGCCACCTCCACAATCTTTTGTCGTTGTGCTACTCTGTGGCCTCCTCATGCTGCTGCCACCTCCACCTTCTCTCTTCATCGTCTCACTCTGTTGCCACCTGCACAATCTCTCGCTGTGTTACTCTGGCATCCTCATGCTGCTGACACCTCCACACTTAGTCATTGTGCCACTTTGTGGCCTCCTCATTCTGCTGACACTTCCACAATCTCTCGTCGTCGTGCTACTCTAGTCTCCTCATGCTGCTGACACCTCCACACTTTGTCTTCGTGCCACTCTGTGGCCTCCTCATGCTGCTGCCACCTCCAAAATCTCTTGTCCTCATGCCACTCTGTGGCCTCCTCATACTTCTGCAACCTCCACAATCTCTCATCGTCATGCTACTCTGTGGCCTCCTCATGCTGCTGCAACCTCCACAATCTCTCGTTGTCGTGCCACTCTGTGGCCTCCTCATGCTGCTGCCACCTCCACAATATCACATTGTTGTGCTACTCTGTGGCCTCCTCATGCTGCTGACACATCCATAATTTCTCGTCTTTGTGCTGATCTGTGGCCTCATGCTGCTGACAACTCCACAATCTCTCGTCGTTGTGCTACTCTGGCCTCCCCATGCTGCTGACATCTCTACACTTTGTCATTTTGCTACTCTGTGGCCTCCTCATGCTGCTGACTCTTCCACAATTGCTCATTGTCGTGCTACTCTGGCCTCCTCATGCTACTAACACCTTCACACTGCTGATTATTTTTAATTCAATCACTTATTAAAATGGGCATGTTCAAAATAATAGCAGTGTGGAGTTCAATGAGTGAGGTCATTCATTCTTTGAAAAACAGGTGGCAATTATTGCCCTAATTTAAGGAAGGAAGGCAGCAAATGTTGAACATGCTGATTACAGTGCATTTCTCTCTGAAATTCTGAGGAACAGGGGTCGTTTCAGACATTGTTCAGAAAAACAGCGTACCTTGATTAAAAAGTTGATTGGAGAGGGGAAAACATATAAAGAAGAGCAGAAAATGATAGGCTGCTCAGCTAAAATGATTGCAAATGCTTTAAAATAGCAAGCAAAACGTGAAAGATGTGGAAAACTACCATTCAAATGAATAGAAGAATAGCCTAAATGGCAAGGGCTCAGCCAACAATCAGCTCCAGGAAAATCAAAGAAGGTCTAAAGTTTCCTGTTAGTACTGTTACAATTAGAAGACGCCTATGTGAAGCTAAGTTATCTGCAAGAAGCCCCCGCAAAGTCCCACTGTTGAAAAAAAGACATGTGCTGAAGAGGTTACAATTTGCTAAAGAGCACATTGACTGGCCTAAAGAGACATTTTGTGGACTGATAAAAGTAAGATTGTTCTTTTTGGGTCTAGTGGCCGGAGACAGTTTGTCAGATGACCCTCAAACACTGAATTTAAGCCACAGTACACTGTGAAGACAGTGAAGCATGGTGGCGCAAGCATCTTGATATGGGGATGTTTCCCATACTACTGTGTTGGGCCTATTTATCGCATACCAGGGATCATGGATCAGTTTGAATACATCAGAATACTTGAAGAGGTCATGCTGCCTTATGCTGAAGAGGAAATGCCCTTGAAATGGATGTTCCAACAAGACAACAACCCCAAACACACCAGTAAACGTGCAACATCTTGGTTCCAGACCAACAAGATTGATGTTATGGAGTGGTCAGCCCAATCCCAGAATCTTAAGCCAATTGAAAACTTGTAGGGGGAAATAAAAAATGCAGTTTCTGAGGCAAAACCAAGAAATAGAGAAGAACTGTGGAATGTAGTACAATCATCCTGGGCTGGAATACTTGTTCACAGGTGCCAGAAGTTGGTTGACTCCATGCAACACAGATGTGCAGCAGTTCTCAGAAACAGGGGTTATACAAAGGAAAGCAAAATCTTCAAACATTGTTCAGTTTATATAGTAAATGTTTGAGTTTGTAATGAAGAATACAAAAACTGCTATTTTTTGAACAGTCTAATATTCACTTTTCTTCAAATTTTTTTTTAGAGGAGCAACACAAATTTGATATATTTTTCTTCATGTTTTGATTCGGAATAGAATGTGCAGTCTTCCCAATGCATTTGTGTGTATGGAAATAAAAGCTATTAGAAGGATTTTGAGCTTTATTAACTTTTTCAAACACACTGCTATTATTTTGAACATAACTGTATCTATCTATCTATCTATCTATCTATCTATCTATCTATCTATCTATCTAGGAGAGAGAGATAGATAGGTAGATAACATCATTATATATGCAAGTGGAATGTACAAGATCTCACATGAAGATTTTCTCGTTTTACAATTTTTCGCCCTGTTATTAGTTCCTTATTTTTTAATAGAAAAAATATACTTTTCATATGGTGTATTTTGTTCATTAGCTCACCTAGATGAATTTTCCTGCTGCAAGTAAGAACATAAGATAATATTTTCCTACCCAGTGACTACTAGCCCATAAATTACAATCTTTTGATACTTGGGCTATAACAAAGCTGCTCATTTGTAGAGGTGGGTTCATAAAATCCATATAAAGATCTTAATAATAGGTGATATAAAATTTCTCTAAAAATATCTGCAAAGGCGACTCCATTTTGCTTTTATTAATTATAGCATTTCAGTGTCATAATACAAAGTACCTGAAGGTAAAATGTCTGCAGTACAGCTCGCAGATCGACACCACTGCCAGATATATTATGAACTAATGACCCAATCCACATATAAATCAGGAAAAAAAGTACATTATAATCTAAGAATGGGATGGAATAATTTAAGTCTAAGTGGCAGCTATAGTTAGACTTGGAAGTATAATGTGTATAGGCAAAATTGTGGAGTGTGCAGTTTGCAGCTGCATGAAACTGTCTACTGAGTGCTTTGTTGGCCACCTACTGTTGCCTGAGTTCTGGCCAATGATTATCTCAACATCATTTGAAATGATCTATAACTAAATCAAATTGATGACATTTTGAAACACGCCAAATGCTTTGGCACAATCCTTCGAATCCTCTAGACAAGGCAACTCCTGTAGATCTGCTTCTTGATGTGACATAATGTGATGTGACTGGCATTGCATTTTGCTATTTGACTTCCTAGAAAAAAGTCTGACAATGCAAAGCTTCTGCCCCAAAAGAGACAGACGAGCATGATCCAGTCCCACAAAGCAAGCTGGACATTCATGCATTAAATATGTTTGTGTCACAGATATTCAAGTAATTGATGTCATGTTAGATCAGCTACAGAAGGTGCATCTAGTAGGGTACTGGAAAAAGATGACAGTGATGCATGGGATATAATAGGGTTTTTGGCATCAGTTTTTGCTGCGTGCTTGTTTTGCTATTGTTTGCTTGTTTTTTTTAATTGTGTTATCTTGAAACAAAAGCCATTGAAAAGCTTTTGATCATTTCCTTATTTTACATGGCTTTTAATATACCTATTTTATAATATGTGTAATTTTAAAATATTCAATGGAAATTGCTAAAAGATTGGTGGAATTGATCAAACTGTTAGCTTCTGTGGTTTGGTTTATCTTGGTTTGAAATACTACTTCCATTTTTTAAACCAGCAAGATAATAGTACCGATTTAGTAGAGTTAACACTCATGCTTTTTGAGATTTTTGACCTGTGTTATCTAAATTAAGCAAACACCTTCAATTGCTTTTCAATGGCATTTGTTTCAAGATAACACAATGATTTAAGAAATTTGAGTTAAGAGTTTGAGTGCTAACCCTGCTACATCTGTATGTTCTTTTTATTTTTTACCTTTTTATTTTTCATTAATCTACCTTTTTAGTTATTTTTATTAAATTTTCATGAATAATAATAGTAATAATAATGCATGTGCACGTTTATATTTATTGGGCATAACATGCTTTTATGCCTTTATAATTAAGCTATAATACAGTTTATGTTTTTTTCTTTATTGATTATGCAGTAATTACTCAGGTACAGTGGATATAAAAAGTCTACACACCCCTGTTAAAATGTCAGGTTTCTGTGATGTAAAAAAATGAGACAAAGATAAATCATTTTTAGAACTTTTTCCACCTTTAATGTGACCTATAAACTGTACCACTCAATTGAAAAACAAACTGAAATCTTTTAGGTAGAGGGAAGAAAAAAAAAATATGGTTACATAAGTGTGCACACCCTTAGGCCTCATGCACACAACAGTATTTTTTCACGGTCCACAAAAACGGGGTCCGTAGGTCCGTGATCCGTGACCGTTTTTTCGTCCGTGGGTCTTCCTTGATTTTTGGAGGATCCACGGACATGATATGATAGTACAATTAACCCCTTCAGGTGCCGCACCTGAAGGGGTTAATTGTGCTGATCACGGCCCCCTGTAAGAGATCGGGTGCTGCCAGGCAGCAGGGGGCAGTCTTGTACACAGTTTGTAATGTATTCTAACTAGAAGCGTCCCCATCACCATGGGAACGCCTCTGTGTTAGAATATACTGTCGGATATGAGTTTTCACGAAGTGAAAACTTAGATCTGAAAAAGCTTTTATGCAGACGGATCTTCGGATCAGTCTGTATGAAAGTAACCTACGGCCACGGATCACGGACACGGATGCCAATCTTGTGTGCATCCGTGTTCTTTCACGGACCCATTGACTTGAATAGGTCCGTGAACTGTTGTCCGTCAAAAAAATAGGACAGGTCCTATTTTTTTGACGGACAGGATACACGGATCACGGTCTCGGCTGCAAAACGGTGCATTTTCCGATTTTTCCACGGACCCATTGAAAGTCAATGGGTTTGCGAAAAAAACGGAAAACGGCACAAAACGGCCACGGATGCACACAACGGTCGTGTGCATGAGGCCTTAAACTAATACTTTGTTGAAGCACCTTTTGATTTTTTTACAGCACTCAGTCTTTTTAGGTATGAGTCTATCAGCATAGCACATTTTGACTCTTCTTTGCAAAAAACACTCTACATCTTTTCAAATTGTGAGGGCATCTCCTGTGCACAGCCCTCTTCAGATCACCCCACAGATTTTCAATATGATTCAGGTCTGGGCTCTGGCAGGGCCATTCCAAAACTTTAATCTTCTTCTGGTGAAGCCATTCCTTTGTTGATTTAGATATATGCCTCGGGTCGTTGTCATGCTGAAAGATGAAGTTCGTCTTCATGTTCAGCTTTCTAGCAGAAGCCTGAAGGTTTTGTGCCAATATTGACTGGTATTTGGAACTGTTCATAATTCCCTCTAGCTTAACTAAGGCCCTAGTTCCAGCTGAAGAAAAACATCCCCAAAGCGTGATGCTGCCACCACCATGCTTCACTGTGGGTATGGTGTTCTTTTGGTGATGTGTAGTGCTGTTTTTGCACCAAACATATCTTTTGGAATTATGGCTAAAAAGTTCAACCTTTGTTTCATCAGACCATAACACCTTTTCCCACATGCTTTTGGTAGACTTCAGATGTGTTTTTGCAAGATGTAGCCTGGCTTGGATGTTTTTCTTCATAAGAAAAGGTTTTCATCTTGCAACTCTACCCCATAGCCCAGACATATGAAGAATACGGGAGATTGTTGTCACATGTACCACATAGCCAGTACTTGCCAGATATTCCTGCAGCTCCTTTATTGTTGATGCAGGCCTCTTGGTAGCCTCCCAGACCAGTTTTCTTCATCTTTTCATCAATTTTGGAGGGACGTCCAGTGCTTGGTAATGTCACTGTTGTGCCACATTTTCTCCACTTGATGATGTCTGTCTTCACTATGTTCCGTGGTATATCTAATGTCTTGGAAATTCTTTTGTACCCTTCTCCTGACTGATACCTTTTAACCATGAGATCCCTGTGATTCTTTGGAAGCTCTCTGTGGACCATAGCTTTAGCTGTGGGATGCGACTAAGAAAATTTCAAGAAAGACCAACTAGAGCAGCTGAACTTTATTTGGGGTTAATCAGAGGCACTTTAACCCCTTAAGGTCGTAGGGTGTACCGGTAAGCCCTATTTCCCGAGTCTTTAAGGACTCAGGGCGTACCGGTACGTCCTAACTTTAAATATAGATTCCGGCGCTGTGGTGGTTAATCGCAACGGAATGCCGCCTGAAATCATTCAGCCGGAATCCTGTCACAACGCCAGGGGGGTCATGTGACCCCCCGTATCGGCGATCACCACAAACCGCAGGTCAATTCAGACCTGCAGTTTGCTGCGCTTTCTGCAGTTTCTGATCCCCGCGGTCCCTAACCGCGGGAATCAGAAACTTTAAAATGCCCAAAATGTCGAGTTTGCAGTCCCCTCTGCACCTCTGCATGATTTAATGCCGGCGGGTGGAGCAGGGGGGGTTGTGGGCGGTGGGGGCGGTGCGGTAGGCAGGCGGTGCGGCATGCGGCCTCCTCGCCCGCCCTGCCTCCTCTTGAAAATTCGTTTGCGTCTAGTGGTTATACCAGGGTGTCAGCACATTGCCGACACCCTGGTATAAACGGCTGACATCTGTGCAGATGTCAGCCGTTTATCCCTTTCCATACTGCGGTCCGTAACTGTGCCTCTGCAGCCCCCCGATGGAGAGGGAGAGAGCCCCCCAACAGCCCCCCTGCCAGCCCTGTCCTCAACTCTGCCTGCAAAGTCTTGGCAGACGGGGAAGGTTCCCATGGCAACAGGACACCTTCTCAGGCGTCCTGCTGTTCATGGTGCTGAACAGATCTATGCTAAAGCATAGATCTGTTCAGACAAAGTGTAAAGTAAAATACAGTACAGTACCCTATATAGAGTACTGTACTGTATTATACAGACATCAGACCCACTGGATCTTCAAGAACCAAGTGGGTCTGGGTAAAAAAAAAATGTAAAAAACATAGTGAAAAAAGTTAAGATAAAAAAACACATTTATCACTGAATAAAAATAAAAAAAATAGAATACACTACACATATTAGGTATCGCCATGTCCGTAACAACCTGATCTAACAGTCATGTTATTTTCCCCGCACAGTGAATGCTATAAAAAAAAAAAAATATGAGAAAATTGAAATTTTGCCCACCTTACTTCGCAAAAAAGGTAATAAAAGTGATAAAAAAGTCGCATGTACGCCAAAATAGTACCAATCAAACCGTCATCTCATCCCACAAAAATCATACCCTAACCAAGATAATCGCCGAAAAACAGAAAAAACTATGGCTCTTAGACTATGGAAACACTAAAACAATATTTTTTTTGTTTCAAAAATGAAATCATTGTGTAAAACTTGCATAAACAAAAATAAAGTGTACATATTAGGTATCGCCGCGTCCGTATCGACCGACTCTTTAAAAATATTACATGACCTAACCCCTCAGGTAACCACCGTAAAAAAATACAAATAAAAACGGTGTAAAAAAAGCAATTTTTTGGCATCTTACGTCACAAAAAGTGTAATAGCAAGCGATAAAAAAGTCATATGCACCGCAAAATAGTGCCAATAAAACTGTCATCTCATCCCGCAAAAAATGAGACCCTACTTAAGATAATCGCCCAAAAACTGAAAAAACTATGGCTCTTAGACTATGGAGACACTAAAACATTTTTTGGGTCATTGTATAAGTCATTGCATAAAACTTACATAAATAAAAAGAATTGTATACATATTAGGTATCACCGCATCCGTGAAAACCTGCTCTATAAAATTACCACATGATCTAACCTGTCAGATGAATGTTGTAAATAACAAAAAAAGTACCAAAAAAACTATTTCTTGTTACCTTGCTGCACAAAAAGTGTAATATAGAGCAATCGAAAATCATATGTACCCTAAACTAGTACCAACAAAACTGCCACCCTATCCCGTAGTTTCTAAAATGGGGTCACGTTTTTGGCGTTTCTACTCTAGGGGTGCATCAGGGGGGCTTCAAATGGGACATAGTGTCAAAAAAAAACAGTCCAGCAAAATCTGCCCTCCAAAAACCGCATGGCATTCCTTTCCTTCTGCGCCCTACCGTGTGCCCGTACAGCAGTTTATTACCACATATGGGGTGTTTCTGTAAACTACAGAATTAGGGCCATAAATAATGAGTTTTGTTTGGCTGTTAACCCTTGCTTTGTAACTGGAAAAAAAATATTAAAATGGAAAATCTGCCAAAAAAGTGAAATTTGGAAATTGTATCTCTATTTTCCATTAAATCTTGTGCAACACCTAAAGGGTTAACAAAGTTTGTAAAATCAGTTTTGAAAAGCTTGAGGGGTGTAGTTTCTTAGATGGGGTCACTTCTTTGGAGTTTCTACTCTAGGGGTGCATCAGGTTGTCTTCAAATGGGACATGGTGTCAAAAAAACAGTCCAGCAAAATCTGGCTTCCAAAAACCACACGGCGCACCTTTCCCTCTACGCCCTACTGTATGCCCGTACAGTAGTTTACTGCCACATATGGGGTGTTTCTGTAAACGGCAGAGTCATGGCAATAAAGATTCAGTCTTGTTTGGCTGTTAACCCTTGCTTTGTTAGTGAAAAAAATGGGTTAAAATGGGAAATTAGGCCAAAAAATGAAATTCTCAAATTTCATCCCCATTTGCCAATAACTCTTGTGCAACACCTAAAGGGTTAACAGAGTTTGTAAAATCCGTTTTGAATACCTTGAGGGGTGTGGTTTATAGAATGGGGTCATTTTTGGGCGGTTTCTATTATGTAAGCCTCGCATAGTGACTTCAGACATGTAGTGGTCCCTAAAAATTGGGTTTTTGTATATTTCTGCAAAATTTCAAGATTTGCTTCTAAACTTCTAAGCCTTGTAACATCCCCAAAAAATAACATATCATTCCCAAAATAATTCAAACATGAAGTAGACATATGGGGAATGTAAAGTAATCACAATTTTGGGGGGTATTACTATGTATTACAGAAGTGGAGAAACTGAAACTTTGAAATTTGCTAATGTTTCCAAATTTTTGGTAAATTTTGTATTTTTTATGCAAAAAAATTAAAAAATTTGACTTCATTTTAGCAGTGTCATGAAGTACAATATGTGACGAAAAAAGCAATTTCAGAATGGCCTGGATAAGTCAAAGTGTTTTAAAGTTATGAGCACTTAAAGTGACACTGGTCAGATTAGCAAAAAATGGCCAAGTCCTTAAGGTGAAATAGGGCTGAGTCCTTAAGGGGTTAAATGATGGCCGATGTATGCTGACTCCTATTTGAAGTGATTTAGAATGTGATTGCTTAATTCTGAACACAGCTACATCCCCAGTTATAATGCAATCACATTATTTTAGTTTTCTTCCCTCCACCTAAAAGATTTCAGTTTGTTTTTGAATTGAGTTGTACAGGTTATAGGTCACATTAAAAGTGGAAAAAGTTCTGAAATTATTTATATTTGTCTCATTTTTTTACATAATAGAAGCCTGACTTTTTAAAAGGGGTGTGTAGACATTTTATATCCACTGTACATACTCATTAAATGAGCTTCTTCAAGAAATAATAATAGCTAATATAATATGTCTCTGCTGAATTAGTTAATTATTTGGGGTTTAACAAATAGCTTTTATTAATTAACTGTAACTAATGGATATCCATATACATTATTATTTATGTATAGGCCACATATAATGGCCACCAACATATCAATCTTCTGAAATATTATTAGCTTATTAAAGGATATTCTTAACCCCATCTCAACCAGCTCTATACATATACAGTGCTGGTCTAGTCTTTAAAAAATACTTAATAGTACTTACTGGGTTTCTGCAGTTTTAAACAGCAGACAAACAGGGGTAATGTCTGAAATCAGTAATAGCACAAACTACAGACATTAAACCTCCAGATGCTATGTTCAATTGTGACCACGGAATCTAAGGTGGCTTTCCCAAGGAGAGCTGTGCTCCTGGGGCTGGAATGGCTTCTTTGTATGGAGATTGGGAAAATGGTTGGTTCTCTGTAATATCCTTGTTCTTTCTGAAGGAACCAAGACTATTACAACTGTAGTTCCTATGGTAGCTTGTAGGTGACAGTGCTCCATAGAAACATAGCAAATCTGCCATGAATTAGCTTTGCAGTGTAAGGTAGAAGCAATCTGAAGAGTACATATTCAAGTCCCCTAAAGACTTAAAAAAGGTGAAAAAAAAGTCAGTATAAGAAATAATAACATATTTGTATGATAAACTCTGTAACGCGAAAAAAATAAAAAATAAATAAATGATGGATTTGCCATTTTTTTGTTGCTACACCTACCCATAAAATTGAATAAAAAAGTGATCGAAAAGTCATACGCACTCCATAATACTATTAAAAACGACAGATCTCCCATCAAAAAAATGAGAAATAACCATGAAAAAGTTAGGGGGTCAGAATATGGCAATGCAAAAAAAACATATTTTTACAAAATTGTTATATACAATTTTTTTTAAAATACATATGCAGTAATCGTACTGAACTGGAGAATGAAGGTAACAGATCAGTTTTACCTCATATTAAAAGGCGTAAAAACAATACTCATAAAACTATGGTGTAATTGCATTTTTTTTCCCAATTCCACCTCATTTGGAAAAAAAATCAGTTTCTGTCTACATTATATGCTATATTAAATTGTGCCATTAGAAATTACAACTTGTCTTATAAAAAACAATGGTGCCAGGAAGGCTGGGAAAAAGGGAAACATAACAATGGAAAATCACCTGGGGCTAAAGGTAATAAAATCTTCAAACATATGGGACCTGGGTCTGGAGCTTTGCTGAAATGAGTACTTGTCTTCACATGCAACATGTGCCAGCAATAATTTGTTACCATTTTATGTAAGTCTTATGTAGCCCAGTGTAGCAATGCAGAGCCCATTATTATTCATAGAATTATTACTGAGTTTCTGGTGACCAAACTACTTACTGGTAATATGGTAGCTTAGACGGTTAAGATGTAGGCAATATACCCTCTGGGGGTATAGATTAATTTTGAATAAAATCTTTTAGGACCCTGTACTGGCAATCATACCACATGTAGCCCTCAGCATCAGTTGTGGACTTGCCATGCTAACTGGCTCCAGGTTTTACTTACCTTCTATATTATGAACATTTTTATGAACATGGCTGTTGCAAACAGACCATTGGCTGCTCAAGAAGGAGATAGGAGCCCCAAAACGCGTATAGCCATTCCAGTTCCACTATATTGCATTAAGTACACATTGGAGGATTGGCAAAGACATCCAGGAGCCTATTGAATTACCATCTGTGTTGAATGCTCAAAGCTAACACAGTTCACCTTATTATGCAGGTATTAATATCTATTCACAGATAGGCTGCACAGAGTGCTGTGGAACTACTTAGTGCAGCCAGACAAATCTGTATTGCACAAGCGCCTACTTTCCTTAACAGCCAGGCTGTTTCTCGGGACACAAGCTGCTGAAGCCTCATGCTGGCAAAGTTATATGTCTGCTCAGTATCTATGTTGAAAGTGGTAAGGTGCAATCTAAACTTGCTATATTGGAAGTGAAATCACTTTTTAATCTGAATTGGTAATAACCACATTATTGAAAGTGGGACATAGTTTACATATATGCAGTAAATAAACTGTGGAAGTTGGATCTCTGTTTTGCTGCAGGCAACTCATATTGTGAGATTATGAAACACACTATAAGGGAAATATGCATTTTTCTATATTATTAACCCCTTAGTGACCAGGCCTGTTTGGGCCTTTATGACCAAGCGTTTTTCTTCCTTTTTTCATCGTCGCGTTCCAAGAGCTATAACTTTTTTATTTTTTCGTCTATATAGCTTTATGAGGGCTTGTTTTTTACGGGACAAGTTGTAGTTTTTAATGGAACCATTTTTGGGTACACATAACTTTCTGATTAACTTTTATTAACTGTTTCTGGGAGGGAGATGGGGAAAATAGCAATACTGCCACTGCGTTTTTACATTATAAATTTTACGGCGTTCATTTTTCGGTACAAATAACATAATATCTTTATTCTCTGGGTCAGTACGATTACAGTGATACTAAATACTTATAATTTTTATTTACGTTTTACTACTTTTTTTTCCAATAAAACCCCTTTTATTAACCAAAAAAAATGATTTTGCATTGCCACTTCACAAGAACCATAACTTTTTTTTTCTTTTTCTATGGAGTTGTGTGAGGGCTTGATTTTTGAGGGACAACTTGTATTTTTCATTGGTATCATTTTGGAGTAAATGTCGCTTTTTGATCGCTTGTTATTACGTTTTTTTCGGTGGAAACTAAGAATAAATTAGAAATTCTGTCTTTTTTTTATTTTTATTTTTTACGGCGTTCACCATAGGGGATAATTTATGTAATATTTATGTAGTCCGGGTCGTTACGGACGCGGCAATACCAAACATATGGGGGATATTTTCTTTTTGCAATTTTTTTCATTGAAAAGCGTATTTTCAATGAAAAAAAAAGCATATTTTTTTATTTTATGGAATTTTTTTTATTTAATAAATGTGTATTTATTTATTTATTTTTTTACTACTTAAAAGTCCCACAAGGGGACTATAATATACAGTATTTTGATTGCTTTTAAAATGTAATGCATTATCTCTATAAGGCATTACATTTCAATAGCATTTCAATAGCGATGCTATTCAAACCTTTACCAGCAGGTGGCGCCAGAGAGGCACGGCCTGCTGGAAATAACTGAAGACAGGCTCGGGGCCCTGAACGGAAGCAAGGTAAGCTTCCGAACACATCAGCACCCCGCGATCTTATTTTCGGGGTGCTGATGGGAGACAGAGGGAGTCCGCTCCCTCTGTCACCACTTTACATGCAGCGGGCGCCATTGCGCCCGGCATGTAAAGGGTTAAACAGCCCGGATCGGCACTCCTGCCGGTCCGGGCTGTTAGAGCAGGGTCCCGGCTCTCATGTGAGAGCCGGATCCGTGCTCCCCGCTGCACGGGGGAGCCGTGCAGCGCTTAGACCGGGCCGCCGTAAAAACGCGGCAGCCCAGCCTAAGGCCCCTTAGTGACCGCCGTAAAAACACGTATGGGTGGTCACTAAGGGGTTAAATAACAATATTTTATATATATTTTAAAAGCGTACTTGGTGAATATTTGTTATAAAATTTTGTCCTGAGCGCTCACTTGACATACGTTCCATAGCATTTGGGATTGGGGTGAGCACCCTATTATTTGTGCATAAAGGTATCACTAACTTTTCACACAGCTTTGCATTAAAATAATACTACAGGCGACTGCAAGAAATTTTGTAATATGCCTTATCAGTGAGAAATGTTTAGTTATATAAATAGAATCTAATTGTCTAGAATCCTTTTCCTTTCTTTCTATATCCTGCTAGCTTTTGCTGCCGCAGCTTGACATTGCATGCTACAATCCAGTTTGTCAATCAATGAATTGATGGTCTTTTTTCAACTGTATTAACTATGTAACATAGGGTACAATAAACATACACATTTATATGTGAATATGGAGGGAATTTATCAGTTCCTGCACATCAGAATTCTGCCTTCAGAAAGTCACAAGTACAGTTTTTACAATTTTTTTTTTAAAACTTGCAAACATTTTGCTATTTTTTGAGCACTGTGCCTTCGAGCACCACCTACAGACTTGGAGTGAAAAGTTGGTCAATATTTCACAGTAGATCACTTTTGTAACACATTTATGAAGTGCAACTATTTTAAAGTCACAACTTCACACCAGGTCTCCCTAAGGCATATTTTTACATTTTTACTGAATTAGGAGCAGCCACATTGCACACAGCAGCCTAATTCAATATAATTTGTGCCATTGTCATAAATTTGGCGCAGTCTCGCACAGCAACTCTAATATAAAAACTAACCTCAAATACACATACAATGAGAAATTCTCCTCATGCAGTATATGTTAACTTTTGAAAGTAAAAAAGAGTCTTTTTAGAGTCTTACTGGAAATGCTTTTAGCCACAATTGCCTGTAATTTTTAGTTAAACACGAAAGTGCGCTTTTATAATTATAGCTTTACCCACTTACACTTTGAAACTCACAAACTGAGAAAATATTTTGACGGTCAATTTTTTTTTATCAGCATTAGAAGGTGAAAACATCATCATTTACTTAGCTGGCCTTTCAGAATGTATTGATTTGATAAATAAATGAAGCTGCTTTCATTCTTCTCTTTCCCTTCACTCATACAAGATGGCCTTTATGGCAATTAGAAAATAATCACCATTTTAGGAAACTGACATTATTTTATTATTATATCATCACTAAGCAGAAGGTAAGTCAAGGACAGGATACAACTCAAATCGGAAATTAATATATTTATAATAAAGGAAAAAGAAAACATTAAAAATATAAAATGTCTTATAATGTTAGGCCTGGATTCGAGATGCAACTGGAACAAGATACTGCAGATTATCTGTAGTCTTGCATGTAGTCTGATGAACAACCGGGACAGTTTTATCTGTCTATGATTTGCAGTTCAAATACACAATCTCTTCAAGAAAGACATATCAGAATCCGTGTAATTTCTATCTTGCCACTTGTAGTTGTATCGGAACATTGCACCAATCCCATAAGGTCATTGTGGTTGCACAATCTGAGAACACTTCGGCACAATATGTTAAAGGTGACTGAACAGTAGGTGAAAGATTTATTTATAATACTATTTTATATATACTGTTGGTTGTAGAATGTAGCATCATATAGGCATTGGGTTATAGAATATTCTATAGCATTGTGGAGGACATTTTTGAAGGTTTTACAGCAGTTTTTCAATTGTTGAATATTTTGGTGCATGCAACAATTTATGCATAATTTAGCTCCTTCCTTCTTCCCATGCCACTTTCAGTAGTAGAGTGAGAAAGTTGGTCTAGTTTGGAAAATAGATCAGCAAATTGCGGCGCCACAAAATACGGATACCAGCCGAGTGCATGCCACTTTAAAAAAATTTTTTTTACTCCTTAAGAAATGTCCTACACTTGGCCCCAAAATGGACAAGAATAGGACATATTCAATTTTTTTGTGGGGCTGCGTAATGGACTTGTGGATGCGGAGAGCACATGGTGTGCTGTCCAAATCTTTTGCGGCCCCATTGGCTATAGTTTCAGTCCACAGCCGATCCTTGTTTTTTGCAGATCAGATGTGGACTAAAACTATGGCCATGTGCATGAGCCCTTAGGTGCATTTATGATGTGCAACAATGGTAACTGTCATACAAAATGTAGCAGTCATTCGCAAAGTATGTCAGGTAACCCCCTGATGTACAATCACTTAAAAAGCTGAAACTTGGTGAAACAATAATACCTGTGCATCAGCTCATAAATTTGGCGCTGCACAAAAACCAAAGGCACACTTAAAAGTGATAGAAAAAAAACTGTGCAGTAGATAAATGTGCCGCTGTATGTCTACAAAGCTACTTTAGGTACAGTAAAAATGAGTGTTAAACTGATCCTAACGAGACTTGAATGATACAGATGAGTGATTCTAAATGAATCACATTTTATAAGAATTTCCTAAAAATTCCACTTTCAAACGAAGATTAAGTTTTGGCAATTTGATTCGGACAGTTTGCGCAACACTATGTCCACCATTTTACCTTTTAAATTGAATACACTAGTGAGGGAAACTGGACAGGGAATATGAGTATGGAGAATTACATGACTCCGGATGGCGCAGTGGCCAACAGGCTTGCCCATAACGCCTTGCACTTAGCTTTGCAGCCAATCAGGATAGATGATATTGACTTTGTCTTTTAGGCATAATGTAAGGTCCCAAGCAGAGACTCCATTCTGAGCCTAGCCACAGATGTGATAGGACTTGTCTTTCACACAAAGCAATTAAAGACACAAGTTTAGGGTCTTATAGGGACATTGTTACGGACAGTGTTCCTAGTCCATAACAATGTCCCTTGGCAGCTGTTGAGTGGAGTCGTCTTAGAGCTGGACAATGCTTAGTCAAAGGCGGGTGACATGAAAATCAAAAATAAGATAATTGTCAAATCTGTGAAACATCGAATCTAGCGTAGTAAATAAGACATTGGGCTCCATATACATAATTATATACAGGAGATGCCCAGGTAATACCAGCATGGTCCATATCACTATATACAAGAAAATGTATAGCTTATACCAGATGTACTTATATAATTATATCCAAAAGATGTTCAGGTTATACCAGCATGCTCCACCATATCACTACATACAAGAAGATGTATAACTTATGCCAGCTGTACTGTATATATAGAATTGCATACAGAAGATGCCCAGGTTATACCAGCATGGTCCACATCACTATATACTACAAGATGTATAACCAGTACCAGCTGTACATATATAATTATATACAGGATACCCAGGTTATACCAGCATGCTCTGTCTCACTATATTCAAGAAGATGTATAACTTATACCAGCTGTACTGTATATATAGAATTACATACAGAAGATGCCCAGGTTATACCAGCATGGTCCACATCACTATATACAACAAGATGTATAACCAGTACCAGCTGTACATATATAATTATATACAGGATACCCAGGTTATACCAGCATGCTCTGTCTCACTATATTCAAGAAGAGGTATAACTTATACCAGCTGTACATTTATAATTATATACAGGCGATATCCAGGTTATACCAGCATGGTCCATATCACCATATACAAGAAGAGGTATAACTTATACCAGCTGTACATTTATAATTATATACAGGCGATACCCAGGTTATACTAGCATGGTCCATATCACCATATACAAGAAGAGGTATAACTTATACCAGCTGTACATATATAATTATATACAGAAGATACCCAGGTTATACCAGCATGCTCCATATCACTATATACAAGAATATGTATAACTTATAGCACCTGTGCATATATAATTATATACAGGAGATACCCAGGTTATACCAGCATTGTCCATATCACTAAATACAAGAAGATGTATAACTTATAACAGCTGTACATATGTAATTATATATAGGAGATACCCAGGTTATACCAGCATGGTACATATCACCATATACTATACAAGAATAGGTATAACTTATACCAGCTGTACATATATAAATATAAACAGAAGATACCCATGTTATACCAGCATGGTCCATATCACTGTATTTAAGAATATGTATAACTTATACCAGCTGTATGTATATAATTATATACAGGAGCCTGTTAGTTAACAAAAAAATATTGTAACTATTAATGAGTAAAACTGCCTTATGTCTGCCTCATTCCTTCACCATCTTGGCATGGTGAGCTACTCATACTGCTAAGGGCCTAAAAATGTATGCCTGTAAAGTCTGACCCCTGATTACTGTCCTACTCATGCTCTCAGATCTGGTTATAATTGGTTAAAATAGCAGATGTGGTCAAACACAGCAGGATAGAGAGTGAAACCACTGTCTAGTCCAAATGTAGACAAATGTAGAGTATTGAAAGCAGCTGTGTATATAAATGGAGAACACATCATGAAAATAACTTCAGATTGATACATAAGAAATAAAGCAAAGTTACTAATCTTTTTACAGCACAGGGAGGATGTCTGGATGCATCTTGGACTCCCAGGTTGCTGCTGGGAATGATGTTGTCTGAGTAGTACGCCACTTTTACAGACTGACAATAATACGCACAAAACCGGAGAAAAAAATCGATTTTAGAGGAAAAATTGTTAGGAAATTCTTTCCTGTATATTTACTTGTATATAAAGTGCAAGTGCTGCCAAAAATTACAAGGAAGAGGAACTCCGATACAACCTGTATATCACATAAAAGAGGGCCTCATTCACATTGTGGTACAATTGATCAGGTAGTGGGACTCCTACACTCATAAAGCCTATGCACTAAGTGAAAGGGCTACCAAACATTACAAGGAACCGGCATTCCAATACACCCATTATTACACATAAAGGAGGGCATCATACACCCTTAAAAAATTATGATTGATCCTGCTGGTGACACTCAAAAGTCAAAAACATTAGGAGCAAGGGCCTGCTGGAGACCCTCTAAAACTGGATTAGGCAGTGGCTGAAGGACAGATAACAGAGGGTTGTAGTCAATGGAGTATACTCAGACCATGGTCTTGTTACCAGAGGGGTACTTCAGGGATCTGTTCTGGGACCCATATTGTTTAATATCTTTATCAGCATTATTGCAGAAGGTCTTGATGGTAAGGTGTGTCTTTTTGCTGATGACACAAAGATTTGCAACAGGGTTGATGTTCCTGGAGGGATACGCCAAATGGAAAAGGATTTAGGAAAACTAGAGGAATGGTCAAAAATCTGGCAACTAAAATTGAATGTTGATAAGTGCAAGATAATGCACCTGAGGAGTAAAAACCCAAGAGCAGAATATAAAATCAGTGATATAGTCCTAACCTCAGTATCTGAGGAAAGGGATTTAGGGGTCGTTATTTTGGAAGACTTAAAGGTAGGCAGAGAATGTCATAGAGCAGCAGGAAATGCTAGCAGAATGCTTGGGTGTATAGGGAGAGGCATTACCAGTAGAAGGTGCTCATGCCGCTCTACAGAGCACTAGTGAGACCTCATTTAGAGTATTGTGACCATATCTCCAGAAGGATATTGATACTTTAGAGAGAGTTCAGAGAAGAGCTACTAAACTAGTACATGGATTGCAGGATAAAACTTACCAGGAAAGATTAAAGGACTTTAACATGTATAGCTTGGAAGAAAGACGAGACAGAGGGGATATGATAGAAACTTTTAAATACATAAAGGGAATCAACAAGGTAAAAGAGGAGAGAAAGAGGACATAGTTTTAAATTAGAGGGGCAAAGGTTTAAAAGTAATATCAGGAAGTATTACTTTACTGAGAGAGTAGTGGATGCATGGAATAGCCTTCCTGCAGAAGTGGTAGCTGCAAATACAGTGAAGGAGTTTAAGCATGCATGGGATAAGCATAAGGCCATCCTTCATATAAGATAGGACCAAGGGCTATTCATAGTATTCAGTATATTGGGCAGACTAGATGGGCTAAATGGTTCTTATCTGCCGACACACTCTATGTTTCTATTACGGGGGAGGGCCTAATGCTGAGCTGACCATCTAAAACTTTAGAAGTGATGGTCTGCTGCAGAACTGACTCTCTAAAACATTAGGGGTGAGTGCCTGCTGCTGTTCTGAGCATCAAAACAATTATAGGCGAGTGCCTGCTGCTGAGCTGAACATTGAAAAGATTTTGGGCGAGTGCCTGCTACTTAGCTAACCATTGAAAAAATTATGGGCAAGGGCCTGCTGGTGAGCTGACCCTGTAAAACATTATGATTGAGGACCAGCTGGTGAGCTGGCCCTCTAAAACATTAAATGGGAGGGCATGTAGACAAGCTGACCCTCTAAAACATTAGGCGAGCAGGCAGACTAATAAGCATGTTGACGAGAAAAGGAAGATTGAACCATATATTTTTTGTCGTAGAATTAGTGCATGGGAATACAGTATATTCAGTACATTATAAACAACACATTTAAAGTGCCTTTATGTTCATCAGCTTTCCTCTGGTGGAGTAGAGAAGTCATGGTCAATCCAGGCCTTGTTAATTTTTGTAAGAGTCAACCTGTCAGCATTTTCAGTTTACAGACGGATACGCTCATCTGTTATAATGTCACCAGCAGCACTAAATACCTGCTAGACAAAACACTGACGGCAGGGCAGGCCAGCACCTCCAAGCGTAGAGCACCAGTTCGTGCCACGTGTCCAGCTTTGACACCCAGTAGTTGTAAGACACAGAGGGATCATTGAGGACACTGACATGGTCTGCTATGTACTCCTTCACCATCTTCCCAAATTTTTCCCTCCTTGTGACACTAAGTCACGCATTTGGGTGAGGGTGCTGGCGGGGTGTCATGAAACTGTCGCAGGCTTTGGAGATTATTGCCCCGCCTCTGTTGGAACTGCTGTGTGTTTCCCTTGTCTCCCCTCCTCGGTTGTCCAAGGAACTATGGACTCTGCCTCCAGCGTTGTCAGGTGGAAATTTTTGGAGCAATTTTTCAACAAGGATCTTCTGGTATTGCACCGTTTGAGAGATGAGAAGTTCTCTTTGTAGCGGGGGTCGAGAAGGGTGAACAACCAGTAATATGTGTTGTCTAAAATACGTGTGGGTCGTGGGAAAGGTAGCCTAACATAAAGTTAGCCATATGTGCCAGAGTCCCAACAGGCAATACTTTGCTCTCGTCATCAGGAGTAGGACTCTCAATCTCCTCATCCTCTTCCTCCTCTTCTGCCCATCCACGCTGAACAGATGGAATTAAACTTCCATGGAATCTACCTTCTGTTGCAGAGGCAACCGTCTCCTGCTCCTCTTCTTTATCGTCTAATTCGCACTGAGAAGACAGACTGAGGGTGGTCTGTCTATCACCCTGTGTAATGTCTTCCCCATTTCCACCTCTTCCACATGCAAAGCGTTGGCCTTAATTGTTAGCAGCAAGCGTTCGAGTAGACACAGAAGTGGGATGGTTACGCTGATAATAGCGCTATCTCCACTTACCATCTGTGTTGATTCCTCAAAATTTCTTAAAACCTCACAGAGGTCAGACATCCATGCCCACTCCTCACTTGTGAATAGTGAAAGCTGACTGGAAATGCGACGCCCATGTTGCAGCTGGTATTCTACTACTGCCCTCTGCTGCTCACAAAGCCTGGCCAACATGTGGAACGTGGCATTCCAGCGCTTGCTCACATCGCACAACAGTCGGTGAGCTGGCAATTGTAAGCGCTGCTGCAGCGTTGACAGACCGGTGGAAGCTGTCGATGACTTGCAGAAACGGGCAAACACACGGTGACGCCCATGTTGCAGCTGGTATTCCACTACTGCCCTCTGCTGCTCACAAAGCCTGGCCAACATGTGGAAGGTCGAGTTACAATGGGTACTCACGTCGCAAAACAGCCAGTTAGCTGGTATTTTCAAGTGTTGCTGCAGCATTGACAGACCGGTGTAAGCTGTCGATGACTTACGGAAATGTGCACACACGCGGCTCACCTTCACCAGTAGCTCAGGCAAATTGGGGTAGGTTTTGAGAAACCGCTGAACCACTAAGTTGAAGACGTGGGCTAGGCGTGGGATGTGTGTGATCTTCCCAAGCTCCAAAGCCGCCACCAAGTTACAGCCATTATCAGACACAACCATGTCTGGTTCTAGGTTGAGTGGGGAGAGCCACAGCTCAGTCTGGTCTCTTAACCCCTGCCACAACTCTGCGGTGGTGGGCTGTTTGTCACCTAAGCAAATCAACTTAAGCACGGCCTGTTGACGCTTTTCCACTGCAGGGCTACACTGCTTCCAGCTACCGACTGATGGCTGACTGGTGCTGCAAGAGGATAATTCTTAGGTGGAAGTGGAGGAGGAGGCGGAGGAGGATAAGTGGGGGTTGGAGCCACTAATGTAGTTGATGGCAGAAACACAGATGTAATTAGGGCCCTCAATCCTTGGCGTCGGTAGCACCTGTGTCATCCCAGGGTACGACTCGCTCCCGTCCTCCACAACGTTAACCTAGTGTGCTCCCCGGGAAATGTAGTATCCCTGGCTGAAAGCACTTGTCCTGTGGTTAAGTGGACCTTCCAAGGAACTGCGTTGGTCAGCGCACGGGTGATGTTATGGGACACATGCTGGTGTAAGGCAGGCACAGCACACGATGAAAAATAGTGGTGGCTGGGGACTGCGTAATGAGGGACGGCCACTGACATCAGGTTGCAGAAGGTCTCAGTGTCCACAAGCCTGAATGGCAACATTTCTAGGGCCAGTAATTTGAAAAGTTGCGCATTTAGTGCTATGGCATGCGGGTGGGTGGCTGGGTATTTGGGCTTGCATTCAAATTCCTGGGGTATGGACATTTGTACGCTGCGCTGAGACATGGAAGTAGACGTGGTCACTGATGGTGCTTGCGAAGGTCCAGTTGCAGGGTGGAAGGCATCCGGGCCTGTGCCTTCGACAGGGGATTGGCCAGAAGGTAACACAGGGGAACAGAAAGCAGTGGTGTGACTCGCAGACACTGATTGTGGACCCCGGTGTTCGGCCCAACTATTACGGTGCTTTGATGCCATGGGGCGAATCATGCTGGTGGTGGTGAGGTTTCTAGTGTTCATGCCCCTGCTCATTTTTGTATGGCACAGAATGGAAATTACAATTCTTTTGTCGTCCGCATTTTCCTCAAAAAAGCGCCAGACTGCGGAACACCTACCCCTTGGCAAGGGAGATTGCCGCAAGGGTGTGCTCCGCGGAACAGTTGCGGGCTGTTTGTTGTGGCCTGCCTTCTCCCTTTTGCCATCCCACTGCCTATTCCAGCCTGTTGGAGTGCTGCAGATCCTCCTCTGTACTGCTGTCCTTGCTCGGCTTGCCACCTTCCCAGGTTGGGTAGTGACTTCATCATCCATCACCTCCTCTTCTACTTCCTCACTCTGCTCGACCTCCTGACTTGTTGACTAACCACAACCTCAGTTATTGATTACTGTGTCTCATCCTCATCATCAACCTCTTGAGACACTAATTGCCGTTGACTTATTGATAACTGTGTGTCATCATCATCATCCACCTCGTGAAATACTAATTGTCGTTCCCCACCGTCATCTTCTTGTGACTGTGGATGCTCAAGAGTTTGGGAATCAGGGCACAAGATCTCATGTCCCTCTTCAAGCGGGCTTGTCGAGAGGCGCTGAAAAGAGGTCCTTGGAATATCAGAGTGTGGGATCACTTGTTTGGCAAGACGCTCCATGGTGGGAGGAAGGAGGATCAGGGTGAGGATTGTGTTGACCACTCTTCGCTACTGAGACTGGACTTTGTGGAAGATAGGGTGGTGCTTAACCGACTGGAAGCATTATCTGCTGCAATCCAATGGTCGCACTGGTCTGACTTTGAGATATAAGTATTGTGGATGATTGTTTTTCTTGTGCTCTGGCAGAAGGCACAGTTTCAACGCGCAGAGGTCCATGGCCTCTGCATGCACCATCAGCATCATGGCCACTTCCCGGTACTTTACTGCTTGCCTTCTTCATATTAAATGTTATATATGCTTGAAAGTATGTCACACGTACAATGGCGTAGGATTTTTAAATGTATGCACAATTTTTTTAAAAAATTTGGGATGTGGAAACGTCACACAGGACAGAGATACAGCAGATAATGTCGCTGATATCAGCAGATGCTAATAAAAAATTACAGGGAATGTCACAGGTATTTGGGATGTGGAAACGTTTCACAGGAGAATTACCGCAGATAATGTCTCTGATTTCAGCAGCGGCTAATATAAAATTACAGGGACTGTCACAGGTATTTTGGATGTGGAAAAGTTACACAGGAGAAATACCGCAGATAATGTCGCTGATGTCAGCAGCGGCTAATATAAAATTACAGGGAATGTGAAAGGTATTTTGGATGTGGAACCATTACACAGGAGAAATACCGCAGATAATGTTGCTGATGTCACCATCAGCTAAAACAAAATTACAGGGAATATCACAATATCACAGGTATTTGGGATGTGGAAACATTACACAGGAGATGTATCCCAGGTAATGTCACTGTCCGCAGCGGACACCGTCTACGGAATAGTACACTGGATGCGCACACTTTACACAGGAGATGTAGCACAGCTCATGTCACTGTCCACAGGGGACACCGTTTATGGAAAAAGTACACTGGATGTCACAAATATTTTTGGGATGTGCACACATTACACAGGAGATGTAGCACAGATAATGTCGCTGTCTGCAGCTGCCTAATTATTGCACGCTATTTAGCACAGATTGCGCTAAAAATATATATTGCTGCTGCCACACACAATAGTCCTTAAAAGGACTTTTGGGTCTCTGACAAGTTTTTCAACTTAAAAATAAATAAAAATTCACTCCCTACACTATCTTTCCCTTCTTCAGCACAGCTCTCCTTGATTAAGACTGAGCTGAACACATGTCATTGGGTGCTATATAGCACCCGATGAGGCGTTCCGGCCAGCCAATCACTGTAATGCCAGTAACCAACATGGCTACGGCATTACAGTGAAGGGCAGTACTTATCTGAACGTTTAACAAACGTGCGGGGAGGAGACTTGAGCATTGCGCTCGAGCACATGCGGTATTCGGCCGAATACCACCATGTGCCAAGCATCGAGATGCTCGAGCCGAACTGGTGTTCGGCCTAGCATGCTCGATCAACACTAGTAATGAATCAATTTTTCCTGAAATGGCGGTAAAAAAACAAACAAAAAAACATACTCACCTCTTCCATTTGCTCGTAATCCCTGAAAGTCCTCAATATGACTGTCAGATGCCGTGATCAGCGTTGAACGCTGCTTTTGAGGAGTCCAAGTTGGGGCGGCGCAATCGCCATTCCCCATCATTGCACCCACTCCATATAATGGAATGTGATACGTGACAAAGTAATAAGTAACTAATTAAATTTATTTGTGAACTTCAGCAGAGCAGCTGAATCAAATTTTTCACTCATCTCTACATGTCACCTCTGACATGTCTGTTTTGCTAAACACTTGTGTTCCTGATAAAATAACAGTTCTGGAGAATCTACTCTCATAACTCTGAGTTGTCCCATTCCCCTGTTATTCCTATGTTATTTTTTTTATGAATACATTGACAACTTCGATGTTATCACTCTGCTTGTCAAAGGGGTGTGTCCTGCCGATGCTGATTTCGCGGTGTCAGACTGTTTGCGCATACACTCCCAGATTGTAATATACCCAATATAATTGTCTTAGACCTTGTAAGGATGTGAGTAAAATATAACTTTTATTAGTTTATAGGATATAAAAAAAACTATAGAAAAAACATGAAAAAAGGTGCTCAACTGGTTAGAGTTGTGGCGTGCTGTAAGGTGCCACACCAGAAAATAGTGGTGCAGGGTTTAGTGACAGTAATATGGCATAAAATACATTAACTGACAACCAAAAGCTGCTATCTATATTGCGAAGTGCAACTTCACTATGTCGGAAAACAAAAAGAGAATTTAGACGTAGGATGAGAGATCATTTTAATGACATCTTGCATAAAAAGATACATCATTGGCAAGACATGTCCATCAGATACACAGTGGGGATCGCTCCACTATCAGGTTCATTGGCATACAGTGCAAACCCCAAAATCAAAGAGGCAGCAATTGGGGTAAAACTATTCTGCAGGCTGAAAGTAGATTGATATTCAGATTAAACAGTGTCGCTCCTCATGGGCTACATGAATGTCTTTCTTGCAAACCATTACTGTGAAGAAATTGGAGGGCCTTCGTCAAATGCTTTATAAACTAGGCCACTCCATACAGAATCATTTATAAGGCCTATTTTTTTTAAAAAATAGGGCCCTCTAAAATATAAGCACTGGGTATGGCGCACTACAATGTTACTATATAGGGACATGCACATGTAACACCAAGTGCTAAAGTATGGGGACATTCATCAACTTAATAATTCTCCATTACTTCTAATCTCCTTATCTGTAATCAATAAAACTGCTTCGTCATGCAGGATTGATCTTACATGCTGACAATTTTAACCTAGTCTAATGGCATCTTGTATGGTGCATTTTCCTGTCCTGATGCCAGTCAGTAATAAGCAAGCACATAAGCTCATGAGAAAACAAGTGATCGCTCTTTACAGCTATGAGAATAAGATGCCACAAGAGGACACACATCTGGTCCCCATGACAACCACTCCCCCCTCGTCACGCTCAGGATTTCATTGAAGGCTACAGTGGTAGGAGGTGGATACCCACAGTCTTCCACTCCCCCAACTCACCATAGGCTGAGCGCGTGGAGGAGCCTCCACAGGAGGAGGAGCAAACCATGTAAAAGGAAGGTGCTGGCATTATATACCTGCCACTGCCATTCCTTGCAACTCAACCCGTCACATTGCTCCTTGAAGAGCTATGCTTATGGCTAAATGGTTTGAAGGATTAGGGTAGAGACAGAGTGAGGCACAAGCTAGTTCAGGCCTGAGGCTTCAGAAGCTCGGGGTCTTTCTTCTCAGAGTCAGTGCTCTGACTACAGCCACATTAGGGAAAACCCCACACCTACAACTGTTAGTAGGGAAAATGGCTGCCATGTAGACACATTAGGTGCAAGGCAAGGGCGGATTGGCCATAGACCCTACAGGAAAATTTCCTGGTGGGCCTATGCTCGGGGGGCCTCCTGAGCCCTTATCACGGCTGACAGCCAGGAACATAATGATCTGATGATCTAATGCTAGGACCATCAGGCACTTATGCACCTGTTCAATGTTTACCGGCGCCCTCCTGAGCTTAACTGTACCACCATCCTCAGGACAGTGATATAGTTAAATACTGCGGCGAGGGAGGCAGTACTTTCTGCTGCACTATGATATTGCTGGCCCCACCAACTTCTGTTGTCTCTGCCTACTTGTGTTGTCCCACCTTCTGTCAATTTTGACCCGCCTACGACATAGGGCCACTTTTACCTTTTTTACAGGGTCACTTTAAGTTCCCAGTCCGCCCATGGTGCAACGTATTATGCTATGCAGCAGATTGTGGGCATTTAACCCTTTAATACCTGGGGAAATTATAGACCATTCTGTATAAGGATGACAGCACCCACTGTTTACCAAGTCTATTTAAAGCATTTACAAGAAAGAGCTACTTGTATAAATTATTATACACATTTATGAAAAGTCATTTTTTTCTACTACCTAACTATACTCAAATTGCTATGTCCTCGTATCCTGGCAGCTTTCTATGAATGGGTGAATGAATGTGTTTCAGATGTTTCCTACATGTGTCTTCTCAGAGCCATGTTTAGTATTCAGCGCTATACTCCTTTGTATTCGCAGGCTGTGGTCAAGACGTCTGTTCTGTGTTACCGGCCTAGTGTTTGAATGGGTTGAAATCCCAGTCTTGTTTGTTCTGCAGACAGATGCAGTCTCTATTTTCTAAGGGCTTGATGTAATTTGTATGCCAGTGTTATTTCACAAAAGCTGGACTGTATTATGGTTGATCTGGTGGTTTTGTCATGCTTCCATGTTTCCTGAGGTAACCTTCTACCATAACCATACTGAGAAATAACAGAAGTATCTCCCAGGGTCTCAAGTGTAAATAAATGTATTTTCCAAGAGCTACAGTCACCTTAATTACCATAATTAGGAAACATCTTTCTCATATCTATGAAGCAAGGAGTGATAATTGAATAATAGTTAACTTTTCTCTCATTTTTTAAAGAGTTTTTCCGAGACTTTAATACTGATGACCTACAGTATGCTCTGGATAGGTCATCAGTATCTCATAGGTGAAAGTCCAACACCTGGGACCACCGCCAAGCAGCTGTGTGAGAAAGCTCTAGTACTCCTCTGAGCGCTGTGGCCTTCTCAGGGCTTACTCTAGCCCAGTAATATCATGTTTATCGGTCATGTGGCCCAGGTACAGCTCAGTTCTATTCAAGTGAATGAAGCTGAGCATGATACCAAGCACAGCTGCTATACAATAACGGCTCTGTACAAGGTAAACTGAGACAAGGCCGCGTCACTTACAGGAGTACCGGTGACTTCTCAAACTACCACCAATCAGATACTGATGACTGATCCAGAGGATAGGTTATTAGTTAAAAAAGTGTTGGAAAACCCAATGAACCTCTTTTAATGCACATTGACAACATGTTCTGCATTGCTGAATAGAGAATGCAATTACATCAGTCCTGTCTCTAGTGGGGCTCACAATCTTACTTACATATATCACACATGCGATTACTAGGGGAATTAATCTGCAAATTTTCTGGAATCTGCAAGGAGGACAATTTTAATCATGGCCTATATGCACTGTTCTGCTGTGGTAGACAATCTAGTGGGGCAACTGAAGCTAACACACTTTATTGAGTCATCTGTGGCAGACCATATAGTAGGATATGTGGATGGCACTTTTGGAGTAATTTTTGGCAGGCACTTTGGTGTCAAGCTCTGTGGCTGATGGTTTGTGCACCTTTGTGTCATCTATGGATGATATATACTGTAGGATATGTGGCTGGCACTTTTGGAGTAATTTTTGGCAGGCACTTTGGTGTCAAGCTCTGTGGCTGATGGTTTGTGCACCTTTGTGTCATCTATGGATGATATATACTGTACAGTCGTGGCCAAAAGTTTTGAGCATTATATACATATTGGAAATTGGAAAAGTTGCTGCTTAAGTTTTTATAATAGCAATTTGCATATACACCAGAATGTTATGAAGAGTGATCAGATGAATTGCATAGTCCTTCTTTGCCATAAAAATTAACTTCATCCCAAAAAAACCTTTCCACTGCATTTCATTGCTGTCATTAAAGGACCTGCTGAGATAATGTCAGTAATCGTCTTGTTAACTGGAGATCATTATGTCAGGCTGATTGGGTTAAAATGGCAGACTTGACCTGTTAAAAGGAAGGTGATGCTTGAAATCATTGTTCTTCCATTGTTAACCATGGTGACCTGCAAAGAAACGCATGCAGCCATTATTGCGTTGCATAAAAATGGCTTCACAGGCAAGGATATTGTGGCTACCAAGCTTGCACCTCTATCAACAATTTATAGGATCATCAAGAACTTCAAGAAAAAGAGGTTCAATTCTTGTTAAGAAGGCTTCAGGGCGTCCAAGAAAGTCCAGCAAGCGCCAAGATCGTCTCCTAAATAGGAATCAGCTGCGGGATCGGAGTGCCACAAGTGCAGAGCTTGCTCAGGAATGGCAGCAGGCAGGTGTGAGCGCATCTGCTTGCACAGTGAGGCGAAGACTTTTGGAAGATGACCTGGTGTCAAGAAGGGCAGCAAAGAAGCCACTTCTCTCCAAAAAAAACATCAGGGACAGATTGATCTTCTGCAGAAAATATGGTGAATGGACTGCTGAGGACTGGGGCAAAGTCATATTCTCAGATGAAGCCTCTTTCCGATTGTTTGGGGCATCAGGAAAATGGCTTGTCCAGAAAAGAAAGGGTGAGCGCTACCATCAGTCCTGTGTCATGCCAACAGTAAAGCATCCTGAGACCATTCATGTGTGGGGTTGGTTCTCATCCAAGGGAGTGGGCTTACTCACAATTTTTCCCAAAAACACAGCCATGAGTAAAGAATGGTACCAAAACACCCTCCAACAGCAACTTCTTCCAACAATCCAATAGCAGTTTGGTGAAGAACAATGCATTTTCCAGCACGATGGAGCACCGTGCCATAAGGCAAAAGTGATAACTAAGTGGCTCGGGGACCAAAACGTTGACATTTTGGGTCCATGGCCTGGAAACTCCCCAGATCTTAATCCCATTGAGAACTTGTGGTCAATCCTCGAGTGATTATGAAAGAATGGGTTACTAATTATCAGTCAGGAATTGGCCCAGAAGTTGATTGAGAGCATGCCCAGTCGAATTGCAGAGGTCCTGAAAAAGAAGGGCCAACACTGCAAATACTGACTCTTTGCATAAATGTCATGTAATTGTCGATAAAAGCCTTTGAAACGTATGAAGTGCGTGTATATTTCACAACATCACAGAAACAACTGAAACAAAGATCTAAAAGCAGTTTAGCAGCAAACTTTGTGAAAACGAATATTTGTGTCAATCTCAAAATTTTTGGCCACGACTGTAGATGTTTCCAAAGATTAGAAAAACATGGATTTTTTCATCCAAAAAAGAGTGTCCACAGGCTGTGTGTCATATTGAAGCCCTATTCATTTCAATAGATCTGAGCTTTAAACTTGGCATAAACCAAAAAGCGTTTATGGTGCTTTTCTTGGAAGAAAGCAGACGCATTTTTCTAAGCTTTAACATTCCCTTTAATGGACTTGTTGGGTGAAAATGTCAATGGGAGAAATTTGGGTGGAATTTTACATAATATTCTAGATTTTAAATTACGTCAGTATATTTTAACACCTTCATGCAGCATCTTTCATGATTTCAGCTTCATATGTGGGGGGAAAATATAGGGGGAAAATTTATTAAGACCACCATTTCACGCATTCATCTTCTTAAAGGGTTTCTGTCACCAGAATTAACGCTATTAAACTAGATGACATTAGCGATGTGCTAATGTCAGCTGAACCTAACCAGCCAATTTCTACTTGTATCTATGCCCCCGTGACTCTAGAAATATAACTTTTATAATATGCTAATTAGGCTCTAGGGGCAGGAGGTTCATTGCCCCTGCTCCTAGAGGCTCAGTTTTCCCACCTTTGGCCATGCCCTGCTACACTAGAATGACAGGGCATGGCAGTGTTGGTATCCTACTGCCGGCCCTGTCTGCTGCGTAAATCTTGCGCCTGCGCCTTCCCGTTCAGTATTCGGTGCAGGCACAGTGAGTGAAGGTCACTCGCCGGCTTCCTCACTGTGCCTGCGCCATTCCCCAGCACACAGGACCAGCAGTTGGAGGTGAACGCTGCCTGGCCCTGTCAATCTAGTGTAGCAGGGCATGCCCAGAGGTGGGAGAACAAAGCCTCTAAGACAGTGATGTCAAACCTTTTAGAGACCAAGTGCCCAAACTGCAACCTAAAACACACTTATTTATTGCGAAGTGCCAACACGGCAATTTAACCAGAATACTGCAGTCCAATAGTATATCTTCCATATACTTTATCACTTATCTATAATAGCCTGCCTACATTCAGTGCCCTGCCTGTGCTGTTCATAGTGCACCCTGCGCTGATGAATTCCATTGGAAGTCTAAAGCATATTGGTACACTGTAGAGTTTTTCCATGGGCAGGTGCCCACAGAAAAGGCTCGGAGTGCCGCCTCTGGCATCCGTGCTATAGGTTTGCCACCACTAGGAATAGGCTAGTTAGGTTCAGCTGACATTAGCACATTGATAATGTCAACTCATTTAATAGGGTATATTCTGGTGGCAGAAACCCTTTAATCTAACCCCTGCTGCCATCAGATGTGTTACAATTAATAAGTGGAGCAGGTCTCTTAATAACTGTAGCCCAGCTCTGTGAGCCAGAACCCATGCCAGCAAGAGAACCTTAGATTTAATTTATAATCCATGCAAGTTTCCTGCCATACATTGTAATAAATGTGCGGCTCCAGCTATGTCCTGCACTGCCCACTCCCTGTCCTGTTGCACCTACAAGGGTTTTGCTTCCCACTTCCCTTTTTGTGATTGTGTTGCTGGAAAAATGACACTGGAGAAAGACAGAGTATGGCCTCATGCACACAACAGTTTTTTTTCAAGGTCCGCAAAAACGGGGTCCGTGGGTCCGTGATCACTGACCGTTTTTTCGTCCGTGGGTCTTCCTTGATTTTTGGAGGATCCACGGACATGAAAAAAAAGTTGTTTTGGTGTCCGCCTGGCCGTGCGGAGCCAAACGGATCCGTCCTGAATTACAATGCAAGTCAATGGGGACGGATCCGTTTGACGTTGACATAATATGGTGCAATTGCAAACGGATCCGTCCCCATTGACTTTCAATGTAAAGTCAGGAGTCCCTTTACTTTCAAACTTGCGTTCATATAATGCAGACGGTGGCTCCGTTCAGAGCGGATCCGTCTGCATTATATTGTTAAAACATTTCTAAGTGTGAAAGTAGCCTCAGACGGATCCGTCCAGACTTTACATTGAAAGTCAATGGGGGACGGATCCGTTTGAAAATTGAGCCACAGTGTGTCATCTTCAAACGGATCCGTCCCCATTGACTTACATTATAAGTCTGGATGGATCCACTTGCCTCCGCACGGCCAGGCGGACACCCGAACATAACTTGAAGCGTCCCCATCACCATGGGAACGCCTCTATGTTAGAATATACTGTCGGATATGAGCTACATCGTGAAACTCATTTCTGACAGTATATTCTAACACAGAGGCGTTCCCATGGTGATGGGGACGCTTCTAGTTAGAATATACTACAAACTGTGTACATGACTGCCCCCTGCTGCCTGGCAGCACCCGATCTCTTACAGGGGGCCGTGATCAGCACAATTAACTCCTCAGGTGCCGCACCTCAAGGGGTTATTTGTACTATCATATCCCCCTGTAAGAGATCAGGGCTGCCAGGCAGCAGGGGTACGGCCCCCCCCCTCCCCAGTTTGCATATCGTTGGTGGCACAGTGTGCGCCCACCATCGGGCCCCCCCTTCCTCCCTCTATTGTTATAAATCGTTGGTGGCACAGTGTGCGCCCACCATCGCCACCCCCTCCCTCCCTCTATTGTAATAAATCGTTGGTGGCACAGTGTGCGCCCACCATCGCCCCCCCCTCCCTCCCTCTATTGTAATAAATCATTGGTGGCACAGTGTGCGCCCACCATCGCCCCCCCTCCCTCCCTCTATTGTAATAAATCGTTGGTGGCACAGTGTGCGCCCACCATCGCCCCCCCTCCCTCTATAGCAGTAACAACATTGGTGGCAGTGTGCGGCCTCCCATCTCCCCCCCCCCCGATCATTGGTGGCAGCGTAGTTCCGATCGGAGTCCCAGTTTAATCGCGGGGGCTCCGATCGGTAACCATGGCAACCAGGAAGCTACTGCAGCCCTGGTTGCCATGGTTACTTAGCAATAGTACAATTGTAGACGATTCATACTTACCTGCTTGCTGCTGCGATGTCTGTGACCGGCCGGGAGCTCCTCCTACTGGTAAGTGACAGTTCTTTAGCAATGCGCCGCACAGACCTGTCACTTACCAGTAGGTGGAGCTCCCGGCCGGACACAGACATCGCAGCAGCAAGCAGGTAACTATGAATCTTCTACTATTGTACTATTGCTAAGTAACCATGGCAACCAGGACAGCAGTAGCGTCCTGGTTGCCATGGTTACCGATCGGAGCCCCAGCGATTAAACTTGGACTCCGATCGGAACCACGCTGCCACCAATGATCGGGGGGGGGGGGGAGATGGGAGGCCGCACACTGCCACCAATGTTGTTACTGCTATAGAGAGAGGGGGGGCCGATGGTGGGCGCACACTTTGCCACCAACGATTTATTACAATAGAGGGAGGGGGGGCGATGGTGGGCGCACACTGTGCCACCAACGATTTCTAACAATAGAGGGAGGAAGGGGGGGCCCGATGGGGGGCGCACACTGTGCCACCAACGATATTCAAACTGGGGAGGGGGGGTCTGCCCCCTGCTGCCTGGCAGCCCTGATCTCTTACAAGGGAATATGATAGTACAATTAACCCCTTCAGGTGCCGCACCTGAGGGGTTAATTGTGCTATCATATCCCCCTGTAAGAGATCGGGTGCCGCCAGGCAGCAGGGGGCAGTCTTGTACAAAGTTTGTAGTGTATTCTAACTAGAAGCGTCCCAATCACCATGGGAATGCTTCTGTGTTAGAATATACTGTCGGATATGAGTTTTCACGAAGTGAAAACTTAGATCTGAAAAAGCTTTTATGCAGACGGATCTTCGGATCCGTCTGTATGAAAGCAACCTACGGCCACGGATCACGGACACGGATGCCAACCTTGTGTGCATCCGTGTTCTTTCACGGACTCATTGACTTGAATGGGTCCGTGAACCGTTGTCCGTCAAAAAAATAGGACAGGTCATATTTTTTTGACGGACAGGATACACGGATCACGGCCTCGGCTGCAAAACGGTGCATTTTCCGATTTTTCCACGGACCCATTGAAAGTCAATGGGTCCGCAAAAAAAACCCAAAGAACGGCACAACGGTCACGGATGCACACAACGGTCGTGTGCATGAGGCCTTAGGATTCATGCACATGGCTGTTGGTGTTTTTGTAGTCAAATTACGGATCTGCAAAACACAGATACCGGCAGGGGAGGATTAAGTGCAAGATAGGCCTGGGGCTGTCTACCTAACGTGGGCCCCTCCCTCCATTTTAGTTTAGTTTTTTTTTGTATGAAGAGGCTGCGGTGCTTCATGAGCGCCACAGTCTCTTCCTAGGCCATATGACATCTTCAGACAAAAAAAAAATACCCCAAATTGGGTCCTAAACTGAAAAAAATAAATTGGTTGCCAAATTTAAAATACATATAATTATAATAAAAAAGACATGGAGGAGAATACAGCATCACATACCTCTTACATCCAGTGACATCTCCTGTCACGTAGACCTTCTCTTTTCTCTTCTCCTCCATTTGACCCAGACCACCATGGCAAATTCTTTAGCCACATCTCGTCTCTACAGTTTGTAACACAGACATGTTAGATTTCTCAATTTTTCCATTAACCTCCCCATCCTGGTGTCCCCACAGTGTCAACCTGCTGCCACTCCCAATACTGTGCCCATTTTGCTCCCCAATGCCCCAGGTACTAAACTGCTGAAAAAATAGTGACCCTAAAGACATAATTGGAGAGATTTATCAAACTGCTGTAAAGTAGAACTGGATTTCCAAAAGAGCTGTCAAATCTTATTGGCTGCTATGGGCAACTAAGCCAGTCCTGCTTTACACCAGTTTGATAAATTACCTCAAATGTCCTTATAGTGTCCACAGCAGCTATAATGTCCCCTAGAGTGCTCTGAGTAATAATACCACCCTCTATTGTACTCCAGGAAATAATCCCTGTATAGTGTCCCCAAAAATAATAGAATTTCCCCTACAGTGCCTCCCCAATAGCAACACCCCCATATAGTAATTTCCAACACACTGCCCCATATAGTAATCCCCCCATAGTAATTTTCCCCACACAGTCATTTCCCCCAAACTGCCCCCATATAGTAGTTTGCCCCCACACAGTAATTCCCCCTACATAGTAATTCGCCCCCCACTGCCCCTACATAGTAATTTCCACCACACTGCCCCCACATAGTAATTTCCACCACACTGCCCCCACATAGTAATTTCCACCACACTGCCCCCACATAGTAATTTCCCCCACACTGCCCACACATAGTAATTTGCCCCCACACTGCCCCACATAGTAATTTTCCCCCACATAGCAATTTCCCCACACTGTCCCCACACAATAGTTTTCCCCACACTGCCCCCAAATAGCAATTTCCCCACACTACCCCCACATAGAAATTACCCCACACTGTCCCCACATAGCAATTTCCCCCACACTGCCCCCACACAATAGTTTCTCCCACACTGCCCCCACATAGTAATTTGCCCCCACACTGCCCCCACATAGTAATTTGCCCCCACATTGCCCCATATAGTAGTTTGTTTCCACATAGTAGTCCCTCCCATAATAATTTTCCCCCACATAGTAATTTGTCCGCACATAGTAGTCCCTCCCATAATAATTTGGCCCCACACAGCCCATATAGTAATTTGCCCCCACATAGTAGTCCCTCCCATAATAATTTGCCCCCACACTGCCCCCACATAGTAATTTGCCCCCACACTGCCCCATATAGTAATTTTCCCCCACATAGTAGTCCCTCCTATAATAATTTGCTCCCACACTGCCCCCATTAAGCAATTTGCCCCCATACTGACCCATATAGTAATTTTCCCCCACATAGTAGTCCCTCCCATAATAATTTGCCCCCACATAGTAATTTGTCCCCACATAGTATTCCCTCCCATAATAATTTGGCCCCACACAGCCCCATATAGTAATTTCCCCTACATAGTAGTCCCTCCCATAATAATTTGCCCCCACACTGCCCCCACATAGTAATTTGCCCCCACACTGCCCCATATAGTAATTTTCCCCCACATAGTAGTCCCTCCTATAATAATTTGCCCCCACATAGTACAAACCGGATTCCAAAAAAGTTGGGACACTAAACAAATTGTGAATAAAAACTGAATGCAATGATGTGGAGATAGCAAATGTCAATATTTTATTTGTAATAGAACGTAGATGACAGATCAAACGTTTAATCCGAGTAAATGTATAATTTTAAAGGAAAAATACATTGATTCAAATTTTCACAGTGTCAACAAATCCCCAAAAAGTTGGGACAAGTAGCAATAAGAGGCTGGAAAAAGTAAATTTGAGCATAACGAAGAGCTGGAAGACCAATTAACATTAATTAGGTCAATTGGCAACATGATTGTGTATAAAAAGAGCTTCTCAGAGTGGCAGTGTCTCTCAGAAGCCAAGATGGGTAGAGGATCACCAATTCCCACAATGTTGCGCAGAAAGATAGTGGAGCAATATCAGAAAGGTGTTACCCAGCGAAAAATTGCAAAGACTTTGCATCTATCATCATCAACTGTGCATAACATCATCCGAAGATTCCGAGACTCTGGAACAATCTCTTTGCGTAAGGGTTCTTTTTTTTGCAATCATCGGTTTTGAAAATAAAACACTTATATGAAGTATTTCTGATTTCCCCATAAATTGTATGCATAATTTATTTTCTCTGGGAATAATTTCCTGTTGTACGTCAGTACAGTGCCTACTGGGACACATTTTAGGAAGTTTAAACAGGTAAATACCTACAGTATCCTGGCAATCTGTGTGTTTACTGCTCTACACTAATTATTTCTGATGTGCTTTAAAGGTGCCTGCACACAATGCTGTTCTGCACCTGTACATGTTATTGTTCATCACAAACAAATGTGTTTCGTGTTGAAGTAATTTGTCACAAAGCAAATTTATTTGTGAAATGCGTTGAGGCATCTGAATTAAAGTTTTCTAAAGCTCGCTCATCTCTAATCCATGCTCCCGTTTGCTAAGCTGATCTACCTTATCACTACAACTGGCACTTGTGTACATTTCACTCTTTGGTGGAGCCATGGAATGGACAGAGAAAGGATGCAAGGTGCAACCAGATGCCTCATACCTGCCTGACTGTAAAGTGGGAAGTGCTACTGAGTCCCCTCTGTCAACTGTCCTGTTTAACGTTCCCTATGCCTTTAGGACATATGCCACCCTAAAATGATGACCACACCCGGCCAGCATGATGACATCATCATGTCACCCTGAATAACCCTTGAAAGGCAACCAAAAATATTTTCCATCCCATGGTAATAAACCCATATATATATTATTAATCACACAACCAATAGAGATATATGGATCCTGTTGCCTATGGATGGACAATCAACAGTACAACCACAGACACCCTTTACTCAGGGCCATCAACCTCATTTCCACCCCTGTCTTTTAGTCCGTCTATTGAGATGTTTGTCAAATTGGCAGTACAAGAACTCTATAAACTTTCTGGAAGACGTCAATAAGACAATCTAAGTAAAGAACAGAGAACAGCATTAAGACAACTGAAGGAGATGAAAGGTGTGGTCTTCAAGCCGGCTGATAAGGGTGGCAATGTGGTTGAGTGGCCTACCGATATGTATGAGGCTGAGGTTTTTTGCCAACTTCGAGATGTCAACTGTTACAAACGATTATCGCTTAATCCTACATTAAACTTTAAGGCCCAACTGGATTCCATCCTCATGGAGGCAGTTGAATCCAGAGTGATTACAAAAACTGTATCTGATGGCCTTACAGTAAAACATCCAGTAACTCCCACACTATATATGTTGCCAAAGGTACACAAATCATTACAAAAACCACCGGGTAGGCCGATTGCATCTGGATGTGGCGGACTGTGTGAACCAATATGTCGCTTTTTAGATTACTATTTAAAACCTTGTGTTGAGTGCTTACCATCTTATGTTCAAGACTCAACAGATGTCCTTAAGTGATTAGAAGATATGAAGAGCGATATGGTTTTGGTCTCTTGTGATGTGGAATCTTTATATACTTGTATTCAGCATGATCAAGGCCTCAAAAGCCTCCTGATTCTTTTTACAGATGAGGAACTTGCCATCCGAACTGGTGGATTTATTGATGGAATTGTTGAACATTGTTCTTACTCATAATCACTTCCTGTTCAAAGATAGTAGCTATTTGCAGCTACGAGGGGTGGCAATGGGTGCGAAATGCACACCATCCTATGCAAACCTTTTTCTGTGTTACTGGGAACGTGAACTTGTACAGGTATCCATGGATGAGGCCAACAGACAGGTGTTATCATGGATGAGATATATCAACAATATTTTGTTCGTGTGGCAGGGATCTCAATCTGCACTTGATTTATTTTTGGAGCGACTCAATGCTAACGATTGGAACATTTCTCTGACCCAAACTGTCTCTGTGCAACAGATACCCTTTTTGGATATTAATATCAAGGTGTCCAAAACAGGTCCCTTAGAAACATGTGTGTATCGTAAGGAAACTGCAGTAAATGCCCTACTTCATGCATCTTCTTTTCATCCTAGATATCAAAAGAGGTCAATACCTACTGGCCATTTCTTACGCGCTAAATGCATATGTACCTCTACAATTGATTTTGAAAAGGAATCTGACATTCTGAGAAGATGCTTTGAACAACGTGGATACCACCAACAGGATATACAATGTGGGTATTTACGTGCAAATAATACACAAGGTGAGACACTATTTACCCTTAGATATGATGACACTTCTTCATTGCCACAAGTGGTCCGATTAATTAATAACTACAACACGGCAATGGCATAATATGAGACAAATCTTCTCTAAGTTCTGGCCCATTTTGACATCCGATCCTGACCTAAAACAAGCTTTG
Organism: Bufo gargarizans; assembly: GCF_014858855.1. Lineage (NCBI taxonomy): Eukaryota > Metazoa > Chordata > Amphibia > Anura > Bufonidae > Bufo > Bufo gargarizans. Next base: position 135,412,927 of record NC_058083.1, on the reverse strand, counting down.
ACACCTGTTCCGGCATTTGTGGCCAAACGGAGCAAAAATCTGATTGATATTCTTGTGCAAAGCAATTATGTTCCACCAAAGTCAAGTTTTTTGTTCAGTTCAAAAGGTCCCAAATGGGGCTCTGTCCCGTGTGGGCATTGCACTACATGTAAAGTCATCGTAAAAACAAACACATTCAGTGACTCCTCGGGCCAACAATGTTTCAACATTGTGCGTTGCGCAATTGTAGCATTTTAGGGGTCATTTATTATGCAACCAGCCCTTGCGGACTGATATATGTCGGCATGACCACACGTGAGTTAGGTGTCCGGATTCAGGAACATCAAAAAGATATATGAGCAGCATCTAGGATCGATGATTCAGAGAGGGACAAAATTGTAAAACTCAAACCGATAGCTAGACCTTTCCGTTACAAAAATAACAATCGGTGGCAAGACCTCAAATTCTGTGGGATTGACAAAGTATGCCTTGGTTCAAGAGGAGGCGACCTGTTTCAACGTTAGGAACAAGTAGAAAGTAAGTGGATAGTGAAACTAAAAACCCAAACACCAAATGGTCTCAATGACAAAATTACATTTGCGTAATTTTTGAAGTAATATCTTTGTTTCTTAAACATCTTTTTATCTATGCTATTTATGTATAATGGTTTGGTTGGTGGATCTGATTTTTGTGTAGGGCATATATTAGTTTTCTGTTTATCTGTTTTTACAGGTCATCAAATTATGTGATAAGCTGGGAGTTCTTTCGAATAATCCTGACAGTTTTTTTATTATCCGATTCCTTCCTTGCACTTTTGTGCTCATTGCATCCTGCGCTGTCGCGCACTCACCCTATGTGAGTGTGGATAAGTGGCATGGTCATTATATGTTATCATTACCTTTTTTATACACTTTTTGCACTTGAGGATTGTCTTAACTTTCACAATTTTATAGATTATCACATTTCTTACACAATTTCCCCTTTTTTCTTTTCACTTTTTAAAATATTTTTAACATTATCACAATCTTTTAGTACATGATATTCATTTCACCTTCAATTATCATTTTTTCATCACATATTAACCATTGTATCAACTATGAATTTTGGCATTTTTATCTAAGTATGAATCATTTTTTCAATATATTTATACATTTTAGATTTTTTTTACATTTTTTATTACCCTATCACAATTTGGCAGCCTATCCAATCATGTTTTTTATTTACATATAATTGGCATAATCATGTTTCATGCTGTGATCAACTTAGGTATGATTGTGAGTGCCTGTATGTAATGTCATTCTACATATAGATGCAATGTCATTCTATATACAGTATATATATATATATATATATATATATATATACAGACCAAAAGTTTGGACACACTTTCTCATTCAAAGAGTTTTCTTTATTTTCATGACTATGAAAATTGTAGATTCACACTGAAGGCATCAAAACTATGAATTAACACATGTGGAATTATATACATAACAAAAAAGTGTGAAACAACTGAAACTTTGTCATATTCTAGGTTCTTCAAAGTAGCCACCTTTTTCTTTTATTACTGCTTTGCACACTCTTGGCATTCTCTTGATGAGCTTCAAGAGGTAGTCACCTGAAATGGTTTTCACTTCACAGGTGTGCCCTGTCAGGTTTAATAAGTGGGATTTCTTGCCTTATAAATGGGGTTGGGACCATTAGTTGCGTTGTGGAGAAGTCAGGTGGATACACAGCTGATAGTCCTACTGAATAGACTGTTAGAATTTGTATTATGGCAAGAAAAAAGCAGCTAAGTAAAGAAAAACGAGTGGCCATCATTACTTTAAGAAATGAAGGTCAGTCAGTCACCAGCAAAGCACCCTCACACCATTACACCTCCTCCCCCAAACTCTCAGGCTCCAACACCCAGACTGATAAAGCTCCAGTATAAGATGGAGGATAATTTGCCCAGCTGAGACTGCTGGCTTGGTTTTTATCCTAAACCAAAACCCAGCCTGGAACGTGGGGAACAGCCACCCACACTGCACTTTGGCTGCTCCCAGTAAGAGCCGTCCCAGATTGGCTTTACAGCCACACTAAATAATCAATAGTGTCAGTCAGCACCAGCTGCAGCTGACACTTAAATTTACTGACTCTTACCTCACCAAGGCCAGGAACCTCGGTGACACATATCTTCCGTCAATAAAGGCCCCTTGTGCTTTCCTACAACATGTATCAGAAAGACTTTGACCCAGTTTATAACCTTACCATCTCTATCAGCAGACTTGGATGTACTGATCATTGGCTTTTTTGCACTTGCACTTTACTTGTACTGTCAATCAATCATGCACTACCAGTCCTAGTACTACATTTTAATAGAGTTTTTATGTTTTGTGTTGTGATAATCATGTTACCAATAAAATTGATATTAATAAATTATTCAGTTATTGATTATATTTCTGTAAAAACCTTTGAAAAGCCTTGATTTTTTTTCCCCCTTAGCGTTGCAGACAAATGTCGGAATCTGTCAACAGTTTTCTGCTTCCTTAACAGCTCCAGAACATGGCAGTGAGTCCCCATGTTCATGAGTTCACGGCTCTCCACGCCCACCTGCCTCTGATTGACAGTTTTTTTCAATATGAATCAGCAGCAGGTAAGCAATTTACGGTCCACAGAACAGGTACAGAGGGGCAACGGTCGTGTGAACGAGCCCTAAGACTGCTGACAGATTCCTTTTAACATGGCAGACACCCACTGTGGAGAGGGCTCCAATCCTGAGTTTGCTCTAAACCTACCCTTGAGACCAATGACCTACACTTTACATTAGGTTATTAAGCAGTAGAGTTGAGCGAACACCTGGATGTTCGGGTTCGAGAAGTTCGGCCGAACTTCCCGGAAATGTTCGGGTTCGGGATCCGAACCCGATCCGAACTTCGTCCCGAACCCGAACCCCATTGAAGTCAATGGGGACCCGAACTTTTCGGTACTAAAAAGGCTGTAAAAAAGCCCAGGAAAGGGCTAGAGGGCTGCAAAAGGCAGCAACATGTAGGTAAATCCCCTGCAAACAAATGTGGATAGGGAAATTAATTAAAATAAAAATTAAATAAATAAAAATTAACCAAAATCAATTGGAGAGAGGTCCCATAGCAGAGAATCTGGCTTCACGTCACCCACCACTGGAACAGTCCATTCTCAGATATTTAGGCCCCGGCACCCAGGCAGAGGAGAGAGGTCCCGTAACAGAGAATCTGGCTACATGTCAGCAGAGAATCAGTCTTCATGTCATAGCAGAGAATCAGGCTTCACGTCAGCCACCACGGCAACAGTCCATTGTCATAAATTTAGGCCCAGCACCCAGGCAGAGGAGAGAGGTCCCGTAACAGACAATCTGGCTTCATGTCAGCAGAGAATCAGTCTTCATATCATAGCAGAGAATCAGGCTTCACGTCAGCCACCAATGCAACAGTCCATTGTCAGATATTTAGGCCCAGCACCCAGGCAGAGGAGAGAGGTCCCGTAACAGACAATCAGGCTTCACGTCAGCCACCAGTGCAACAGTCCATTAGCATATATTTAGGCCCAGCACCCAGGCAGAGGAGAGAGGTCCCTTAACAGAGAATCTGGCTTCATGTCAGCAGAGAATCAGTCTGCATGTCATAGCAGAGAATCAGGCTTCACGTCAGCCACCACGGCAACAGTCCATTGTCATAAATTTAGGCCAAGCACCCAGGCAGAGGAGAGAGGTCCCGTAACAGACAATCTGGCTTCATGTCAGCAGAGAATCAGTCTTCATATCATAGCAGAGAATCAGGCTTCATGTCACCCACCACTGTAAGAGTCCATTTTCATAAATTTAGGCCCAGCACCCAGGCAGAGGAGAGAGGTCCCGTAACAGACAATCTGGCTTCATGTCAGCAGAGAATCAGTCTTCATATCATAGCAGAGAATCAGGCTTCACGTCAGCCACCAATGCAACAGTCCATTGTCAGATATTTAGGCCCAGCACCCAGGCAGTGGAGAGAGGTCCCGTAACAGACAATCAGGCTTCACGTCAGCCACCAGTGCAACAGTCCATTGGCATATATTTAGGCCCAGCACCCAGGCAGAGGAGAGAGGTCCCTTAACAGAGAATCTGGCTTCATGTCAGCAGAGAATCAGTCTGCATGTCATAGCAGAGAATCAGGCTTCACGTCAGCCACCACTGCAACAGTCCATTTTCATAAATTTAGGCCCAGCACCCAGGCAGAGGAGAGAGGTCCCGTTACAGAGAATCTGGCTTCATGTCAGCAGAGAATCAGTCTTCATGTCATAGCAGAGAATCAGGCTTCACGTCAGCCACCACTGCAACAGTCCATTGTCAGATATTTAGGCCCAGCACCCAGGCAGAGGAGAGAGGTCCCGTAACAGAGAATCTGGCTTCATGTCAGCAGAGAATCAGTCTTCATATCATAGCAGAGAATCAGGCTTCACGTCAGCCACCAATGCAACAGTCCATTGTCAGATATTTAGGCCCAGCACCCAGGCAGAGGAGAGAGGTCCCGTAACAGAGAATCTGGCTTCATGTCAGCAGAGAATCAGTCTGCATATCATAGCAGAGAATCAGGCTTCACGTCACCCACCACTGTAAGAGTCCATTTTCATAAATTTAGGCCCAGCACCCAGGCAGAGGAGAGAGGTCCCGTAACAGACAATCTGGCTCCATGTCAGCAGAGAATCAGTCTTCATGTCATAGCAGAGAATCAGGCTTCACGTCAGCCACCACTGCAACAGTCCATTTTCATAAATTTAGGCCCAGCACCCAGGCAGAGGAGAGAGGTCCCGTAACAGACAATCTGGCTTCATGTCAGCAGAGAATCAGTCTGCATGTCATAGCAGAGAATCAGGCTTCACGTCAGCCACCACTGCAACAGTCCATTGTCATAAATTTAGGCCCAGCACCCAGGCAGAGGAGAGAGGTCCCGTAACAGACAATCTGGCTTCATGTCAGCAGAGAATCAGTCTGCATGTCATAGCAGAGAATCAGGCTTCACGTCAGCCACCACTGCAACAGTCCATTTTCATAAATTTAGGCCCAGCACCCAGGCAGAGGAGAGAGGTCCCGTAACAGACAATCTGGCTTCATGTCAGCAGAGAATCAGTCTGCATGTCATAGCAGAGAATCAGGCTTCACGTCAGCCACCACTGCAACAGTCCATTGTCATAAATTTAGGCCAAGCACCCAGGCAGAGGAGAGAGGTCCCGTAAGAGACAATCTGGCTTCATGTCAGCAGAGAATCAGTCTTCATATCATAGCAGAGAATCAGGCTTCACGTCACCCACCACTGTAAGAGTCCATTTTCATAAATTTAGGCCCAGCACCCAGGCAGAGGAGAGAGGTCCCGTAACAGACAATCTGGCTTCATGTCAGCAGAGAATCAATCTTCATATCATAGCAGAGAATCAGGCTTCACGTCACCCAACATTGGAACAGTCCATTGGCATATATTTAGGCCCCGGCACCCATTCAAATTTGGGTAGCCTCGCAATATAATGGTAAAATGAAAATAAAAATAGGATTGAATGAGGAAGTGCCCTGGAGTACAATAATATATGGTTAAGGGGAGGTAGTTAATGTCTAATCTGGACAAGGGACGGACAGGTCCTGTGGGATCCATGCCTGGTTCATTTTTATGAACGTCAGCTTGTCCACATTGGCTGTAGACAGGCGGCTGCGTTTGTCTGTAATGACACCCCCTGCCATGCTGAATACACGTTCAGACAAAACGTTGGCCGCTGGGCAGGCCAGCACCTCCAAGGCATAAAAGGCTAGCTCTGGCCACGTGGACAATTTAGAGACCCAGTAGTTGAATGGGGCCGAACCATCAGTCAGTACGTGGAGGGGTGTGCACACGTACTGTTCCACCATGTTAGTGAAATGTTGCCTCCTGCTAACACGTTGCGTATCAGGTGGTGGTGCAGTTAGCTGTGGCGTGTTGACAAAACTTTTCCACATCTCTGCCATGCTAACCCTGCCCTCAGAGGAGCTGGCCTTGGGCTTCCACTTGTTCCCCTGTGACATTTGGGAATGCTCTCAGTAGCGCGTCTACCAACGTGCGCTTGTACTCGCGCATCTTCCTATCACACTCCAGTGCAGGAAGTAAGGTGGGCACATTGTCTTTGTACCGTGGATCCAGCAGGTTGGCAACCCAGTAGTCCGCACACGTTAAAATGTGGGCAACTCTGCTGTCATTGCGCAGGCACTGCAGCATGTAGTCGCTCATGTGTGCCAGGCTGCCCAGGGGTAAGGACAAGCTGTCCTCTGTGGGAGGCGTATCGTCATCGTCCTGCCTTTCCCCCCATCCACGCACCAGTGATGGACCCGAGCTGCGTTGGGTGCCACCCCGCTGTGACCATGCTTCATCCTCATCCTCCTCCACCTCCTCCTCATCCTCGTCCTCCTCGTCCTCCAGTAGTGGGCCCTGGCTGGCCACATTTGTACCTGGCCTCTGCTGTTGCCAAAAACCTCCCTCTGAGTCACTTCGAAGAGACTGGCCTGAAAGTGCTAAAAATGACCCCTCTTCCATCATCGCCCTAAGTGTTTTCTCAAGGAGACATAGAAGTGGTATTGTAACGCTGATAACGGCGTCATCGCCACTGGCCATGTTGGTGAAGTACTCGAAACAGCGCAACAGGGCACACAGGTCTCGCATGGAGGCCCAGTCATTGGTGGTGAAGTGGTGCTGTTCCACAGTGCGACTGACCCGTGCGTGCTGCAGCTGAAACTCCACTATGGGATGTTGTAATACAGTACACGGAGAAGCACAGGGTAAGTCAGTTCAAAAGAAGCACCATGGAGCTGCGCAGGATAATGCGCAATTAGATACGATCAAAAAGTAAGGCTAAAGCTAAGTTGTCTTTGCTGGGTGGTCAGTTGGGTGTGCTTGGGGCGACCCCGCGGGCTACCTGCTGCTGCCCGGGGTGTCGGCCCGCGCACCCTCACCACCCTCTTAGCAGGTCTACATTATACAGTTTTTTATATAATATTATCCTCTTTTAGGAATACCAGTAGATGATTGTCTCTATTTGTATGAACCGCCTTAATGCACCCATCGTTGAGATTTACATGTCCTTCATGTTTTTGTCTCCTGGATCACTCTCTTGTAACTCGAGAGATCACATTATTATATATAATTGATAAGGAGACGAAGATTGTACTTAACTATGGATGCATTATGGTTTTACTGGTAATGTTGACTTATATGACCGGATTGGATACATTCTGGATCATGTATACTAATGATTGTATGAATATTACTGATAGCACTGTTTTAAATATTTTTATTGATAAGATTCTTTCTTTTTTCTATACACGATATCACTAGATCAACTGTATGATTACGGTATTGGTCACTAATGTGGTTCTATTGCTTTGAACCCTTAGCACATTGCACGTCTATTATTATTGTTATGATGTATGAATTATAGGGCCACACCATAGTTGTCACTATTGTGGCTCTATTCACATGGACTTCTTACATGTCACTCCTTCATATGATATGTCACTATATGTGCATATCAGGAAGCCACGTTACTAATTGTTACACCAATGATTATGTCATCGATTATTATTCTCTGATTCATCTTATGTGTCTATTGATGTCTCCCTTTTATATGACATCTCCTGTGAGTATGGGGCCTGGTGAGGACACGACAGTTGTGCACCAACAGCATTGTGGCAATTGCGCGACCATGTCTCATCCCCTTGTCTCTGGTTGAGACATGAATTGCGGCTCACCTGCGTTCCACGGGGGTCGCGGGGTGCGCATGCGCTGGGTGACGCCATCTCGATGCGCTCCGTGACGTCTGCTATTGTCGCCGCGCATGCGCGGTGCGCAGATGTGGATGCGCTGAGAGATGGCGCTGCCAATCATGGAGCCTCCCGCTTGTGTGGTCCGCAGATGTGCCGAATCCAGGTAATTTCGGTCCATTGCCCCACCCCCATCATATCCTATATATACCCTGCTCATGCAATGTAGAGTACCTCCTGACGAAGCCGTGAGGTGAAACGCGCGTCGAGGTCCCGCGCCCAGGGTCTGTCATTCCAATTGCCACCATGTCTTCAGGTACGGTCTGCATTTAGCATGTGTTAGATTGTATGTGGGGTTCCCCTGTATATGTTCTTGCTGGGTCCCATACACTCAGGCGCTAACTTATTGTATTATTTCTATCTCAAGCCTAGTTATCATCCTATTATTATATTGGGCTGATTGTGACGCCTATACTATCAGTGTATGCTAGCTACGACTTTGGGTTACCTATTGTCTGTGGTACCGTGTGTACCATACCCCTATTGGGGTGACTACTATATGTGATATCTCTTTGGTTTCCCAGAGCCTTAGCTTTAGCCTTACTTTTTGATCGTATCTAATTGCGCATTATCCTGCGCAGCTCCATGGTGCTTCTTTTGAACTGACTTACCCTGTGCTTCTCCGTGTACTGTATTACAACATCCCGTTGTTCTCCATTTTATTTTTTATTTTTTTTATTTTATAATAAATAACTTGCCCAGCCAGAACAGTACAGCGGTAACGACAGATTTAGCGGGATATAAATTTGAGGCCTAGTATTTAGGCGCTGGGTGACCGGTATGGATTTACTGACAGAATTAGACTTGGAAATGCACAGTAGCGTGTGTGTGAAGTTATTCTGAATGACCCTATGTGCACCTTGAATATTATATACCCTTTTAGGGATAGATTTCAAAAAGCTCTGATACAGCAGAAACTACTAAATTAGGAAATTGCTAAATTGGGATTTGTATTTCAACCCAGAACAAAAAATGTGCTTTGACGGACACTAAATAACTTGCCCAGCAAGACCAGTACAGCGGTAACGACAGATTTAGCGGGATATAAATTTGAGGCCTAGTATTTAGGCGCTGGGTGACCGGTATGGATTTACTGACAGAATTAGACTGGGATATGGCCAAAAATAACCACACTATTGCTGGTTAAATGCATTTGGTGTGACAGCTTGACCAACCACACTACTGTATAAATTATATTTTTCGATACAATATTCCACTTGGTTGGTTTTTAGTTTACTCTGGATTTGGTACAAGTGGTCATTATAGCTGTCTTAGTTGACAGAGCTGCCTTGTTGTAGGTTAATAGAAACTCCACTATGGCCTGCTGCTGCTCGCACAGTCTGTCCAGCATGTGCAAGGTGGAGTTCCACCTGGTGGGCACGTCGCATATGAGGCGGTGAGCAGGAAGGCTGAAGTTACGCTGTAGCGCAGACAGGCGAGCAGCAGCAGGATGTGAACGCCGGAAGCGCAAACAGATGGCCCGCACTTTATGCAGCAGCTCTGACATGTCGGGGGAGTTGTGAATGAACTTCTGCACCACCAAATTCAGCACATGCGCCAAGCAAGGGATGTGCGTCAAACTGGCTAGTCCCAGAGCTGCAACGAGATTTCGCCCATTATCACACACCACCAGGCCGGGCTTGAGGCTCACCGGCAGCAACCACTCGTTGGTCTGTTGTTCTATACCCCGCCACAACTCCTGTGCGGTGTGGGGCCTGTCCCCCAAACATATGAGTTTCAGAATGGCCTGGTGACGTTTACCCCGGGCTGTGCTGAAGTTGGTGGTGAAGGTGTGTGGCTGACTAGATGAGCAGGTGGAAGAAGAGGAGGAGGAAGTCGAGTAGGAGGAGGTGGCAACAGGAGGCAAAGAATGTTGCCCTGCGATCCTTGGCGGCAGAAGGACGTGCGCCAAACAGCTCTCCGCCTGGGGCCCAGCTGCCACTACATTTACCCAGTGTGCAGTTAGGGAGATATAGCGTCCCTGGCCGTGCTTACTGGTCCACGTATCTGTGGTTAGGTGGACCTTGCCACAGATGGCGTTGCGCAGTGCACACTTGATTTTATCGGATACTTGGTTGTGCAGGGAAGGCACGGCTCTCTTGGAGAAGTAGTGGCGGCTGGGAACAACATACTGTGGGACAGCAAGCGACATGAGCTGTTTGAAGCTGTCTGTGTCCACCAGCCTAAATGACAGCATTTCATAGGCCAGTAGTTTAGAAATGCTGGCATTCAGGGCCAGGGATCGAGGGTGGCTAGGTGGGAATTTACGCTTTCTCTCAAATGTTTGTGAGATGGAGAGCTGAACGCTGCCGTGTGACATGGTTGAGACGCTTGGTGACGGAGGTGGTGGTGGTGTTGGTGGTACATCCCCTGTTTGCTGGGCGGCAGGTGCCAACGTTCCTCCAGAGGCGGAGGAAGAGGCCAAGGCGGCAGCAGCAGAAGAGGTCGAGGCGGCAGCAGCAGAAGAGGTAGCAGGGGGAGCCTGAGCGACTTCCTTGTTTTTAAGGTGTTTACTCCACTGCAGTTCATGCTTTGCATGCAGGTGCCTGGTCATGCAGGTTGTGCTAAGGTTCAGAACGTTAATGCCTCGCTTCAGGCTCTGATGGCACAGCGTGCAAACCACTCAGGTCTTGTCGTCAGCACATTGTTTGAAGAAGTGCCATGCCAGGGAACTCCTTGAAGCTGCCTTTGGGGTGCTCGGTCCCAGATGGCGGCGGTCAGTAGCAGGCGGAGTCTCTTGGCGGCGGGTGTTCTGCTTTTGCCCACTGCTCCCTCTTTTGCTACGCTGTTGGCTCGGTCTCACCACTGCCTCTTCCTCCGAACTGTGAAAGTCAGTGGCACGACCTTCATTCCATGTGGGGTCTAGGACCTCATCGTCCCCTGCATCGTCTTCCACCCAGTCTTGATCCCTGACCTCCTGTTCAGTCTGCACACTGCAGAAAGACGCAGCAGTTGGCACCTGTGTTTCGTCATCATCAGAGACATACTGAGGTGGTATTCCCATGTCCTCATCATCAGGAAACATAAGTGGTTGTGCGTCAGTGCATTCTATGTCTTTCACCGCTGGGGAAGGGCTAGGTGGATGCCCTTGGGAAACCCTGCCAGCAGAGTCTTCAAACAGCATAAGAGACTGCTGCATAACTTGAGGCTCAGACAGTTTCCCTGGTATGCATGGAGGTGATGTGACAGACTGATGGGGTTGGTTTTCAGGCGCCATCTGTGCGCTTTCTGCAGAAGACTGGGTGGGAGATAATGTGAACGTGCTGGATCCACTGTCGGCCACCCAATTGACTAATGCCTGTACCTGCTCAGGCCTTACCATCCTTAGAACGGCATTGGGCCCCACCATATATCGCTGTAAATTCTGGCGGCTACTGGGACCTAAGGTAGTTGGTACACTAGGACGTGTGGATGTGGCAGAACGGCCACGTCCTCTCCCAGCACCAGAGGGTCCACTAACACCACCACGACCATGTCCACGTCCGCGTCCCTTACTAGATGTTTTCCTCATTGTAATCGTTCACCACAACAACAAAAATATTATTTGGCCCAATGTATTGTATTCAAATTCAGCTGAATATAAATTTGAGGCCTAGTATTTAGGCGCTGGGTGACCGGTATGGATTTACTGACAGAATTAGACTTGGAAATGCACAGTAGCGTGTGTGTGAAGTTATTCTGAATGACCCTATGTGCACCTTGAATATTATATACCATTTTAGGGATAGATTTCAAATAGCTCTGATACAGCAGAAACCACTAAATTAGGAAATTGCTAAATTGGGAATTTTTTTTCAACCCAGAACAAAAAATGTGCTTTGACGGACACTAAATAACTTGCCCAGCCAGAACAGTACAGCGGTAACGACAGATTTAGCGGGATATAAATTTGAGGCCTAGTATTTAGGCGCTGGGTGACCGGTATGGATTTACTGACAGAATTAGACTTGAAAATGCACAGTAGCGTGTGTGTGAAGTTATTCTGAATGACCCTATGTGCACCTTGAATATTATATACCCTTTTAGGGATAGATTTCAAATAGCTCTGATATAGCAGAAACCACTAAATTATGAAATTGCTAAATTGGGAAATGTATTTCAACCCAAAACAAAAAATGTGCTTTGACGGACACTAAATAACTTGCCCAGCCAGAACAGTACAGCGGTAACGACAGATTTAGCGGGATATAAATTTGAGGCCTAGTATTTAGGCGCTGGGTGACCGGTATGGATTTACTGACAGAATTAGACTTGGAAATGCACAGTAGCGTGTGTGTGAAGTTATTCTGAATGACCCTATGTGCACCTTGAATATTATATACCCTTTTAGGGATAGATTTCAAAAAGCTCTGATACAGCAGAAACTACTAAATTAGGAAATTGCTAAATTGGGATTTGTATTTCAACCCAGAACAAAAAATGTGCTTTGACGGACACTAAATAACTTGCCCAGCCAGACCAGTACAGCGGTAACGACAGATTTAGCGGGATATAAATTTGAGGCCTAGTATTTAGGCGCTGGGTGACCGGTATGGATTTACTGACAGAATTAGACTGGGATATGGCCAAAAAATAGCCACACTATTGCTGGTTAAATGCATTTGGTGTGACAGCTTGACCAACCACACTACTGAGGGTTAAATGCACTTGGTGACAGGCGCAGCTTGCCCCTGATGTAGTATATGGCCAAAAAATGAACAGACTATTGCTGGTTAAATGCACTTGGTGTGACAGCTTGACCAGCCACACTACTGAGGGTTAAATGCACTTGGTGACGGGCGCAGCTTGCCCCTGATGTAGTATATGGCCAAAAAATGAACAGACTATTGCTGGTTAAATGCACTTGGTGTGACAGCTTGACCAACCACACTACTGAGGGTTAAATGCACTTGGTGACGGGCGCAGCTTGCCCCTGATGTAGTATATGGCCAAAAAATGAACAGACTATTGCTGGTTAAATGCACTTGGTGTGACAGCTTGACCAACCACACTACTGAGGGTTAAATGCACATGGTGACGGGCGCAGCATGCCCCTGATGTAGTATATGGCCAAAAAATAAACAGACTATTGCTGGTTAAATGCACTTGGTGTGACAGGTTCACCCTGATGTAGGCTTTAGCCAAAAAACAACCACACCATTGAGGGTTAAATGCACTTGGTGATAGGCGCAGCTTGCCCCTGATGTAGTATATGGCCAAAAAATAAACAGACTATTGCTGGTTAAATGCACTTGGTGTGACAGCTTCACCCTGATGTAGGCTTTAGCCAAAAAAAAACCACACCATTGAGGGTTAAATGCACTTGGTCGCAGCTTGTGCTGGCGCACCACAAGACACAAAATGGCCGCCGATCACCCCAGAAAAAAGTGACTGACAAACGGTCTGGGCAGCCTAAAAACAGTGAGCAATTGAGTATCAGCAGCTCAATGATCCACAGCTGCAGATTGATCAATTAATCAAGTCCTTTGGAGGAGTTAATCTGCCTAATCTCGCCCTACTGTCGCAGCCGCAACCTCTCCCTATGCTGATCAGAGCAGAGTGACGGGCGGCGCTATGTGACTCCAGCTTAAATAGAGGCTGGGTCACATGGTGCTCTGGCCAATCACAGCCATGCCAATAGTAGGCATGGCTGTGACGGCCTCTTGGGGCAAGTAGTATGACGCTTGTTGATTGGCTGCTTTGCAGCCTTTCAAAAAGCGCCAAGAAAGCGTCACAAAAGCGCCAAGAAAGCAACGAACACCGAACCCGAACCCGGACTTTTACGAAAATGTCCGGGTTCGGGTCCGTGTCACGGACACCCCAAAATTCGGTACGAACCCGAACTATACAGTTCGAGTTCGCTCATCCCTATTAAGCAGTTAATGGGACATTCCAAGCTTAAGAAATGATGGTATATTGCTTGGATTGGGCATTCACTTTTTGATTACTTGATGTAATTTTCCTGGATCATCATGATCTTCAGAATGGAAGAGTACTGTAGCTCATTCAATTCTTTTCTGCAGGGAAATGCATACTGGGTGGACAGAAACTGCTCAATCAGGGGGTGGTGTCCTTTCTATTGATTGACAGCGGGATCAGTGCTCTGCTGATCTACTGACTCTGCCTCCTTTCTTTACGTGCGCGCTCCCGTGAGCCGGAATTCATTTCAGCAGCCTCCTCTGCGATCCTACTCTCCTATCCCTTCCTGCAACTAGATACCCATGGTAAGTGGACTGAGACGCGCAGGAGAAATAACCAGCGCGCAGACGCAGAGATTTCTCGGAAATAAAAAAATAAAAACGGGACGGAGGAAAGTTATTGATTGTGCATGCACAAAAATGTGCAAGCCGTGAGTCAGGTTGGGCTGTGTAGATTCAAAAAACAGTAGGATAGTGCGCAAGCGCAGCCATCGCGGCAGTATCGCTGGGGTGGCCGTAACTTATAACTACCAGATGTAAATAAGGCTGCAAAAGAAGGTCATTTATAGAGGAAATCGCTAATAACATGTATTGGGTAAGTTGCTGGTGGTGGTCTAAACAACAGATTTAAGCATACTTGAAAACATTGGATAACCCCTTTAAGTGAATCAATGTTGCAGTTCTTCATACAGCAGTTGGATAGGATCCAAACTGTGGAGAGAACACCACAAAAGAGTTTTGGTTTCATGATCAGCAAGATTCTCAGAAGTTGTCTCCACGCTGATCATGGAGACGGAGTGACTGCATAAGCGAATTGATGTACCATCACTGATTTAGAGGACCATGATGGAAATTGGCTATTTTTTGGGCTTTGTTTGTGTTCTCAAAGAGAAATACATTTAAAGCAACAGTGTTGCAATTAAAACTAAATATACAGTATAATAACTTACAGTAACAAAATTTTTCTAAAATTAAAGGGATTGTAAAAACATGATTGGAAAAACAAACTGGGGAATATTTATCAAAACTGGTGGAAAGGAAAATTGGCTTAGTTGCCCATGGCAACCAATCAGAGTCCACCTTTCATTTTTAAAATCTCCTTTGGAAAATGAAAGAATCTGATTGGTGGCTATGGGGAACAAAGCCAATGTTCCTTGGCACCAGTTTTAATAAATCTCCCCAAGTGATTTAAAAATGGTGAAATAAAATATTTTGCTGGGAAATTATGTTTACTATATTGTTTATATACAGTTGTGTTCAAAATTATTCAACCCCCAATGCTGTAAAGGGTTTTAGGGAATATAGTGTACATTTGTAATTGTGTTCAGGATGAAATCTTAGAAGGACTTTTTAAAGAACCGAATGCAACTAAAATAACATCAATTGTTTTTGTAATACAGTATTAAATGTTTTTTTTGTGTGATTTCTTCATTGACACAATTATTCAACCCCTTAAAGACTACCACTCTTAGGAACAGAGGTTCATTCAAGTGTTTTCGATCAGGTATTGAAAACACCTGTGGATGTCAAGGAGCAGCAATCAAGCATAATAAGCACCAATTAGGCAGATTTAAAAGGACTGTGATACTCAGCTCCTTCTAGACATTTACTGGTGTGTTTACAAACATGGTGAAGTCAAGAGAATGGTCCAGGAAGACAAGAGAAGAGGTGATTTCTCTTCACAGGAAGGGCAATGGCTATAAGAAGATTGCAAAGACGTTAAACATACCAAGAGACACCATAGGAAGCTTCATTCGCAAATTCAAGGCAAAGGGCACTGTTGAAACGCTACCTGGTCGTGGCAGAAAGAAGATGCTGACTTCGACTGCTGTTCGCTACCTGAAGAGCAAAGTGGAGAAAAGTCCCCGTGTGACTGCTGAGGAACTGAAAATAGATTTGTCAGATGTGGGTACTGAAGTTTCAGCTCAGACAATAAGGCGCACACTGCGTAATGAAGGCCTCCATACCAGAACTCCCAGGCACACCCCCTTGCTGTCTCCAAAGAATAAGCAGAGTCAACTGCAGTATGCCAAACGTCATGTAGACAAACCACAAAAGTTTTGGGATAGTGTTCTGTGGACTGATGAAACAAAATTAGAACTGTTTGGGCCCATGGATCAACGCTATGTTTGGAGGAGGAAGAACAAGGCCTATGAAGAAGAGAACCCTTGCCTACTGTGAAGCATGGCGGGGGGGTCAATCATGCTTTGGGGCTGTTTTGCTTCTACAGGTACAGGGAAGCTTCAGTGTGTGCAAGGTACCATGAATTCTCTTCAGTACCAGGAGATATTGGATGAAAATGTGATGCAGTCCGTCACAAACCTGAGGCTTGGGAGACGTTGGACCTTTCAACAGGACAATGATCCCAAGCATACCTCCAAGTCCACTAGAGCATGGTTGCAGATTAAAGGCTGGAACATTTTGAAGTGGCCATCGCAGTCACCAGACTTAAATCTGATTGAGAACCTCTGGTGGGACTTAAAGAAAGCAGTTGCAGCACGCAAGCCTAAGAATGTGACTGAACTGAAGGCTTTTGCCCATGAAGAATGGGCGAAGATACTCGTAGATCGCTGCAAGACACTTGTGTCAAGCTATGCTTCACGTTTAAAAGCTGTTATAACTGGAAAAGGATGTTGTACTAAGTACTAAGATTGAATGTCACTTGGGGGTTGAATAAAACTGATAATAATGTGAGCACAGAAAAGACATTTGTGGTTATTTCATTATAAATGTTATGTTATATTTGTCTGACTTACAAGTGCCTCTTTGATTTAATTGTAAACAAGGTGACTGAAATGATCAAAATCAATGTCAAACTGGCCAAAACACTTAATTTCAGTGGGGGTTGAATAATTTTGAACACAACTGTATGTTTTATATGTTAATTGTATCATGTATGTGATTAAGTGCACTGTGTATTCCATCATAAGTATAGCACTATATAAGGGGGTAACAGTCCTGTGCATGCATGCTTGAGAAAGAGGGGCTTGTCCCTGAAACATTGCAGGTGATGTGCACCACGCGTTGTCCATCACTGTGGTGGGCCAAGCTGTTATGTATGCTGTGCTGCTGCTTTGAGTGGACTAAAGGACATCTAATGGATTGGTATGAATATACTGTGTCATTTACGTATGTATATGGAATATTTTATAAAGAAAATACGTTTTTTACTACAAGCGTTCCTTGCTGTGGACCTGTGTGGTGGACAGGTGTGGAGCTACTTTTGAAAGAAAAGCTGCCATGCCTTCTATCCCAGGACAGTCTGAATGTTGCACTACATTTAGAAGATACTATTAATATCATGTTTTGACTGGATTTAGTTATGTTTGCTTAGGTTATTAATTGCTCATGTAAATGAACATAAACGTAAAAGTGTGTGATGAGGGTATATTCTGCATGTTTTTCTTTGAATAGTAGATTTTAACCCATCTTTACCTTTTAATAATTCTGTTTTATTTCTGCATTGCATGAGGTTGTATGCCTTATTTTCTGAGTCTTGTAAATGAAGAGATACAGTTCTACAACTGCATATTTTACATTTCTTTACCATTTTAGGAAATGTAAAGCCATCCTTTAGACTAACACTATTGTGCTGAAAATCATTTTCTTAGATATATTTCTGTAGCTTCCAGGAAACAATCTAGGTCAACAATAAAAATTGACAACATTTTTGGCAGATGACTGTTGAAAGTAAATGCAATCAAACAGATAAATAAAAATAACAACCTTTAAAAATAAACCTATCTCCCAATAACTAAGCAGCGCACAGCCTTCTTTAGCCTCGGGCTTTAGCATTTATGCCAGATTGATATTCCAAACCAATCTTATTTTCTATTATATGGGAACTGAAATTCCTTGAGGACATTATTCTTTTTACAAATCCAAATTAAGATGGAAAAAACCCATAAGCAAAACTTTCAGAGCACAGACTGTGAAAATTAGGAAACATTGACATGCTTGAAAGCTATGTCCACCACAATCTAAAAATGAAATAAATTTTGGGTTAACACATTTTCATACTGAAATATGGCATTACTGCAAAAATATTAGCTGGGACATTTTGATAAAATCACTGACTGGACTAGTAAATGCAACACAATCGGTATTACATTGTTTATAATGGGAAATTAAGTCTATTTTACGTAGTCATTATTTTATTTTTTTCTAAGATTATTAATTTTGTCATTCAGGAGTCTTTCAGCGGTTTTCCCCATGCTAAACTGCTGACAGCACTAGATTGGGGCCTAGGAAAGCAGTACACACATACCTTTTGTGGAAGTTCTAGCATCAGGTATGAATATGAAGTTTTATTCTGCCAGATTCTGATGTTGCAAGTGCCTAGCGCAGGGTTTCACAGTGAAGTGTTCTCTGCATTGAGCTGCTTCACAGCCCCCCCCCTCTGTTCAGACAGATTGCTCTAGCATCCAACCAGGAGACCACTACAGCTGTCACTCATTTAGATTTACATGAATTCCCCTCTGTTTTGTATTAGCTATGTATCAGAAAAATATATTGACATTGTAATATTGGTGCAGGGATTGATTTAGTATCCTAGATTCACTTTGCTCTTCTTTATTACCGGTACTTTGTACGTATTACATTACAACGCAATCACAGTCTTGATAAAAACACAAAACCTTCCCTAATTGTTAAATGCAGCTTCTTTACAATAATCTGTTCATTTATTTTATTTTTATATTATACTTTTTATAGTATATTTAAATAATTAATCATTTACGTATGAATTTTTATATTTTTTTTGCTGAGGTTAGCAGGTAGCACGTTATCTATAGTATGTTATCCTTCTGCCTCCAAAACACTGAGAATCGCCTCACAGTTTGAAAAGCTCTGCCCTATAACAAACTACACTCACCTAAATAATTATTTGGAACACCATACTAATACGGTGTTGGACCCCCTTTTGCCTTCAGAACTGCCTTAATTGTGGCATTCATTCAACAAGGTGCTGATAGCATTCTATAGAAATGTTGGCCCATATTGATAGGATAGCATCTTGCAGTTGATGGAGATTTGAGGGATGCACATTCAGGGCACGAAGCTCCCGTTCCACCACATCCCAAAGATGCTCTATTGGGTTGAGATCTGGTGACTGTGGGGGCCATTTTAGTACAGTGAACTGATTGTCATGTTCAAGAAACCAATTTGAAATGATTCAAGCTTTGTGACATGGTGCATTATCCTGCTGGAAGTAGCCATCAGAGGATGGGTACATGGTGGTCATGAAGGGATGGACATGGTCAGAAACAATGCTCAGGTAGCCCGTGGCATTTAAACGATGGCCAATTGGCACTAAGGGGCCTAAAGTGTGCCCAGAAAACATCCCTCACACCACTACACCACCACCAGCCTGCACAGTGGTAACAAGGCATGATGGATACATGTTCTCATTCTGTTTACGCCAAATTCGGACTCTACCATTTGAATGTCTCAACAGAAATCGAGACTCATCAGACCAGGCAACATTTTTCCAGTCTTCAACAGTCCAATTTTGGTGAGCTCGTGCAAATTGTAGCCTATTTGTAGTGGAGATGAGTGGTACCCGGTGGGGTCTTCTGCTGTTGTAGCCCATCCGCTTCAAGGTTGTGCGTGTTGTGGCTTTACAAATGCTTTGCTGCATACCTCGGTTGTAACGTTGCTCTTCTATCAGCTTGAATCAGTCGGCCCATTCTCCTCTGACCTCTAGCATCAACAAGGCATTTTCTCCCACAGGACTGCCGCATACTGGATGTTTTTCCCTTTTCACACCTTTCTTTGTAAACCCTAGAAATGGTTGTGTGTGAAAATCCCAGTAACTGAGAAGATTGTGAAATACTCACACCGGCCCGTCTGGCACCAACAACCCTGCCACGCTCAAAATTGCTTAAATCACCTTTCTTTCCTAATCTGACATTCAGTTTGGAGTTCAGGAGATTGTCTTGACCAGGACCACAACCCAACATGCATTGAAGCAACTGCCATGTGATTGGTTGACTAGATAATCGCATTAATGAGAAATAGAACAGGTGTTCCTAATAATTCTTTAGGTGAGTGTATGTTAAAAACTAGTTTCTATTGTGGAGGCTATGAGGGTCATTACAACACCAGCCTTCCCGGATCTCTCCTCATCATTGTCCTCCCAAATATTTCAGAAGACAGTCTCTCCTTGCCCCTAAGAGGTGACCAAAGTGCTTTTCTCCATATAGAAAAAGCCCAGGACCAGATAAAGTGCTCTGGCTTACAATATAGAGACCAGACTTAGGAGTCACATGTGCAAGAGATAAAATTAAATTCACACCTATGGGCAGGTATAGATTTGCTCTGCTTGCTGCAAAATTTCTTGCTTAAAATGTATTTCCCATGTTTATTTGGGTCCATCTGTATCTTATATCCTTGTGGATTCTATCTGTTGCCACTAAGCTCCTAGTCTACTTCTGGTTTTGTCCTCTGGTCTCATCTGTCTAAGGTTACTGCCTGTTATCTGCTACCAGCCTGTGCCCTGCTACTGGCAAATAGCCTGTGTTCTTCTACTGGCTACCATCCTGTGTCCTGTAACCAGACTGTGCCCTGCTACTGGATAATAGCCCGTGATCTGCTATTACTCTGACATATTAGGTTAATTTATTAACATCAGACATTGATTACTGAAATCAACCAAAGAAGTCAAGATAAAGTAACACTTTCTGAAACTTAGACTTTGGATCACTGGGCTGCAGCCAGTTGGCAGCCAGACACAGCAATGATGAAGGAGCAGGAACGTGAATGGTGGAAACAAGAACAAAACAGAAAGTCCAGGAACCAACAGTAAAGGCTTGGCAGGGGTAGTTTCATTGTAGTTACGGCGCAAAGCTGAGACCACAGTTGTGAAGTTGCAGCGCTCACGTCACTGTTATGGCGGCACTATGGACATCACTGTTATGGGGGGCACTGTGGACATCACTGTTATGGGGGCTCTGTGGACGTCACTGTTATGGGGGCACTGTGGATGTCACTGTTATGGGGGCATTGTGGACGTCTTTGTTATGAGCGCTGAGTATAAGTGATAGGGCTTGTGCACAAAACTGTATCTGTTTTGCGGCCTGCAAGTTGTGGATCCACTAAATAAGGTTTCTGTCCGTGTGCGATTCACATTTTATGCAGTCCTATTGAGTTCTATGTGTTTTAGATCTGCATTATCAGGACCAGAATAAGACATGTTCTATCTTTCGCAGAACTGACATACAGATGTGGAAAGCACATAGACATCATCAGTGTGTTTTTTATATCCGTATGTCAGTTCCAGTAAAGACAGAACATGTCCTATTCTGGTCCTCAAAATGAGGTCCTCAAATTCAATGCGACCGCAAAAAATGTGGATCGCAAAATGGATATGGTTGTGTGCATAAAGGTTTAGATATACAGCTCAGCAGATTAGAACAACTTTAGAAGTCCAGCTCGTAGCATAAAACAGAGGGATCTTTATTTCAGCTTAAATTTAATAACTTCCAAAACAGGATACAATGTTACGCGTTTCAGACCAAACGCGTAACATTTTACCCCTTTAAGTACTGTACTTCTCTTACTAGTGTCAAATTTTCTTCACCTCCATCTAATAGTAAAATATTTCTGATAACATATTTTTCCTTAGTCTTTTACTTTTATCTATCTGTCTTTTATCTGTCAGGCTCGTTCCTATTACAAGAAAGTTTTCTATATACACTATTTAATACTTTTATTATGGTTCACTTTCAGTTTCTTTGAGCATATAGGTATACAATGGTACAGTTTATTTTATAAAATAACATTTAAAGTACAGCAGTACATGGTGTATTTCATAAAAAATAAATGTCAATGTTGTAATTTTGATTAGAGCAGAAAAATGGCTGTCACCCAAAATATACATGAGTAATGTGTTAAAGCATTATTATTGATGACTATCTGGTTTTGAATGCCATGGCTATTTATTTAGAACATTTCAACATTTCTACTATCCAATTATATATGTATCTTTAAATTCATACCAGATTTAAGGTTATATATCTATCTATCTAGATATATATATCTAGATATATCAGAATGTGAATTTCCCCTCTCCCACTTTTCCAGTTTGACTTTGAGACACAAGATATTTTGCATTGATATTGGTATTGGTAAATGAAGTCCAGACTCAAACGTATATGACAGGTTAGAGGACAGCACTCTCTGCAGACCACACAATTGAATTGTTGACTTTTCTTTTGGTCTACATTTGGTCCAGATCATTATGACGATTTCTCCTGAAGACTACAGAGTTTATTGTGCAGACATCTTTGCACGGGGGTATGCAGCACTCTCTTCTATATAAATACAACAGTATTAATAAATGGCACATGGTAGATGTGGGCCTGTAACAGGTTTTACATTAGGGCACAAGAGATTTAGGTTACACCAGTGATGCTCAACCTGTGGCCCCCCAGCTGTTGTAAAACCAAATCTCCCATCATGCCTTGCTGTAGGCTGATAGCTGTAGGCTATCTGGGCATGCTGGGAGTTATAGTTTTGCAACATCTGGAGGACCGCAGGTTTGGCATCCCTGGGTTACACCTTTGTCTTTGACTAATTGCTTCTGCAGTCCATCCCCACCATCTATAGCAAAAAAAAACACTATCCAGTTGCCATCTTCAATAGAGTTGAGCGAACACCTGGATGTTCGGGTTCGAGAAGTTCTGCCGAACTTTCCGGAAATGTTCGGGTTCAGGATCCGAACCCGACCCGAACTTCGTCCCGAACCCGAACCCCATTGAAGTCAATGGAGACCCAAACTTTTCAGCACTAAAAAGGCTGTAAAACAGCCCAGGAAAGGGCTAGAGGGCTGCAAAAGGCAGCAAAATGTAGTTAAATCCCCTGCAAACAAATGTGTATAGGGAAATTAATAAAAATAAAATTAATAAAAATTAACCAATATCAATTGGAGAGAGGTCCCATAGCAGAGAATCAGGCTTCATGTCACCCACCACTGGAACAGGCCACTGTCAGTTATTTAGACCCCGGCACCCAGACAGAGGAGAGAGGTCCCATTGCGGAGAATCAGGCTTTATGTCATAGCAGAGAATCAGGCTTCACGTCACGCACCACTGGAACAGGCCATTGTCAGATATTTTGGCCCTGGCACCCAGACAGAGGAGAGAGGTCCCATAGCAGAGAATCAGGCTTCATGTCATAGCAGAGAATCAGGCTTCATGTCACCCAACACTGGAACAGGCCACTGTCAGATATTTTTAGGCCCCGGCACCCAGACAGAGGAGAGAGGTCCCATAGCAGAGAATCAGGCTTCATGTCATAGCAGAGTATCGGCTTCATGTCATAGCAGAGAATCAGGCTTCATGTCATAGCAGAGAATCAGGCTTCACGTCACCCACCCCTGGAACAGGCCATTGTCAGATATTTAGGCCCCGGCAACCAGACAGAGGATAGAGGTCCCATAGCAGAGAATCAGGCTTCATGTCATAGCAGAGAATCAGGCTTCATGTCACCCAACACTGGTACAGGCCACTGTCAGATATTTTTAGGCCCCGGCACCCAGACAGAGGAGAGAGGTCCCATAGCAGAGAATCAGACTTCATGTCATAGCAGAGAATCATGCTTCATTTCACCCAACACTGGAACAGGCCACTGTCAAATATTTTTAGGCCCCGGCACCCAGACAGAGGAGAGAGGTCCCATAGCAGAGAATAAGGCTTCATGTCATAGCAGAGAATCATGCTTCATGTCACCCAACACTGGAACAGGCCACTGTCAGATATTTTTAGGCCCTGGCACCCAGACAGAGGAGAGGTTCATTCAACTTTGGGTTGCCCCGCAACATAATGGTAAAATGAAAATAAAAATAGGATTGAATAGGGAAGTGCCCTGGAGTACAATAATATATGGTTAAGGGGAGGTAGTTATAAATGTCTAATCTGCACAAGGGATGGACAGGTCCTGTGGGATCCATGCCTGGTACATTTTTATGAACATCAGCTTGTCCACATTGGCTGTAGACAGGCGGCTGCGTTTGTCTGTAATGACGCCCCCTGTCGAACTGAATACACGTTCAGACAAAACGCTGGCTGCCGGGCAGGCCAGCACCTCCAAGGCATAAAAGGCTAGCTCTGGCCACGTGGACAATTTGGAGACCCAGAAGTTGAATGGGGCTGAACCATCAGTCAGTACGTGGAGGGGTGTGCACACGTACTGTTCCACCACGTTAGTGAAATGTTGCCTCCTGCTAACACGTTCCGAATCAGGTGGTGGTGCAGTTAGCTGTGGCATGTTGACAAAACTTTTCCACATCTCTGCCATGCTAACCCTGCCCTCAGAGGAGCTGGCTGTGACACAGCTGCGTTGGCGACCTCTTGCTCCTCCTCTGCCTTTGCCTCGGGCTTCTACTTGTTCCCCTGTGACATTTGGGAATGCTCTCAGTAGCGCGTCTACCAACGTGCGCTTGTACTCGCGCATCTTCCTATCACGCTCCAGTGCAGGAAGTAAGGTGGGCAAATTGTCTTTGTACCGTGGATCCAGCAGGGTGGCGACCCAGTAGTCCGCACACGTTAAAATGTGGGCAACTCTGCTGTCGTTGCGCAGGCACTGCAGCATGTAGTCGCTCATGTGTGCCAGGCTGCCCAGAGGTAAGGACAAGCTGTCCTCTGTGGGAGGCGTATCGTCATCGTCCTGCGTTTCCCCCCAGCCACGCACCAGTGATGGGCCCGAGCTGCGTTGGGTGCCACCCCGCTGTGAACATGCTTCATCCTCATCCTCCTCCACCTCCTCCTCACCCTCGTCCTCCTTGTCCTCCAGTAGTGGGCCCTGGCTGGCCACATTTGTATCTGGCCTCTGCTGTTGCAAAAAACCTCCCTCTGAGTCACGTCGAAGAGACTGGCTTGAAAGTGCTAAAAATGACCCCTCTTCCTCCTCCTCCTCCTGGGCCACCTCCTCTTCCATCATCGCCCTAAGTGTTTTCTCAAGGAGACATAGAAGTGGTATTGTAACGCTGATAACGGCGTCATCGCCACTGGCCATGTTGGTGGAGTACTCGAAACAGCGCACACAGGTCTCGCATGGAGGCCCAGTCATTGGTGGTGAAGTGGTGCTGTTCCGCAGTGCGACTGACCCGTGCATGCTGCAGCTGAAACTCCACTATGGCCTGCTGCTGCTCGCACAGTCTGTCCAGCACGTGCAAGGCGGAGTTCCACCCGGTAGGCACGTCGCATATGAGGCGGTGAGCGGGAAGGCCGAAGTTACGCTGTAGCGCAGAGAGGCGAGCAGCAGCAGGATGTGAACGCCGGAAGCGCGAACAGATGGCCCGCACTTTATGCAGCAGCTCTGACATGTCGGGGTAGTTGTGAATGAACTTCTGCACCACCAAATTCAGCACATGCACCAGGCAAGGGATGTGCGTCAAACCGGCTTGTCCCAGAGCTGCAACGAGATTTCGGCCATTATCGCACACCACCAGGCTGGGCTTGAGGCTCACCGGCAGCAACCACTCGTCGGTCTGTTGTTCTATACCCCGCCACAACTCCTGTGCGGTGTGGGGCCTGTCCCCCAAACATATGAGTTTCAGAATGGCCTGCTGACGTTTACCCCGGGCTGTGCTGAAGTTGGTGGTGAAGGTGTGTGGCTGACTGGATGAGCAGGTGGAAGAAGAGGAGGAGGAAGCCGAGTAGGAGGAGGAGGCAACAGACGGCAAAGAATGTTGCCCTGCGATCCTTGGTGGCGGAAGGACGTGCGCCAAACAGCTCTCCGCCTGGGGCCCAGCCGCCACTTCATTTACCCCGTGTGCAGTTAGGGAGATATAGCGTCCCTGGCCATGCTTACTGGTCCACGTATCTGTGGTTAGGTGGACCTTGCCACAGATGGTGTTGCGCAGTGAACACTTAATTTTATTGGATACTTGGTTGTGCAGGGAAGGCACGGCTCTCTTGGAGAAGTAGTGGCGGCTGGGAACAACATACTGTGGGACAGCAAGCGACATGAGCTGTTTGAAGCTGTCTGTGTCCACCAGCCTGAATGACAGCATTTCATAGGCCAGTAGTTTAGAAATGCTGGCATTCAGGGCCAGGGATCGAGGGTGGCTAGTTGGGAATTTACGCTTTCTCTCAAATGTTTGTGAGATGGAGAGCTGAATGCTGCTGTGTGACATGGTTGAGATGCTTGGTGACGGAGGTGGTGGTGTTGGTGGTACATCCCCTGTTTGCTGGGCGGCAGATGCCAATGTTCCTCCAGAGGCGGAAGAAGAGACGAGGCGGCAGCAGCAGAAGAGGCTGAGGCGGCAGCAGCAGAAGAGGTAGTGAGCTCCTTGTTTTTAAGGTGTTTACTCTACTGCAGTTCATGCTTTGCATGCAGGTGCCTGGTCATGCAGGTTGTGCTAAGGTTCAGAACGTTAATGCCTCGCTTCAGGCTCTGATGGCACAGCGTGCAAACCACTCGGGTCTTGTCTTCAGCACATTGTTTGAAGAAGTGCCATGCCAGGGAACTCCTTGGAGCTGCCTTTGGGGTGCTCGGGTGGAGGCAGTCTGTTATAAGCGCTCGGGATCAGCTCATTCAGGTTAAATGGATGCATAGGGTATATTTGACCCCGATGCGTCTTTATCAGATGCGGCAAATACCGAACCCTGGGTGTGACAGATGTGGGGAGGCCAGGGGCTCCCTGGAAGGGGGTGTGCAAATATACTGGAAGGGGGTGTGCAATTTCATTAATGTTAAGTTGGGGCTTCCGGGGATTTGTGATCCAGTGGTATGTGTACTGGGGCTAGTTTCTGAAGCGACTCCTTCCAAGTACAGTAGAGCATTGTTACGTCCAGTGGGTGCACTTTATAAACAAAGATCTTCAGATGTACAAATTGACATACGAAGCAAGGGGAGTGCCTCATCGATTTGACAAAATCTGGGGCTTGTGGGTGCAAGTGGAGGGCACGGCTTGAGGATAGTTGGTGGTTGGGACTGCACTCCCCAAGTGTGTGTATGAGGGGGGGCGGAGCCAACTGAGCATGGTGGAGGACGTGTGAGCGCTTAGCTCCTCGCCGTAGCTCCCGACCGAAAGCATTTTTTACAGCCCTGACCGATTCAAAAATGGGCAAACTCAACAAGGAGAGAGGAGGAGAGGTCATCCAGCCGACCAAAGTGAAAAAGTCGCATGGAGACTTGAATAAATACATCTACAAGAAGACGGCGTCTCCAGCAGTGAAGGGAAAGATGGCGGCGGCTGAAGAAAATGCCGCGGCCCTGGACATAGAGTCGGATGACGCTTGCTCCTGTGCCCCGTCAGACCTGCCAGATGAACCGGACCCCGCTCCGATCACCAGAGCCTTTTTGCAGCACTCCCTACAGCAATCTCTGGCTCAGGCGTTATCACCAGTACTGTCGGAACTGGCGGCCATTAAAACGGAGGTAACACACGTGGGGCAAAGAGTGGAAGCGATGGAAGATTTCCAGATAGCCGTAATACATCACAGCAAGGGCCTCCAAAGCCACGTGAGGTCGCTCAGTTCCCAGGTGGATAATATCTACCTCCACCTAGAGGACCAGGAGAACAGGGGGAGAAGGAAGAACGTGAGGTTAACGGGCATCCCCGAGTCTGTGGCGGCAGAAGCACTATCGGACAGTGTTAAGCAGATATTCGCCATGCTGGTGGGAGAAGAGCGGGCTGAAGTTATCACCATCGAAAGGGCCCACAGGGCGCTTAGGCCTAAGCCCGCGGCAAGCGACCCACCAAGAGATACAGTATGTGCCCTCATGAATTATCTTGACACAGTGGCGGTTCTCAAAGCGGCAAGGGAGAGAGAAGAAATAATCTATGAGGGGAACAAAATTCTGCTGTTTCAGGACTTAGCAGCTAGCACCCTAGCAAAACGCAAGGCGTTAAAACCCCTTACAGCTGCGCTGAGGGAGAGGAAGCTGCCTATGAGGTGGCTTTTTCCCTTTGGACTTCGCACCACAATCAACGGCAGACAGATAATAGTCTGCCATCCTGATGATCTCTCTAAGATGTGGGAGGCCCTGGAGATATCCCCTCTGGACATACCGTCCTGGCTCCCGTCTGCCAACATGGAGAAACTACCAAAGCTTGCGGCGCCATCACCCTGGCAAGCTATGTCCAAGCAAAAGCACAACAAGAAGAAAGCGCTGACAGGGGACTGATTTGCTCCGTGTTGATGCTTGAGAGTACAGGTTCAAATTCTCTTGTTGTGGTTGGTTCATTGAGCGCCATTGTCTCTCACTATTGTATAAGTATACGCTGTAGTGCTTGAAACTCGTTGTTTCTACTGTTTATTAGTGTTGATGATTGCTATTCCAAGCACACTACACTTTTGCTCTACATGATAGTACTTTGGAGCCGAGAGAGCGGTTTAACTGTTTGAGCTTACTGAAGATATTGAGAGATGGGTAATGTCACCATCCCTGCCTCTCTAGGCCGCCTGTCGGAAACAAAGACTAGCAGGTTTAAGTAATCGGTCAGTTCGATTGATAATATTTAAGAGGTCGGGTGAGTGGTGTATCTAGATTTTTCTAGTAGTCTCTACCTATGTCCCCTCCCCCAATCTCTTACCTTAAACATGTCATTGCTCTATTGCGCTATGTAGCGCCCATGGGGCTAATAAGCCCTTTTACTCTGTTGATATTTGTTTTAATGATTTTTGGTTTAGTTTTTCTGAGTCGAGCTTCAAGATTCACGACCACCAGATTTAAAAGTAGTACATGCTTTAAATCCCATTGATATGACACACATCACAATTTACTCACTGAATGTGAATGGAATGAACATTCCACAGAAACGCAGCCAGGTTTATCACACCCTTAGGACAGAAAACCCTGATATTGTGCTTTTACAAGAAACGCATTACCGACATGACCATGTCCCCAATATGAGTAGTAAACACTTTCCAGACTGGCATCATGCCACTCACTCCTCGGCATCAAGAGGTATCTCTATTGGTTTCAGCAAAAGCCTCTCATTTCAGGTGACAGCGAAGTTGATAGATCCTAATGGAAGATTCCTGTTTATAAAAGGGAAAGTCCTAAACTCAATGATCACTATAGCCGCTATATACGCCCCTAATAAGGGACAAGTTAAATGGCTTATTCAGATGCTAGAATCCTTGAAAAATTTCTCGGAAGGGATCTTGATATTGGGTGGGGATTTTAATCTCACACTAGACCATGGGATGGATTCCACATCCGCCATACCTCAAATTTCTGAAAAACAAAAACGTAGATTTCAGATTGCCTTGGCGGAGGTGAATTTAACCGATGTATGGAGATTAATACATCCAGAAGTCAGAGACTTCACCTTTTTTTCTAAGGTCCATGGCTCTTACCAGCGCCTGGACTATATATTTTTGTCTAATCTTGCTATACCTGCAATCAAAGGGACTTCCGTAGGATCTATCACGATTTCGGATCATGCCCCTGTGAATTTGAAGCTGCAAATCAAAGACATGCCAGGGAAGTCCTGGGCATGGAGGCTTAACTCAACCTTGTTAGAAGAAAAAGAACACAAAGACAAGGTCAATAAAATACTCAAAGATTATTTCAGTCTAAATGAGTCCCCGCAGATTACGTGCCCGATTTTGTGGGAAGCCCATAAGGCAGTGGTAAGGGGGGAATTTATTAGCTTAGGCTCCAAAGTTAAAAAACAGAGGACACAGATAATAAATTCTCTGCTCTTGCAGATTTCCACACTAGAAAAACTTCATAAAACAGATCAGACAGATGAGGTATTGAAACAACTGAAATCCTTAAGGTCACAACTTAAAGATAAACTGAACATAAAATCTGCTAAAACACTCCAAGCTCTGCGTTTCAAATATTACTCACATGGTGACAAAGGCTCCAAATTAATGACAAATCTGTTAAAATCCCAGAGGCAGAGGTCCTTTATCCAGGCAGTTAAGTCCAAAGAAGGACATAGATTAACGACTACCCCAGCAATAGCAAGGGAATTTTGCAGGTTTTATACTTCACTATATAATATTGAGAATGAAAATGGGACAGATACTAGGGATAATATATCCCTGCAGAATAGAATCAACGACTTTTTGGACTCTATTAATATGCCCACTTTGTCGACCAATGATAAGACAGATCTGTTGAGACCGTTTACGGAGGATGAAGTTACTAAAGTTCTTCAAAGCATTCCTACTGGGAAAAGCCCAGGACCGGATGGCCTCCCCATTGTATATTACAAGAAATTTGCAGATATAATAATACCACATTTCACTAAACTGTGCAATTCTCTCCTCAGAGGCTCAGTCCTTCCTCAGCAGGCCCAGGCGGCGACCATCACTATTATACCCAAAGAAGGAAAAGATCCTGAAGCATGTGGTAGCTATCGCCCAATTTCTGCTTAACACGGATTTAAAATGGTGGGCTAAACTGCTGAGCCATCGAGTGGCTGGTTTGCTGCCTGGGCTTGTGGGGGAGGAACAGGTGGGATTTGTACAGGGTAGAGAAGGTAGGCACAACATTAGTCGAGTGGTGAATGGGGTCTGTTATGCCAGAAAGAAAAATATGCCTCTGGTCTTACTGGGGACAGATGCCGAAAAGGCATTCGATAGAGTTGGATGGCCATACATGCGCTGTACATTGTTAGCGTTTGGTTTCCCAGAGATATTTGTCAATGCTATTTTCTCCCTATATTCAGCTCCTACAGCTCGCATTTTAGTAAACGGCGCCATGTCAGATCCCTTTACTATCAGGAATGGTACTAGACAGGGATGCCCCCTTTCACCATCTTTGTTTATATTAGTGCTGGAAACATTACTACTGAAATTTAGGCAAAATCCTGATATTAAGGGAATCCAGCTGAAGGGTGATTCGCATAAGATGGCAGCATTTGCGGACGACTTATTATTAATGGTCACCAATCCTAATGAGGCAATGAAACATATACTAGATACCTTCCGTGTCTTTGGGGAAATCTCCAATTTTAAAATTAATCTAGATAAATCTGAGGCCATTGGAGTCTCTTTGACACCCACACAAATGAGAAAATTGAAGGATATGTCCCCCTTCAAGTGGCCACCCAAAGCGATAAAATATTTGGAAGTGATGATTTCAACCAATCCTGCCCAACTGTTCCAACTAAACTACTCACCATTATTAGCAAAAGTCCAAGTGTTTCTAAATAAACCCCTGAAGCCCAGGATTTCCTGGATAGGCAGGAAAAATGTTATAACCACATATATTCTGCCACAACTACTATATCTGTTACGTTCCCTCCCAATACAGATACCTAGATCCTTTATAGACAAAATAAGGTCTATTATGGGTAAATTTTTATGGGCTAATAAGAAAGCTAGACTACCTTACTCCCTGCTCACCAGGAAAAAGAAACATGGTGGGATCTCATTACCTGACATGTATGCGTATGTACAGGCTATTCACTTAGAGAGATGGTTAGCTTTAACTAGACGGAAGGAACCTCCCCTACATGTGCGTATGGAAAGAGAAATATTAGGGAAGCAAGGTGTGCACCTGTTATGGCACAAAACCCTTACTCTAGGTCCACTGGACCTAATAAGTGTCATTACCGCTGGCACGATTAAGGAATGTCAGAAGTCATCTGCACTGAATCTTAGTAGGGGTGACTTATCCCCGGTTATGCCTCTTGATGTATTACCCTATGCTCTCTCGGACAAGGTGATGGAGACTAATCCGGTATGGGACTCAGTGTCTGAGTTCAGAATAGGAGATTTATTGAAGTTAACTTCCGCTTCTGATTTCTATAAATCCCTCAGAAGTGAACCGCCGAGAGTTGGGTCGGATATACAGAAATGGGATTTTGAAGTCACATGTAGGAAGTTTTATTCTTCTAATTGCCTAAAGAAAATAGATCCCTCTTGGCTGGAGACCATGGTACTACTACCAACATTACCAACTAAAGGCCTATCACTAATATACCGTCAGATCATAGAAAAAAGAGGAGACTCAGCTCCTTCCTATCTGGGAGAATGGGAAAAAGAATTAGGTATCATCTTAGATGACTCGAGCAGATCCTTTATTATGACACATTCACATGGATTCTCTAGATGTGTAAAGGTGCAGGAGAATTCACTTAAAACTCTCACTAGATGGTATCGTACACCTGAATTTCTATACAAAATTCACATTAGCAATTCGAGTGAATGCTGGAGATGCCTTGAGGGGCTAGGTAGCCTTTCCCACATTTGGTGGTATTGCCCGAAAATTAAGCAGTTTTGGAAATCGGTGGAAGATACCATGAATAAGATCTGCCCAAGACATTTATCACTTACTGCTCCCCTAGTTTTAATATGGAAACCAGAAGGCAAATTTGTTCCTCATAGAGATAACTTACAGACTCATATGATTACGGCGGCCAAATTACTCATCCCGACAATGTGGAGAAACACTGAACCACCTAGTATATCAATGTGGTACGAAAAAATGAACCACATATGTAGAATAGAGGAGCTAGCGAGCTGGGAAAACCATAATAGGCAAGGATTTCTAAACACTTGGAGACCATGGCGGTTGCATATTGAAGCACAACAATTAGGATAAATACAACCTGGTTGAGGGTACTGGTGAAAGCCATATTACATATCACTGATGGGTATAGGTATAGGTTTGAGCAGGAAGATTGAGAGCACAATTTAAAATATAATATAGAGCTTCTAGCCATAAGGTATAAGAAATAGCTTCTTTGGGAGTGAACTTACTCGACTTTTTATTTTATTTTATTATATGTTCTATGACTCAGTGTTCTATGTTACTTATTTGCGAAGCAATTTTCGCGACATAACTTTTGAATCAGCAAATGTATGTAAATCGTATATCTCACAATGCGTGATAAGTCAGGTTGGAAGACCATTTGCTTAAATATGATACAGGTTATATGTGTGACATGCGATGTAATGCTTTACTGACCAGTTGTACTGGTATGTCCCTTTTTCAAAAGTACCAAAGTATTTGTATGTGTATGATTTATCTTGTTGATAATATAATAAAAAGAGAATTATTTAAAAAAAAAGTGTGTGTATGAGAGTGTGAATGTGGTGTGAGTGAGTTCTGGATTTAACTTTGTGATGACAGTGATGGTCTGTAATAAAGCCGCGCTTATGTCTCCTACTGTCACAAAATATGGTAATGATAGATTTGACTGGACTTGCCTATGCGAGTGACTGTGCCATGAAGAATTGTTTTTCCCTTTGGGATTTTTGTATTAACTGCAAAAGTGTTAAATAAACGCTATTAAAAAAATAAAAAAGAATGGATACACAAAGTCACTAAGATGGAAGATGAACTGTTTTTTTTATGGCGGAACAACAAAAAGAAAACTATGTGAGAGAAAACTATATTTATCCACATGTACCTGGTAAAAAGCTAGCAGCCTTGGTGGCAGCCCAGACAAAAAATATCTATATATATTTATTATTTAGTAGATAAATTGGGACATAAGATTGTTGAACAAACGGCTAAAATAGACCTGCTTAAAGAATACTTTGAGGATATATACAGCAGTAAAATAAAGAATACGGTGCAAATACAACAATTTCTGGATACAATTATTAATACAATTTAACCTCAAATCAAAGGGATAGTTTGGAAATCCCTTTAGACCCTGTAGAAGTAGATACTACATTATTAAAGATAACTAAGAACAAGACCCCAGGTATAGACGGCATCCAGTTTGAACTTTATGCCCAATATAGAGAAATACTAACTCAGAGATTGCTTAAAATGTAGGCCGCCTCGAGGGAGTCAGGAAAATTGCCTGACTCCTTGAGAGAAGCCTTAATTGCACTTATTTTAAAACCCGGGAAAGATCCAATCTTCCCAGATTCATATCTCATTGATCAATACTGACAACAAGATATTAGCAAGGATTTTGGCTGCTAGGCTTAGGAAGGTGATGCTGATACTCGTACATGAGGATCAGTCGGGATTCATGTCGGGTAAAACAACAACCGAAAATATAGGAGATACTTTGTAAATACCCAAGTGGAACCCACAAACAGCGGTGAGCGCATGATTTTAACCATAGATGCCTCATAAGCTTTTGACACCATAGAATGGCCTTTTTTAATGGCAACATTAAAGAAAATGGGATTTGCCGATATATTGGTTTCTTGGGTCAAATTATTATACACTGAAATAACTGCAAGAGTGATATTGAACGGCGAATACTCCGATAATATACCCATTGGCAGGGGGGTTAGACAGGGCTGTCCTCTTTCCCACCTGCTATTTGCTTTAGCTATGTAACCCTTAGCGGACATGATTAGGCAAGATAAGGAAATTGTGGGGTTTAGAGATGGATCTTATGAAAAAAAAAATCGCTTTATATGCAGATGATATTATGCTGTTTGTGGGTTCCCATGGTTCACTTGCTAGGATCTTTCAGATATTGGACGATTACAGTAAATATGCTGGACTTATTATAAATTGGTCCAAATCGGCCTGCATTCCGATTGATCCTCTAAACAATTTAATACCGGGCTTATTGGAAATTAAGAGAATGGATGAACCAGTAAAATATCTAGGAATTCAGATTACCCCTAATTCTAAGGATTATCTTCAATTAAATGTGCTTCCTAAAATACAGGAAATTAGGAAGAAAGTCGATGTATGGAAAAAATTCTATGTATCAATGGCAGGTCGCATTTCATTGGTGAAAATGTGTATTTTACCTTCACTGAATTAAATCATGTGGAATGTGCCTGTTATAATCCCCAAGAATTTTTTTAAAAAGAGAGCCTCCTTATTGGCGGATTTGATATGGCAAAAAAACCGCGAATAAGAGAGCTAATACTGTATATCCGAGAGAAAGAGGGTGGACTATCAGCTCCGGCTTTGGAACTCTAGTTTTTTTCTGGCCATATTAGAAATATGATAAATTGGAGTAACTCACAAAGATATAAAACTATGATAGCAGGGATTAACAAAAAGCTGAACAATTGCAGTATTTTTCAATTGGTGGAAGCTGACATTCTGTCACAATAGCAAATTAATAAAATACCGCTATTTGGGTTGTGGGCTAAAATCTGGAAAGAGGCAAGAGATCTGTGGCCTCACACTAGAATGCATACAGATACTCTATTGTGGTATAATACTCATCTTAGAGAATTAAAATTAATTGAACAAGAAGTCTGGTAGAAAAATTGAATTTTCAGATTGGGTCAGGTATGGAGGGAGGGAGATATAATTGCATATTTAGACCTCAAAAATTAGTGCAGAATTGGAAATAGGGACTTGAGCTTTTTCTATTTTCAACTGAAACAAGCCCTGCGTGCGTCGCTAGGAAAGGGAACACAAATACCTGCCCTCCCACGACCTATAGCTAACATATCTAAATTAATAGTGGGTAAGAAACTGGTGTCTAGGATTTATGAATGTCTGCTACATCAGAAGACAGAAAAAATAACAGTTAGAGTTTTGGGAGAGGGTGATACAGGCAAAAAATGGGGTCTCAAATAATTTCTCCCATAGGGTTACCCAATTTATTATACTATATTGGCTATATTATTCCCCTAAAGTCTTCATGAAATACTATAAATCCAAAGAATTTAGCTGCAAAAAATGTGGGCAGATAGGTGTGGATGATGTTCATATATTTTGGACATGTACAAAGACTCAAGACTTTTGGCAGAAAGTAAATGAAAGAAAAGAGGTACATCATGGGTTTAGAATCCCGGTAGAGTTTGAAATATGCATTCTTGGGGTGATGGACAGGATAGACAATTTTAATCATCGAGAAATAGCATCCAAACTCCTATTTCAGGCCAGGAGGTGCATTGTTCGACATTGAGGAGGTAGCGCGCCACCTATGGTTAAGGAATGGGAGAATCTCGCCAGAGTCTCGCTTGTCAGAGAGGAAGTCCATTTGGTATCTATTAAGAAAAAAAATCTAGATTTGCTGGATTGTGGCAGAAATGGCTGAAATGACTAAGAACGTGGGGGAGGATTGGGGGGGGGACATGGGGGAGCATGGGGAGAGGTAGGAGGCAGGGGAGGAATTTACATGTTTTTTTTCCCCTGTTAGGGGCGGAACAGGCAGCTGGGTAATGTGGGTGGGTATATGAAAAATGTGTTTATGTTGTATATGTAAAATTATTTGATATTGTTGAAGATTGTAAGGAACTTTTTAATAATAATAAAGACTATTTAAAAAAAAAAGATTGCCAGGAGAGCAGCAAAGTACACAAGTAGCAGGCAGAGAATCGTCAGGGAAACAAGCAGAAGGTAAGTACGCCAGGAAATGCAAAATCACAGAAGGAACCTAAATAACAGGCAACCTGTGGCCAGCAGGCTGCCTGTTTAAATACTAGGGGTCATGTAACAGGGGTCATGTGACGTGGCCAGCGTCACATGACTCGCCCTGCTGTAAATGGCCACATCCTCACCTCCTGTACAGAGGCGGGGCGCCGTCAGCACTGCGGAGAATCAGCGTATCAGCGGTGCCCTGTGACAACGTGTTTTGTACATGGACTATCTGCTGCAGAGGCGGCAGTGTTATATATAAAGAAAAATTTAAGTTAATAAAGAAGTTATTTCAAGCATTTGGTGTGCTCATTAAACCTACTGCTTCCATATAACAGCGCTAAAGGAATTACAGAGCAATAGACAGCCTGGTTAGACTAAAACGTCAGAGATATCAAAATTCTTTTAATGCCACAGTGCAAAAGGCACTTCATAGTGCTGCGCCTGCCACAAACCCCTGCACCACTACTTCCCGGATAGATAGGCTGCTGCGAAGCAGGTGCTCTACCCCGGACACGTTTGGCTCCCGACCTCCCCCTGCTGACACCCAGCCATGCTTTGAACACGTATGACCGCCGACGTGAACTGAGAATATATTTTTCTTTTTGTACTGAAATAGGCCAGTAAGGGGGCGTGGTCTGGCTGCCGAGGCGCGCGGATGTAGGGTGCTGCAGCTCCGGAGATAGCACTTCAACCAGCGACTTATATAGCAACGATACCCATGGTGAACACACCAAAACCGGACAGAAAAGGCACCGAACCTTCCCTGACCATGACCGGGAAAAAAAGAAAGGTGCAGAAGCACCCGCAACTGACGAAGTTCTACTTCACAAGGGAGGCGGGAAGATTCCAAGATGGCGCCGGAGAGGAGGATGCCGTTGACAGCGACAAAGAAGAAGACGCCCGCTCAGCTAGTCGCCCAGAGCCTGCGGAAGAGCTGGCCACAGCGAAATCCCCAAGACCTGCACCCGGAATCAGAGATTCAGCTACTGGGCTGGAAGGAGCTGGTGATGCAGCAGCGGCAGGCCGATCACATGGGGAAACGGCGCCAGCGGAGACAGGGGAATCCCCCCACTCTACTCCTATGAAAGGAGCTCCTGAGGCAGTAATCGCCAGCGCAGGTACTCTGGGTTCCAAGGATGACTTGCGGGCTACGGGGGAGGCAGAATTCTTAGCACTGCCAGTCGCTAATATAGCCCTGACAGACACTGCCATGAGAGACATGTTACTGGTACAGAGACGCTCTCTTTTGCATGACATGCGTTTGATAGTGGCCCCCATGAGAAGGGAGGTGGAGGAGATTGGGGCCAGAACAGACCATCTAGAACGAAAATTTGGAGAGTTTGCAGGCTCCCATAACGACCTTATTGATGCTCATTACACATTAGAGGCTGAGGTGGAGGTTCTAAAAAACAAAATGGCGGATCTGGAAGACCGTAGCAGACGCAATAATATCAAGCTAAGGGGCATCCCAGAGACTGTGGTGGCCAAAGATATTCCTCTATATGTCAAAGAGTTGATTAAATGTGCTCTACCTCACTGCAAAGAGGGGGACTTAGAGATCGACCGGGCACACAGAGTCCCACGTCCCAGACATCTGGACGAATCCGTGCCAAGGGATGTTCTTGCCAGAGTTCACTTTTATACTGTTAAAGAGCAGCTGATGTCCTCCGCCAGGAAAAATGGTGGTCTGCCTGCACCGTATCACAAAGTAGCCTTATATGCTGACCTGTCGGCTGCTACACTCAGGCATAGAAGGGCCCTGATACCCATCACGTCTGCTTTACAAAAAGCTAAAATTCAGTATAGGTGGGGGTTCCCAGTGCGCCTGCTAATTCACCATATGGGAGAACTGTTTGCTGTTAAAACAGTGGAAGAGGGGAAGAAAATTCTCCAGAGCTGGGATATTCCTATTGATCCCCAGATGGAACAGCGTCGGGGGCATCCCGAAAAAATCCGAAAAGATTGGGACATTGTTAGTTGAAGTGATTCACCGGAGGGTGGCTTAATCTTCAGTGCTACAGGCCGGAGCGGTGTTCTGCAGAAGCGGGATTTTACCAAGGCTTCAGACGGGACTTTGATACCCCAAGTTATTTAGGTTCGACGAGAGCCTGTTGGTTCTCACGAGTACACCTACAGTTATGTTTTTGGTTATGTATTATTTTTGTTACTTTGTCTTTACATTATTATGTGAAGCTATGTCCATGATTGGCGCTAAACTTATGCCTGTAATATGCTCCACCATCTTCGTGCTATGGATGCAGGCGCGCTGGCTGGGAGGCGTCTTGCACCTTCTGTATAGTTTAATGTGCGACTTTTATTCCTTACTTTTCAAATTGCTTTACTATGGTAATATCCTTTGCAAGTATTAATGCTAATGGTTTGAATAGCCCAATGCGTAGATCGCATTTGTGGAGGGAGGCCAGATCTCTTAATTGTGACATATTAGGAGTACAAGAAACTCACTTACTAGAGAAAGATGCCAACAGATTACAAAACACTCAGTTTCCCCACATCTTTCAAGCCCATTCTAACTCCAAAACTAGAGGAGTGCTGATAGCTATAAAAAATACCTTGGCATTCACGATGTTAGAACATATAAGTGACTCGGCAGGACGATATGTACTACTGGTATGCACCTTGAACAACTCCCCCTTCACTCTGGTATCAATATACGCTCCTAATAAGGGCCAAGCTAGATACGTGAAAAAAATATTAAAAATGGCTCATAAGAAAAAGAAGGGACAATTATTGATATTTGGAGACTTTAATTTGACCTACAGATCCTGAAATGGACTCGACGTCCTCCTCTTGTAGGTCAGTTCAGTCCTTGAGTGATGCTATTTGGAAGGCGGAGTTGTTCGACGCATGGCGTATCAAACATCCTGCAGACAGGGAGTTTACGTTCCATTCAGGGGTACACAACGTATATTCCCGTATAGATATGTTTTGGGTGGATAGGACGACTTTATCTAAAGTGACAGAGGCGGAGATAGGGCAGATTAAGTGGTCTGATCATGCTGCTATTACACTGAAACTCTCAGAGGACAACAACTACGCCCCAAAGTATCTTTGGAGGAGCAATCCTATACTATTATCGTGTCCACAGCATGGTCAGCGCATTGAATCAGACCTGAAAGAATTCTTCCTTATTAACAAGATGGATGATACTAACCCGGTGACGCTGTGGAACGCCCACAAGGCGTGTATTAGAGGGTCATTCATACAACAGGGGGCGGTGAGGAAAAGGAAACTAGAGGAGGCCATGTCACAAATGCTCACAAAATTGAAACTATTAGAAGATAGGAATAAAAGCGACCCCTCACTCCCCAATGCAGAGGCACTAAAACAAATCAGGCTCGATATAAGGAACCATATGTTGGATTCTTATGAGAAAAGTCTTAGGAAAACCAAGGCACGTTATTATTCCCAGGGGAATAAGGCGGGGAAACTTTTGGCAGCTAGCCTAAAAGCAAAAAGAACTAAAAGTAGGATACATTACCTCCTGCATCCCAAAACACAAACCAAATTATATTCCCCACAGGATATAGCGGAAGGCTTTCAGACGTACTACTATGAGTTATACAATCTGCGGAACTCCATACCTGCTCCCCCAGTCTTGACAGACATGGTGAGGAGATATCTCAGTTCCCTAGATTTACCCACTCTAACTAAAAATCAACTCCAAGTCCTTAATACTCCAATAACTGAAGAGGAGATTGAGAAAGTAATAAGGTCCTTGCCCCAGGATAAAGCTCCCGGTCCGGACGGTTTTGCAAGTCACTATTATAAAAAGTTTTCGCATATATTGAGCCCCTTCCTGAGAGATTTTTGCCAATCTGCTTTGTCCTCCGGGAATTTCCCTAAAGAAAATTTACAGGCGACTATTATTACACTACCTAAACCAGGTAAACCTGCGGACAGACCGCAGAATTTTAGGCCCATATCTTTATTAAATCAAGACGTAAAAATATACGCCAAGCTCTTGGCTCTTAGGATTGCTACAATACTTCCCTCTATAATCCATAAGGACCAGACAGGTTTTGTACCGGCTCGCCAGTCTTATTTTAACACTAGAAGAATGTTGGGCATTTTTCATCAAGTTATACAAAAAAACAGCCCCTTGTTGGTGTTGGCCTTGGATGCCGAGAAGGCATTTGACCGAATTCGGTGGTCGTTTGCCTTCTCGGTGTTATCGGTTATGGGATTTAGCGGCCCTATAATGTCCGCAATTGAGGCTCTTTATAGTGCACCTACGGCTAGTGTTTATGTCAATGGAGCCCTATCGGAATCATTCGAGCTGACCAATGGCACCAGACAGGGTTGCCCACTGTCCCCCTTGATCTTCATTATAGCAATGGAACCACTAGCTCAGGCGATTAGATTGGACCCCTTGGTTTCAGGGGTAGGATTGGGAGGGCAAGAGCATGTCATCTCGCTGTATGCCGATGATGTATTGTTGTCGCTGTCTAACCCAGAAACGTCCTTAGCAGCGGTTATGAATCAAATAGAGCTATATGGCAATCTTTCCTACTACCACCTTAATTCCTCTAAAACGCAAGCACTGCCGATACATATCCCGGACACTCTGACCCGGTCCTTCAAGGAACGGTGGAACTTTGATTGGTGCACGGATAGTATAAAATATTTAGGCACTAACATGTCTGCATCAATGTCAAAGGTATATGTCCTTAATTATGAATCCCTACTGGTTGAGGTAGGTAAAGACATGGAAGAGTTCCATAAACATGAAACTTCATGGTTAGGGAGGATTGCGGCCTTTAAAATGTTCATTCTCCCTCGCTTCTTGTACTTATACCGCACAGTCCCGATTTTGTTACCAAAAAGGTTTTTTAGAAAGGTGCAACAACTACTCTCCAAATATATATGGCGCAATAAGAAGCCGCGGATAGCAAGTAATATAATGCGGAGACCCCGAGCAATGGGAGGTCTAGCGGTCCCAGACATGGAAATGTATTATATTGCCACATTAGTATCCATGCTTAGGAGTTGGCACAAAGAAAAGGTTGAGATCCCATGGGTCCAAGTGGAGCAAGCGCAGGCAGCACCCTTTACCTTGCCAGATTTAGTATATCTGCCCTTCTGGGATATTCAGACCCCAAAAAACTTAACTCCAGTAATGCTGGCTTCGGTGACGGCATGGAAACGTTTTCATGACATAAACAAAGAGGGATATAAGCCGAAAGTGACCTCAATTCCATTCTCTCTGGTCAGAGCACTACTTCCACATGCAGATCTCTCGGACTGGAATATAGAGAACGAAAGTAATATTGAACGGTTATTTGAAAATGGGTTGTTGAAATCTTTCCAAACCCTGCAGAAGCAATTGCGGATACCCAAGTCAGATTTTTTTAAATATTTACAAATCCGGCACCTGGTACAATCATTAACATCATCGAATCTGAGATGCAATCAGGTGGGTATGTTATACCTCTCTGGGGAGTCCAAAGGAATTAAAAAATTGTATGAATCCTTACTCCAGCCAATACAATTTAAAAAATCTCACCCTATGCGTAAATGGGAGAGCTCACTAAATATCATCATAACAGATAACGAATGGCAGAGAACAATTAAATTGATACATTCACACTTGCACTGTTCTAGCCATGTGGAATCGGCTTTAAAGACTATACTGCACTGGTACTACACCCCAGAGAGATTGCAGCATATGTATGTGGGGGTGTCGGGTGACTGCTGGAGGGGTTGTGGAGGGGGGGGTACACTTCTTCACATCCTTTGGAAGTGCCCTCTGTTATCTAAGTACTGGAAAGAATGTGAGGAGCTGCTGAACAGGCTGCTCCAGGGGAAGGTTCAGTGGTCTCCACAATTGGCCTTACTTTTAGTTGGAGTGACAGACCTCCAGTTGAAAAACAGGAAACTGGTATGTGTTATCTGTGTTTTAGCAAAACTAATGATACTGCAGAGGTGGAAATCACAGGAGACACCAAGTGTGAAAGATTTAGTATCAGCCATTAACACCACCTTTGCTTACGAGAGAATAATAGCCTTAGGGAACGGATCCTATCAAAAATTTGTGAAACAATGGC
Source organism: Bufo gargarizans (assembly GCF_014858855.1). NCBI lineage: Eukaryota > Metazoa > Chordata > Amphibia > Anura > Bufonidae > Bufo > Bufo gargarizans. The sequence goes on along the minus strand of NC_058083.1, from coordinate 135,370,943 downwards.
AGCTATGGCTAACCTCTAGTTATTGTGTTATGGGGTAGATGGTCAATAGTTTATACATAGGTTAGCAGGGCTCTCAAAAATTGGGATAGAGATTTGGGTGCGTAGGGGTTGACCAACACACATATGTGATCGTCACACATATTTATTATACAGCGGACTATCACCATTAGCTAACAAGCAAAACAAGCAAGAAAAGTTTAATATGGTTACAGAGGAAGGGTGGATACTCATTGAATTACGTTGGGTATACGAAGCATAAGGTTTTCTATATGTAGTATTTGAATTTACATGAAGAACATTGGTACTGATCGTGGATGATGTCTATAATACTTGACTCTTTAGTATAAGACAACTGTTATGTTATATATAGTTAGTTGTTTTTTCAATATCTCGACTGACGATAAGAAATTTGTAATGCAACTTTTATTGTAATATGTATTTACTTTACAAAATGCCAATAAAAAAGATTGAAACAAAAAAAAAAAAAAAGAAATAGGCCAGTAAACGCTTTCTCCATAAATAAATTCACCATTGAAGTGCTTATATATTTTTATTTTTTTACTGAAATAGGCCACTGAACGTTTTCACTAGAAATAACTGCAACAGTGCAGTGTGTATATATTTTTCTTGTTGTACTGAAACACGCCCCCATACGCATTCACCAGAAATAACTGCAACAGTGCAGTGCCTACACTAGTATTGATCGAGCATGCTTGGCTGAACACCAGTTCGCCTCGAGCATCTCGATGCTCGGCACATGGCGGTATGTGCTTGAGCGTAATGCTCGAGTCTCCTCCTCACACGTTTGTTGGCTGCTTTGCTGGCAATAAACATGCAGGTAAGTACTGCCCTTCACTGTAATGCTGTAGCCATGTTTGTTACTGGCATTACAGTGATTGGCTGGCCGGAGCGCGTCATCAGGTGCTATATAGCACCCAATGACACGTGTTCGGCTCAGTTGTAGTCAGGGAGAGCTGATAGTGTAGGGACTGAATTTTTATTTTTTTTGTAAGTTGTAAAACTTTACAGACCCAAAAGTCCTTTTAAGGACTATTATTGTGTGTGGCAGCAGCAATATATATTTTTAGTGCAACCTGTGCTAAATTGCTAAAACTTTACAGCCCCAAAAGTCCTTTTAAGGACTATGGTGTGTGGCAGCGATATCTATTTTTAGCGCATCCTGTGCTAAATAGCATGCGATAGTTAGGCTGCTGCAGACAGCGACATTATCTGCACTACATCTCCTGTGTAGTGTGTACGCATCCCAAAAATATCTGTTACATCCAGTGTACTTTTTCCGTACATGGTGTCCGCTGCGGACAGTGACATTAGCTGCGCTACATCTCCTGTATAATGTGTGCACATCCAAAAAATATCAGGGACATCCAGTGTACTTTTTCTGTAGACAGTGTCCGCTGAGGACAGTGACATTAACTGGAGTACATCTCCTATTTAATGTTTCCACATCGCAAATACCTGTGACATTCCCTGTAATTTTTTATTAGCTGCTGGTGACATCAGCAATATTATCTGCGGTATTTATCCTGTGTAACCTTTCCACATCCCAAATACCTCTGAAATTCCTTGTAATTTTATATTAGACTCTTCTAAAATCAGCGACATTATATTTGGTATTTCTCCTGTGTAATGTTTCCACATCCAAAGTACCTGTGACATTCCCTGTAATTTTATATTAGCCGCTGGTGACATCAGTGACATTATCTGCGGTATTTCTCCTGTGTAACGTTTCCACATCCCAAATATACAGGGAGTGCAGAATTATTAGGCAAATTAGTATTTTGACCACATCATCCTCTTTATGCATGTTGTCTTACTCAAAGCTGTATAGGCTCGAAAGCCTACTACCAATTAAGCATATTAGGTGATGTGCATCTCTGTAATGAGAAGGGGTGTGGTCTAATGACATCAACACCCTATATCAGGTGTGCATAATTATTAGGCAACTTCCTTTCTTTTGGCAAAATGGGTCAAAAGAAGGACTTGACAGGCTCAGAAAAGTAAAAAAATAGTGAGACATCTTGCAGAGGGATGCAGCACTCTTAAAATTGCAAAGCTTCTGAAGCGTGATCATCGAACAATCAAGCGTTTCATTCAAAATAGTCAACAGGGTCGCAAGAAGCGTGTGGAAAAACCAAGGTGCAAAATAACTGCCCATGAACTGAGAAAAGTCAAGCGTGCAGCTGCCAAGATGCCACTTGCCACCAGTTTGGCCATATTTCAGAGCTGCAACATCACTGGAGTGCCCAAAAGCACAAGGTGTGCAATACTCAGAGACATGGCCAAGGTAAGAAAGGCTGAAAGACGACCACCACTGAACAAGACACACAAGCTGAAACGTCAAGACTGGGCCAAGAAATATCTCAAGACTGATTTTTCTAAGGTTTTATGGACTGATGAAATGAGAGTGAGTCTTGATGGGCCAGATGGATGGGCCCGTGTCTGGATAGGTAAAGGGCAGAGAGCTCCAGTCCGACTCAGAGGCCAGCAAGGTGGAGGTCGAGTACTGGTTTGGGCTGGTATCATCAAAGATGAGCTTGTGGGGCCTTTTTGGGTTGAAGATGGAGTCAAGCTCAACTCCCAGTCCTACTGCCAGTTTCTGGAAGACACCTTCTTCAAGCAGTGGAACAGGAAGAAGTCTGCATCCTTCAAGAAAAACATGATTTTCATGCAGGACAATGCTCCATCACACGCATCCAAGTACTCCACAGCGTGGCTGGCAAGAAAGGGTATAAAAGAATAAAATCTAATGACATGGCCTCCTTGTTCACCTGATCTGAACCCCATTGAGAACATGTGGTCCATCATCAAATGTGAGATTTACAAGGAGGGAAAACAGTACACCTCTCTGAACAGTGTCTGGGAGGCTGTGGTTGCTGCTGCACGCAATGTTGATGGTGAACAGATCAAAACACTGACAGAATCCATGGATGGCAGGCTTTTGAGTGTCCTTGCAAAGAAAGGTGGCTATATTGGTCACTGATTTGTTTTTGTTTTGTTTTTGAATGTCAGAAATGTATATTTGTGAATGTTGAGATGTTATATTGGTTTCACTGGTAAAAATAAATAATTGAAATGGGTATATATTTGTTTTTTGCTAATTTGCCTAATAATTATGCACAGTAATAGTCACCTGCACACACAGATATCCCCCTAAAATAGCTAAAACTAAAAACAAACTAAAAACTACTTCCAAAAATATTCAGCTTTGATATTAAAGAGTTTTTTGGGTTCATTGAGAACATGGTTGTTGTTCAATAATAAAATTAATCCTCAAAAATACAACTTGCCTAATAATTCTGCACTCCCTGTATGTGACATTTGCTGTAATTTTATATTAGTCGCTGCTGACATCAGCGACATTATCTGTGGTATTTCTCCTGTGTAACGTATGCGCATCCCAAAAATATCTGTGACATCGAGTGTACTTTTCCCGTAGATGGTGTCCGCTGCGGACAGTGACATTAGCTGCGCTAAATCTCTAGTGTAACGTGTGCACATCCAAAAAATATCAGTGACATCCAGTGTACTTTTTCTGTAGACATTGTGTCCGCTGCGGACAGTGACATTACCGGGGGTACATCTCCTGTGTAACGTTTCCACATCCAAAATACCTGTGACATTCCCTGTAATTTTTTATTAGCTGCTGGTTACATCAGCGATATTATCTACGGTATTTCTCCTTTGTGACTTTTCCACATCCCAAATACCTTTTTTTATTTTTTTGCACATACACTTACAAATCCTACGCTACTGTACTTGTGACATACTTTCAAGTATGTATAACATTTAATATGAAGAAGGCGAGCAGTAAGGGACAGGGAAGTGGCCGTGATTCTAATGGTGGAACCAGAAGCCTTGGCCTTGGGCTCGTTGAAACTGTGCCTGCTGCCAGAGTACAAGAAAAACAATCATCCACAATACTTAGCTTCATGTTCCAGTTTGCAGGGTGGCACAGGACAACGCTCTCGAAGTCAGACCAGTGCGACTAGGTGGTCGGTTGGATTGCAGCAGATAATGCTTCCAGTCGGTTAAGCACCACCCTGTCTTCCACCAAGTCCAGTCTCAGTAGCCAAGAGTCTGGTAAACACAATCCTCATCCTGATCCTCCTTCCTCCCACCATGGATAGTCTTGCCAAACAAGTAATCCCACACGTGGATACTCCGAGGAGTTCTTTTCAGTGGCATTCCTTCATTTGGGCCTCTCGACAAGCTCGCTTGAAGAGGGACATGATTCCCAAACTCTTGAGCGTCCACAGTGACAAGAAGATGATGGTGGGGAACGGCAATTAGTGGATGATGATGATGAGACACAGTTGCCAATAAGTCAATGGCAATTAGTGTTTCAAGAGGTTAATGATGAGGATGAAACACAGTTGTCAATAACTGAGGTTGTTGTTAGGTCAACAAGTCAGGAGGATGAGCAGAGTATGGAAGTGGAAGAGGAGGTGGTGGACAATGAAGTCACTGACCCAACCAGGGAAGGTGGCAAGCTGAGCAAACAGTCAGAAAAATGCTTACGACAAAAGAATTGTAAATTTGAAACCTGTGCCATACAATAATTAGCAGTGTCGTGAACACTAGCAAACTCACCACCACCCTCATGATCCGCCACATGACATCAAAGCACTGTAAAAGGTGGGCCAAACGGCTGGGTCCACAATCTGTGTCTGCGGGTCACACCACTGCCTCTTCTTCCCCTGTGTTACGTGCTCGCCAATCTCATGTCGAAGGCGCAGGCCTGGATGCCTCCCACCCTGCACCTGGATCTTCGCAAACACCATCAGCGACCACATCACCTACGTGTCCCAGCGCAGCGTACAAATGTCCTTACCCCATGCATTTGAACCCAAGCGCAAATACTCAGCCACCCACCCACAGGCCATAGCACTAAATGCACAACTTTCCAAATTACTGGCTCTGGAAATATTGCCATTTAGGCTTGTAGACACTGAGGCCTTCTGCAGCCTGATGCCGGCGGCCGTCTCTCGTTACGCAGTGCCTAGCCACCACTATTTTTCATGGTGTGCCGTGCCTGCCTTACACTAGCATGTCTCCTGTAACATCACCCGTGCCCTGACCAAGGCAGTTACTGGGAAGGTCCACTTAACCACTGACACATGGACAAGTGCTTTCAGCCAGGGACGCTACATTTCCCTGATGGCACATTGGGTGAACGTTGTGGAGGCTGGGAGCGAGTCAAACCCTGGGATGGCACAGGTGCTAACGAGGCCAGGGATTGCGAGCCCTAATTCTATCAGGGTTTCCGTCACCACCTACTTTAGTGACTCCAACCTCCACTTATCCCACTTATCCTACTCTGCCTCCTCCTCCACTTCCACCTAAGAATTATCCTCTTCCAACACCAGTCCGCCATCAGTCGGTAGCTGGAAGCAGTGTAGCACTGCAGTGGGGAAGTGGCAACAGGCCGTGCTTAAAGGGATTCTGTCACCAGGTTTGGAGCTATAGAGATACGGACATGCATGGCTAGATCACCGCTAGCATGTCCGCAATATATGTGTCCTATAGAGCTGTGTGGTTTTAATTTCTTTAAAAAAAGATTTGAAAGATATGTAAATGAGTGTTGAATGTGTCCAAGGAGCTGTACTAACCTTACTTGTGCCCAGCCATGCCTGCCTGTGAAGGAGCCCAGCACCGCCTATGTCTCCTCCTTTCATCAACGATAGATAGCTGTAAACGCGCAATGCGAGTGCCGGTATAGTGTTCCTTCCCTGTGCTGGCATCAGCCTCAGGGAAAGAACTGCGCATGCGCGAGCTCGCGCATCGCGAGATTACGGCTAGCTATCGTTGATGAAAGGAGGAGACATAGGCGGTGCTGGGCTCCTTCACAGGCGGGCGTGGCTGGGCATGGCTGGGCACAAGTAAGGTTAGTACAGCCCCTTGGACACATTCAACACTCATTTACATATCTATAAAATCCTTTTTTAAAGAAATTAAAACCACACAGCCCTATAGGACACATATATTGCGGACATGCTAGCGGTGATCTAGCCGTGCATGTCTGTATCTCTATAGCCCCAAACCTGGTGACAAAATCCCTTTAACCCCTTAAGGACCAGGCTCATTTTCACCTTAAGGACCAGGCCATTTTTTGCAAATCTGACCAGTGTCACTTTAAGTGCTCATAACTTTAAAATGCTTTGACTTACCCAGGCCGTTCTGAGATTGTTTTTTCGTCACATATTGTACTTCATGACACTGCTAAAATTGGGTCAAAAAAGTTAATTTTTTTGCATAAAAAAATACATTTTTTACCAAAAATTTTGAAAAATTCACAAATTTGAAAGTTTCAGTTTCTCTACTTCTGTAATACATAGTAATACCCCCAAAAATTGTGATGACTTTACATTCCCCATATGTCTACTTCATGTTTGTAGCATTTTGGGAATGATATTTTATTTTTTGGGGATGTTACAAGGCTTAGAAGTTTAGAAGCAAATTTTGACATTTTTGAGAAATCTTCAAAATCCCACTTTTTATGGACCAGTTCAGGTTTGAAGTCATATTGTGAGGCTTAGATAATAGAAACCTCCCAAAAATGACCCCATTCTAGAAACTACACCCCTCAAGGTATTCAAAACTGTTTTTTCAAACTTTATTAACCCTTTAGGTCTTCCACAAGAGTTAATGGCAGATGGAGAAACAATTTTGAAATTTCTATTTTTTGGAAAATTTTCCAATATAATCAATTTTTTCCAGGAGTAAAGCAAGGGTTAACTGCCAAACAACACTCAAAATGGGTTGCCCTGATTCTGTAGTTTGCAGAAACACCCCATATGTGGTCGTAAACTACTGTTTGGCCGAACGGGAGCACATAGAAGGAGGGGAACACCATATGGGTTTGGGAAGGCAGATTTTGCAGGACTGGTTTTGTTTATACCATGTCCCATTTGAAGCCCCCTGTTGCACCCCTAGAATAGAAATTTCAAAAAAGTTACTCCATCTAAGAAAGAACACCCCTCAAGGTATTCAAAACTGGGTTTACAAACTTTGTTAACCCTTTAGGTGTTCCACAAGAGTTAATGGCAGATGGAGAAACAATTTTGAAATTTCTATTTTTTGGAAAATTTTCCAATATAATCAATTTTTTCCAGGAGTAAAAAAAGGGTTAACTGCCAAACAACACTCAAAATGGGTTGCCCTGATTCTGTCGTTTGCAGAAACACCCCATATGTGGTCGTAAACTACTGTTTGGCCGAACGGGAGCACATAGAAGGAGGGGAATACCATATGGGTTTTGGAAGGCAGATTTTGCAGGACTAGTTTTGTTTATACCATGTCCCATTTGAAGCCCCCTGTTGCACCCCTAGAATAGAAATTTCAAAAAGGTGACTCCATCTAAGAAAGTACACCCCTCAAGGTATTCAAAACTGGGTTTACAAACTTTGTTAACCCTTTAGGTGTTCCACAAGAGTTAATGGCAGATGGAGAAACAATTTTGAAATTTCTATTTTTTGGAAAATTTTCCAATATAATCAATTTTTTCCAGGAGTAAAACAAGGGTTAACTGCCAAACAACACTCAAAATGGGTTGCCCTGATTCTGTCGTTTGCAGAAACACCCCATATGTGGTGGTAAACTACTATTTGGCTAAACGGCAGGACATAGAAGAAGGGGAACGTCATATGGTTTTTGGAAGGCAGATTTTGCTGGACTGGTTTATTTACACCATGTACCCTTTCAAGCCCCCTGATGCACCCCTAGAGTAGAAACTCCATAAAAGTGACCCCATCTGGGAAACTACGGGATAAGGTGGTTGTTGTTTTGGGACTATTTTTGGGGTAAATTTGATTTTTGGTTGCTCTATATTACTCTTTTTTGAGGCAATGTAACAAAAAAATTAAATTCTAAAATTGTTTCTACATTCGCTTTTTAGTTTTGTGGAACACCTAAAGGGTTAACATAGTTTGTAAAGTAACTTTTGAATACCTTGAGGGGTGTAGTTTCTTAGATGGGGTCACTTTTTTGGAGTTTCTAGTCTAGGCTACATCAGGGGGGCTTCTAATGGGACATGGTGTAAAAAAAAAAATGTCCATCAAAATCTGCCTTCCAGAAACCGTATGGAGTTCCCTTCGTTCCATACCCTGCTGTGCGGCTATATAGCCATTTACGACCACATATGGGATGTTTCTGCAAACTACAGAATTGGGGCAATAAATGTTTAGTTTTGTTTGGCTGTTAACCCTTGCTTTATTACCGGCAAAATGGATTTAAATTGAAATTTTGCCCAAAAATAGGTATTTTGGCACAGTTTTTAATTTATATTTTTAACACCGTTCATCCGAGGCGTTTGGTAAAAAGTTATTTTTATAGCGACGACTTTTACGCACGCGACGATGCCCAATATGTATGGCTCTCAGACTTTAGAGACACTAAGCAGGCATCCTAAAACTGCGGCCCTCCAGATGTAGTAAAACTACAATTCCCACCATGCCCTTGATGGTGGCTGTAGGTTGTCTGGGCATGCTGGGAGTTATAGTTTTACAACATCTGGAGGTCCGCAGTTTGAGGATGCCTGCACTAAAACTAATATTTTTTGGGGAAAGAAAAATTGTTTTCGTGTCTCCAAAGTCTGAGAGCCATAGTGTTTTATGTTCTCTAGTGAACTGTTGGGGATTATAAAAATTTAGTACTCCATGGAAGTGTGATACTCCCTGAAGCAATCGATAATGCAGAGGCCCGGATGATCGGGGCACGTGTCACATTGAGTAGTGGTGTCCTTCCGTATCCCCCTCTTGTGACACACTCTGCACTTTTTTTGGGTTCGTCCCTTCTTTCCAGTATGGGGGACCACACCTGGAAAGTGTTGGCCAGGGACGATCCGGGCGCCTCCAGTTCCCGAGGTACTCCGGCCTGCTCTTTCCCGGTCCGAAAAGATCAGGTCCTTGAGGACTGCCTCATAGAATTGGAGGAATGTCCCTGTGCTGCCAGCGCTTCGGGATAGTACAAAAGAGTTGTACATGGCAACCTGCACCAAGTAGACCGCAACTTTTTTGTACCATGCCCGGGTTTTGCGCATGGCGTTATATGGCGTGAGGACTTGATCAGAGAGATCAACTCCTCCCATATACCGATTGTAGTCGACGATACAATCGGGCTTGAGGACCGTTGCCGCGGTACCTCGCACAGGGACTGGGGTGGTGCTGTTACCGTGGATTGTGGACAGCATAAGGACATCCCAATTGTCCTTATACCTGACCAGCAACAGGTTTCCACTGGTAAGTGCACGGGTCTCACCCCTGGGGATAGGTACCTGGAGGGGGTAGGCAGGGAGGCCGCGTTGATTTTTCCGCACGGTCCCACAAGCGAACGTGGATCTGGCGGCAAGGGACCTGAACAAGGGAATGCTGGTATAAAAGTTATCCACGTACAAGTGGTAACCACTATCCAGCAGTGGGTACATAAGGTCCCACACGAGTTTCCCGCTAACACCCAGAGTGGGGGGACATTCTGGGGGTTGAATACGGGAATCTCGCCCCTCGTACACACGAAATTTGTAAGTGTACCCTGAGGTACTCTCACAAATTTTGTATAGCTTCACGCCATACCTCGCCCGCTTTGTGGGAATATATTGGCGGAAACTGAGTCTCCCCTTGAACGCAACGAGAGACTCATCAACCGCGACCTCCCTTCCAGGTACGTAGGCCTGCTGAAATGTGGCCCCAAAGTGATCGATGACCGGCCGTATCTTATACAGCCGGTCATAGGCAGGATCACCTCGGGGTGGACATGCTGCATTATCGGAATAATGCAGACATTTCCGGATGGCCTCAAACCGGTGACGTATCATGACCATACTGTACAGTGGGGTCTGGTACAGGACATCCCCACTCCAGTATTGCCTGACACTGGGTTTTTGGACTAGACCCATATGCAGCACGAGGCCCCAAAATGTCCTCATTTCAGCTGCACTGACCGGCGTCCAGCCACCGGGTCTAGCCAAAACTGAGCCTGGGTTTTGAGCGACGAACTGTTGGGCGTACAGATTCGTCTGCTCCACCATCAAATTCACCAGTGGGTTACTTGGTGGCGGGGGGGGGGGGGCAAGTGGCAGGGGGGGTCGGGGTTAGGGTTAGATGGATAGATGGAAGTTTGGAAGTTTGGAATAAAAGTACTTTTTTTTTTTTTTTCCTAACTTGCTTTTCCCTTCTTTCCCTGCCTAACGGTGCCTCTCCCTCACTGACCCTAACCTACCTGGGTGGCGATGGGTGCAGGAGGGTGATGGATGCCGATTAGGGGGACACAGGAGCTGGTGCTGGACGATGCTGCACGGTCAGGGTGCTGGACAGGAAGAGGAGGGGCGAGAGGAGCGCAGGAAGTTTGAATCTCGCGCCTCTCTCCCCTGCACCAATCAGCACCCTGGACAGCAGCATTCAGCACCAGGGCCAGCACCGCCTCCTCAAATCCTCGGACTGCGATTGGTGGTGTAAAATTACGCCACCGATCGCAGTCTTTTTCCGGTTCATCGGGTCACAGGACACCCGAATGGACCGGAAACGCAGAAAACCGCAGGTCTGAATTGACCTGCGGTTTTCTGCGATCGCGGATACGGGGGAGGTCCAATGACCCCCCCCCCTGCGTTGTTACGGGATGCCGGCTGAATGATTTCAGCCGAAATCCCGTTCCGATTAACCCCCACGGCGCCGGAATTACATTTTTAAGTCAGGACGTACCGGTACGTCCTCGGTCCTTAAGGACTCGGGAAATAGGGCGTACCGGTACGTCCTCGGTCCTTAAGGGGTTAAGCTGATCTGCTTAGGTAACAAACAGCACACCGCCGCAGAGCTGTGGCAGGGGATAAGAGACCAAATTGAGCTGTGGCTCTCGCCACTCAATCTAGAACCAGGCATGATTGTGTCTGATAATGGCTGTAACTTGGTGGCGGATTTGGAGCTCGGTTAGCTCACACACATCCCATGCCTAGCCCACATCTTTAACATAGTGATTGATTGGTTTCTCAAAACCTACCCCAATTTGCCTGAGCTACGGGTGAAGGTGTATCGCGTGTCTGCCCATTTCCGCAAGTCATCGACAGCTTCCGCAGGTCTGTCAACACTGCAGCAGCGCTTACAATTGCCAGTTTACCGACCGTTGTGCGATGTGAGCACGAGCTGGAACTTGATGTTCCACATTTTGGCAGGCTTTGTGAGCAGCAGAGGGCAGTAGTGGAATTCCAGCTGCAAAATGGTTGTCATCTTTCCAGTCAGCTTCTGCTCTTCACAAGCGAGGAGTAGGCATGAATGTCTGTCCTCTGTGAAGTTTAAAGAAACTTTGAGGAATTAACACAGATGGTGGGCGGCGATAGCGCTATTATCAGCATCACCATCCCACTTCTGTGTCTACTGAAACACTCGCTGCTCACAATTAAGGGCGACACCCTGCATCTGGAAGAGGTGGAAATAGGGAAAGACATTACATAGGGTGATACCCAGACCACCCTCAGAAATAACTGCAGAAGTGAAATGCGTATATACTTTTCTTGTCGTACTGAGTAAGATACTAAGATATACAGTAAGCCACGGAAGGCTTTTCAATATAACACTTGCAGACCAATAACAAAAAGCTGGAATGACAGAGCTGTCTAATAACTATTTGGATCCCCAAATAATCATTCCCTGCACTTGTAAATCACTTTCCTTTCAATGTCTCTAGCTCCTTCTGACGTCTCTCCCTGCACTAAGATACTGTGAAATAATTCCTCCATATCCTTTCCCTGCACTTATAAATCCTTTTTTCAGGTTTTTTTTTTAAACATAGAGGCTTTTCCAATTGCTGTCTCTAGCACCTTCACACATCTGTCCCTGCACTCTGAAAGCTGGAATATGGCAGAATCTAAAATGGCTGCTGTAGTTATAGGGCTGTGACATCACAGGGCTGGCTGCTGATTGGCTGCATTTAGGCATGTCAATCTGGATGATCCCGCCTTCCCAGAATTCCTTGCCCCATGTCCTCAGTCCTCACACGTGTAGCCGCCATTTTAAGAAAATTGCGAATCGTTACCACGAAGCGGGAGGAAATTCGCATTCATTGTGGATCGAATTTTTCCTAAAATTCGGATCGAATTCCACTTCATCAGCTTAGATTCGCTCATCTCTAGTTACCACGAAGCGCGAGGAAATTCGCATTAGTTGCAAATCAAATTTTTCCTGAAATTCGGATCGAATTCCACTTTGTCTGATTGCTGATCTCTAGTTATAATGCATGGATGTAAACTAAGACACATTCCATGTCAATTTGTGGGAAATGTCCTTCATTTTCCTAACCAATATATCCAATATAAAGCTTTCTATTAATGTATTCCTCACGCTGGTTCTGACAATTTACATGAATATGGTACAAGGTTCAGAACACAGATTCATGCATTATTTCCCTCTTCAAAGTTGTAGTTGTCAAGTAAACATTATTCAAGTTTTGCTTGTCAACAGAAGTGACAGCGTTTGTGACGAATGTTTCATACATCAATCTGCTGATGTTCACAAATCTGCCAGCATAATATATCTTTAATATGTGTAAATGAATCCTCTTGTTTCTTTCTTGCCCATAATAAACTTCAAAGTGCTAAAAGGATTAACTCCTCTCTGTAACAAAATGAGTCATAGAGCTTGAAATCAATCATATTGATGTATTGGAAGGATGCAAGCAGAGGCATTCATCCAATATTAATAAAGAGAGCTGGTGAACTAGATCAAATAGGTTGAATTTTCATGTTTTATAAAAATACAGATTCTTTATTGCATATGCTGTGTTTCAATTTTCCAAACATTGAGGCAAATTTATTAAGACTGGCATTTTAGACCCCAATCTTAATAAAGCCCCTGGGCTGATGGTAAATCCTCTAAAGTTATGGAGAGGCGCCAGCCTCTCCATAACTTCCTCACATACGGCACCAATTCTAAATGTAAGACAGCTTCCAAGATCTCTTACATATAGACCATTTTCTATGCCTAAAACAGGCATAGAAAATGCTAAATGAGACGGGCCTGCCAGCCCGTCTCCATTTCCATCCACACCACGCCCACAATTTTAGATCTGTTGTGAACGGGGTGAAGTCGTAGAAATCTGCGCCTGAATTACGCCTAATTTAGGCATATTTGAGTATAATAAATGACCCCCATTTTTTTTATCACTTAGGGACTAAAAACTAAAACAGTCTGTATACCCTCACAGATTTTTTACTGTAGTCAGTGCTGGTTTTAGGCTACTTTCACACTCGCGTTTTGGCTTTCCGTTTGTGAGATCCGTTATGGGCTCTCACAAGCAGTCCAAAATGGATCAGTTTTGCACTAATGAATTCTGAATGGAAAAGGATCCGCTCAGAATGCATCAGTTTGCCTCCGATCAGTCTCGATTCTGCTGTGGAGGCGGACACCAAAATTTTGCCTGCAGCATTTTTCTGTCCGCTTGACGAAACATAGCCAAACGGATCCGTCCTGGCACACAATATTAGTCAATAAGAATGGATCAGTTTTCTCTGACACAATCTGGCGCAATAGAAAATGGATCCAACTCCTATTTACTTTCAATGGCGTTCATGACAGATCCGTCTTGGCTATGTTACAGATAATACAAACGGATATGTTCATGACGGATGCATGCTGTTGTATTATTGCAACAGATCCATTTTTGCAGATCCATGACAGATCCGCCCAAAACACAAGTGTGAAAGTAGCCTTAGACAAAGTGCGAACTGGGCAAAATTAAAAGTAATGCCCAAAATACTGAAATAATGTACCAACAACAAAGCCACAAACTACCATACATACAGTACTATAGAAACTATAGAAACAACAATATTATCCATAATCCTACTAAACAAAACCCCCAAAATGCAGCCAAACCATGAACATAACCACTCTATAGTGACTCATATTGCCACCATAATGCTAATGAGTAGTGTTGATCGAACACCAAAGTGCTCGGGTGTTCGGGTCCTCAGATCGAACACCTCGGGATGCTCAGGTGCTCTACCGAGCACCCGAGCATAATTGAAAGTCAATGGGAGAACCCAAGCATTGAACCAGGCACCCCCTGCTCTGAAGAGGGGAAGGGGTCTGGTTCATAGGAAAGGGTCAGAAATTGATGGAAACACCACCGAAATGGTTCGGGAACAGCATGGGGAGTATGTCTAGATGCATCTTGGACTCCCAGGTCGCTGCTGGGAACGATGTTGTCCGAATAGTACACCACTATTACAGTCTGACAATAATACTCACAAAACCAAAGATAAAATCGATTTTAGAGGAAAAATTGTTAGGAAACATTCTTTCCTGTATAATTACTTGTATATAAAGTGCAAGTGCTGCCAAAAATTACAAGTAAGAGGTACTCCGATACAACCTATATATCACATAATGGAAGGCCTCATTTACATTGTGGTACAATTGTTCAGGTAGTGGGACTCCTACACCAATAAAGCCTATGCACTAAGTGAAAAAAGTTAAAAAAATTACAAGGAATCGGCACTTCAATACACCCTTTATTACACATATAGGAGGGCATCATACACTCTTGAAAAATTATGATTGAAGGCCTGCTGGTGACCCTCAAAAACATTATGAGCAAGGGCCTGCTGGTGACCCTCTAAAACATTACAGGCGATGGCCTGCTGCTGAGCTGACCATCTAAAACATTAGGGGCGAGTGCCTGCTGCTAATCTGAGCATGGAAAAAAGTATGATTGAAGGCTTGCTGGTGAGCTGATCCTCTAAAAGATTGTAGGTGAGGACCTGCTGGTGAACTCTGACCCTCTAAAACATTATGGTTGAGGGCCCACTGGTGAGCTGACCCTCAAAAACATTATATGCGAGGGCCTGCTGGTGAGCTGACCCTCTAAAACAGGGATAGCCAACCTGCAGCTTTCCAGCTGTTGTAAAACTACAACTTCCACCATGTCCTGCTGTAGGCTGATAGCTGTAGGCAGTCTGGGCATGCTGGGAGTTGTAGTTTTGCAACAGCTGGAGAGCCTCAGGTTGGCCATCCCTGCTCTAAAACATTATACTGCGAGGGCCTGCAGGTGAGCTGACCCTCTAAAAGATTGGAGGTGAGGGCCTGCTGGTGAGCTGACCCTCTAAAACATTACATGTGAGGGCTGGCAGGTGAGCTGGCCCTCTAAAATATTGTAGGTGAGGGGCTGCTGGTGAGCTGACCCTCTACAACATTAGGAGCAAGGGCAGACTAATAAGCATATTGATATGATGGAAGAGGAGGAGGATGAGAAAAGGAAGATTTAACCATATACCCTTTTTTTTTTGGGTGGAAGGGTACAGTGTATTCAGTACATTATAAAAAACATATTTAAAGTGCCTTTATGTTGAACTGCTTTCCTGTGGTGGAGTAGAGAAGTTAGGGGCAATCCAGGCCTTGTTTATTTTTATAAGAGTCAACCTGTCAGCATTTTCAGTTGACAGGCAGATGCGCTTCTCAGTCATTATGCCCCCAGATGCAATAAATACCCGCTCTGACAAAACGCTGGCGGAGTTGTAAGGCACAGTAGGATCATTGAGGACGTTGACACGGTCTGCTACATACTCCTTCAGCTTCTTCCAAAATGTTTCCCTCCTTGTGACACTAGGCCGTGCATCAGGGTGAGGGTGATGGCGGGGTGTCATGAAACTGCCCCAGGCTTTGGAGAGTGTTGCCCTGCCTCTGTTGGAACTGTTGTGTGTTCCTCTCGTCTCCCCTCCTCGGTTGCCTTAGGAACTACGTACTCTGCCGCCAGCATTGTCAGCTGGAAATATTTGGAGCAATGTTTCCACAGGGACCTTTTGGTATTGCACAATTTTGCTCGTCCTCTCCACCACAGGAATGAGAGATGAGACGTTCTCTTTGTAGCGGGGGTCGAGAAGGGTGAACAACCAGTAATCGATGTTGTCCAAAATGCGGTGAGCAATCCTCCAACATGAGAACATATGGCGATGTCTGTGCGCCATATTCTTTTGCATTGCGCTGAACTTTGACCCATGACACATCCATCAGGTGGGACAGGACAGCCAATTGAGACATTTCAGCACATGGACACACCCCCAACCCTATAACAAAACTCGATCTGGCAGCAATTTTACATTATGTGTTTTGCCAGTGTAGGGAGAGGTTGCATTTTGGAGCAGGGACAGGCTGTTATGAACTTAGGGACACCAAACGCTAGCTAATAGGGCAACAAAAGCCCTTTTAATGACTGGTAATGGTGTGCTATTGATAGCTGTGATACAAAGAGGGGTGTGATATACAAACCAGATTCCCAAAAAGTTGGGACACTAAACAAATTGTGAATAAAAACTGAATGCAATGCTGTGGAGATGGCAAATGTCAATATTTTATTTGTAATAGAACGTAGATGACAGATCAAACATTTAATCCGAGTAAATGTATCATTTTAAAGGAAAAATACGTTGATTAAAATTTGCACGGTGTCAACAAATCCCCAAAAAGTTGGGACAAGTAGCAATAAGAGGCTGGAAAAAGTAAATTTGAGCACAACGAAGAGCTGGAAGACCAATTAACACTAATTAGGTCAATTGGCAACATGATTGGGTATAAAAAGAGCTTCTCAGAGTGGCAGTGTCTCTCAGAGCCAAGATGGGTAGAGGATCACCAATTCCCACAATGTTGAGCAGAAAGATAGTGGAGCAATATCAGAAAGGTGTTACCCAGCGAAAAATTGCAAAGACTTTGCATCTATCATCATCAACTGTGCATAACATCATCCGAAGATTCAGAGAATCTGGAACAATCTCTGTGCGTAAAGGGTCAAGGCCATAAAACCATACTGGATGCCCGTGATCTCCGGGCCCTTAAACGACACTGCACCACAAACAGGAATGCTACTGTAAAGGAAATCACAGAATGGGCTCAGGAATACTTCCAGAGACCATTGTCAGTGAACACAATCCACCGTGCCATCCGCCGTTGCCAGCTGAAACTCTACAGTGCAAAGAAGAAGCCATTTCTAAGCAAGATCCACAAGCTCAGGCGTTTTCACTGGGCCAGGGATCATTTAAAATGGAGTGTGGCAAAATGGAAGACTGTTCTGTGGTCAGACGAGTCACGATTTGAAGTTCTTTTTGGAAATCTGGGACGCCATGTCATCCGGACCAAAGAGGACAAGGACAACCCAAGTTGTTATCAACGCTCAGTTCAGAAGCCTGCATCTCTGATGGTATGGGGTTGCATGAGTGCGTGTGGCATGGGCAGCTTACATGTCTAGAAAGGCACCATCAATGCAGAAAAATATATTCAGGTTCTAGAACAACATATGCTCCCATCCAGACGTCATCTCTTTCACGGAAGACCCTGCATTTTTCAACAAGATAATGCCAGACCACATTCTGCATCACTCACAACATCATGGCTGCATAGGAGAAGGATCCGGGTACTGAAATGGCCAGTCTGCAGTCCAGATCTTTCACCTATAGAGAACATTTGGCGCATCATAAAGAGGAAGGTGCAACAAAGAAGGCCCAAGACGATTGAACAGTTAGAGGCCTGTATTAGACAAGAATGGGAGAGCATTCCTATTTCTAGACTTGAGAAACTGGTCTCCTCGGTCCCCAGACGTCTGTTGAGTGTTGTAAGAAGAAGGGGAGATGCCACACAGTGGTGAAAATGGCCTTGTCCCAACTTTTTTGGGATTTGTTGACACCATGAAATTCTGATTCAACATATTTTTCCCTTAAAATGGTACATTTTCTCAGTTTAAACTTTTGTTCCATGATTTATGTTCTATTCTGAATAAAATATTAGAAGTTGGCACCTCCACATCATTGCATTCAGTTTTTATTCACGATTTGTATAGTGTCCCAACTTTTTGGGAATCCGGTTTGTACTTATAAAATATTTTCTAACATAAAAAGTATATTATAGTGCATTTGTATGCTTCCAGAAAATACTGATTGAGGGCTGTGATCTATCAGCCTCCACAAAATAGTGGTAGAGTTTTCCAAATACCTGCATCCACAAAATGATTGCTTGAGGGTGATATACCAGCTTCAACAAACAACTGATTGAGGCCTGCCATATATCAGCTTCCACAAAATAGTGAAAGAGGTTTTCCATATACCTATGTCCACAAAATGACTGTAGGATTATGGATAATATTGTTGTTTCTATAGTTTCTATAGTATCTTATGTATGGTAGTTTGTGGCTATGTTGTTGGTACATTATTTCAGTATTTTGGGCATTGCTTTTAATTTTGCCCAGTTCACACTTTGTCTAAGGCTACTTTCACACTTGTGTTTTGGGGCGGATCCGTCATGGATCTGCAAAAATGGATCCGTTGCAATAATACAACAGCATGCATCCGTCATGAACGGATCCGTTTGTTTTATCTGTAACATAGCCAAGATGGATCTGTCATGAACTCCATTGAAAGTCAATGGGAGTTGGATCCGTTTTCTATTGTGCCAGATTGTGTCAGAGAAAATGGATCTGTTCCCATTGACTTATATTGTGTGCCAGCGTTTTGGTGTCTGCCTCCACAGCGGAATCAAGACTGATCGGAGGCAAACTGATGCATTCTGAGCCGATCCTTTTCCATTCAGAATTCATTAGTGCAAAACTGATCCATTTTGGACTGCTTGTGAGTGATATACCAGCTTCAACTAACAACTGATTGAGGCCTGCCATATATCAGCTTCCACAAAATAGTGATAGAGGTTTTCCATATACCTGCGTCCACAAAATTACTGCTTGAGGATGATATAACAGCTTCAACTAACAACTGATTGAGGCCTTCCATATATCAGCTTCCATAAAATAGTGATAGATGTTTTCCATATACCTGTGTCCACAAAATACAGATTGCGGATTTTGAAATACCAGCTTCAACTAACAACTGATTGAGGCCTGCCATATATCAGCTTCCACAAAATAGTGATAAAGGCTTTCAATATACCTGCATCCACAAAATTACTTCTTGAGGGTGATATACATGTTTCAACTAACAACTGATTGAGGGCTGATATATATTACCTTCCACAAAATAGTGATAGAGGTTTTCCATATACCTGCGTCCACAAAATTACTGCTTGAGTGTGATATACCAGCTTCAACTAACAACTGACTGAGGCCTGTCATATATCAGCTTCCACAAAATAGTGATAGAGGTTTTCCATATACCTGCGTCCACAAAATACAGATTGACGGTTTTGACATACCTGCTTCAACTAACAACTGATTGAGGCCTGCCATATATCATCTTCCACAAAATAGTGATAGAGGTTTTCCATATACCTGTGTCCACAAAACTATTGTTTGAGGGTGATATACCAGCTTTAACTAACAACTGATAGAGACCTGCCATATATCACCTTTCACAAAATAGTGATAGAGGTTTGCCATATACCTGCGTCCACAAAATACAGATTGCCAGTTTTGATATACCTGCTTCAACTAACAACTGATTGAGGCCTGCCATATATCAGCTTCCACAAAATAGTGATAGAGGTTTTCCATATACCTGCATCCACAAAATTACTTCTTGAGGCTGATATACCAGCTTCAACTAACAACTGATTGAGGTCTGCCATATATCAGCTTTCACAAATACTGCTCTTCTCTAGGGACTTTGCCACAAGTTCATTTTGAAAATAACAGGCAGAGGAAAAGGAAGGCCGTTCCGCAGAGATGGTAGGGAGGAGAAGGAGGAGAAGCAGGCAGAACTCGCAGTGTACAGGAGGCAAAAAGCAGACTGCAAATGTATCTGAAGCAAGCCATCCACCATGCACGGTCACATCTTGCGCTCCCAGGACGGGCTGGGAGCCCGCAGTATGGGCTTTTTTTAACGTGTCAGCTGTTGAAAATAGTGTTGCACCTGCAGCCTGTGCTGTCAAGGCATAAGTCACAGTAAGCACCAACGCTCACCTAGGGACGACCGCCTTAAGAAGGCACCTGGCCTCCCATCACCGAGTCCAGTGGGAGCAACGCCGTCAGAACCCACAAAGCCACACTCCCGGTGCTCCACGTCCTGCCTCTTCTCCTTCTCCTCTCTCCTCCCATTTGTCCTCCACCTTCCACCGTGCCGTCGTTGCGTTTATCTGGCACAAGACAGGCTTCCATGGCCCAAATGTTCGAGCGTAAAAATATAATGACGCCGGATAATCCTCTTGCCCAACGGCTGACCGCCAGCTTGTCGAACTGCTAGCCTGCCAACTACTGCAATATAAATTGGTGGACTCGGAGGCCTTTAGAAAATTTGTGGCCATTGGCACACCGCAATGGAAAGTCCCCGGAAGGAAATATTTCTCCCAGAAGGGCATCCTTGAACCATATGGCCACGTTGATCGGCAAGTTAAAGAGGACCTTTCACTAGAATTAAAAATCTAAACTAACTATACAGACATGGAGAGCGGCGCCCAGGGATCTCCCTGCACTTACTGTTATACCTGGGCGCCGCTCCGTTCTCCCGTTATAGCCTCTAGTATCTTCATATGTTAGGCTCCACCCAGTGGAACCTGCCGACGTCTCCTTCTCCCATGCTGTAGCGCTGGCCAATCGCAGCGCTCAGCTCATAGCCTGAGAGAAAAAAAAGCCTCTCAGGCTATAAGCTGAGCGCTGCGATTGGCCATCGCTACAGCATGGGAGAATGAGACGCCGGCAGGTTCCACTGGGTGAAGCCTAACATATGAAGATACCGGAGGCTATACCGGGAGAATGGAGCCAGGTATAACAGTAAGTGCAAGGAGATCCCTGGACGCCGCTCTCCATGTCTGTATAGTTAGTTTAGATTTTTTATTCTAGTGAAAGGTCATCTTTAATATATATCTGGCACACAGTGTAGGTGCCAAGATACATCTGACCACAGACACGTGAGCTAGCAAAAACGGGCAGGGAAGGTACATAACTTTTACTGCACACTTGGCGAACCTTCTGACGGCCATCAAGCATGTTACCCGTGGCACTCATTCGGATTTGGTGTTACTGCCAAGGATTGCATTCAGGCCTGCCTCTTCTTCTCCTCCTCCTACTCCATCCTCCGTCTCCTCATTGGGTGACTCCTCCTTTTCCACTGCTACCGCCTCTTCTGCTGCACACCCCAAGCTCACCAGAACCTATTTGACGGCCCAGTTGAGACCTTGCCATGCTGTGCTGCGGCTGTTGTGCCTGGAAGCCAAGAGCCACACCGGTCCTGCACTGCTTTTAGCTCTGAGGTCACAGGCCAATCAGTGGCTAACCCCGCTTAATTTGATAGTTGGTAAAGTGGTGTGCGACAACGGTGCCAATCTGCTGTGCGTGCTGAAACAGGGCAAAATGACTCAAGTGCCATGCATGGCACAGGTACTTAACTTAGTCGATTCATTGCCAAAAACCCCGGGGTTTAGGACCTCTTGCGGCAGGCCAGGAAAATCTCTGGCCATTTTAGAAGATCTTACACGGCCATGGCTCGCCTTGCTGATGTTCAGCGGCAACACCACTTGCCCATCAGACGTCTGATTTGTGACTGCCCGACGCGCTGGAACTCCACCTCGTATATGTTTGATAGGCTGCTCCAGCAGAAACGTGCCGTTAACGACTACCTGAACTAACTCTGCGGCAGGACAGGTTCTGGGAGCTTGGTTTGTTTCCACAGCGCCAGTGGCTGCTCATCCGCAACGCATGCAGACTTCTGCAGCCATTTGATGAGATCACCAAACTGGTAAGTCGCAGCCAAGGCGCCATCAGTGATATCGTGCCTTACGCCTTCTTTTTCTGGAGCGTGCATTGTGTCGTGTCATTGTTCAAGCCGGTGAGGAGCAGGAGCTGAAAGATGAGGAAGTCGCAATGCTGAATGAATTCCTATGGGGGGCTACTCCATCTGACACAAGTCAGTAGGAGTCTGAAGGGGAGTCAGAGGAGGATGGTGGCTGGGGGGAGGAGGAGGAGAAAGAAGAGCAGGCTTTAATCTTTTCCAGGATCCCTGCTTTTGTCCGTGGCTGGGGGAAGGAGACCGAGAACGACATTCTCCTGGGTGATGAGCAGGAGCCAGGGCACTCCACTGCTTCCAATTTAGTGCAAATGGGAGCCTTCATGCTCCAGTGTTTGTCGAGGGACACCCACATGAAATGCATAAAGGTCAAGATCCTGTACTGGGTGGCAATGTACTTAGACCCCCGGTATAAACACAAAATGGCTGACGTTACCAGCATCACAGAGGGTTGTCAGAATGCAGCATTTCCAGGCCTTGCTGCTAGAGATGCTGCATTCTGCTGTTGAAGGCACTGGCAGAGGAATTTCTACCCACAGCAAAACACAGAAAAACAGGTGCGGGTAACCAATCATACCGCGCCTGCAAAAAGAGGGCGGTTTAAAGATGTACAGTTGCAAGAAAAAGTATGTGGACCCTTTGGAATGAAATGGATAGGGATGAGCGAACCCAAACTTTTCGTAAAAGTTCGGGTTTGGGTTCGGTGTTCGGCGCTTTCTTGGCGCTTTTTGAAAGGCTGCAAAGGAGCCAATCAACAAGCGTCATACTACTTGCCATAAGAGACCGTCACAGCCATGCTTACTATTGGCATGGCTGTGATTGGCCAGTGCAGCATGTGACCCAGCCTCTATTTAAGCTGGAGTCACGTAGCGCCTCACGTCACTCTGCTCTGATCAGTGTAGGGATAGGATGCAGCTGCTGCTGTTAGGGCAAGATTAGGCAGTGATTTAGTCTTCAAAAACACTTAATGAAGTGATCGATGTACAGCTGTGAATCATTCAACCTCTGCTATTTAATTGCTCACTGTTTTAAGGCTGCCCAGAGCATTTTTCTGTCACTTTTTCATGGGGTGATCGGTGGCCATTTTGTGTCTTGTGGTGCGCCATCACAAGCTGCCACCAAGTACATTTAACCATCAATAGTGAGTTTTTTTTTGTTGCTATATCCTACATCAGGGGCTTGGCTGTGCTTGCTATTTTATTGAGGGGTGAAATACAATTGCCAAAGTAGCAGTACCCTAAATCTGGTGTTTCAGCTGTGGCTAGCCAATTGTAATACTGTCTGCTGTCTGGCAAAGGATATATTTTTTTCTGGGTTGAAATACAATTCCCAAATTAGCAATTCCCTAAATCAGTGGTTTCTGCTGTAGCAGGCCAAGTTTAAATCTATCCATAAAAGGGTATATTACATTGAAGGTGCTGACAGGGTCATTCTCAATAACTTCAGACGTTATGGTACATCTCCAAGTCTAATTCTGTCTGTAAACGTATACCTGTCATCCAGCGCCTAAATAATAGGCCTACAATTTATATTCAGCTAAATCTGTGTTTACTGCTGTGGCTGGTAAAGTTATTTAGTGTCCGTCAAAGCACAGTTTTTGTTCTGGGTTGAAATACAATTCCCAACTTAGGAATTCTCTAAATCAGTGGTTTCTGCTGTATCAGGCCAAGTTTAAATCTATCCATAAAAGGGTATATTAGATTGAAGGTGCGGATAGGGTCATCCTCAATAACTTCACACGCTACCGTGCATTTCCAAGTCTAATTCTGTCCGTAAACGTATACCTGACATCCAGCACCTAAATAATAGGCCTACAATTTATATTCAGCTAAATCTGTGGTTACTGCTGTGCCTATATTTGTGTAATATGGTAACTAAATAGATAGCCAGATAGTGTTAGGTGCCTGTAAAAAAAGGGCCTGAATTTGAATTCAATACATTGGGCCAAATAATTTTTTTCTTATTGTGGTGAACGGTAACAATGAGGAAAACATCTAGTAAGGTATGTGGACGCGGACATGGTCGTGGTGGTGTTAGTGGACCCTCTGGTGCTGGGAGAGGACGTGGCCGTTCTGACACAGCCACACGTCCTAGTGTACCAACTACCTCAGGTCCCTGTAGACGCCAGAATTTAGAGTGATATTTAGTGGGCCCGATGCCATTCTAAGGATGGTAAGGCCTGAGTAGGTACAGGCATTAGTCAATTGGGTGGCCGACAGTGGATCCAGCACGTTCACATTATCTCCCACCCAGTCTTCTGCAGAAAGCGCACAGATGGCACCTGAAAACCAAGCCCATCAGTCTGTCACATTACCCCCATGCATATCAGGGAAACTGTCTAAACCTCAACTTATGCAGCAGTCTCTTATGCTGTTTGAAGACTCTGCTGGCAGGGTTTCCCAAGGGCATCCACCTAGCCCTTCCCCAGCGGTGGAAGACATAGAATGCACTGACGCACAACCACTTATGTTTCCTGATGATGAGGACATGGGAATACCACCTCAGCACGTCTCTGATGATGAAACACAGGTGCCAACTGCTGCGTCTTTCTGCAGTGTGCAGACTGAACAGGAGGTCAGGGAAGAAGACTGGGTGGAAGACAATGCACGGGACGATGAGGTCCTAGACCCCACATGGAATGAAGGTCATGCCACTGACTTTCAGAGTTCGGAGGAAGAGGCAGTGGTGAGACCGAGCCAACAGCGTAGCAAAAGAGGGAGCAGTGGGCAAAAGCAGAACACCCGCCGCCAAGAAAGTCCGCCTGCTACTGGCCATCGCCATCTGGGACCGAGCACCCCAAAGGCAGCTTCAAGTAGTTCCCTGGCGTGGCAGTTCTTTAAACAATGTGCTGACGACAAGACCCGAGTGGTTTGCACGCTGTGTCATCAGAGCCTGAAGCGAGGCATTAACGTTCTGAACCTTAGCACAACCTGCATGACCAGGCACCTGCATGCAAAGCATGAACTGCAGTGGAGTAAACACCTTAAAACCAAGGAAGTCACTCAGGCTCCCCCTGCTACCTCTTCTGCTGCTGCCACTTCGGCCTCTTCCTCCGCCTCTGGAGGAACGTTGGCACCTGCCGCCCAGCAAACAGAGGACGTACCACCAACACCACCACCTCCGTCACCAAGCATCTCAACCATGTCACACGGCAGCGTTCAGCTCTCCATCTCACAAACATTTGAGAGAAAGCGTAAATTCCCACCTAGCCACCCTCGATCCCTGGCCCTGAATGCCAGCATTTCTAAACTACTGGCCTATGAAATGCTGTCATTCAGGCTGGTGGACACAGACAGCTTCAAACAGCTCATGTCGCTTGCTGTCCCACAGTATGTTGTTCCCAGCCGCCACTACTTCTCCACGAGAGCCGTGCCTTCCCTGCGCAACCAAGTATCCGATAAAATCAAGTGTGCACTGCCCAACGCCATCTGTGGCAAGGTCCACCTAACCACAGATACGTGGACCAGTAAGCACGGCCAAGGAGGCTATATCTCCCTAACTGCACACTGGGTAAATGTAGTGGCGGCTGGGCCCCAGGCAGAGAGAGCTGTTTGGCGCATGTCCTTCAGCCGCCAAGGATCGCAGGGCAACATTCTTTGCCTCCTGTAGCCTTCTCCTCCTACTCGGCTTCCTCCTCCTCTTCTTCCACCTGCTCATCCAGTCAGCCACACACCTTCACCACCAGCTTCATCACAGCCCGGGGTAAACGTCAGCAGGCCATTCTGAAACTCATATGTTTGGGGGACAGGCCCCACACTGCACAGGAGATGTGGTGGGGTATTGAACAACAGATCAATGAGTGGTTGCTGCCGGTGAGCCTCAATCCTGGCCTGGTGGTGTGCGATAATGGGCGAAATCTCGTTGCAGCTCTGGGACTAGCCGGTTTGACGCACATCCCTTGCCTGGCGCATGTGCTGAATTTGGTGGTGCAGAAGTTCATTCACAACTACCCCGACATGTCAGAGCTGCTGCATAAAGTGCGGCCGTCTGTGAGCGCTTCCGGCGTTCACATCCTGCCGCTGCTCGCCTGTCTGCGCTACAGCATAACTTCGGCCAGGTGGAACTCCACCTTGCACATGCTACACAGACTGTGCGAGCAGCAGCAGGCCATAGTGGAGTTTCAGCTGCAGCACGCACGCGTCAGTCGCTCTGCGGAACAGCACCACTTCACCACCAATGACTGGGCCTCCATGCGAGACCTGTGTGCCCTGTTGCGCTGTTTCGAGTACTCCACCAACCTGGCCAGTTGCGATGACGCCGTTATCAGCGTTACAATACCACTTCTATGTCTCCTTGAGAAAACACTTAGGGCGATGATGAAAGAGGAGGTGGCCCAGGAGGAGGAGGAAGAGGGGTCATTTTTAGCACTTTCAGGCCAGTCTCTTCGAAGTGACTCAGAGGGAGGTTTTTTGCAACAGCAGAGGCCAGGTACAAATGTGGCCAGCCAGGGTCCACTACTGGAGGACAAGGAGGACGAGGATGAGGAGAAGGTGAAGGAGGATGAGGATGAAGCATGTTCACAGCGGGGTGGCACCCAACGCAGCTTGGGCCCATCACTGGTGCGTGGCTGGGGGGAAACGCAGGACGATGACGATACGCCTCCCACAGAGGACAGCTTGTCCTTACCTCTGGGCAGCCTGGCACACATAAGCGACTACATGCTGCAGTGCCTGCGCAACGACAGCAGAGTTGCACATATTCTAACGTGTGCGGACTACTGGGATGCCACCCTGCTGGATCCCCGGTACAAAGACAATGTGCCCACCTTACTTCCTGCACTGGAGCGTGATAGGAAGATGCGCGAGTACAAGCACACGTTGGTAGACGCGCTACTGAGAGCATTGCCAAATGTCACAGAGGAACAAGTGGAAGCCCAAGGCGAAGGCACGGGAGGAGCAAGAGGTCGCCAACACAGCTGTGTCACGGCCAGCTCTTTAAGGGCAGGGTTAGCATGGCAGAGATGTGGAAAAGTTTTGTCAACACGCCACAGATAACTGCACCACCACCTGATACGGAGCGTGTTAGCAGGAGGCAACATTTCACTAACATGGTGGAACAGTACGTGTGCACACCCCTCTACGTACTGACTGATGGTTCGGCCCCATTCAACTTCTGGGTCTCCAAATTGTCCACGTGGCCAGTGCTAGCCTTTTATGCCTTGGAGGTGCTGGCCTGCCCGGTGGCCAGCGTTTTGTCTGAACGTGTATTCAGCACGGCAAGGGGCGTCATTACAGACAAACGCAGCCGTCTGTCTACAGCCAATGTGGACAAGCTGACGATCATAAAAATGAACCAGGCATGGATCCCACAGGACCTGTCCATCCCTTGTGCAGATTAGACATTTATAACTACCTCCCCTTAACCATATATTATTGTACTCCAGGGCACTTCCTCATTCAATCCTCTTTTTATTTTCATTTTGCCATTATATTGCGGGCCAACCCAAAGTTGAATGAACCTCTCCTCTGGGTGCCGGGGCCTAAAAATATCTGACAGTGGCCTGTTCCAGTGTTGGGTGACATGAAGCATGATTCTCTGCTATGACATGAAGCCTGCTTCTCTGCTATAGGACCTCTCTCCTCTGTCTGGGTGCCGGGGCCTAAAAATATCTGACAGTGGCCTGTTCCAGTGTTGGGTGACATGAAGCCTGATTCTCTGCTATGACATGAAGCCTGATTCTCTGCTATGGGAACTCTCCCCTCTGTCTGGGTGCCAGGGCCAAAATATCTGACAACGACCTGTTCCAGTGGTGGGTAACGTAAAGCCTGATTCTCTGCTATGACATGAAGCTTGATTCTCTGCAATAGGACCTCTCTCCTCTGTCTGTGTGCCAGGGCCAAAATATCTGACATTGGCCTGTTCCAGTGGTGGGTGACGTGAAGCCTGATTCTCTGCTATGACATGAAGCCTTATTCTCTTCTATGACATGAAGCCTGATTCTCTGCTTTGACATGAAGCCTGATTCTCTGCTATGGGACCTGTCTCCTCTGTCTGGGCGCCGGGGCCTAAATATCTTACAATGGCCTGTACCAGTGGTGGGTGACGTGAAGCCTGATTCTTTGCTATGACATGAAGCCTGATTCTCTGCTATGGGACCTCTCTCCTCTGTCTGGGTGCCGGGGCCTAAAAATATCTGACAGTTGCCTTTTCCAGTGTTGGGTGACATGAAGCCTGATTCTCTGCTATGACATGAAGCCTGATTCTCTGTTATGACATGAAGCCTGATTCTCTGCTATGGGACCTTTCTCCTCTCTCTGGGTGCCAGGGCCAAAATATCTGACAATGGCCTGTTCCAGTGGTGGGTGACGTGAAGCCTGATTCTCTGCTATGACATGAAGCCTGATTCTCTGCAATGGGACCTCTCTCCTCTGTCTGGGTGCCAGGGCCAAAATATCTGACAATGGCCTGTTCCAGTGGTGGGTGACGTGAAGCCTGATTCTCTGCTATGACATGAAGCCTGATTCTCTGCTATGGGACCTCTCTCCTCTGTCTGGGTGCCAGGGCCAAAATATCTGACAATGGCCTGTTCCAGTGGTGGGTGACGTGAAGCCTGATTCTCTGCTATGACATGAAGCCTGATTCTCTGCTATGGGACCTCTCTTCTCTGTCTGGGTGCCAGGGCCAAAATACCTGACAATGGCCTGTTCCAGTGGTAGGTGACGTGAAGCCTGATTCTCTGCTATGACATGAAGCCTGATTCTCTGCTATGACATGAAGCCTGATTCTCTGCTATGGGACCTCTCTCCTCTGTCTGGGTGCCAGGGCCAAAATATCTGACAATGGCCTGTTCCAGTGGTGGGTGATGTGAAGCCTGATTCTCTGCTATGACACGAAGCCTGATTCTCTGCAATGGGACCTCTCTCCTCTGTCTGGGTGCCGGGGTCTAAATATCTGACAGTGGCCTGTTCCAGTGGTGGGTGACATGAAGCCTGATTCTCTGCTATGGGACCTCTCTCCAATTGATATTGGTTAATTTTTATTTATTTTATTTTTATTTTTATTCATTTCCCTATCCACATTTGTTTGCAGGGGATTTAACTACATTTTGCTGCCCTTTGCAGCCCTCTAGCCCTTTCCTGGGCTGTTTTACAGCCTTTTTTGTGCTGAAAAGTTCGGGTCCCCGTTGACTTCAATGGGGTTCGGGACGAAATTCGCGTCGGGTTTGGATCCCGAACCCGAACATTTCCGGGAAGTTCCGCCGAACTTCTCGAACCCGAACATCCAGGTGTTCGCTCAACTCTAGTCTTGTGTTTTGTTGCTGGAGCTGGTAATTTTTTCAATTGTTGGCCCCCTGAACTTGCCGCAATATGCATTGCATATACTAACTGTAGTTCTGGCATGTGGGCCAGTTTTAGTCTTGCGTTTATATTTACTGTAAATTAGCATTAAAAAAAATGGACAGGTAAGGACATTCTGGGCCCTCCAGAATACTGCTCTCCAATTTGGATAAAGGGGTTGTCCAGCTGTTTATTGATGTCCTATCGTCTTGAAAGTGCAGTGTAATGACTAGTGAATGGAGTGAGCCTCCTCGTCTCACAGCTGATCATGGAGATGCCGGGTGACAGACCCCACCTATCAGATATTGATTCCTATCCTGATGATAAGTTATCAACATTAACGGCTAGACAACCCCTTTAATAATATACAAGGGTCCTGAAAGGGGTGACCTTACCTCTGCTCAAAACCTTCTAAGCGTATGTCAACATGCAGCGGCTCTTATAACTGCAAATTAACTTGTGCATGTTGATAGGTTTTTGTATGCTGTATTGAGGTGAATGGGACAGTCGCAAAGATTTCGGCAACAAATCTGTCATATGTGAACATAACCTAATAGAGTATAGGTCTCAATCCCTTTAGTAGAAATGTATCAATTAAAAAAGTAAAAAATAACAAAAAAAAGACTTTTCATGAGGAGTGACGTGGGATAGAAATTAGGTTTGAAGCAAGAACCATCTCTGTTATATGATTATTACTTGATTCGATCCTTGAAAATGGACAACATCTAAACTCATTTAAACATACCGAAATGCATGAAGTTTACAATATTTTGCTGTCTTAAAAAGGTACTAAAACTGTAACCATCTAATATCAGGTTTCTAGAAACTTCACAATTAACTGAGCTTGCCTTCGACCACATGCACTCATTTAACACTAAACACCAAAAAGAAACATTTTCCTACTGGGTGCCTTCTTCTGTGAGCAGATTATAATATTTTCCTTGAAGACAATAAGTCCCTTTGTTTTCACATAATGGAGCTTTGGTTCCCCAGAGAAGGGCTAAGCACACAGCACTGTATATCTGCTTTAGTGAAAAGAACAGTTTATAGCTTCATATAAGATCAGAAGGAAAACCAGATAAATCAGAAACCTATTCATCTATTTCACGGAGCAGTATGAGATTATATTGTACTATTATTTACGAGCAACACTTTATTTGCTTCACATGATTTAGTTGCAAAACCTACAGATGACAGATCAGCCATTATTGTACCATCTAAAATCTGTATAATTCACTCTTTGAAACCTCAAAGCAGAACAAGTTCTGGAATGTTTGTTTGAAATGCACTTATTAAAGGAAGTTGAATGGTAGGCATGATACATTTTAATACAGTTAATGTGTTCTGATTTAAAGGGTTTGTCCAGGATTATCAAAATATCAAATTAGTGATGGAATAACGCAAAAAACAGACTCTTCAACAGGACCGTTCCATCAATTGAAAGCCTCACTTGTATGTAAACGATATGGCTGTGGGGACCTGTTGTCCAGGTTGCCATCAGAATGCCATCAAGTGACCTCACTGTCTAATGGATCTGTTACAGTTTTTAAGGATTTAGGGTTATCTCTGAAACCCATAATCACTATGTTATTAGTGACACTGTAATTGGCTTATAAAGAGCAAAATCAATAAACTGAATGACACGAAAGATCAACAGATAACATTAAAATTAATAATTTGAGTAAGGCCTCCTGCACACAAACGTGTGCTGCCCGTTGTTGTATTGTGGACCGCATTTGAGGATCTGCAATACATGGGCGCCGTTCCGTGGGCATTCCGCATCACGGAGGTGGACCCATTCACTTCAATGGGTGCGCAAATCCAGAGATGCGGAATGGTGCTATGGAGTGCTTCCGCGGTGTTTTGTCCCATACTTCAGTTCCGCAAAAAGATAGAACATGTCCTATCTTTTTGTGGAACAGCCGGATTGCAGACCCATTAAAGTGAATGGGTCCGCAATCCGCTGCGGCTGCTTCACAGTCAGTGTTCGTGCATTGCGGCCCGCATTTTGCGGGTTGCAGCACGGCCACATGGCGCACATGTTCGTGTGCAGGAGGCCTAAGGTGGAAGGTTGGTAAAAGAAGCAAAAAGTCAGTTTCAAAAGTGTAAGGATATACAAGAAAGGAATTTTGCCATTGCATTTTACTGTCTGGAGACAATGGAATGTTACATTAAAGATTAACATAATAGTAGTGCTAAATACTTGTAAGTATAGTGTAATAGAAAAAAGCAGACCCAACAATTAGGACATGCTGAGTAATTGAATCATTAATTGAAATAGGTATTCTCCAAATAATAGCCATGAGGAATTACATTGCTGAAGTCATTTTTGTCTTAGTAGGTAGGAGGGTCGCAGTTGTTGCACATGTTGGTTATAGTGCATTTCCATCTGAAATACTGTGGAAAACGAGTTCCAGACATTGTTCTGAAGCAGAACATACTTTTACTAAAAAGTTGGCTGGAGAGGGAAAAACATAGAGAAGTGCAGAAATGTATAGGCTGCTCAGCTAAAATGATTTTAAAAGCCTTGAAGTGGCAACCAAAGCCTGAAATACACTGAAGAGAGCAGGGAACAAGAGTTTGAATGCATCGAAGAATAGCCAAAAAGTGTAAAGGCTCAGCCAATGATCACCTCCAGAAACAGCAGGAAGTGAAGCCAAGGTACCAGCAAGAACTCCTTGCAAAGTTGTGTTGTTAAAAAAGAAATTACCTGAATTGGCTAAAATTTACCAAGAAAAACACAAATGTGTTCCTTGGCAAACGTTATGTCACCCAAAGAGAAAAGGGGAAACATTTTGTGTACTGATTAAAGCAAAATTGTTCTTTTGGGGTCTAGTGGCCACAGACATTATTAAAGACAACCCTTGAGCCAAGTCAGTACCAGACATAGTACACTGTGAAGACAGTAAAGCATGGTGGTGCAAAAATCATGTTACGGAGATGTTTCTCATAACATGGTGCTGGCACTATTTATCACATACGAGGGATCATGATCAGTTTGAATATATCAAAATACTTAAGGAGATCATGTTGCCCTTGAAGTCGGTTTCAATGACAGTGACCTAAAACACACCAGTAAGAAAGCAACATCTTGCTTACAAATAGGATTGAAGTAATGGAGTGGCTAGCCCTATCCCCTGACCTCAATCCTTTAGAGAACATGAGGGAAGACATAAAAAATGAGATTTATGAGACAAAACCCAAAATTGCAGAACTGTGGAATGTAGCCCAATCGTCCTGGACTGGAGTATCTGTTCCGAGGTGCCACAAGTTGGTTAACCTCATGCAACACAGATGTCAAGCAGTTCTCAGAAACAATGGTTAAGCTATTAAATATTAGTTCAGTAATTCAAAGTAAAGTGAACATTTTTTCAGTTTACAGATTACATTTTTGAGTTTTTAAAGAAAAATGCTGACACTGCTATTTTTGAACAGTTTAATATTCTTTTTTATTTACTTTCTTTTAAGCATTAACACAAACTAGATACATTTTGTTACAGTATCGATATGGAATGTGAAGTATTTCCAATGCATTTGCATTTCTGGAAATAAAAGTTATAATGATTTTGCACTTTATTAGCTTTTTTGAGCTTACTGCTATGTTTTTGAAAACTACTGTACCTATTAAATTTGTCTTGAGAAAGTCAATGACCTCTTAACCAACAAATGGGTACCATACTGCACACAGGGCTTAAACCCCAAAACATTTGTATGTAAATTGTTCCATTTTACGTATGGAGAAGAAACACAGGGTGAAAACAAATGAACTTGAAGATATTGCTGGATAAAATGAACTTTAACAATAGGCACCATGAAACTGCTATTAAGGCAAATAAAATCATGTAACTTATTAAAAAGGTATTGATGCACAAGCTTGCTTGCTTGGTTCTTTTGATAACTCATATACAATTTATTGGAAGAGGTAGGACCCTACATCATACAATATTTTGGGCATATGCCATAAATCTTTAAGAAAGTACATCTTTAATACATTTTGATTTATTTTCATACCAAGTGTCCTTAAAGGCTGTTGTCTGCTTTATGTTAATTTACAATGTTTCTTACATAAAAAATACATTTTTCATTTAATTTTTTTAATTTTTTGCTTCCATGTGATGCTGCTGCTAATCTGTACTGCTGTGGCTAGGTACAGGACAGAATAGGTCTTCTTCCCATTCTGGCAGCTGACAATGCAGTCCCTTCTTACTTACCATGCAGAAGGACTCTTCTCCACTATACTTTCATGCTACTACAGAGGGTCTGCCCCTTTCCTGACAACAAAGGAAAAAGCTATATCTGTCAACTGCTTTGTAGTGAAGAGAAATCATTAGTCTGAAAGTAGGCTGAGGGATGGGTTGAGTGACTAAGTGTGACCAGCTTCAGCTTACTAGGTGGACATGCATATTGCTATACACATTGAACAACAGATGGCGCCAGACTATATAAAAAAAGTCATAGCTCTTGATTGGATCAATTTTTAACATCATGTAATTGTCCATACAAAGTTGTATTCTTACCATACAGTGTAGTGAAGGTTGTCATGGTTGTATTGAATAAAAAATGCTTTATCCAAAGGATTAGCCATATTGTCATTTATAATTAAAAAATAAATTTTCTTTCCCCTAACATGAAATTTAAGCACAGTCATGGTAAATGAAGTTTAATATCTCAATGACTTAGCTAGTGTATGAAAATGTGATTCTATATAGACAATCATTGTGATTAGTGATGAGCAAAGTTATTAAAAATTAGTTTCGGCTGCTTTACCGAATTTTACTAAAAAAATTAGTTTGTGGTAAAGTAGAGGGTGCAATAACAGGGAGCGGCAATTGCACTGCACTTTCCCCATCATTATATCCCCTCAGATGTCGTGTTCATAGCTTTTTAAATTAATAAAATCATACCCTCGTCCATTTGATCTCTAAGAGCTGGCCGCTGCCATCTTTATTGATCTAGCGCAAAATTTGGTGTGGCCCGTGATGATGTCATTACGTCGACCGGCGTGGTGATATCATACGTCATCACACATGGGATCTCACATGGCTCTTCACTCTTAAATGGATGAGGTAAGTATGATTTTTTTTTTTTTTACCCCATTTCAGGTAAAATCAATTCCTTAACACGAAGCACAGGGATATGTAGCTTCAGATCGAATTCCACATCATGGAGTTTGATTCGGTCAACCCTAATTGTGATTTATTTGAAATATAAAAAACTGGCAAAGCAAGTATTTCCATGTAGATGCTAAACATAGGTACATGCACTATATGTTTAGTTTTCATAATAAAATTCCACACTCTGGACTCAAAGAGTTACTATGCAGTAGCTCCCATTCTGACCTCCCAGCACTGATAGGGTCGCATAGCATTATATCGATTTATGATGCTATGTAACCCTTGCAGTCAGATTTCGTACTGAACTTTGCGAGTTCGGGTACCCGAACCCGGACTTTTTCACTGAAGTTTGGGTTCGGTGTTCGGTGGCGCATGGTGAGCGCGGTGATGTCACCACAGGTCCTTTTGCAGTCCTGAAGAAAAGAAGATACCGGTTGCGCGATCAAGTGGATGAGGTGCAGTTTATTCATTTTTTTAACCCCTCAATAGACATTTTATTTAGCATTCTGTTTTAAGAATGCTATTATTTTCCATTATAAACATGTTATAGCGGAAAATAATAAAGTGAAGTTCGGGTCCCCATTGACTTAAATGGGGTCCGGGTTCGGGGTGAAGTTCGGGTCCCAAACCCGAACTTTGACCTGAAGCTCGGTCGAACCCGGCGAACCCGAGTTTCCAAGGGTTCGCTCAACCCTACTTAGAGTTATATTGTTTACAATACATTCATTGTATACAATACATATATTGTAATACAGTACATCAGATAACTCAAAGGGTTACATAGCATCATAAATCAATATAATGATATGCAACACTGTCAAGACAGGAGCTGACACATACTCAAGCTGCAAATCCGATGCGTGGAACTCATTAGTCTGAAAAGGGCCAAAGTCTGATTTTCCTTGTGAATGGCAATAAATGTGCAATGGAACAATACAACAGATCGGTCTGAAATCATCTCCATTTTGTTCAGCAACAGCAGATTATAAATTCCTCATAAATGTAATGAAACAAGTGTTTTCTTTTAGCTTTAGAGGCTTAAATTGAATATCTCTTGCTAGCATTGTTTTGTAACATTTATAAGTTGCACAGTCATATCATGTTTGAGAAGGTCCCAGATTTTCACTGTCAGAACGGTGCAGCAGCAAATTGATAAATGATGAGTTTTTAAGTGACAGACGCTCTGAAAGATATTGTATATTTATTGTCTAATCATGTAGACAGCAGGGAAGATAGCAGCACTGCTAGTAAAGCCTTAAATGAAGAAAGGCTCCAAGGCTTAGGAATCTGCTGGGGAAATATATATGAATGTGTGACAAGATGAATACAAGTGTGATGTGAGCCACAGCCAATTTCTTATGTAATTGCATGAAGTTAAGGCGACAATTTTTCTCTTTGTGGACTAAATTTCTGTACGTTCCTATGTTTGTAAGGCGGCAGACCAATCATGTTCATTGCTGAATTTTATAAAGATTAGTTTATAGCACTTGTATGAAAATGTGTATTTTTTAAATGGCCAAAAATGAAGATTTTGTAAGAAAAAAGAGAAACACAAAGCTTTAGACATTTGAGGAATATGGATTAATATTTACTGTCAGCCATGGCCTCACCCCCCCCCCCATTTGCTGACAGACAGAAGAGGTAGGGATTTCCCTGCTTCAAAGCCCCCCCAGCCCTGATTGCAATTTGATGCACCTCTTGGCATGACTCAGAGTACATGCAAAATAAGTTTCCACCCCCCCCCCAGCCAACTGAGTGTCAGTTGGCCAGGAAGACACCCCTCAGGGGGTCCAAGCTTCAAGGAGAAGTTCACACCTCTGTGCAGCAGTTGAGAGCCACCTGAATCTGCAGGAAAAAACCCTGCTGTGGGTATCTGCTTTTGCCTGGATCAATGAGATTTCCTAGACATATTGGCACCTACCTCTCATAAGGAATTATGAATCACCTGGCCATCGCAGACGCAAACCGGATACATATTTGTGTCCCGGTGGCCACGAGGTACGGTCCCATGGTCTTTGTTTACTCGTACCCAGTCGGGGTAGGGAGATACCCATATCTCCCCATAGAAGCCACCTACCGGTACCAGGTTTGGGCTCTACTTGTAGCCGGAACCCAGGCAGGTCAATTAGTCCCAGAACCATCTCCCTGTGACCCTCTGGTCTGGAGCTATGACCCCTAAAGGGTTTTGTGGGTCATTCACCGTCAGCCCAGAAGAGGGGGAGTTGACCCCTCCCTGAGGTAGGGAGGGGATGGGCCAGCTACAGGTTAAAAGCCTGGTGCCAGCAAGTAGGCGGCGTCTTTTCTCTGAAGAGGGGTCACATCCTACACATGTGTTTAGAGGGACCCAGGAAATAGCAGGAGATCACAGCCCCTCGTGTGGCCTCCAGCTCAGGACATCGCAAGGAACTTTCATCATACTTGGTAACTTACTTTCACACTGCTTAATCCTATTGTACCCATATAATCTGTATCTGTAATCTCAGACCACTGTATATATTGTCTGTGTATATTGTGTCACATCTAGTGTGCTCTTACAGCGATTAAATCTATAATTTAATCTTGTGCTATCTTGTATCTCGATCACGAATCCCCACGTCCGTGTTTTGGCCTAGTTATAAGCTACCGTGGGTTGGTTTCTGACCCTATATAATCCCGTTAGCGGACCGGGCTTATATCAAACGAGAAACTGGTGGCAGTTACCAGGGCTGAGAGTGGGCTGTTTTCACTGCGGCAGTGAAAAGGCCCTTCCAGCTTGTTGCCTCCCTGTGCCCGCGTGGACAGGAGGTGTGTGTGTAAACTATACCAGCCTGACCTTACGTGCTCCTCTGGAGGGCGTAACTTCACGTTTTTGGTAAACCCCGTGATCATACCAGGTCTCGTGAGCTCGACGTGGTTGACGTCAGCGGACACGAGGGGTGGTATTCATCACAAGACATATGCTCCCTTTGGGATCTCCTTCAATTTTTAGCAAAAATACATGCAAGAACTGTACTAAAACTGCTCTTTGTAAGCACAATACAGTATTTGTGTAGTCTCTACATGTATTTGAGGGTACATAGCCACACGGTCAAGTTTCCTGATGCAGTTTTGGAATTTGATAGGGTGTGATAAGCCACTTAAATGAATTCAGGGGGAAATAATTGTGACATTACCTGTGTCTGGGCATACATGAGAAGGACACAATCTATGACCATATCAATGCATGATACACACTGATCAGCCCTAACACTAAGGGTTGTATTACATTAAAAGATTTTGCAGGCGATTATCGGGAAGGAAGCGTTCTTTTACATGCAGCAATCTCCTCTACAGTATGGGGAGGAGCGTTCGCTAATGCCATCACTTGTTCCCAAAATGAATCATTGTTTGCAGAAAGCAGATCGTGATTAGACAGCACAATCTGCCGCCGGCAAACAATGAGTATGCTTAAAAATTGTGATTGCCCGATTAACAAGCATTTGCTCGTACATAGAGCAATGGATGGCACTTTGATGGCTGTATTACACAGCCAGATTGCATGGCTAACAAGTGATAATCTGGCCAACCATTGGCCAGTGTAATATAGTTCTTACGCCCCCACAATCTGCAAACTATTCTTGTTTACTTGCAACTAAATATAAACAAACCTGTAGAGATTTAGGTTCGGTTTCGATTCGCCAAATTGTTGAAAAAGTTCACTTCAGATCCAAATCGGCCTGAACCAGGTTTGGCCTATTGTCCTGGAAATTGGTATATAACACCCTCTAGTCAACTAGGACGCTAAGATTTTTCAGGAAAGCATGTTATCTCTATTCATTTATTATTTAAGAATGTTTTGCCTTTTCTCTCCCCTCTCACCTCCAGTCTCCAATCTGTTGAACACAATGACAGTAAGGGTACATAATTTATGTGTGACACTGACATATATAGCTGTGGATGAATGCATGTTTGATGGTATTAACAAACAATATGTTTAAAAACACACTATGCCTTTGTATGTGTTATGATTTTTCATATAATGATAATATTTTTTTATACAGCACCACCATATTCTGCAGCACTTTACAAATTCATAGGGTTCATGTTCAATACAAAAGACATCACAACTATTGTTGAGAGCGAATATTCGAATCGCAAATTTTTATAGCGAATATTGGCACTTCGAGAATTTGCTAATATTTAGAATATAGTGCTATATATTCGTATTCGCGAATAGTGTTGAATATTCTAATTGTGAATTTATCGTGAATTTTTTGCGACTTTATCACAAACATATTACATTGCCAATTTTCGCAATCAAGTAAACAATGACTGGAGATTACTAATTCTTGAATTTATGGTGAATTTTCGGCCAAAAATTCACAAAATATTGCGAATTCGAATATATTGTCTATGACTCATCACTAATCACAACGTAACTGGCAAGAGCTAACAATCTATGAGAAATTGGTGGTTACACTTAAGGTAGTTGATTGTGATAAGTAGCATTCAAGCCATTATTGTACTGAAAGCAGTGGTGTAGGCTGATCTGCTTCGGGTTTTGGACCATTAGAGGATCGAATTCAGGCCAGAGGAGTTGGTG
This sequence comes from Bufo gargarizans, assembly GCF_014858855.1. Taxonomy (NCBI): domain Eukaryota; kingdom Metazoa; phylum Chordata; class Amphibia; order Anura; family Bufonidae; genus Bufo; species Bufo gargarizans. The sequence continues at coordinate 135,332,276 of NC_058083.1, read as the reverse complement.
GGGGAGAGTTTTACTCGGGCAATAGTCATTTTAGGTAGCTTAATAAGCCTGGCTGAAAACATATGTTTTTAAGGCACGTTTGAAGGTGGAGAAGTTGTGAATTGACCTGATATTCTGGGGTAGAGTATTCCAGAGAGTAAGTGGAGCTCGAGCAAAGTCTTGAAGACGGGAGTTAGAGGTACAAACTATGGTGGATTTTAATCTTAGGTCACTAACAGAATATAGAGCATGAGTAGGGTGGTAGTCAGAAATGAAGGAGGAAACGTATGGAGTTGCAGCACTGTAGAGACTTTTGTGGGAGAGGGTGAGAAGTTTGGCCTGTATTTTCTGGTGGAAGGGCAACCAGGCTAGTAGCATCAGTATAGTGGGTGGATAGATATATGAGCCTAGCTGCAGCATTAAGGACAGACTGAAGGGGGGAGAGTTTAGTGAGACAGAGACCGATTAGTAATGAGTTGTAGTACTCAAGACAAGAATGAATCAAGGCAACAACAAGAGTTTTTGCCGTATCAACTGTAATAAAAGGGTGGATTCTGGTGATATTTTTGAGGTTCAGAAGACAAGAGCATGCAAGTGATTGAATATGGCCTCAAGACAGTGGGCATGTTGCATAGGAGTTATGATAGTGCTGCAGACCGAAATTGAAATATCAAGTTTGGGTGGGGGAAAGACAAGAAGTTTTAGATACAGAGAGGACATGATGTTAGAGACAGCTTCCATGTAAATACTGGTGTTTTGGAGTAAAGCAGGGGTTATGTCAGGGGATGAAGTGTATACTCATCAGTATAGAGATGGTACCGAAAGCCAAATCTACTGGTAGTCTGTCTGATGGGGGCTGTGTAGAGGGAGAAGAGTAGGACCTAGTACTGAACCCTGAGGAACGCCAACATCAAGTGGAAGAGGAGAAGAAGTAGAACCAGCAAATGATACACTAAAGGATTGGCAAGAGAGCAAGATAGAAAACCAACAGAGCAGTGTCCTTAAGCCCAATTGAGTGGAGCATGGTGAGGAGGAGTTTGTGGTTTACAGTATCAAATGCTGCAGAGAGATCCTGAAGAATCAGTAGAGAATAATTGCAATTTATTTTTGCTGTCAGGAGATCGTTAGACACTTTAGTAAGGGCATTTTCTCTAGAGTGAAGAGGGCAAAAGGCAGATTGTAAGGGGACAAGAGGAGAGTTTGCAGAGAGCTTCCAAATATTGTCCCTTATCGAGGAAAGAAAGTATTTAAACACACATGGTGTTATGAGGGCAAAAAATGTGCATTGTTGGGGGACCAAGCGTCCAAAAATTTTGTCTTGACAGGGTCAGAATGCCTGCCCATAGAACACCCATTTGTTAGAAGAAAAAGTGGGTCATTATTAACAAGCCTATAAAAAAATCTCCCTTTTAATTGACAGCAGCAGCAGTACAATGTTGATGTGGGAGGGGTAGGGTATCAGAGGCACATGGTCCCAATAGTAAGGGCAGCAGGAGCAGCATAGCATGAAACATACAAGACAGTAGATTGGATATCTATGGGTAGTAGTAGCAGGGCCGTCTTTACCAAGGGGCAAAAGGGGCAGCTGCCCTGGGCCCAGTTGCTCCTGGGGGGCCTAAGGCAGCTGCCCCTTGAGCCCTGCTAGCTACTGCCCCGGGTGTCAAGCTGTCTATGTACTTTAACGTTGTGATCTAGGACCTTAATTACATCATCACCATGTGACCAGTAACCTAGCAATTACTGGTCACATGGCTATGAGGTCATCACAGGTCCTAGCAGGAGTGTTGCAGAAGTTAACTGTGGAGCTTTTTTGTGTGAATATTACATCAGAAAAAATGTGACAAGGGCTGTTATGTTAATATACTGTAAACTACTGTATAGTGGGGTGCTGTATATTGTGTGGGGGCCTGTATACTGTGTGGGGGCCTGTATACTGTGTGGGGGCCTGTATACTGTGGGGGCCTGTATACTGTGGGGGTTTGTATACTGTGGGGGGGGCTGTATGGTGTGGGGGGGCCTGTATAGTGTGGGGGGGGGGCTGTATAGTGTGGGGGGCTGTATATTGTGGAGTGCTATACTGCTGTACTGTATACTGTGGGGGTCTGTATACTGTGGGTGTGGTATAGTGTGGAGTGCTATACTGCTGTACTGTATAGTGTGGGGGGCTGTATCGTGTATAGTTTGGGGTGCTGTATACAGTGAGGTGTTGTATACTGTGAGGTGTTGTATACTGTGGGGTGCTGCATACTGTGGACTACTAAATTTAGGGGGTATTCCCTGAGACTACCCAAGAAAAAAAGCAAGCCTGTCTTACAAATGGGAGGCTAGCGAAGTACCGGAGGCCGCTGCGATTGATCAAAAATATCAAAGCTGATTTTTTTTTATTGCCGCAGTGCTTGTAAAGTTGGGGATAAAATCGCCTACTCGGCGGTGTGGCAGCTTTCTGTTAAGCCACCGGAGTAAGTGAACATAGCCATTTGTACAATATGTGGACAGAAGGTGAAGCGTGGCCAGGGTGCCAACATAAACTTGCCTGCGAGAACCGTGGCTCCAATGTGGTGGTCCACCCTGCTACAGCAACCGCTGCATCACCCAGTGCCACGCACCTGATTTCAGTCAGTCAAGGCTCCACCACCTCAGCCGAAGGAAGCTGTTTGTCCTTCCCATCATCTGCTGGTCCCGATGCTCCGGCTCCTCCACCTCCTACTCCTCGTCACTCATTCCATCAGAAATCGATCACCGAAGTGATTGTCAAGAGACAACAGTATGCGAGCACTCATCAAATGGCGCAGAAGCTGAATGTGCTCCTGGCCAAATTGTTGGTGCTGCAATCCCTCCATTTCCAAGTGGTGGACTCTGCACCTTTCAGAGAACTGATGGCTTGTGCTGAGCTGAGGTGGAGAATCCCAATCCATATTTTATTTGCCAAAATGGCAGTATCAGCCCTGCACAAATATGTAGAACAGAAGTTGGGTCAGTCCTTGAGCATGTCGGTGTCTGACAAAGTGCATGGCAGCGCCGACGTGTGGAGCTAAAACACGGTCAGGGACAGTACATGTCCTTTACGGCTCACTGGGTGAATGTGGTTCCTGCACAGCCACACCAGCAACTTGGCCAGGTGACGCCGCTCACGCCTCCACGTTCTCATGCCGTTGTTCCTGTGACAATTTCCGCCTCTGCCTCCTCATCCTTCACTGTGTCCTCCAATGCAGGAACAGTTCACAGTGCCCCTCCAGCATACCACATGTGCAGGGCACGGCGATGTCATGCTGTTCTGCACCTCATTTGCCTGGGTGAATGGAGTCACACAGGGGAGGAACTTCTCAGTGTCTTTGTAAAGAAATCTAATCCTGGCTTTCTCCGCGACAACTCAAAATCGGAACCATGGTGACCGACAATGGGAAGAACATGGTGTCGGTGCTGCGTCTAAGATGGCTGAGCCATGCGCCCTGCATGGCACACGTGTTAAATATGGATGTCAAGCGGTTCCTGAAGTCTTCCACCCATCTGAATGACATCCTAAAAATGGCCAGGAAACTTTGCATACACTTGAGCCTCTCATACACTGCAAAGCATACCCTCCTTGAGCTGCAGCGGCAGATCGGCATCCCCCAACATAGGCTGATATGCAACGTTTTCACCCATTGGAATTCCACTCTCCATATTTTGGACCGACTATGTGAACAGAGAAAGGCCATAAACAATTTCTTGATGATTCAGGCGGACAGGAGCATTCCCCTGTGTAGCTTCGATGTCAGCCAGTGGCAGCTCATGTGTGACACCTGCCTTTTGCTCAGGCGCTTTGAGAAGGCATCTTTATTTGTCAGTCACCAGGACTATGGGATGAACAATGTCATTCCAATGCTTCATATACTGGAACAGTTGCTGGTAAATCTGGCTGGTCAGGGGACTGGAGATGTGGCGCCTAGATCTCTTGGCCACACGAGCACTCTGGGGGCCGAACTGGAGGAGGACATTGGAGTACAGGCAATGTATAGCAAAATGGGTGTTTTTTCTAAACAGGTGAGAGGAGAGGAAGAGCAGGAGCAGCCAGTGGAGCTACAGGGAGATGAGGAAGATGAGGCAGAGGACCCAGACACACCGTGGAAGTATGCAGTGGAGATGAAGACAGGGAGTCCCTCCAAGTCACTTGCACAATTGGCCCGATGCATGCTCACTTGCTTGTGTAGTGACAGCCGAATTGTCACCATTCGGCAGAGGGATGACTTCATCTTGTTGGACCCTAGCTACCGGTCCAAAATGAGGGCCTTTTTTTGCACCTGCTGAGAGGGAGGACAAACTGAACTACTATAGAGACATCCTATGTAGTCAGTTGGCCGCTGCCTATCTGCGCCATTGTCCATCCTCCCGCAGGGCCTTCTGCGCTCAGGTTCCACTGCCATTACTGCTGTGGGGGTGTCAGGAACAGTACCAGATCCATCAGTAGCAGTCTGAGTCTAGAGTCGCTGATGAGCAGCTTTCTTTACCCGCATAGTGAAGAAACTACTCACCTGCAGCTAGGCATAGAGCATAACCTGAACTAGCAGGTGGTGGCATACTTGGAGTGCACCCTGCCAGCCATCATTGACGATCCACTGCACTACTAGGCAGCCAAACTGGATTTGTGGCCGCAACTGGCCGAGTTTTCCCTTGAATAGCTGTCCTGCCCGGCCAGTAGTGTGGCATCAGAGCTGGTGTTTACTGCGGCAGAGGCCATAGTTACCCCAGGAGAACCCAAAATATGGAGAGACTGACCTTTTGTCAAGATGAATCAGGCGTGGATCAGCCAGAATTTCCACCCACTAATGCCTGATGCCAGTTTCTTATGGCTACCTGCCTATTTTGATGCTGCCATCCGCCTGATGCCAAAAATTTTATGCCAAGTGTTCCTTCTTACACCTGCCATTGTCAGCGGGTACTGTTAGTGCTACCCACCTATCCACTCTGTCACCGGGTCACTCTGTGGTCTCCTCATGCTGCTGCCACCTCCACACTATGTCGCCTTGCCACTCTGTGGTCTCCTGATGCTGTTGCCACCTCCACACTCTGTCATTGTGCCACTCTGTAGACTTCTCATGCTTTTCCCACCCTCACCACTTCATGACTGGGCCACTATTTTGGCTTTTTGGCCTGGTTAACATCATCATTTATTTAACCCTTCTTCTGATCTGTCAGAAGGAAGGAAAAATGAGACAAAAATGTGTAGCAGCTGTAAGGCCTGTATGGTCCCATCAGAATTGGCTTAGGATTTGGTAGCCAAAAGCAGGAATGGGTTCAAAACACAGAAGACATGCAAATATTCCATTCACGTGTCATCTCTGTTTTGGATCCACCAATTTTTTGGGGCATTAGCATTACTGATGGAATACTGACAAAATGCTGACCAAGTGAAGGCAGATGCTCTACAGACAAGACCTGTTTTGGGGGGTTTATTGTTCTGAAGGATCAGAGGAAGGGCAAAATAATCAGTGATGTCAACACAAACCTACCGCTGACACCCTCTTTACTTGTATAAGCGTTTAATAGAACAGGTTCTGTAGACATCTATGTGGAATCAGCTGACGACAATGTAAAAGAACTGGGATCTTTGGCCTCTGCACGGTTCTTTATACCTGATGCTAACATTGACCTGTAAGGCTGAGTTCACACTTAAATTATTTGGTCAGTTTTGCCATAACTGCCCAAATAAGTGAAGTGTGCAGTGATTCTAAGAGTGACGCCTGTCATCAGTGTGTCATAGTGTCATACTGACTCACAGTATTGTTTCACTACCATAGCAGACTCACTATGCGTGTTTCTGCAAGGCACAGTGTTCTACACCACTATACAGGCTCTCTGCTGCCAGGAAATACCTGCTTTTTTAATGCCAATCGCCATAAAATAATTTGAATCTAAACAAATATTTTCAGAAAATTTGGCGAACTGACCTAATCAAATTTTTTTGAAATTCACTCATCTCTATTCATAAATATATCAGTATGTATTGCTGGGGATCAAAAGCCTTACTAGTGAAAAAAGGAAATATCTGCTAATATAATCATGATTACCATGTCTGTGATTGGAAGAGTGCTCTGTGTATCACTGTAATATAGCTCTGGAAGAGGTGAAAAACACAGCTAGAGTAGTGGCAAGAAGGAAGTGTACTGTCTAGAACATGAAAACAAACTGAGCATGTTCCCTGTGTACTGGGCTCTAAATAATGATGTAATTAGTGTAGATATTGGGCTGAGCTGGAGTAGTAGGCAGGGAGGAACAAGAGAAAGAGGATTGGTGGGCGTGGAGCAGCACTACCAGGAGGGGCAGTGGGAAGATACAGAGAAGAGTGGTGGTGTGGAGCAGTACTGCTGGGAGGGGCAGTGGGAGGATACAGCGAAGAGTGGTTGGTGTGGAGCAGCCCTGCCGGGAGGGGCAGTGGGGGGATACATAGCAGAGTGGTGGGCACGGAGCAGCACTGCCAGGAGGGGCAGTGGGAAGATACATAGCAGAGTGGTGGGCACGGAGCAGCACTGCCAGGAGGGGCAGTGGGAGGATACATAGCAGAGTGGTGGGCACGGAGCAGCACTGCCAGGAGGGGCAGTGGGAGGATACATAGCAGAGTGGTGGGCACGGAGCAGCACTGACAGGAGGGGCATTGGGAAGATACAGAGAAGAGCTGCCTCATCACTGCTGACACTCACACAACCAGGAAGTACAGAAGCAGAAAATGCTGGCTGCATGGCAGACATGAAAAAAGCATAGCTTAAACAAAACAAGTTTCAAGGTACTCAGCTTTAGTCTGTCATATTAGAAGCTATTGTAGTGAGTTCTTACATTTTTATAGACCCGGATAACCCCTTTAACAGACCGTTTATAACTGTAAAGGAAGTGATGAGCACCAGAGTCATCTTTACATAGTTTATAGTAACATAGTTTATAAGGACAATAAAAGACATCTGTCCATCCAGTTCAGTCTGTTATCCTGCAAGTTGATCCAGAGGAAGGGGAAAAAATTCCTTCCCAACTCCAATAAGGCAATCAGAATAACTCCCTGGATCAACAACCCCTCTCTAGTAGCTATAGCCTGTAATATTATTACACTCCAGAAATACATCCATGCCCCTCATGAACTCTTTAGTGAACTCACCATCACCACTTCCTCAGGCAGAGAGTTCCATAGTTTCACTGCTCTTACCGTAAAGAATCCTCTTCTATGTTTGTGTACAAAACTTCTTTCCTCCAGACGCAGAGGATGTCCCCTCGTCACAGTCACAGTCCTGGAGATAAATAGATGATGGGAGAGATCTCTGTACTGACCCCTGATATATTTATACATAATTATTAGATCTCCCCTCAGTTGTCTTTTTTCTAAAGTGAATAACCCTAATGTTGATATTTGTTCAGGGTACTGTAGTTTCCCCATTCCAGGTATTACTTTAGTTGCCCTCCTCTGAACCCTCTCCAGCTCTGCTATGTCTGCCTTGTTCACAGGAGCCCAGAAATGTACACAGTACTCCATGTGTGGTCTGCCTAGTCATTTGTAAAGTGGTAGGACTATGTTCTCATCATGGGCATCTATGCCCTTTTTGATGCAGCCCATTATCTTATTGGCCTTGGCAGCAGCTGTCTGACACTGGTTTCTACTGCTTAGTTTGCTGTTCACCAAAATTCCTAGGTCCTTTTCCATGTCAGTGTTACCTAGTGTTTTACCATTTAGTATGTTCGGGTGACTTGCATTATTCCTTCTCATGTGCATAACCTTATATTTGTCAGTGTTAAACCTCATCTGCCACTTCTCTGCCCACGCATTGAATCTATCCAGAACCCTCTGTAGCAGTATACTGTCCTCTTCCGTGTCAATTACTTTACGCAGTTTAGTTTAGTGTCATCTGCAAAAATTTATATTTTACTGCGCAAGCCTTCTACAAGATTATTAATAAGTATATTGAAGAGAATAGGGCCCAATACTGACCCCTGAGGTACTCCACTAGTGACAGTGACCCACTCTGAGTATGTACCGTTAATAACCACCCTGTTTTCTATTACTGAGCCAGTTACTTACCCACATACAGACATTTTCTCCCAGTCCAAGCATTCTCATTTTCTATACTAACCTTTTATGTGGTATAGTGTCAAATGCTTTGGAGAAGTCCAGATATACGACATCCATTGATTCGCCGCTGTCAAGTCTAGAACTTACCTCCTCATAGAAACTGATTAAATTAGTTTGACATGACCGATCCCTCATGAAGCCATGCTGATATGATGTTATTTGCTTATTTTCATTGAGGTAATCTAAGATAGCATCTCTTAGAAAACCTTCAAAGAGTTTACCCACAACAGATGTTAAACTTACCAGCCTATAGTTTCCAGACTCTGTTTTTGGACCCTTTTTGAATATTGGCACCACATTTGCTATGCGCTAATCCTGTGGAACACTCCTAGTATAGAGTCCTTAAATATCAGAAATAAGGGTCTGGCTAGAACATTACTTAATTCTCTTAGGATACGGGAGTGTATGCCATCCGATCCTGGCGATTTGTCTATTTTAATCTTTTTAAGACGCCGCTGTATTTTTTCCTGGATCAGACAGGGCACTTTTAATGGTGAATTTACTTTTACATTCTGCATTTCATCTGACAGTTTATTTTATTTTTATTTTCTTACGCTACTGTACGTTTGACAGACTTTCAATCATATATAACATTTAATATGAAGAAGACGAGCAGTAAGAGACGGGGCAGTGTCCGTGATGCTGATGGTGCAATCAGAGGCCATGGCCCTGGGTGTGGTGAAACTGTGCCTGCTGCCAGAGCACAAGAAAAACAATCATCCACAATACCTAGCTTCATGTCCCAGTTTTCAGGGAGGCGCATGACACCACTCTTGAAGTCAGACTAGCGCGACCAGGTCGGTTGAATTGCAGCAGATAATGCTTCCAGTCGGTTAAGCACCATCCTGTCTTCCACCAAGTCAAGTCTCAGTAGCCAAGGGTCTGCTCAACCTATTCCTCACCCTGATCCTCCTTCCTCCTAAAATGGAGAGCCTTGGCAAACAAGTGATCCCACACTCGGATATTCTGAGGAGCTCTTTTCAGTGCCAATCCTTGATTTGGCCCTCTCGCAAGCATGCTAGAAGAGGGACAGATCTTGTGTGGTGTACTAGTGTTTGGGAGATGGAGAGCTGAACGCTTCCGTGGGACATTGTGGAGATGTTTGGTGACCCAGATGGTGGTGTTGCTGGCAGATCCTCTGTTTGCGGGGTGGCAGGTGGCACTGTCACTCCAGAGGTGGATAAAGAGGCCGAGACTGCAGCAGAAGAGGAAGCAGGAGGAGCCAGAGACCCATCTTGGTTTTTGAAGCGTCTACTCCACTGCAGCTCGTGCTTTGCACTTAGATGCCTGGTCATGCAGGTTGTGCTCAGTTTTAGACCGTTTATGCCTCGCTTCAGGCTCTGACTGCACAGCGTGCAAACCACTCGTGTCTTGTCGTCAGCACATTGTCTGAAGAACTGCCACACCAGGGAACTCCTTGGACCTGGCTTTGGTGTGCTCGGTCCCTTGCTGTGGTGGGCAGTAGCAGTCGTACTCTCTAGGGGATGGCCAGTCCGCTTTTGCACCCTGCTCCCTCTTACGCTGTGCTGGTGGCTCTGTGCGACCACCGCCTCTTCCTCCGAACTACACAGGTCACTCACATGACCTTGATTTCATGTGAGGTCGAGAACATCATCGTCCTCCACATCATCTTCCACCCAGTCTTCACCCCTGCCCTCCTTGTTCGTCTGCACACTTTTGAAAGCCACAACAGTTGGCACCTGTGTTTCTTCATCATCCGAGACGTGCTGCTATGGTCCTTCCGTGTACTCATCTTGAAACATAAGTGGTTGGGCATCAGTGCACTCAATATCTTCCACTTCTGGGGCAGGGCTTCGTGGATGGCCCTTGGAAACCCTGCTAACAGAGTCATCAAAAAGCAGAAGAGACTGATGCATAACTTGGGGCTCAGACTGCTTGGCTGATTTGCAAGTGGGTAAGGAGAAAGACTGATGGACATCGGCTGCAGGTGCCAACTGTGGTCTTTCAGCAGGAGACTGGGTGGGAGACAGTATGAAGGAACTGGAGGCACTGTCAGCAACCCAACCTACTATCACCTGTACCTGTTCTGGCCTCACTATTAGTAGAGCCGCATTAGGCCCGGCCAAATACCACTAAAAGTTGCCTACTTGCACCTGAGGAAGGTTTTTCACTTGTGCGTGTAGCTGGCACAGATCGACCACGTCCTCTCCCTGCAACAGAAGCTTCACCAGCAGCACTACGACCGGGGCCACGTTCCTTATTTGATGTTTTCCTCATATTTCTCAAATTTAGGATCTTGCCCTAAATGGGTGTTTTTTTAATAGCAGAATAGAACCACAGTATCTAAAGTGTGTATCTCACACATACAGATGCAGACTAGGCCCAATTAAAGATTATTCGGCCAAAATGGGTGTTTTATTAATAGCAGAATAGAACCACAGTATGTAAAGGGTGTATCTCACATGTACAGATGCAAACTAGGCCGCAATTAAAGACGTTTGGCCAAAATGGGTGCTTTTTTAATAGCAGAATAGAACCACGGTATCTAAAGGGTGTATCTCACAATGACATATGCAGCAAAGGCTGCAAAACTATTATTTTTTGGCCAAAATGTGTGTTTTTTTACTAACAGAATATGACAGCAGTATATAACGCTTGAATTTCACACATGCAGATGTAGCAAGGGCTGTAAAATTGTGTATTTTGCCCAAAAAGGATGTTTTTTAAAACCCAGAAAATTATAGCTGTATTTCTAGCTTAAATTGCACACTGACTAATGTGGCAGAGGCCCAAGATCAAGGTTCTTGTAAAAAATTGGTGTTTTTTCCAAGCCAGAAAATTATTGAAGCATTTCAAACTTGTTTTTAACAATCACAGATGCAGCAAGGGCTGCAATATTAAGTATTTTGCTCAAAAGGGGTGTTTTTTTACTAACAGAATATGACAGCTGTATATAACGCTTGAATTTAACACGTGCAGATGCAGCAATGGCTGCAAAATTGTGTAGTTTGCCCAAAAAGGGTGTTTTTTAAAACCCAGAAATTTATAGATGTATTTCTAGCTTAAATTGCCCACTGACTAATGCGGTAGAGGCCCCCGATGGAGGGTATTGCCAAAAATGTGTGTTTTTTCAAAGCCAGAATTTTTTTTGAAGTATTTCAAACTTGTTTTTAACAATAATAGATACAGCAAGGGCTGCAATATTAAGTATTTTGCCCAAAAATTGCTTTTTTTACTAACAGAATATGACAGCTGTATATAACGCTTGAATTTCACACGTGCAGATGCAGCAAGGGCTGTAAAATTGTGTATTTTGCTCAAAAAGGGTGTTTTTAAAAACCCTGAAAATTATAGCTGTATTTCTAGCTTAAATTTCACACTGACTAATGCTGCAAAGGCACCAGATGTAGAATATTGCCAATAAAGGGTGTTTTTTTTAAACCAGATTATTATTGCAGTATTTCAAGCTTGGATTTCAATGTCACAAAAGCACATATGCAGTGCTGGTGCACTGAGCTTGCATAAAATGGCTGCCGCCATTCACCTAACTAACAGACGGATAAAAGTTATTTTTCTCTGTCACTGGGCTCAGGGCAGGGTAAAAAGATTCTGCACTGCACCCACACAACTAAATCTACGTAGATTGCTGAGTTCAATTGGAGTTCTGAATAAAAATTCTGTCCTTTTCTCTCCCTCACAGCAGCAGCATCCTCTCTCTACAGTCGTGGCCAAAAGTTTTGAGAATGACACAAATATTAGTTTTAACAAAATTTGTTGTTAAACTGCTTTTAGATCTTTGTTTCAGTTGTTTCTGTGATGTAGTGAAATATAATTACACGCACTTCATACGTTTCAAAGGCTTTTATCGACAATTACATGACATTTATGCAAAGCGTCAGTATTTGCAGTGTTGGCCCTTCTTTTTCAGGACCTCTGCAATTCGACTGGGCATGATCTCAATCAACTTCTGGGCCAATTCCTGACTGATAGCAACCCATTGTTTCATAATCACTTCTTGGAGTTTGTCAGAATTAGTGGGTTTTTGTTTGTCCACCCGCCTCTTGAGGATTGACCACAAATTCTCAATGGGATTAAGATCTGGGGAGTTTCCAGGCCATGGACCTAAAATGTCAACGTTTTGGTCCCTGAGCCACTTAGTTATCACTTTTGCCTTATGACACGGTGCTCCATCATGCTGGAAAATGCATTGTTCTTCACCAAACTGTTGTTGGATTGTTGGAAGAAGTTGCTGTTGGAGGGTGTTTTGGTACCATTCTTTATTCATGGCTGTGTTTTTGGGCAAAATTGTGAGTGAGACCACTCCCTTGGATGAGAAGCAACCCCACACATGAACACTGGGTGCTTTACTGTTGGCATGACACAGGACTGATGGTAGCGCTCACCTTTTCTTCTCCGAACAAGGCTTTTTCCTGATGTCCCAAACAATCGCAAACAGGCTTCATCTGAGAATATGACTTTGCCCCAGTCCTCAGCAGTCCATTCACCATATTTTCTGCAGAAGATCAAGCTATCCCTGATGTTTATTTTGGAGAGAAGTGGCTTCTTTGCTGCCCTTCTTGACACCAGGCCATCTTCCAAAAGTCTTCGCCTCACTATGCATGCAGATGCGCTCACACCTGCCTTCTGCCATTCCTGAGCAAGCTCTGCACTGGTGGTACTCCGATCCCGCAGCTGAATCCTCTTTACACCAGTTTTAATAAATCTCCCTCTTTGTGGTTACATGTTCAACCATCTGCCTCCTCCTTTCCCTGTCTTTGCACCTCACTACTAACAACACCAAGGGCACCCCACGATCCTCATGCTTGCTGGATTTTCCTGGACTCCCTGAAGCCTTCTTAACAAGAATTGAACCTCTTTCCTTGAGGTTCTTGATGATCCTATAAATTGTTGATTGAGGTGCAATCTTAGTAGCCACAATATCCTTGCCTGTGAAGCCATTTTTATGCAACGCAATGATGGCTGCACGCGTTTCTTTGCAGGTCACCATGGTTAACAATGGAAGAACAATGATTTCAAGCATCACCCTCCTTTTAACACCCTCCACCACTCTGCTGTACACTAAGCACAGCAGAGTGGTGTGCAGCGCTACGTGATTCCAGCTTATATAGAGGCTGGATCACATGCTGCACTGGCCAATAACAGCCATGCCATTAGTAGGCATGGCTGTGATGGCTTCTAAATTCAGACAGTTAAACGCTTGCTGATTGGCTGCTCTGCAGCCTTTCAAAAAGCACCAAGAAATCGCCGAACACCGAACCCGAACACAAACTTTTATAGAAATGTTCGGGTTTGGGTCCGGGGTACAAAAATCCTAAAGTTTGGGTTCGCTCAACCCTAGTCTCTTGCCAACTTCAACTAGGCAAAGTGGTCAGTGACAATTGTAGGAACATTGTGGCTGCCCTGCAATTGGGGGATATAACACATGCTCCCTGCAGCACTTTTTGAAAATGTATTGTAGCTTTGAGAAGGTGCTGGCCATGTCCAGGAGAGTGTCAGCTATGTATGCCCTCCTGAAAGAATGGCCTTCATTTGCACTATTTGATGTGCAACGTTCCAAATTGCTGGAATTCTACCTTGTAAATGCTGTAGGGTCTGTATAAGCAGAATTGTTGTTAATAACAGCTTGCATAAGACCACCACAGTAGGGAGCATGTGTTATTTTAAGCTCAGACAGTGGCAGCTCATCTGGGACACATGTTGAATACTCAGACCCTTTAAAGAGGCCACTGGACTTGCGAGTAGGGACAACAATGGGACCAACATTGTTGAAGAACAACAACAGCTTCCAAATCTTGCTCAGCTAACCACACATATTTTTGAGGAGGCCAACTGGAACAGTGACCAGAACTGGTCCAGTTTGTTTTGGGTGTACTAGCTTGTCCAGACTTCAGTGTACTGTCAGAGAGGGTATTCAATGCTACAGATAGCGTTGTTGCACACAAGTATGCATAATCATCCGCTGCAAGTGTAGAAGACATTAGATTTGTGAACAAAAATCAAGCATGGCTCCATGAAGATTTTCAAACGCCTCCATCCGATGCCTATGAATACATATGCCATTGCCGACAGTGCTATTTATCACTGGCCCAATCATATAACTGCTGCTGTCTGCCTGTAATTTATACTTACCAATGGTGTGTTTTACCTGACAAAGGGATCAGTACAATCTCAAAATGCATGATTGATCCACCAATGAAGTTATCTTTGCTATATTCCTGGACTTGTTTTCTTACTAAGCTATCACGATGCATTCTGGACTCCTTTTACCGGAGGGACAGTGAAACCATTCTACATGTGCTACAGGCTGTTGTACCCTTTGCACATCAGCTGTCACACAAAGAGAGGGTAGGGGAAGATGCACAACTTACTCCACCCACACCTCTATCCCTGCCTACTTGCACTTACCCGTCCTAGGTAATGGAGCACAACTGGGAGGCAGTCCCTGGCCTGAGTAAGTGCGGGAGAGACACCAAGACAAAACAAACAAGAGAATTGTCAAACTAGCGAGGTCAATACCAGGAGATCACATCGGTACCAGGGAGGAAGAAGAGGCTAATAACAACACGAGCAAAGGGTCAATACCAGGAGATGCAACAACACCAATGGAGCAAGCAAAGATGAGTCAAAATACCAGGCAGAAGTTGAAACAAGGAGATGCAACAAGACCAGGGAGCAGGCAAGGACCAGAACGGAAAACGAGCCAAGATTCAAATACCACAACCAGGAATGTCACAAGTAATATACAACTAGTATAGGACCTTCATATCAGGGAACCTGTGGCCAGCAGGTTGCCTGATATATACCGGAGATAAGGAGTCATGTGACGTGGCCAGCGTCACATGACTCGATCTCCTGCATCCAGCTGAGTGCCGAATGCCCAGCTCGGCACTTAGACTCCTTACTGTCACCATGCGAGCGGAGGACGCCTGCCACGATGATGGGGTGCGTGCAGCCGGGTCTTCCCTACCCCCCATTGCCCTGGAGATGAGGACGCAGCGCGCGTCCTTGCTCCGATCTCCTCATAGGACGCCTGCGGCACAGAGAAGGAGGCGAAGCGCAAAGCCGGTGTCCTGTAACATCAGCACAAGTTTAGAGGTTGTCTTTGTCTGTTTGCATCACTTATCCTAATAGTCCTACCTATGATGCTCTGCTCCCACTTCTCCTACTTCTTTCCTTTGCTGTCTTCCCTTTTATCATGTTCCATATGGTATTGCTGATGCTGCTACCACAACTGCTGCTCTCCCTGCTGCTACTATCCATATACAGCCGCATATCTACTGCCTTGTCCACTGCACTGCTGGGGCTGCTACTGCCAATATTACTATGCTACCTCTACACAGCCCCACAGTCTACTTCCTTGTCTCTGGGGTTCCACACTTTACTGCTGATGCTCTAAAAAAAAAAAAAGAGAGAAGAATTTTTGGATGTTTGTTCAGAATAAGTTACTGCTTCTTCTGATTCCATTGTATATGTATAAACATGGGCAGCCATCAGACCCCAATAAGGGACTGTCTTTTGAATTTTTTTTAATTCGGAAAAGCATAACAAATCTGACAGTGCAGTGTGTTTTGAAACAGACTGTTAACACCATCAACCATGCATTTACTCATAGTTATATATGTTAATGTCACCCTGATATTATTTACTAATGCTGTTTTTTTTTTTTTGCATTAAATAAAAAGACAAGAGACCCAATAGGAGACAAGAAACTCCCATAGGAGATCCCAGAATGTCATACATGAATTTTCAGGCTAGTTGAGGCCATTTTGATTTGGTTCAAATATATGGGTACTCTTTATCAATTTTCCAACCAAATCCATATAGAATTTCAAGAAATGTGTTCATCTGTGTTTGGGGGTTTTAGTGAGCCAACATAACTTTGCATGTATAATTTACATTATATATTGAAGCAGTCATTGAAAGTCTGATGTTTTGAGCAGACTTCCTTAAAGGGGTTATCCCATGATTAATGTAAAAAAAAATGTATACCAGACATAATCTTATACATGACAACCTTTTTAACAAAGCTAGAACTACCCCTGTATCTCACATGGATCCAGAGATCGCCCCATTCATTGCTTAAAGTGTTCAGCTAGATTTATTTCAGGCTGCCAGTTTAGGGAGCATTGTCCTTTCTCAGAAGATGTGTCCTGTCTGCTGACGTTAGTGGCAGTTGAACGATGTTCTTCCATTTCAGTGAACAGGACAGAGAAATTAGAAAAAGAGCAAACAGCAGGTGGTGCTATACAGATAGAACCTTTTAAATAACTTAGCAGCTATAATACATTATAATTATACGCAATTACAAAATAATTCAGATCCAGGTGCTGGTTTGAAACCTGTAGAAAATTATTCGTAGGACAACCATTTTAATGCAATGACAGTACTCAATTCCTCAAGTGGAACCAAAGTGAAACTATGTGTCAATGGATATGACAATAGTCTATTCAACAAATGATCAGAATTTAGATGCCTGTAATATATTGCTTGACTTCCCATCTGTAATGTATTGCTTGACACCCCTCCCCATTTGCAGAGGACAAACCAATAAGTTCCTAGGTGGAGTTTTGCTTTTGTCCCTCTCCGGATCAACACTTCAAGAAAATTACAGGATTAAATTAAAGGAGTTGTGGCTGTTTTAAACCTTACTATTTTGATGGCGTAAAGTACCATATCCCAAATGCCTACTATTAAA
This sequence comes from Bufo gargarizans, assembly GCF_014858855.1. Lineage (NCBI taxonomy): Eukaryota > Metazoa > Chordata > Amphibia > Anura > Bufonidae > Bufo > Bufo gargarizans. The sequence goes on along the minus strand of NC_058083.1, from coordinate 135,315,531 downwards.
TCTGGGCTTTCAATTAAAATTGCTTACATGAAGAATAGGTGAAGAGTAGAGTTGAGCGAACACCTGGATGTTCGGGTTCGAGAAGTTCGGCCGAACATCCCGGAAATGTTCGGGTTCGGGATCCGAACCCGATCCGAACTTTGTCCCGAACCCGAACCCCATTGAAGTCAATGGGGACCCGAACTTTTCGGCACTAAAAAGGCTGTAAAACAGCCCAGGAAAGAGCTAGAGGGCTGCAAAAGGCAGCAACATGTAGGTAAATCCCCTGCAAACAAATGTGGATAGGGAAATGAATTAAAATAAAAATTAAATAAATAAAAATTAACCAAAATCAATTGGAGAGAGGTTCCATAGCAGAGAATCTGGCTTCCCGTCACCCACCACTGGAACAGTCCATTCTCAGATATTTAGGCCCCGGCACCCAGGCAGAGGAGAGAGGTCCCGTAACAGAGAATCTGTCTTCATGTCAGCAGAGAATTAGTCTGCATGTCATAGCAGAGAATGAGGCTTCACGTCAGCCACCACTGCAACAGTCCATTGGCATATATTTAGGCCCAGCACACACACAGGCAGAGGAGAGAGGTCCCGTAACAGAGAATCTGGCTTCATGTCAGCAGAGAATCAGTCTGCATGTCATAGCAGAGAATCAGGCTTCACGTCAGCCACCACTGCAACAGTCCATTGTCATAAATTTAGGCCCAGCACCCAGGCAGAGGAGAGAGGTCCCGTAACAGAGAATCTGGCTTCATGTCAGCAGAGAATCAGTCTTCATATCATAGCAGAGAATCAGGCTTCACGTCACCCACCACTGTAAGAGTCAATTTTCATAAATTTAGGCCCAGAACCCAGGCAGAGGAGAAAGGTCCCGTAACAGACAATCTGGCTTCATGTCAGCAGAGAATCAGTCTTCATATCATAGCAGAGAATCAGGCTTCACGTCACCCACCACTGTAAGAGTCAATTTTCATAAATTTAGGCCCAGAACCCAGGCAGAGGAGAAAGGTCCCGTAACAGACAATCTGGCTTCATGTCAGCAGAGAATCAGTCTTCATATCATAGCAGAGAATCAGGCTTCACGTCACCCACCACTGTAAGAGTCAATTTTCATAAATTTAGGCCCAGAACCCAGGCAGAGGAGAAAGGTCCCGTAACAGACAATCTGGCTTCATGTCAGCAGAGAATCAGTCTTCATATCATAGCAGAGAATCAGGCTTCACGTCACCCACCACTGTAAGAGTCAATTTTCATAAATTTAGGCCCAGAACCCAGGCAGAGGAGAAAGGTCCCGTAACAGACAATCTGGCTTCATGTCAGCAGAGAATCAGTCTTCATATCATAGCAGAGAATCAGGCTTCACGTCACCCACCACTGTAAGAGTCAATTTTCATAAATTTAGGCCCAGAACCCAGGTAGAGGAGAAAGGTCCCGTAACAGACAATCTGGCTTCATGACAGCAGAGAATCAGTCTGCATGTCATAGCAGAGAATCAGGCTTCACGTCAGCCACCACTGCAACAGTCCATTGTCATAAATTTAGGCCCAGCACCCAGGCAGAGGAGAGAGGTCCCGTAACAGAGGATCTGGCTTCATGTCAGCAGAGAATCAGTCTGCATGTCATAGCAGAGAATGAGGCTTCACGTCAGCCACCACTGCAACAGTCCATTGGCATATATTTAGGCCCAGCACACACACAGGCAGAGGAGAGAGGTCCCGTAACAGACAATCTGGCTTCATGTCAGCAGAGAATTAGTCTGCATGTCATAGCAGAGAATGAGGCTTCACGTCACCCACCACTGCAACAGTCCATTGGCATATATTCAGGCCCAGCACCCAGGCAGAGGAGAGAGGTCCCGTAACAGAGGATCTGGCTTCATGTCAGCAGAGAATCAGTCTGCATGTCATAGCAGAGAATCAGGCTTCACGTCAGCCACCACTGCAACAGTCCATTGTCATAAATTTAGGCCCAGCACCCAGGCAGAGGAGAGAGGTCCCGTAACAGAGGATCTGGCTTCATGTCAGCAGAGAATCAGTCTGCATGTCATAGCAGAGAATCAGGCTTCACGTCAGCCACCACTGCAACAGTCCATTGTCATAAATTTAGGCCCAGCACCCAGGCAGAGGAGAGAGGTCCCGTAACAGACAATCTGGCTTCATGTCAGCAGAGAATTAGTCTGCATGTCATAGCAGAGAATCAGGCTTCATGTCAGCCACCACTGCAACAGTCCATTGGCATATATTTAGGCCTAGCACACAGGCAGAGGAGAGGTTCATTCAACTTTGGGTAGCATCGCAATATAATGGTAAAATGAAAATAAAAATAGGATTGAATGAGGAAGTGCCCTGGAGTCCAATAATATATGGTTATGGGGAGGTAGTTAATGTCTAATCTGGACAAGGGACGGACAGGTCCTGTGGGATCCATGCCTGGTTCATTTTTATGAACGTCAGCTTGTCCACATTGGCTGTAGACAGGCGGCTGCGTTTGTCTGTAATGACGCCCCCTGCCGTGCTGAATACACGTTCAGACAAAACGCTGGCTGCCGGGCAGGCCAGCACCTCCAAGGCATAAAAGGCTAGCTCTGGCCACGTGGACAATTTAGAGACCCAGAAGTTGAATGGGGCCGAACCATCAGTCAGTACGTGGAGGGGTGTGCACACGTACTGTTCCACCATGTTAGTGAAATGTTGCCTCCTGCTAACACGTTGCGTATCAGGTGGTGGTGCAGTTAGCTGTGGCGTGTTGACAAAAGTTTTCCACATCTCTGCCATGCTAACCCTGCCCTCAGAGGAGCTGGCCGTGACACAGCTGCCTTGGCGACCTCTTGCTCCTCCTCTGCCTTGGCCTTGGGCTTCCACTTGTTCCCCTGTGACATTTGGGAATGCTCTCAGTAGCGCGTCTACCAACGTGCGCTTGTACTCGCGCATCTTCCTATCACGCTCCAGTGCAGGAAGTAAGGTGGGCACATTGTCTTTGTAGCGTGGATCCAGCAGGGTGGCAACCCAGTAGTCCGCACAGGTTAAAATGTGGGCAACTCTGCTGTCGTTGCGCAGGCACTGCAGCATGTAGTCGCTCATGTGTGCCAGGCTGCCCAGGGGTAAGGACAAGCTGTCCTCTGTGGGAGGCGTATCGTCATCGTCCTGCCTTTCCCCCCAGCCACGCACCAGTGATGGACCCGAGCTGCGTTGGGTGCCACCCCGCTGTGACCATGCTTCATCCTCATCCTCCTCCACCTCCTCCTCATCCTCGTCCTCCTCGTCCTCCAGTAGTGGGCCCTGGCTGGCCACATTTGTACCTGGCCTCTGCTGTTGCAAAAAACCTCCCTCTGAGTCACTTCGAAGAGACTGGCCTGAAAGTGCTAAAAATGACCCCTCTTCCTCATCCTCCTCCTCCTCCTCCTGGGCCACCTCCTGTTCCATCATCGCCCTAAGTGTTTTCTCAAGGAGACATAGAAGTGGTATTGTAACGCTGATAACGGTGTCATCGCCACTGGCCATGTTGGTGGAGTACTCGAAACAGCGCAACAGGGCACACAGGTCTCGCATGGAGGCCCAGTCATTGGTGGTGAAGTGGTGCTGTTCTGTAGTGCGACTGACCCGTGCGTGCTGCAGCTGAAACTCCACTATGGCCTGCTGCTGCTCGCACAGTCTGTCCAGCATGTGCAAGGTGGAGTTCCACCTGGTGGGCACGTCGCATATGAGGCGGTGAGCGGGAAGGCCGAAGTTACGCTGTAGCGCAGACAGGCGAGCAGCGGCAGGATGTGAACGCCGGAAGCGCGAACAGACGGCCCGCACTTTATGCAGCAGCTCTGACATGTCGGGGTAGTTGTGAATGAACTTCTGCACCACCAAATTCAGCACATGCGCCAAGCAAGGGATGTGCGTCAAATTGGCTAGTCCCAGAGCTGCAACGAGATTTCGCCCATTATCACACACCACCAGGCCGGGCTTGAGGCTCACCGGCAGCAACCACTCGTCGGTCTGTTGTTCAATACCCCGCCACAACTCCTGTGCGGTGTGGGGCCTGTCCCCCAAACATATGAGTTTCAGAATGGCCTGCTGACGTTTACCCCGGGCTGTGCTGAAGTTGGTGGTGAAGGTGTGTGGCTGACTGGATGAGCAGGTGGAAGAAGAGGAGGAGGAAGCCGAGAAGGAGGAGGTGGCAACAGGAGGCAAAGAATGTTGCCCTGCGATCCTTGGCGGCGGCAGGACGTGCGCCAAACAGCTCTCCGCCTGGGGCCCAGCTGCCACTACATTTACCCAGTGTGCAGTTAGGGAGATATAGCGTCCCTGGCCGTGCTTACTGGTCCACGTATCTGTGGTTAGGTGGACCTTGCTACAGATGGCGTTGCGCAGTGCACACTTGATTTTATCGGATACTTGGTTGTGCAGGGAAGGCACGGCTCTCTTGGAGAAGTAGTGCCGGCTGGGAACAACATACTGTGGGACAGCAAGCGACATGAGCTGTTTGAAGCTGTCTGTGTCCACCAGCCTAAATGACAGCATTTCATAGGCCAGTAGTTTAGAAATGCTGGCATTCAGGGCCAGGGATCGAGGGTGGCTAGGTGGGAATTTACGCTTTCTATCAAATGTTTGTGAGATGGAGAGCTGAACGCTGGCGTGTGACATGGTTGAGACGCTTGGTGACGGAGGTGGTGGTGGTGGTGTTGGTGGTACATCCCCTGTTTGCTGGGCGGCAGGTGCCAACGTTCCTCCAGAGGCGGAGGAAGAGGCCGAGGCGGCAGCAGCAGAATAGGCCGAGGCGGCAGCAGCAGAAGAGGTAGCAGGGGGAGCCTGAGTGACTTCCTTGGTTTTAAGGTGTTTACTCCACTGCAGTTCATGCTTTGCATGCAGGTGCCTGGTCATGCAGGTTGTGCTCAGGTTCAGAACGTTAATGCCTCGCTTCAGGCTCTGATGGCACAGCGTGCAAACCACTCGGGTCTTGTCGTCAGCACATTGTTTGAAGAAGTGCCATGCCAGGGAACTCCTTGAAGCTGCCTTTGGGGTGCTCGGTCCTAGATGGCGGCGGTCAGTAGCAGGCGGAGTCTCTTGGCGGCGGGTGTTCTGCTTTTGCCCACTGCTCCCTCTTTTGCTACGCTGTTGGCTCGGTCTCACCACTGCCTCTTCCTCCGAACTGTGAAAGTCAGTGGCACGACCTTCATTCCATGTGGGGTCTAGGACCTCATCGTCCCCTGCATCGTCTTCCACCCAGTCTTGATCCCTGACCTCCTGTTCAGTCTGCACACTGCAGAAAGACGCAGCAGTTGGCACCTGTGTTTCGTCATAATCAGAGACATGCTGAGGTGGTATTCCCATGTCCTCATCATCAGGAAACATAAGTGGTTGTGCGTCAGTGCATTCTATGTCTTTCACCGCTGGGGAAGGGCTAGGTGGATGCCCTTGGGAAACCCTGCCAGCGGAGTCTTCAAACAGCATAAGAGACTGCTGCATAACTTGAGGCTGAGACAGTTTCCCTGGTATGCATGGGGGTGATGTGACAGACTGATGGGGTTGGTTTTCAGGCGCCATCTGTGCGCTTTCTGCAGAAGACTGGGTGGGAGATAATGTGAACGTGCTGGATCCACTGTCGGCCACCCAATTGACTAATGCCTGTACCTGCTCAGGCCTTACCATCCTTAGAACGGCATTGGGCCCCACCATATATCGCTGTAAATTCTGGCGGCTACTGGGACCTGAGGTAGTTGGTACACTAGGACGTGTGGATGTGGCAGAACGGCCACGTCCTCTCCCAGCACCAGAGGGTCCACTAACACCACCACGACCATGTCCACGTCCGCGTCCCTTACTAGATGTTTTTCTCATTGTTATGGTTCACCACAACAACAAATATATTATTTGGCCCAATGTATTGTATTCAAATTCAGCGGGATATAAATTTGAGGCCTAGTATTTAGGCGCTGGGTGACCGGTATGGATTTAGTGACAGAATTAGACTTGGAAATGCACAGAAGCGTGTGTGTGAAGTTATTCTGAATGACCCAATGTGCACCTTGAATATTATATACCCTTTTTGGGATAGATTTCAAATAGCTCTGATATAGCAGGAACCACTAAATTATGAAATTGCTAAATTGGGAATTGTACTTCAACCCAGAACAAAAAATGTGCTTTGACGGGCACTAAATAACTTTCCCAGCTACAACAGGACAGCGGTAACGAGAGATTTAGAGGGATTTAAATTTGAGGCCTAGTATTTAGGCGCTGGGTGACAGGTATGGGTTTAGTGACAGAATTAGACTTGGAAATACACAGTAGCGGGTGTGTGTGAAGTTATTCTGAATGACCCAATGTGCACCTTCAATATTATATACCCTTTTTGGGATAGATTTCAAATAGCTCTGATATAGCAGGAACCACTAAATTATGAAATTGCTAAATTGGGAATTGTACTTCAACCCAGAACAAAAAATGTGCTTTGACGGACACTAAATAACTTTCCCAGCTACAACAGGACAGCGGTAACGAGAGATTTAGAGGGATTTAAATTTGAGGCCTAGTATTTAGGCGCTGGGTGACAGGTATGGGTTTAGTGACAGAATTAGACTTGGAAATGCACAGAAGCGTGTGTGTGAAGTTATTCTGAATGACCCTATGTGCACCTTCAATATTATATACCCTTTTAGGGATAGATTTCAAATAGCTCTGATATAGCAGAAACCACTAAATTATGAAATTGCTAAATTGGGAATTGTACTTCAACCCAGAACAAAAAATGTGCTTTGACGGACACTAAATATCTTGCCCAGCAACAACAGTACAGCGGTGGGTAACGAGAGATTTAGAGGGATTTAAATTTGAGGCCTAGTATTTAGGCGCTGGGTCACCGGTATGGATTTAGTGACAGAATTAGACTTGGAAATGCACAGAAGCGTGTGTGTGAAGTTATTCTGAATGACCCTATGTGCACCTTCAATATTATATACCCTTTTAGGGATAGATTTCAAATAGCTCTGATATAGCAGAAACCACTAAATTATGAAATTGCTAAATTGGGAATTGTACTTCAACCCAGAACAAAAAATGTGCTTTGACGGACACTAAATATCTTGCCCAGCAACAACAGTACAGCGGTGGGTAACGAGAGATTTAGAGGGATTTAAATTTGAGGCCTAGTATTTAGGCGCTGGGTCACCGGTATGGATTTAGTGACAGAATTAGACTTGGAAATGCACAGAAGCGTGTGTGTGAAGTTATTCTGAATGACCCTATGTGCACCTTCAATATTATATACCCTTTTAGGGATAGATTTCAAATAGCTCTGATATAGCAGAAACCACTAAATTATGAAATTGCTAAATTGGGAATTGTACTTCAACCCAGAACAAAAAATGTGCTTTGACGGACACTAAATATCTTGCCCAGCAACAACAGTACAGCGGTGGGTAACGAGAGATTTAAATTTGAGGCCTAGTATTTAGGCGCTGGGTCACCGGTATGGATTTAGTGACAGAATTAGACTTGGAAATGCACAGAAGCGTGTGTGTGAAGTTATTCTGAATGACCCTATGTGCACCTTCAATATTATATACCCTTTTAGGGATAGATTTCAAATAGCTCTGATATAGCAGAAACCACTAAATTATGAAATTGCTAAATTGGGAATTGTACTTCAACCCAGAACAAAAAATGTGCTTTGACGGACACTAAATATCTTGCCCAGCAACAACAGTACAGCGGTGGGTAACGAGAGATTTAGAGGGATTTAAATTTGAGGCCTAGTATTTAGGCGCTGGGTCACCGGTATGGATTTAGTGACAGAATTAGACTTGGAAATGCACAGAAGCGTGTGTGTGAAGTTATTCTGAATGACCCTATGTGCACCTTCAATATTATATACCCTTTTAGGGATAGATTTCAAATAGCTCTGATATAGCAGAAACCACTAAATTATGAAATTGCTAAATTGGGAATTGTACTTCAACCCAGAACAAAAAATGTGCTTTGACGGACACTAAATATCTTGCCCAGCAACAACAGTACAGCGGTGGGTAACGAGAGATTTAGAGGGATTTAAATTTGAGGCCTAGTATTTAGGCGCTGGGTCACCGGTATGGATTTAGTGACAGAATTAGACTTGGAAATGCACAGAAGCGTGTGTGTGAAGTTATTCTGAATGACCCTATGTGCACCTTCAATATTATATACCCTTTTAGGGATAGATTTCAAATAGCTCTGATATAGCAGAAACCACTAAATTATGAAATTGCTAAATTGGGAATTGTACTTCAACCCAGAACAAAAAATGTGCTTTGACGGACACTAAATATCTTGCCCAGCAACAACAGTACAGCGGTGGGTAACGAGAGATTTAGAGGGATTTAAATTTGAGGCCTAGTATTTAGGCGCTGGGTCACCGGTATGGATTTAGTGACAGAATTAGACTTGGAAATGCACAGAAGCGTGTGTGTGAAGTTATTCTGAATGACCCTATGTGCACCTTCAATATTATATACCCTTTTAGGGATAGATTTCAAATAGCTCTGATATAGCAGAAACCACTAAATTATGAAATTGCTAAATTGGGAATTGTACTTCAACCCAGAACAAAAAATGTGCTTTGACGGACACTAAATATCTTGCCCAGCAACAACAGTACAGCGGTGGGTAACGAGAGATTTAGAGGGATTTAAATTTGAGGCCTAGTATTTAGGCGCTGGGTCACCGGTATGGATTTAGTGACAGAATTAGACTTGGAAATGCACAGAAGCGTGTGTGTGAAGTTATTCTGAATGACCCTATGTGCACCTTCAATATTATATACCCTTTTAGGGATAGATTTCAAATAGCTCTGATATAGCAGAAACCACTAAATTATGAAATTGCTAAATTGGGAATTGTACTTCAACCCAGAACAAAAAATGTGCTTTGACGGACACTAAATATCTTGCCCAGCAACAACAGTACAGCGGTGGGTAACGAGAGATTTAGAGGGATTTAAATTTGAGGCCTAGTATTTAGGCGCTGGGTCACCGGTATGGATTTAGTGACAGAATTAGACTTGGAAATGCACAGAAGCGTGTGTGTGAAGTTATTCTGAATGACCCTATGTGCACCTTCAATATTATATACCCTTTTAGGGATAGATTTCAAATAGCTCTGATATAGCAGAAACCACTAAATTATGAAATTGCTAAATTGGGAATTGTACTTCAACCCAGAACAAAAAATGTGCTTTGACGGACACTAAATATCTTGCCCAGCAACAACAGTACAGCGGTGGGTAACGAGAGATTTAGAGGGATTTAAATTTGAGGCCTAGTATTTAGGCGCTGGGTGACAGGTATGGGTTTAGTGACAGAATTAGACTTGGAAATACACAGTAGCGGGTGTGTGTGAAGTTATTCTGAATGACCCAATGTGCACCTTCAATATTATATACCCTTTTTGGGATAGATTTCAAATAGCTCTGATATAGCAGGAACCACTAAATTATGAAATTGCTAAATTGGGAATTGTATTTCAACCCAGAACAAGAAATGTGCTTGAACGGACACTAAATAACTCGCCCAGCTACAGCACTAGGGACAGATTTAGCTGGATATAAATTTGAGGCCTAGTATTTAGGCGCTGGGTGACCGGTATGGATTTAGTGACAGAATTAGACTGGGATATGGCCAAAAAATAAACAGACTATTGCTGGTTAAATGCACTTGGTGTGACAGCTTCACCCTGATGTAGGCTTTAGCCAAAAAACAACCACACCATTGAGGGTTAAATGCACTTGGTGACAGGCGCAGCTTGCCCCTGATTTTGTATATGGCCAAAAAATGAACAGACTATTGCTGGTTAAATGCACTTGGTGTGACAGCTTCACCCTGATGTAGGCTTTAGCCAAAAAACAACCACACCATTGAGGGTTAAATGCACTTGGTGACAGGCGCAGCTTGCCCCTGATTTTGTATATGGCCAAAAAATGAACAGACTATTGCTGGTTAAATGCACTTGGTGTCACAGCTTCACCCTGATGTAGGCTTTAGCCAAAAAACAACCACACCATTGAGGGTTAAATGCACTTGGTGACAGGCGCAGCTTGCCCCTGATTTTGTATATGGCCAAAAAATGAACAGACTATTGCTGGTTAAATGCACTTGGTGTGACAGCTTCACCCTGATGTAGGCTTTAGCCAAAAAACAACCACACCATTGAGGGTTAAATGCACTTGGTCGCAGCTTGTGCTGGCGCACCACAAGACACAAAATGGCCGCCGATCACCCCAGAAAAATGAGACTGACAAACGGTCTGTGCAGCCTAAAAACAGTGAGCAATTGAGGATCAGCAGCTCAATGATCCACAGCTGCAGATCGATCAGTTAATCAAGTCCTTTGGAGGAGTTAATCTGCCTAATCTCGCCCTACTGTCGCAGCCGCAACCTCTCCCTACGCTAATCAGAGCAGAGTGACGGGCGGCGCTATGTGACTCCAGCTTAAATAGAGGCTGGGTCACATGGTGCTCTGGCCAATCACAGCCATGCCAATAGTAGGCATGGCTGTGATGGCCTCTTGGGGCAAGTAGTATGACGCTTGTTGATTGGCTGCTTTGCAGCCTTTCAAAAAGCGCCAAGAAAGCGTCACAAAAGCGCCAAGAAAGCGACGAACACCGAACCCGAACCCGGACTTTTACGAAAATGTCCGGGTTCGGGTCCGTGTCACGGACACCCCAAAATTCGGTACGAACCCGAACTATACAGTTCGAGTTCGCTCATCCCTAGTGAAGAGTCCAGCATGAATCTTTAATGTGTAAAAATGGAAACAATGCTTTGAAAGCTTTAAGAGAATAATAAGTGAACTATACAACAAAGAAATAAGAAGCGGCGTAAAGGTCCAATGCCTGAAAATACCTGGAAATTGATTTTAATAATGAGAAAAACAGAGAACACAGAACAAGTCTTCGGGCAAAGTATAACAGAGTTAATGTGACCGTAAAGGAAGGGACTAGATGAGACAAGAGAAAAGCAGTGACTGATGTTGCAGCTAAAGCTGAGAATGTGCCATGAACAAAGACAAAGATGGATAATATGATCAAAGAAAAAATGCGCTGTCTCTAGAGCATAGAGGAAAAGAGTGTAACGTTAAATTGTAAATGTGATCATTTAGGCAGGTGAAGAAAATATAAAGAATTTTAGGATGAAGATAATCAGTTCTAGCAAGTAACATTAGGAGCATGATGCACATTATACATATCACATAAATTGAGGCCTTAGAAATAAAAAAAACTAAAAAAAGCAATGATGAGATATTAGAACATATTGTAATCAATTCTCATACATTTACATACAAAATTTGCTGTTAATACCAGGGGAATAATTTGATTTCCTTTTGGATATTCTCTGGTTTTACCCAAATTGTAGCAATATGATTAATAGACATATATAAGAGGTTGCTGATACAAGTAAGAGTAGGTAACTCTCTAATTTATGAATAAACTAATCTTACAATTAATTATATATACAGATTACATTGACATATGCAGCGACCTAGTGGGGAGGCACTTGTGCAGGAGAGGATGGGAGTGTGGTAGTAGCGTACGGACGTATTAATTACTGTTCTGCTCTCATTCCAACTTGGTCCATGCAGCATGGAGGTAATGCAACTGATGTTATTTCCCCTGGGGCACATCCTAGGTCGGGGCTCCTGCTTGTTGGTAGGTGGGGTGCCCTTGGTGTTGCTAGTAGTGAGGTTGCATTACCTCCATCCGTAGCTATAACACCACTCGACCCAGTTTTCATATCATCTGCTCCTGATGAAGCTGGTGTAGCAAAACCTGGGTCGAGCGGTGTTATAACTACGGAGATTTTATTCTGTCTTATGCCTACTGAGCTAATACTGTACCTTTGTGAGTATAATAAAAGCTATTACCATTGGAAACATTGGTGGACCTTCACTATGTGCCTGCACCTTTATATCTGCAGAGGGGTGATTTCGTCACCGAGAATATCCTCCTGTGGAACCTCATTGTTTGGCATCACCTAAAAGCTGTCATATCTAGGGATGAGCGAACTCGAACTGTATAGTTCGGGTTCGTACCGAATTTTGGGATGTCCGTGACACGGACCCGAACCCGGACATTTTCGTAAAAGTCCGGGTTCGGGTTCGGTGTTCGTCGGTTTCTAGGCGCTTTTGTGATGCTTTCTTGGCGCTTTTTGAAAGGCTGCAAAGCAGCCAATCAACAAGCGTCATACTACTTGCCCCAAGAGAACGTCACAGCCATGCCTACTATTGGCATGGCTGTGATTGGCCAGAGCACCATGTGACCCAGCCTCTATTTAAGCTGGAGTCACATAGCGCCGCCCGTCACTCTGCTCTGATTAGCGTAGGGAGAGGTTGCGGCTGCGACAGTAGGGCGAGATTAGGCAGATTAACTCCTCCAAAGGACTTGATTAATCGATCGATCTGCAGCTGTGCATCATTGAGCTGCTGAAATTCAAATGCTCACTGTTTTTAGGCTGCCCAGACCGTTTGTCAGTCACTTTTTTCTGGGGTGATCGGCGGCCATTTTGTGTCTTGTGGTGCGCCAGCACAAGCTGCGACCAAGTGCATTTTACCCTCAATGGTGTGGTTGTTTTTTGGCTAAAGCCTACATCAGGGTGAAGCTGTCACACCAAGTGCATTTAACCAGCAATAGTCTGTTTATTTTTTGGCCATATACTACATCAGGGGCAAGCTGCGCCTGTCACCAAGTGCATTTAACCCTCAATGGTGTGGTTGTTTTTGGCTAAAGCCTACATCAGGGTGAAGCTGTCACACCAAGTGCATTTAACCAGCAATAGTCTGTTTATTTTTTGGCCATATACTACATCAGGGGCAAGCTGCGCCTGTCACCAAGTGCATTTAACCCTCAATGGTGTGGTTGTTTTTTGGCTAAAGCCTACATCAGGGTGAAGCTGTCACACCAAGTGCATTTAACCAGCAATAGTCTGTTAATTTTTTGGCCATATACTACATCAGGGGCAAGCTGCGCCCATCACCAAGTGCATTTAACCCTCAGTAGTGTGGTTGGTCAAGCTGTCACACCAAGTGCATTTAACCAGCAATAGTCTGTTCATTTTTGGCCATATACTACATCAGGGGCAAGCTGCGCCCGTCACCAAGAGCATTTAACCCTCAGTAGTGTGGTTGGTCAAGCTGTCACACCAAGTGCATTTAACCAGCAATAGTCTGTTAATTTTTTGGCCATATACTACATCAGGGGCAAGCTGCGCCCGTCACCAAGTGCATTTAACCCTCAGTAGTGTGGTTGGTCAAGCTGTCACACCAAGTGCATTTAACCAGCAATAGTCTGTTCATTTTTTGGCCATATACTACATCAGGGGCAAGCTGCGCCCGTCACCAAGTGCATTTAACCCTCAGTAGTGTGGTTGGTCAAGCTGTCACACCAAGTGCATTTAACCAGCAATAGTCTGTTAATTTTTTGGCCATATACTACATCAGGGGCAAGCTGCGCCCGTCACCAAGTGCATTTAACCCTCAGTAGTGTGGTTGGTCAAGCTGTGACACCAAGTGCATTTAACCAGCAATAGTCTGTTCATTTTTTGGCCATATACTACATCAGGGGCAAGCTGCGCCTGTCACCAAGTGCATTTAACCCTCAGTAGTGTGGTTGGTCAAGCTGTCACACCAAGTGCATTTAACCAGCAATAGTGTGGTTATTTTTTGGCCATATCCCAGTCTAATTCTGTCAGTAAATACATACCGGTCACCCAGCGCCTAAATACTAGGCCTCAAATTTATATCCCGCTAAATCTGTCGTTACCGCTGTACTGTTGTGGCTGGGCAAGTTATTTAGTGTCCGTCAAAGCACATTTTTTGTTCTGGGTTGAAATACAATTCCCAATTTAGCAATTTCATAATTTAGTGGTTTCTGCTATATCAGAGCTATTTGAAATCTATCCCTAAAAGGGTATATAATATTCAAGGTGCACATAGGGTCATTCAGAATAACTTCACACACACGCTACTGTGCATTTCCAAGTCTAATTCTGTCAGCTAAATCCATACCGGTCACCCAGCGCCTAAATACTAGGCCTCAAATTTATATCCCGCTAAATCTGTCGTTACCGCTGTACTGTTGTGGCTGGGCAAGTTATTTAGTGTCCGTCAAAGCACATTTTTTGTTCTGGGTTGAAATACAATTCCCAATTTAGCAATTTCATAATTTAGTGGTTTCTGCTATATCAGAGCTATTTGAAATCTATCCCTAAAAGGGTATATAATATTCAAGGTGCACATAGGGTCATTCAGAATAACTTCACACACACGCTACTGTGCATTTCCAAGTCTAATTCTGTCACTAAATCCATACCGGTCACCCAGCGCCTAAATACTAGGCCTCAAATTTATATCCCGCTAAATCTGTCGTTACCGCTGTACTGTTGTGGCTGGGCAAGTTATTTAGTGTCCGTCAAAGCACATTTTTTGTTCTGGGTTGAAATACAATTCCCAATTTAGCAATTTCATAATTTAGTGGTTTCTGCTATATCAGAGCTATTTGAAATCTATCCCTAAAAGGGTATATAATATTCAAGGTGCACATAGGGTCATTCAGAATAACTTCACACACACGCTACTGTGCATTTCCAAGTCTAATTCTGTCAGTAAATCCATACCGGTCACCCAGCGCCTAAATACTAGGCCTCAAATTTATATTCAGCTGAATTTGAATACAATACATTGGGCCAAATAATATTTTTGTTGTTGTGGTGAACGATAACAATGAGGAAAACATCTAGTAAGGGACGCGGACGTGGACATGGTCGTGGTGGTGTTAGTGGACCCTCTGGTGCTGGGAGAGGACGTGGCCGTTCTGCCACATCCACACGTCCTAGTGTACCAACTACCTCAGGTCCCAGTAGCCGCCAGAATTTACAGCGATATATGGTGGGGCCCAATGCCGTTCTAAGGATGGTAAGGCCTGAGCAGGTACAGGCATTAGTCAATTGGGTGGCCGACAGTGGATCCAGCACGTTCACATTATCTCCCACCCAGTCTTCTGCAGAAAGCGCACAGATGGCGCCTGAAAACCAACCCCATCAGTCTGTCACATCACCCCCATGCATACCAGGGAAACTGTCTGAGCCTCAAGTTATGCAGCAGTCTCTTATGCTGTTTGAAGACTCTGCTGGCAGGGTTTCCCAAGGGCATCCACCTAGCCCTTCCCCAGCGGTGGAAGACATAGACTGCACTGACGCACAACCACTTATGTTTCCTGATGATGAGGACATGGGAATACCACCTCAGCATGTCTCTGATGATGACGAAACACAGGTGCCAACTGCTGCGTCTTTCTGCAGTGTGCAGACTGAACAGGAGGTCAGGGATCAAGACTGGGTGGAAGACGATGCAGGGGACGATGAGGTCCTAGACCCCACATGGAATGAAGGTCGTGCCACTGACTTTCACAGTTCGGAGGAAGAGGCAGTGGTGAGACCGAGCCAACAGCGTAGCAAAAGAGGGAGCAGTGGGCAAAAGCAGAACACCCGCCGCCAAGAGACTCCGCCTGCTACTGACCGCCGCCATCTGGGACCGAGCACCCCAAAGGCAGCTTCAAGGAGTTCCCTGGCATGGCACTTCTTCAAACAATGTGCTGACGACAAGACCCGAGTGGTTTGCACGCTGTGCCATCAGAGCCTGAAGCGAGGCATTAACGTTCTGAACCTGAGCACAACCTGCATGACCAGGCACCTGCATGCAAAGCATGAACTGCAGTGGAGTAAACACCTTAAAACCAAGGAAGTCACTCAGGCTCCCCCTGCTACCTCTTCTGCTGCTGCCGCCTCGGCCTCTTCTGCTGCTGCCGCCTCGGCCTCTTCCTCCGCCTCTGGAGGAACGTTGGCACCTGCCGCCCAGCAAACAGGGGATGTACCACCAACACCACCACCACCTCCGTCACCAAGCGTCTCAACCATGTCACACGGCAGCGTTCAGCTCTCCATCTCACAAACATTTGAGAGAAAGCGTAAATTCCCACCTAGCCACCCTCGATCCCTGGCCCTGAATGCCAGCATTTCTAAACTACTGGCCTATGAAATGCTGTCATTTAGGCTGGTGGACACAGACAGCTTCAAACAGCTCATGTCGCTTGCTGTCCCACAGTATGTTGTTCCCAGCCGCCACTACTTCTCCAAGAGAGCCGTGCCTTCCCTGCACAACCAAGTATCCGATAAAATCAAGTGTGCACTGCGCAACGCCATCTGTAGCAAGGTCCACCTAACCACAGATACGTGGACCAGTAAGCACGGCCAGGGACGCTATATCTCCCTAACTGCACACTGGGTAAATGTAGTGGCAGCTGGGCCCCAGGCGGAGAGCTGTTTGGCGCACGTCCTTCCGCCGCCAAGGATCGCAGGGCAACATTCTTTGCCTCCTGTTGCCACCTCCTCCTTCTCGGCTTCCTCCTCCTCTTCTTCCACCTGCTCATCCAGTCAGCCACACACCTTCACCACCAACTTCAGCACAGCCCGGGGTAAACGTCAGCAGGCCATTCTGAAACTCATATGTTTGGGGGACAGGCCCCACACCGCACAGGAGTTGTGGCGGGGTATAGAACAACAGACCGACGAGTGGTTGCTGCCGGTGAGCCTCAAGCCCGGCCTGGTGGTGTGTGATAATGGGCGAAATCTCGTTGCAGCTCTGGGACTAGCCAGTTTGACGCACATCCCTTGCTTGGCGCATGTGCTGAATTTGGTGGTGCAGAAGTTCATTCACAACTACCCCGACATGTCAGAGCTGCTGCATAAAGTGCGGGCCGTCTGTTCGCGCTTCCGGCGTTCACATCCTGCTGCTGCTCGCCTGTCTGCGCTACAGCGTAACTTCGGCCTTCCCGCTCACCGCCTCATATGCGACGTGCCCACCAGGTGGAACTCCACCTTGCACATGCTGGACAGACTGTGCGAGCAGCAGCAGGCCATAGTGGAGTTTCAGCTGCAGCACGCACGGGTCAGTCGCACTACAGAACAGCACCACTTCACCACCAATGACTGGGCCTCCATGCGAGACCTGTGTGCCCTGTTGCGCTGTTTCGAGTACTCCACCAACATGGCCAGTGGCGATGACGCCGTTATCAGCGTTACAATACCACTTCTATGTCTCCTTGAGAAAACACTTAGGGCGATGATGGAAGAGGAGGTGGCCCAGGAGGAGGAGGAGGAGGAGGAGGAAGAGGGGTCATTTTTAGCACTTTCAGGCCAGTCTCTTCGAAGTGACTCAGAGGGAGGTTTTTGGCAACAGCAGAGGCCAGGTACAAATGTGGCCAGCCAGGGCCCACTACTGGAGGACGAGGAGGACGAGGATGAGGAGGAGGTGGAGGAGGATGAGGATGAAGCATGGTCACAGCGGGGTGGCACCCAACGCAGCTCGGGTCCATCACTGGTGCGTGGCTGGGGGGAAAGGCAGGACGATGACGATACGCCTCCCACAGAGGACAGCTTGTCCTTACCCCTGGGCAGCCTGGCACACATGAGCGACTACATGCTGCAGTGCCTGCGCAACGACAGCAGAGTTGCCCACATTTTAACCTGTGCGGACTACTGGGTTGCCACCCTGCTGGATCCACGCTACAAAGACAATGTGCCCACCTTACTTCCTGCACTGGAGCGTGATAGGAAGATGCGCGAGTACAAGCGCACGTTGGTAGACGCGCTACTGAGAGCATTCCCAAATGTCACAGGGGAACAAGTGGAAGCCCAAGGCCAAGGCAGAGGAGGAGCAAGAGGTCGCCAAGGCAGCTGTGTCACGGCCAGCTCCTCTGAGGGCAGGGTTAGCATGGCAGAGATGTGGAAAAGTTTTGTCAACACGCCACAGCTAACTGCACCACCACCTGATACGCAACGTGTTAGCAGGAGGCAACATTTCACTAACATGGTGGAACAGTACGTGTGCACACCCCTCCACGTACTGACTGATGGTTCGGCCCCATTCAACTTACTGGGTCTCTAAATTGTCCACGTGGCCAGAGCTAGCCTTTTATGCCTTGGAGGTGCTGGCCTGCCCGGCGGCCAGCGTTTTGTCTGAACGTGTATTCAGCACGGCAGGGGGCGTCATTACAGACAAACGCAGCCGCCTGTCTACAGCCAATGTGGACAAGCTGACGTTCATAAAAATGAACCAGGCATGGATCCCACAGGACCTGTCCGTCCCTTGTCCAGATTAGACATTAACTACCTCCCCTTAACCATATATTATTGTACTCCAGGGCACTTCCTCATTCAATCCTATTTTTATTTTCATTTTACCATTATATTGCGAGGCTACCCAAAGTTGAATGAACCTCTCCTCTGTCTGGGTGCCGGGGCCTAAATATATGCCAATGGACTGTTCCAATGTTGGGTGACGTGAAGCCTGATTCTCTGCTATGACATGCAGACTAATTCTCTGCTGACATGAAGCCAGATTGTCTGTTACGGGACCTCTCTCCTCTGCCTGGGTGCTGGGCCTAAATATATGACAATGGACTCGTTGCAGTGGTGGCTGACGTGAAGCCTGATTCTCTGCTATGACATGAAGACTGATTCTCTGCTGACATGAAGCCAGATCCTCTGTTACGGGACCTCTCTCCTCTGCCTGGGTGCTAGGGCCTAAATATCTGACAATGGACTGTTGCAGTGGTGGCTGACGTGAAGCCTGATTCTCTGCTATGACATGCAGACTGATTCTCTGCTGACATGAAGCCAGATCCTCTGTTACGGGACCTCTCTCCTCTGCCTGGGTGCTGGGCCTAAATATCTGACAATGGACTGTTGCAGTGGTGGCTGACGTGAAGCCTGATTCTCTGCTATGACATGCAGACTAATTCTCTGCTGACATGAAGCCAGATTGTCTGTTACGGGACCTCTCTCCTCTGCCTGGGTGCTGGGCCTAAATTTATGACAATGGACTGTTGCAGTGGTGGCTGACGTGAAGCCTGATTCTCTGCTATGACATGAAGACTGATTCTCTGCTGACATGAAGCCAGATTCTCTGTTACGGGACCTCTCTCCTCTGCCTGGGTGCTGGGCCTAAATATATGACAATGGACTGTTGCAGTGGTGGCTGACGTGAAGCCTGATTCTCTGCTATGACATGCAGACTGATTCTCTGCTGACATGAAGCCAGATCTCTGTTACGGGACCTCTCTCCTCTGCCTGGGTGCTGGGCCTAAATATCTGACAATGGACTGTTGCAGTGGTGGCTGACGTGAAGCCTGATTCTCTGCTATGACATGCAGACTGATTCTCTGCTGACATGAAGCCAGATTCTCTGTTACGGGACCTCTCTCCTCTGCCTGGGTGCTGGGCCTAAATATATGCCAATGGACTGTTGCAGTGGTGGCTGACGTGAAGCCTGATTCTCTGCTATGACATGAAGACTGATTCTCTGCTGACATGAAGCCAGATTCTCTGTTACGGGACCTCTCTCCTCTGCCTGGGTGCTGGGCCTAAATATATGACAATGGACTGTTGCAGTGGTGGCTGACGTGAAGCCTGATTCTCTGCTATGACATGCAGACTAATTCTCTGCTGACATGAAGCCAGATTGTCTGTTACGGGACCTCTCTCCTCTGCCTGGGTGCTGGGCCTAAATTTATGAAAATGGACTGTTACAGTGGTGGGTGACGTGAAGCCTGATTCTCTGCTATGATATGAAGACTGATTCTCTGCTGACATGAAGCCAGATTGTCTGTTACGGGACCTCTCTCCTCTGCCTGGGTGCTGGGCCTAAATTTATGACAATGGACTGTTGCAGTGGTGGCTGACGTGAAGCCTGATTCTCTGCTATGACATGCAGACTGATTCTCTGCTGACATGAAGCCAGATTCTCTGTTACGGGACCTCTCTCCTCTGCCTGGGTGCTGGGCCTAAATATCTGACAATGGACTGTTGCATTGGTGGCTGACGTGAAGCCTGATTCTCTGCTATGACATGCAGACTAATTCTCTGCTGACATGAAGCCAGATTGTCTGTTACGGGACCTCTCTCCTCTGCCTGGGTGCTGGGCCTAAATTTATGACAATGGACTGTTGCAGTGGTGGCTGACGTGAAGCCTGATTCTCTGCTATGACATGCAGACTGATTCTCTGCTGACATGAAGCCAGATCCTCTGTTACGGGACCTCTCTCCTCTGCCTGGGTGCTGGGCCTAAATATATGACAATGGACTGTTGCAGTGGTGGCTGACGTGAAGCCTGATTCTCTGCTATGACATGCAGACTAATTCTCTGCTGACATGAAGCCAGATTGTCTGTTACGGGACCTCTCTCCTCTGCCTGGGTGCTGGGCCTAAATTTATGACAATGGACTGTTGCAGTGGTGGCTGACGTGAAGCCTGATTCTCTGCTATGACATGCAGACTGATTCTCTGCTGACATGAAGCCAGATTCCTCTGTTACGGGACCTCTCTCCTCTGCCTGGGTGCTGGGCCTAAATATCTGACAATGGACTGTTGCAGTGGTGGCTGACTGTGAAGCCTGATTCTCTGCTATGACATGCAGACTAATTCTCTGCTGACATGAAGCCAGATTGTCTGTTACGGGACCTCTCTCCTCTGCCTGGGTGCTGGGCCTAAATTTATGACAATGGACTGTTGCAGTGGTGGCTGACGTGAAGCCTGATTCTCTGCTATGACATGCAGACTAATTCTCTGCTGACATGAAGCCAGATTGTCTGTTACGGGACCTCTCTCCTCTGCCTGGGTGCTGGGCCTAAATTTATGACAATGGACTGTTGCAGTGGTGGCTGACGTGAAGCCTGATTCTCTGCTATGACATGCAGACTGATTCTCTGCTGACATGAAGACAGATTCTCTGTTACGGGACCTCTCTCCTCTGCCTGGGTGCCGGGGCCTAAATATCTGAGAATGGACTGTTCCAGTGGTGGGTGACATGAAGCCAGATTCTCTGCTATGGGACCTCTGTCCAATTGATTTTGGTTAATTTTTATTTATTTAATTTTTATTTTAATTCATTTCCCTATCCACATTTGTTTGCAGGGGATTTACCTACATGTTGCTGCCTTTTGCAGCCCTCTAGCCCTTTCCTGGGCTGTTTTACAGCCTTCGGGACGAAGTTCGGATCGGGTTCCCGAACCCGAACATTTTCGGGAAGTTCGGCCGAACTTCTCGAACCCGAACATCCAGGTGTCCGCTCAACTCTAGTCATATCCTATCCTGATCAAGCCCTTTGAATCACAGCCAAGTGAGGCAGCGAGACACCTTCCTTTGAACAGCACTATGTACATATGTATGTATGTAGCATACATACATACATACAGCACTATGTATGTAGCATGTATGTATGTTGGACAGCAGAACCTATCAGCTACACTATATCACTGTCTAATCTACACTGTCTATCTCCCACTAACTATCTGTAATATATAAATATATATATATATATAAGCTAACTATCAAATTTAATGACACAGGAAAGCAGATAGCACAGCAATAACACTGCATACACTGGCTGCTGGGGAGGTTCTTATATAGTAAGGGGTAGGCAACTTTCCTATCGGTTGCTAGGGATGTTGCTTAGCACAGACAAAGACATTGCAGCCTTCTCATTGGCCCACAAGCAAGAAGGGAGATTACTGTTGAAATAAAAAATCTTGAATATTCAAAAAAACGAATTATATATCACTATATTCTAAATATTCATGAATTCTTGAAGTGCTGATATTCGCGATTAGTATTCGCTATTCAAATATTCGCACCCAACACTAGTAGTTACCTGGCTCCGCACTCCGCTCCTAGTCCCTGCTGCTTCTCCCCATGCGCTGATGAAAACATCCAGTGTCAGTGGGGGCAGCCCATGGCAGGCAGTGATGGGGTCGAGCCTCCCTAGGGTCACTCCACTAAGGAGGCTCGTCCCCAACACCGCCTGTCACTGGCTGCCCCCCCAACACCAGATGTTTTCATCAGCAGATGGAGCCAGGTAAGCAGAATCAGTGTATGGGGCCTGGGCATATGGGGGGGCATTTCCAGGCTCAGATAACCCCTTTAGGGCTCTTTCACACCTGCGCTATTGTCTTCCGGCATAGAGTTCTGTCGTCGGGGCTCTATGCCAGAAGAATCCTGATCAGTTTTATCCCCATGCATTCTGAATGGAGAGAAATCCGTTCAGGATGTATCAGGATGTCTTCAGTTCCGGAACGGAACGTATTTTGGCCGGAGAAAATACCCGCAGCATGCTGCGCTTTTTGCTCCGGCCAAAAATCCTGAAGACTGGCTGCAAGGCCGGATCCGGAATGAATGCCCATTGAAAGGCATTGATCCGGATCCAGCCTTAAGCTAAACGTTGTTTCAGGCGAATTGCCGGATGCGACTGTTTAGCTTTTTCTCAATGGTTACCATGGCTGCCGGGATGCTAAAGTCCTGGCAGCCATGGTAAAGTGTAGCGGGGAGCAGTATACTTACCATCGGTGCAGCTCCCGGGCGCTCCAGAGTGACGTCAGGGCGCCCCAAGCGCATGGATCACGTGATCGCATGGCACGTCATCCATGCGCATGGGGCGCTCTGACGTCACTCTGGAGCGCCCCGGGAGCCGCACAGGACTGTAAGTATACCGCTCCCTGCTCCTACTATGGCAACCAGGACTTTAATAGCGTCCTGGCTGCCATAGTAACACTGAAAGCATGCGTTTTTCCAGATCCGGCGTGTAATTCCGGCAAGTGGAGTACACGCCGGATCCGGACAACGCAAGTGTGAAAGAGCCCTTAAAGGGGTTCTCCAGGAATTAAGAAAATGAAGATACTTAAATATCACTTTATTATAAATATATTCCCAAATACCTTTCATTAGTTATAACGGCTCATTTTGTCTGGGAAACAATCATTAGGAGAAACAAAATGGCCACCGTCCTATAAGTACAGACAAAACCTAGCCCTAATCACACAGGAGGACTTACACAAGTTACTTCAAAACACTGACGTAAAGAGTTGCCTCATCCTCCTCTCCTGCTTGTCAGGGATTATGATCCAGATTACAGATGATAAGAACTTCAGCTGAATCTTTGTAGGAATGCAGGAGAAAGGAAGTACAGAGAGGACGGACAGGACAGACAGTGGTAATGTGAGGTAATGTGGATACTGCATACAAGTGCTGCTGCTCATTATCCACATCCCCTACCTCCTCTCTGTACTTCATGTCGCCTTATAAACTCCATTCAGCTGAAGATCATATTAAACTGTATTCAGGATGATAATCCCTGACAATCAGAGCAGAGACGAGGATGAGGCAGCTCTTTAGCTCAGTGTTGTGAAGTTACTTGTCCTACTGTGTGATTAGAACTGTTCTATATTTATAATAAAGTAATATATTCAAGTATTTTCATTTTCTTTATTCCTGAAGAACCCCTTTAAGTTCCTGCAATCCTGCTCAGGCATGAAGCAACTGCCTAAAACTAACTCACATAGATAGCAAAGAGCCAATCCCAGGGGTTATGGCTGACCCCTTCCTAAAAACTATTACCAGGGGATGGAAATTTACCCTGTAATTCAGTCTTACCAGGAACATGTCACATATTCTCACACTATATTTGTTCATTTGGCAGTGGTCCAGTGGGTCACTGCATATATATTACAGCCAGCAGGTCTCACCTAAATCTCATAGGGCACAAATTCTCCTAGTTATGAAAACTGAGATAAAACTGTTCTCCAAATGAATTCTATACATACAGATATACTGTAATGCTGAAACATTGTTTTTATAGAACAGTGGCACACATTTATTATAAGTGTGACACTATCTTGGCATTGTTTGCTCCAAAATACTAGCCCACCTCAATCAGATGCACCAATTTTAAAACTAGATTTTGTCCACCTTCTAGATACATTTATGAAGCTGAAATACATAATTCTGGCACATAAAAGTGGAGCAAGTTAGACCAACTTAGAGTCAGTCTAAAGTTTTTGGTGTAGCAGAATGTTTGCGCATTGGGAGAGATTATTGGAACAGGCAGAATTTTGGCACATTGGGACAGGTTTTTGGTGCTGAGACAGTTTTTTGACATGCAGACATAATTTTGGCACAGAGAATGAATTTTGCCACTTGTTTTGGGGTGACTTTTTAGGTGGGCGAATTTATTATCAAGCATCAGCCACTGTGATAAATTTGATGCATTTTCAGACTGTTTTTTTTTTTTTTTACATTTACTCTTTCTACAAATTAGACATGATTAGTAATTGTGGGCCAACATATTGTGATAATTGACTCTAATTGACATCTTTATAACCTTCAGACCTCTGTTTTTCTTATGCTGTGCCCAAATCTCCTATATACCCATAGAGTAAAATGAGTAACATTAGATTTAAATTTTTTTTTTTTATGCTTTTTACACATGACCATGACAATAACAAATTAATGTGCAAGAAGCCACTGAGCTCCAACTAGTGGCAGCCACTAATAACAAGAACTTTATCTTTGACTTTATGACCATGCAGCAGACATGGAGAAATGTTGTACAATATAGACTGCCTGTCCGAGAAAAAATGCCACCTGGATTTAACTAAGCAAATAGGTATGAGCCTCCTATTGGATAATTACTGCATGGGCGATTATCTTTTAGCTGGCAACAAGTTATTTAACCCCAACTGGTGCAATGAGTTGCTTGTCATTTCTTAAACAACCATGTCGAAAGACACTTCTTGTGGTCGCGGAAAAGATGTTAGTCTGTTTGAGACAGGTCAAATCATTGGCATGCATCAAGCAGAGAAAACATCTAAGGAGATTGCAGAAACTACTAAAATTGGGTTAAGAACTGTCCAACGCATTATTAAAAACTGGAGGGATAGTGGGGACCCATGGTATTCGAGGAAGAAATGTGGCGGGGAAAAAATTCTGAATAATGGTGATCGGTGATCTCTTAATCGTTTGGTGAAATCAAATTGAAGAAAAACAGTAGAACTGAGGGCTATGTTTAATAGTGAAAGTAAGAGCATTTCCACATGCACAATGCAAAGGGAACTCAAGGGATTGGGACTGAACAGCTGTGTAGCCATAAGAAAACCACTAATCAGTGGTGCAAACTAGAACAAAAGGCTTCCATTTTCATGGACTCTGGAGCAATGGAAGAAGGTCATGTTTTCTGATGAGTCCACGTTTACTCTGTTCCAGAGTGATGGGCGCATCAGGGTAAGAAGAGAGGCAGATGAAGTGATGCACCCATCATGCCTAGTGCCTACTGTACAAGGCTGTGGGGGCAGTGCTATGATCTGGGGTTGCTGCAGTTGGTCAGGTCTAGGTTCAGCAACAGTATGTGCTCCAAGAATGAGGTCAGCTGACTACTTGAACATACTGAATGACCAGGTTATTCCATCAATGGATTTTTTCTTCCCTGATGGCACGGGCATATTCCGAGATGACAATGCCAGGATTCATCGGGCTCAAATTGTGCAAGAGTGGTTCAGGGAGCATGAGACATAATTTTCACACATGGATTGGCCACCACAGAGTCCAGACCTTAAGCCCATTGAGTATTTCTTGGATGTGCTGGAGAAGGCTTTGCGCAGCATTCAGACTCTACCATCATCAATGCAAGATCTTGGTGAAAAATGAATGCAACACTAGATGGAAATAAATCTTGTGACATTGCAGAAGCTCATCGAAACAATGCCACAGCGAATGCTTGCCGTAATCAAAGCTAAAGGCAGACCAACGAAATATTAGCGTGTGTTACCTTTTTTTTTTTTTACAGGTAGTGTATATTTCGATAAAAAACAACAACCCCCAAGTGGATTGACACTCATCATAATCTAATAGATCTTTAATTTATCAAATTAATATTTTGTATGTTATATGAATATAAAGTTGGTTTAACCAAGTTGAACCACAAGAATATAAATGTGCGGTTAAGTGAAAACACAGTTTTACCAATATTATTTAGCATACTATTTAGCAAAGCAATCCCAAAATAGGTTTTATGGCTCCTGATATTGAGGACCTATCCCCACCAATTAGCTGTTCCCTGCAGCCATCAGCATCAGAACTAGCACTTTAAAAGGAGGTGAAAGCACAGCTCCACTCAAAGTGTAGTGGCTGTGCACTAGTTTTGGCACAAGCGACTACAGGTAACAGCTGATTGTTGAGGGTGTGGTATGTGTGACCGCTTCTGATCGGATTATGATTGATGACCAAGTACTAGTCATCAATATCAGGAGACCCTTTAACATCTACAGGGAGTGCAGAATTATTAGGCAAGTTGTATTTTTGAGGATTAATTTTATTATTGAACAACAACCATGTTCTCAATGAACCCAAAAAACTCATTAATATCAAAGCTGAATATTTTTGGAAGTAGTTTTTAGTTTGTTTTTAGTTTTAGCTATTTTAGGGGGATATCTGTGTGTGCAGGTGACTATTACTGTACATAATTATTAGGCAACTTAACAAAAAACAAATATATACCCATTTCAATTATTTATTTTTACCAGTGAAACCAATATAACATCTCAACATTCACAAATATACATTTCTGACATTCAAAAACAAAACAAAAACAAATCAGTGACCAATATAGCCACCTTTCTTTGCAAGGACACTCAAAAGCCTGCCATCCATGGATTCTGTCAGTGTTTTGATCTGTTCACCATCAACATTGCGTGCAGCAGCAACCACAGCCTCCCAGACACTGTTCAGAGAGGTGTACTGTTTTCCCTCCTTGTAAATCTCACATTTGATGATGGACCACAGGTTCTCAATGGGGTTCAGATCAGGTGAACAAGGAGGCCATGTCATTAGATTTTCTTCTTTTATACCCTTTCTTGCCAGCCACGTTGTGGAGTACTTGGACGCGTGTGATGGAGCATTGTCCTGCATGAAAATCATGTTTTTCTTACCTTGCAGACTTCTTCCTGTACCACTGCTTGAAGAAGGTGTCTTCCAGAAACTGGCAGTAGGACTGGGAGTTGAGCTTGACTGCATCCTCAACCCAAAAAGGCCCCACAAGCTCATCATTGATGATACCAGCCCAAACCAGTACTCCACCTCCACCTTGCTGGCGTCTGAGTCGGACTGGAGCTCTCTGCCCTTTACCAATCCAGCCATCTGGCCCATCAAGACTCACTCTCATTTCATCAGTCCATAAAACCTTAGAAAAATCAGTCTTGAGATATTTCTTGGCCCAGTCTTGACGTTTCAGCTTGTGTGTCTTGTTCAGTGGTGGTCGTCTTTCAGCCTTTCTTACCTTGGCCATGTCTCTGAGTATTGCACACCTTGTGCTTTTGGGCACTCCAGTGATGTTGCAGCTCTGAAATATGGCCAAACTGGTGGCAAGTGGCATCTTGGCAGCTGCACGCTTGACTTTTCTCAGTTCATGGGCAGTTATTTTGCACCTTGGTTTTTCCACACGCTTCTTGCGACCCTGTTGACTATTTTGAATGAAACGCTTGATTGTTCGATGATCACGCTTCAGAAGCTTTGTAATTTTAAGAGTGCTGCATCCCTCTGCAAGATATCTCACTATGTTTGAACTTTTCTGAGCCTGTCAAGTCCTTCTTTTGACCCATTTTGCCAAAGGAAAGGAAGTTGCCTAATAATTATGCACACCTGATATAGGGTGTTGATGTCATTAGACCACACCCCTTCTCATTACAGAGATGCACATCACCTAATATGCTTAATTGGTAGTAGGCTTTCGAGCCTATACAGCTTGGAGTAAGACAACATGCATAAAGAGGATGATGTGGTCAAAATACTCATTTGCCTAATAATTCTGCACGTAGTGTAGTTGTGGGCAGCTGTGTCAGTCAGGTTAGATTTCAACAGTGTGCCTCATTAGTCTCATCATGAACACATCATCAAGGAAATGGAGTCATGGAATGAAATGTAAGCCCTTAGGAGTCCAAGCAATAAGGGAGATGACATCTAAGTCTACTTTTACACTCGCGTTTTGGCTTTCTGTTTGTGAGATCCGTTCAGGGCTCTCACAAGCAGTCCAAAATGGATCAGTTTGCATTCTAATGCATTCTGAATGGAAAAGGATCCGCTCAGAATGCATCAATTTGCATCAGTTCAGTCTCCATTCCGTTTTGGAGATGGACACCAAAATGCTGCTTGCAGCGTTTTGGTGTCCGCCTGACGATGCGGAAGCAAATGGGGACAGATCCGTTTTCACTGACACAATCTGGCACAATAGAAAACTGATCTGGCCTCCATTGACTTTCAATGGTGTTCTAGACGGAATCCGTCTTGGCTATGTTAAAGATAATACAAACGGATCCGTTCAGAACGGATGCAGACGGTTGTATTATCTGAACGGATCCGTCTGTGCAGATCCATGACGGATCTGCACCAAACGCGAGTGTGAAAGTAGCCTAAGTCAGAACAGAAGCAAAAGAATGATTGTGAGAAAAGTAAAAAAAAAAAATCTGAAGATGTACCGTGATGTACAGAAGATGAATAACAACAGAAAATAACATATAATTGACCTTGTTTGTTGACTATGATTTATCAGATTGAATGTTCTTTTTATAAAGAATGTAGGTCAATACATCCATAGTGCAGCTGTTGTGACAAGCTAATTTAGCTTTTTTCGCTGTAACCATGCCTGTAATTATTTTAATAACTTGCATTGCTGCAAAGCTAAAACCAGATTTGTTAGAAAGGATTTCACCAATATAGCAATTAAATCCATGGGTTTAGATTTCACATAAAGGTCATCACTGTAGCCTGTTTGTTTAGTAAATGTATTAGGCCGTAACGCAGCATGGTGCATGCATGGTCATTGCTGCTGACATAGCCAATCAGAATATTTCAAAATATTTCACACTATTGTGCATCACCTCTGAAATCAACAGGGTGGCAAAGTACATATGTCATTGTACATGTAAATGTAATCCACAAGATGCAGGATCAAGGCAGATTTACAGTGGTCTGAGACACTGGAGACACTTACTTCATGTGCTTAATCAACACTGAATAGTATAACTGTTAATTGTTCCAATATATAGTATTTCTGCATGTAATGTATGGAACAATGTTAAGTATTTCACAGTCAACCCCACCAATTTGATGCAAAGGCAGACAGGGACAGGACAAATTGAGACCCTTCCATATGTCAGCACAGTGATCAGTAATGACTGTGTATATTAAAGGTTAAATAGCCATTACTGGGGGAATACATCCATTACTAATGATGTACATGTAGAACATCATGCAGGAGCTGCATCCTGCCCTTAATGTAAATACTGGATATGCCACTGGACCTTAAAAGGTAAATTAAAAGAGACTCCTCTAACAAGAAAGAAAAAACAAATATTAATAGAAAACAAATAGAAAGCAAGACTGTTGCCAAAAAGTCTAAACAAAGAGAAAGTTAAAGTGCCAGGACAGGAACTAGAATACATGGAATTACTCTTATTACTCTTTTGGTTCAATTCACAAATAACCTTGAGGATATATCCAGCAAGCACAATGATTTCAGCAAAGTTGCAATACAATTAAAAAGTGGACAATGATTATTGTAATTTTCTTATTATGGAATTTTATTTTCAAAATGACTGGATCACTCTATAATTAACAAAAAAATAAAAAAAAACTAACAAAAAAAAACTATTGTGCACAAAAGACCAGACAGATCAATAATATTTTATTTCACTATAAAGAGTTAACTGGCTGGCATCATCCAATGTACAAGTGCAGGAGTTGAGCAGGTGACAGTGGACATTTAACCCCTCAAATACCATGTTCAACTGCAACCACACCTCAGCACAAATAGATAGCAGAAACCATTCAGTTGCAATAGTAGCCTGGGTCCTTACAAGTAGACCTTGCATAGTAAAGTTCCTGTTAAAACCTGTTGAGGGCTTAATACAAACATCAGGAATTTCACTATAGACAAATATTTTTTGAGGGTTAAAATATTTTTACAAATTGTATAAATTTGGTATTGCTGCAACTAATCAGCAGAATAAAGGCAACATGTCATTTACTGCTCAGTAAACACCATAAGAAGGACACCTGTAAATTGGTGGAATTGTGTTTTTTTATTTTTCTTCAATTGCCACCTCATTAATATTTTTTCCAGCTTCCCAACACATTGCATGAATATTTAATAGTACCATTATAAATCACAACTTGTCGTACAAAAAAACAAGACCTCATAAGGCTATTTGAACAAAAAAGGAAAAGTTTTAATGCTCTCGAAAGGCAGGGAATAAAAAAACTAAAAGGAAAAAAATGAAACTATGTAAGGTGCCAAGAGGGTAAGCATGAATCAACTATGTATTTGTGAATAATTAATCATTATTATCAGTATTTATAATCACCTACATTTCTCAATCCATAGAATATTAATTTTTGCTAAACTTTGGGTAGAAATTCTGATTCGATGGAATCAATTTGCTCACCCCTATATAGCACATAATTCTGGTACGCTGTCATTTTTACTTTAACTTGACACTTTTATTTTTTTAAATGGAGTTTAGCCTACCAGACATTTATCCTACTAAACACAATTCCATGCCAGTCCTAAGAAACCCTAGTCCAACAAATACATAAAAGGGTTCTGTAATAGTAAATGGTTTGACACTGAAAAAAAGATTCACGTTTCCACTATGAAGCTTTTGAGGAACATTATGTATTCAAAATGAACAAGCAGAAATTTTTCTAGGCTTAGTTCCAAGAACTGGATAGTGGGTAGGTGTAAATAAAGAATCGGTGTTGACCTCCACTTTTCTGGTTCATAAATATGCCTTAGTGACAGCTGAAAGCTAAAGCCACGTTTTATGCATGGTTTCTAAAATAAGCTTTGCAGGTGCTTAGAATCCGACCTGAGAAAGAATGAATGAGATTATTTTGCAAAATTAAGTTCTCTAGATTTGTGTCCAGTATAAGCAATGAAGAACAAAATTGCGAACCTAGTATTTTCACATAAAGCCAAGAAGCTTCTCTTGAGGATTATATAACATACTTCTGATAAGGTAAAGCATAGACTGATCACACTGTATGCAGGTAATGTTTTCTCTTCTAAGCTTTAAAAGGAATGAGCCATCAAAAAATAACCTGCTGTTTAAATCACTTTTTTTATGTTTAACATACTTTTAAATAATTTGTGATGGTTATTTTTAATTTTCCATGTCACAGCCACACTAATTAACAAATAGTGGCAGTCAGCACTAGCTGCCGCTGACACTTAAAGTTACCGACTCTTACCTCACCGAGGCCAGAAACCTCGGTGACACATATCTTCCGTCAATGACGGCCCTTGCGCCTTCCTACATACCTCCACCCTTTGTCCAACCCTGAGGGGGTGATCATCTGCTAGACAATGTACCCGGGACAGGGCATCTGCATTTCCCTGTAACCTTCCTGCCCTATGTTCCACGGAAAACTTAAAGTTCTGTAAAGAAAAAAAACACCTGGTGACCCGATCATTCCTCTCTTTGGCTTGGCTCATCCACTTAAGAGGGGAGTGGTCAATTGCCAGACGGAACTTTCTCCCCAACAGATAATAGCGGAGAGACTCGAGTACCCACTTGATGGCCAGGCACTCTCTCTCCACTATACTGTACCTAGTCTCGGCTAAGGTACGTTTGCGATTCAGGAAAACAATGGGATGTTCCTTCCAATTGATGTCCTGAGGAAGTGCGGCTCTGAGGCCTACTTCAGAGGCATCTGTACCACAAACGCCCTCTTGAAGTCGGGTGTAACCAACATCGGGGACCCACACAGGGCCAACTTCAGAGCTGAGAAAGCCTTTTCCGCCTGCTTATTCCACTGGACCATCACTGACTTGCGTCCCTTCAAAAGGCCTGTCAATGGTGCAGCGACTGTAGCAAAGTGGGGGACAAACCTCATATAGTATCCCACCATTCCCAGGAACGACTTTATTTGCCGAGTAGTGACAGGTCGTGGCTAATTCCGAATTGCCTCAATTTTGTTTACCTGAGGTTTAATAATTCTGCAGCCAATTACATACCCCAGGTACTTGGTCTCTTCTAACCCTATCGTGCACTTTTTTGGGTTAGCGGTTAAGCCAGCCTTCCTAAGAGAGTCCACTACAGCCTGTACTTTATGTAGGTGACTTTCCCAGTTGGTGCTGTGGATAGCGATATCGACCAGGTACTCCGAAGTGTACCGACGTTGTGAATAGAGTACAATGTCCATTAGCCTTTGAAATGTGGCGGGAGCACCATGTAGACCAAAGGGTAATACTTTGTTCTGTGATGAAAGCTGTTTTTTCCTTGGCAGCCTCCGTCAAGGGTACCTGCCAGTACTCTTTGGTGAGGTCCAACGCAGAAAAATACTGGACTTGGCCTAACTTCTCAATGAACTCATCTACTCGGGGCATGGGATATGCATCAACTTTGACACCTCATTCAGTTTTCAGAAGTCATTACAGAAGCGCAATGTCCCATCCGGCTTGGGTATTAAGACTATTGGACTGGCCTATTCACTTTTTGACTCCTCGATGACACCTAGCTGTAGCATTAGCTGCTCTTCCTCCACGATGGCTTGTCGCCGAGCCTCTGTACCTGGTATGGCTTTAACCAGACTTTTGCCTGAGACTCAGTGATAATGTCATGTTGGATTATGGAAGTGCGTCCAGGAAAGTCCGAGAACACATCTGTGTTCCGTCTAACGAACTCTCTGGCTTCCTGAGCCTGTTTAGAGGAGAGGCTGTCAGCAATTTTCACTGTGGCAGCCGCTACCCTTGCTTCAGACAGAGGGACTGAATCCGCTTCCTCTAAAACCCTGGTCGTGGGCTGTCTTCCGTACAGGATTCCCTATCTTTCCAGGGTTTGAGCAGATTCACATGGTACACCTGCTCCGGCTGTCACCTCCCTGGCTCATGTATCTTGTAATCTACCTCTCCAATCTTTTCAAGTACCTCATAGGACACCTGCCACCTAGCTAGGAACTTACTGTCTATGGTTGGTACCAGCACCAATACCCAATCACAAGGGTTAAAGTTCTGGACCCGAGCCTGCCGATTATTGACCCTGCTCTGGGCTCGCTGCGCTGCCTCCATATGCTCCCTAACCAGAGGTAACACTGTTTCCATCCGTCCTTGCATTTGGGTGACATACTTAACAACACTTTTGTGCGGTGTGGGTTGTTGTTCCTACGCCTCTTTGGCCACGTCCAACAGACCGCGAGGGTGTCTGCCATATAGCAGTTCAAAGGGAGAGAACCCAGTAGAGGCCTGGGGCACCTCTCGCACTTCGAAAATCAGATAGGGCAGAAGAAGAGCCCAGTCCCTCCATTCCTTAGACACCACTCTTTTTAACATATATTTTTTAATGTTTGATTAAACTTTTCCACCAGGCCATCCATTTGCGGGTGATAGACAGACATCCGCAATTGTTTTATGTGGAACAACTTACAGAGTTCTCTCATGGCCTTGAACATAAAAGGGGTCCCTTGGTCATTCAGAACCTCTTTAGGCAGACCCACTCGGGAAAACATCTCCATTTACTCCTTAGCTATGAGTTTGGCTGATGTATGACGGGGTGGCACTGCCTCCAGGAACCGAGTGGCATAGTCGAGGATGACCAAGATGTGTTGGTGCCCTCTAACGGACTTCGGTACTGGGCCTATGAGGTCCATAGCGATCCGTTCGAATGGAACCTCAATAATCGGAAGAGGGACCAGGGGACTACGGCTGGGGGCTGGTTATCTGGCAAGTTGGGCAAGACTTGCAATATTCCACCTCTCTGAACACACTGGGCCAGTAGAACCGCTGTAGAATCCGGTCCTGCGTTTTCTGCTGGCCCAGGTGTCCCCCAAGAACATGTTGGTGGGCTAACTCAAACACGAGCTTGCGATACGCCTTGGGCACCACCAGCTGTTCAATATGTTCACCCCATAGTTGATTTATCCAGTACAGCATCTCCTGTTGAACCACAAAATGGGGGAACATAGACTTGGACCTGGTTCTTGCGACTCACCCTCAACTATTACCACATTTTCCCAGGCTCGAGACAGAGTCAGGTCCTGGTGCTGTGCTGTGCCAAAATTATCTCCAGAGATATTAAGGTCTGCCAGCTCAGGACCCGGCGACAATCCTCCACGTCTCCCACCATCACACTTAGTAGGGTTGCCTCACCCTCTTCCACCGGATTGGTGGTCACCCCTACTGCTGGCCCTTCTGATCTCCCCCCTGAGCCGGGCCACTCTGCTAGGGTTACATCTGTCTCCCGGGTATCGGTAACTTTCGTATCCGGCCATAGTGCCGGAAATTGGGGAATTCCAATCTCCCAATTATTAACTCATACGGTAACTTTGTGGCGCCGGCCACCTCATGCGTCCACCTGCCGGCCACTGTTGACAGAGAGACCAGGGCGGTGGGATAATCCTTTAAGTCCCCATGAATGCAGACAACGCAGACAGTATACTTGGCGGGCCGCACCAGGGCAGCTCTTACCAGGGATACCGGGCTCCCTGAATCCAGCAGTGCCACCGCCAGAGTGTCTACCACTTCCATTTGGCACAGGTGACTATTGTCTACAGTCTCGGATGTACCTGTGGCTCACAGCTTCCTGGCATACAATGAGTGGCGGTAGCCATAGTTTGTTTCCATGGGTTCACCCCAATGGGGACTGTCGGCTCTTATGTGTCCAGGCTCGTGACACCACTAGCAGACCACCGGGGATGGGTCTATAGGGAGTACGTCCCGGGCAGGTTTGGCTGGCACCAGCCGCTGGATTTGGAGTGGAGATTTCCGGGGTTTGACTGACCACCTCCCAAAAGAACCCCCCTGCAGATTTCTGGTGGCCTGGCTCCACCAGGTCGACCATCTCCAAGGCATTATCCGGAGACACCTGGCCAATCCAATGCTGGAGAGGGTACGGCAAAGCCCTCCAAATCACATCCGCCAATAGCCGATCCAACATAGCAGTGGGAGTCAATATGTCAGGCTGCAGCCATTTTTGCAATCGGTGCAGCAGATCATAATATTGTGGTCTGGCGGGTTCAACCGGGTTAAATTCCCACTGATGCACCCGCTGGGCCCGGACCAATACATTCACCCTGAGTCTTGTCAGGATCTCACCTTTTACTGTCAGGTAGTCGCCGCTTGATCATCAGGGAGATCAAAAAATACTTGCTGGGGACCAGACGCCAGGAACGGAGCGACGACCTCAGCTCACTGGTCTCGGGGTAACTTTTTCCTCACAGCCACCTTTTTAAAGACCGCCAGATAGGTCTCGATGTCATCCGAGGGGGTCATCTTAGGAATCGCCGCGGACAGCTTTCTGGGCATCGTGGACGTTCTGGGACGCTCCTGCCTCTTGCAATGCCATTACATGTTGTAACAGCAGCTGGTTAGTTTCTTGTTGCTGCAAGTTAGCCTCCATGAGGGCTTTCACGACCACCTCCATTTTGTCAGGGAATATGGGTCGTAACCTTGCCGGCTTGATAAATGACATACACCCGTGCCCGGGGAAATAAATAAAAATTTTCGGCCTTCGGGCCAGCCTCACTATGCTTGCCCGCATCCGACACCAAATGTGGGGATTTGCTTTGGTAGGCAGCTTAGCGGACGCAGTATAGAGGCAATCACAAAGTCTTTAACTTAAATAGTTCAGTGTTTATTCACACAAGAGGCAAAACAAAATAACAGTTCGCAGTATTGGTGTATGTTCACACCATGAAAAGTCCACAGAACACAAACGTTCACCTGGTTAGCAGTTTTTCATCAGCCACCCACTGCAGGCTTTAGGGGGCCTGTTTTCCAGCAATGAGGCTAAAAGCCCTTTAGCATGGCACACCTCATGCAGATCCTAAAACCACAGCGTCTCCACAGCTTCACTGTGAAGTGGAGGATGATCAGCCCAGCTGAGACTGCTGGCTTGGTTTTTATATCTCAAACAAAAACCCGGCCTGGAACGTGGGGAGAAGCCATCCACCCTGCAATTTGGCTGCTCCCAGTAAAAGCCGGTCCAGATCAGCTCTACAGCCATACTAAAAAACAAATAGTGTCAGTCAGCACTAACTGCCGCTGACACTTAAAATTACTGTCTCTTACCACACCGAGGCCAGGAATCTCGGTGACACATACCTTCCGTCAATAATGGACCCTTGCACCTTCCTACAACATATATAAATCGCAGCGGGCAGATTTATGGGCATCGTGGAAGTTCTGGGACGCTCCTGCCTCTTGCAATGCCATTACATGTTGTAACAGCAGCTGGTTAGTTTCTTGTTGCTGCATGTTAGCCTCCCGCTGCTGCAAGTTATCCTCCTCAAGGGCTTTCCCAACTGCCTCCATTTTGTCAGGGGACAAGGGTCGTAACCTTGCCGGCTTAATGTAGGAGATGCACTTGTGCCGGCGAAAAACAAACTTTTTCGGCCTTCAGGCCTGCCTCACTGCGTTTGCCCGCATCAGACACCAATTGTGGAGATTTGCTCTGGTAGACAGGCTTGCGGACGCAGTATAGAGATAACAACAACGTCTTTAATTTAAACAGTTCAGTGTTTTAGTCACACATAAGGAAAAGTGACAACAAAAAGTCAGTTTCAAGGAAAAAACTGTCACCTTGAGTCTGATGTTTGTTCACACCAATCAGCAACACATAAGTCCTTGGGTGAAACAGATTTCCACGTGCTTTTATCTAAACAAGATAGCAGGCCTTAATCCCGGCCCAAACTCTCAGGCCCCAATACAGAGACTGGCAAAGCTCCATTGTCAGATGGAGGATAATCCACACCGAGCTGAGACTGCTGGCTGGGTTTTATATCCCTAACCAAAACATGGCCTGGAACGTGGGGAATAGCCACCCACCCTGCACTTTGGCTGCTCCCAGTAAGAGCCGGCCCGGATCGGCTCTACAGCCACACTAAATAACCAATAGTGTCAGTCAGCACTAGCTGTCGCTGACACTTAAAATTACCGCCTTGGTGACACATATCTTCCGTCAATGACGGCCCCTTGCTCTTTCCTACAATAGTCACATACGAATGAATTTTGTTTTAGGCTGGAATCACAAACAGAGTTTTAAATACAGAGTTTTGAGCCTTACACAGGAATGGATAATAAAAAGAAAGGGATAATATTCTCATCAACATCAGATTGGGTGGTTGACTTGCTGATCAGCTGTATGAAGAGGCTGAGGCACTCTGGTAACTGCTTAGGCCTCTTCCTAGGCCATGTGATGTTACATTCATTGGTCATATGGCTTAGGCGCAGCTCAGTCCCATTTAAGTTAATGGGGCTGAGCTTCAATACCAAGCACAGCTACTATACTATGTAGGGCGCTATGCTTGGTAAGCTGTGTGGAGGCTGCGGTACTCACTGAAACTCTAGTAAGTGCTGTGAGCTGAACGTCAAGGATGCTAGTTTCCAGACCCTCACTGATCTCATATTGATGACCTATCCTGAGAATAGGCCATTAATAATAAAATCCCAGGGAACCCTTTTAAAGAAAGATTTATCCTTCACGTCTCCTCTTTTGCGTATCTATATCATTGTGAAATTTGGTAACTATTGTGGACTGACAATTCTATAAACAATGAAGAAATCCACAGATGTATGTACCGAAATCCATTACATGTCTATGTACTACTAAACATAATTGATCAATAAAAATTTATATAAAAAAAAAAAAAAAAAGAAATCCACAGCACTTGTTTAATTGCAGTTAGAAAGATAAACTTATACGGACATTACCATTAGATGCACAGAGACATTAAACAGGGCGGTCTAATATATCACCACATGCATCTTGTTAAAACGCTGCAACATTCATTGTTAATCTGTCATTTTATACATATATTTACTGTGCCCCAGTATTAAAGGCTAGTCTAACATATTGCCCCGTGCATCTTATTCAACTGCTGCAACATTTATAGTTAATCTGCTATTTTACACATAAACTTACAGTGCGTCAGACTCAGTATTAAAGGGCAGTCTAATATATTGCTGTGTGCATCTTGTTCAACTCCTGCAACATTCATAGTTAATCTGTTATTTATGCATAAACTTTCTGTGCATCAGACTCAGTGTTAATGGGTGGTCTAACATAGCACAGCTTACATCTTATTAAACTGCTGCGTTTGTAGAAAATGTGTTATTTTACACATTAACTTACTGTGTTTCAGACTCGCTATTAAAGAGCGGTCTAATATATAATCGCGTGCATCTTGTTCAACTGCTGCAACATAAATAGGTAATCTGTTATTTTATACATAGATGTACTGTGTATCAGACTCAGTATTAAAGGGTGATCTAATACTGTATATTGTTGTGTGCATCTTGTTCAACTGCTATGACATTCACAGCTAATCCGTTACATTAAAGATACAGTTACTGTACACTAAAGTCACTGTCATCTGGCGGCCGAGTTTTGACCAACAAAGCAGCTTTAGTGAAATGGTTGATTCGCTCTTCAACACCATCTCAAGTGACAACAGATACACACATCCAGGAATCAGTGTGTTCTTCTGATACCACACTTAGTTGGCATGGCTCAGGAACTGCCTCTGTGCCCTCACCTATCCTGAAACTGCCTCTTGCTTTTGCTGCTCCTTCTGCTAGCCAAGTAATGTATGCTAACAGCTTTTATCTGTTTTACAGCTAGGAAGAGCTTTGTGAGGACAGTCAGCAGTTATAGGCCAGCCCAGATTTGGAGAAAAAGTCAGCTGTGGACTCTGCCAGGTATGCAACTACCAATGATGACAGTCAGATGGGAGCACATAATGGGAGAGGTTAAGGATGTGCACAAGAGATAGGTGAGGGTGACAACCAAAGTCAACAAACCAAGTGGCGAGCAAACAGATGTAGGTGATTGAGCTGATCGCATGTGGGAGGCAGGTGGAAAAGGGGCATAATCATCATCTGGGGGTGAGGGTGGCGGTGTGCCCGTAAGAAAGCAGGGTAAAAGCGTGCCAATGAGACAGCAGTGTGGAAGCAGTGGGAGATCTGTAGCCAAATGCTGGAGGGGAAAATCATCTGCTATTTGGGAGACTACCTGTGAGGAACACATTAGCAGTACACAAGTTGGTAAAAGCGGCGGCCGGCAGGCATCACACAGTGATGGAGGGAAAATGCCATACTTGCCAGTTTAGGAATTTTTCACCAAATTGCTGAGGGCAGAAGGTGAGGCATGGCCATGGTGCTAATGTTGGCATGACGGCTCTGCATCAACACAAGGAGCATCACCATAACCTGGTGTGGGAAAACCGTTCCACTAATTTATTGTTACAGTCTGATGCAGCAACCGTTGCATCTCCCACCGGCCCGCACCCCCTCTTCTGGAATCAGGGTGTAGGAAATATAGATTTTTAGTACATTTTAGGAAAATAATGTAAGTATTATATATTGCATTGGTATTTTGTATGTAAGGTTTTCAGCAACTTTCTGTTAATTGATGCCTAAACTTGTCCTCTCATAGCCAGAATGAGCAGGTACTGTCTATCTGGACAAAGGACCATTAATATATCAAAGGCAGCAAATAGTTGTCATCTGCCTGAAGAATGTGTGACAATTTTCCAGTAGGTGGTACAATGGCTAATTGGGCAGGAAAATGCAGAAAATGCCAATATTCCAGCTATTTCTATCAATCTTTAAAAGTTAACCAGAAAATGCAAGGAGCAACCAATCAGATCTGTCCAAGCCATATTCTAGAAGATTCTAGAACTGGCTGTTAATCATATAAAAGGCCAGCATGTGAGACCCAAGAGAGGGGTGGAAGATAGAGAAGAAGAGAGACAGGAGTAAGAGGAAGGACAGAGGGAAGAAGAGACAAGAAACACAGACGAAAAAGAAGTGCCAGAGAAGCCTGGAGAGCATAAGAAAAGACATGGACTGGACAGACCCAAAAAGACCTATGTATGCTAACAACTCTATCCTCTAAAGATTAAGACATTTAGTTGTTTAGTTACGAAATGGTCTTGGTAGTATCTTTATATTGTAATTTTGTAGTCTAAGTATTGGTAAATATATATGTTCCATATTTACTTATCAATAATAATAGTTATAGTATCAATATTTCCGCACTGTACAATATACCTATTTCATAACTTCACTCTTGTGTCTCATGTATTACACCCAACTTAAAGAATCAGACCCAGTGAGAGGGTATACTATATATAATATATATTTGTATATAATAATTTCTTACAATGGCTCGTCAATGTCAGCAGAAGGAAGCCGTCGTTCTTTCCAAGTGACTTCAATGTCATCTATTGCTCCTGATGCTCCTCTCCTCGTC
Source organism: Bufo gargarizans (assembly GCF_014858855.1). Taxonomy (NCBI): domain Eukaryota; kingdom Metazoa; phylum Chordata; class Amphibia; order Anura; family Bufonidae; genus Bufo; species Bufo gargarizans. Next base: position 135,275,404 of record NC_058083.1, on the reverse strand, counting down.
ACTTGTTTCGACAGCAATCAATCACAGAGATGATTACAAAAAGACAACAGGATGTGTGCACTCATCCAACAGTGAAGAAGCTGAACATGAACCTGGCCAAGTTACTGGTACTACAGTAACTCCCTTTCCATGTAGGTGACTATTGATGTGGCATGTGGTAAAATATGAAATTCATTCTTTTTAATGCACCCCTTAGGGGGGTCAAGTCTTAATGATGACCATCCTCATCTTTCGCTGACTGTACTTCTTCCAAATCACCAGATTACCGTCCACCATGACAGAAGTGGGAGGCAAGGAGGACAATTCAACAGGTTTGATAAATCTCTTCAACAACGACTTATGGAGCACATTATGAATCTTCAAAGCCTGATGAAGTTCAAGACGAAAGGCTACCAGGTTAATAATGGCAGTGATCTTATATGGACCTTCCAAGAGGGTACTTTAAACTTAATGTTTCTTGTGGAAAGCCACACAGAATCACCCACTCTCAGGTCAGGACCTTTCATACATCTCTTCTCAGCCATACGTTTATACTTGTTGCCCATTTTTTTTTAGATTATTTATAATTTTCCGCCATATAGATGACAAAGAAGAGGAAAATCGTTCCTCTTCAGGTATACCAAAAGTCTCCGTACCAGAAAATGTGCCTAAATTGCGGGTGGGACCCATATGCCCTAAAAAACTGCGACTTATCAGTGGATTCCTGTCTACTGTTATTTATGGCAAACTCGGCTAAAGACAAAAATGAAGACCACTTCTCCTGGTTCTCAGAGACAAAACATCTCAAATAAGTCTCCAGATTCTGATTAGTGCGTTCAGTCTGTCTGTTCTACTGAGGATGAAAGACCGAAGAGAAGGCCAATTGTACCCCCAGACGAGTACAGAACACCTTCCAGAATTTGGAAACAACTGAGTCCCCCGATCAGACACCACATCAGAAGGAATACCATGTTATCGACAAACACTTGTGCCAGAATTATAGCATTAGGTAGACCTGGCAATGCTTTAAAGTGCACCATCTTACTAAAGCAATCAACAACCACCAAAATCATTTTTTCCTGAATAATTAAGTAAATCTGTGATAAAATCCATGGATATATGAGTCCAAGGTCGGGACGGTATGGGCAACAGAAGTAAAGATCTGGAAGGCCGAATATGTGTCGCCTTGTACATGCACAAGTACTGCAAGCAGACACATCAACCTCAACACACTTAAGCAACCCTGGCTACCAGAATGTACATGAGATAAGATTGACAGTGGATCTGCTCCCAGGGTGTCCTGTGAGACACGTACAGTGATGTTCCTCGAACACCTTGTGACGTAATTCAGAAGGAACAAACAACTTCTCTGGAAGACAAGAATCCGGTGCATCTCCCTGCGTCTCCAACACTTCTGGCTCAAGTTCGGGATATAAGGCGGATTTAACTACCCCTTCAGACAATATCTGCCCAGGATCTTCCTAATCACCCCCCCCCCCCCCAAGGAAAGCTACACGACAAAGCATCAGCCTTGATGTTCTTAACCCTAGGGAGATAGGTGACGATGAAATTAAATATGGCAAAAAACAACCATCTGGCCTGCCTTAGGTTCAGTTGTTTAGCCGACTCCAGATAAGCCAGATTTTTGTGATCAGTAAGCACAGTGATGGAATGAATTGCTCCTTCCAACCAATGATGCCACTCCTCAAAAGTCAACTTAATGGCCAGCAACTCTATTACCCATGCCATAATTCCTTTCTGCAGCCGAGAGTTTCTTAGAGAAGAATGCACATGGGCGTCATTTACTAAGTGAAGGACCCTGCAACAAGACTGCTCCTACCCCTACCTCGTATGTGTCAACTTCCACAATGAATGGCTGTAAAACATCCAGTTGCACCAGTATAGGAGCAGAAAAAAAACACTCCACCGCAGAAAAGATTGTAATGCCACATCAGACCAGACAGACATCCAAACCTTTCCTAGTCATGTCCGTTAAAGGTTTAACCACAGTCGAGTAGTTCCAAATGAATTTACGGTAGTAGTTGGTGAACCCCAAAAACCGCATAAGCGCTTTCAGATTTTCGGGTCGATCCCTGTCCAACACAGCATGGACTCTGGATCCATACGAAAACCTGAAGATGAGAATTGGTAACCCAGGATTCTTAAAATGACCCTCTGGGTTATTAAATGCTGTCTTCCATTCATCCTCTTCCTTGATCCTGACCAGAATATATGCCCCGCTTAGGTCCAACTTGGAGAACACCTTGGCACCAGCAATCTGGCTAAACAAGTCAGGAATCAAAGGAAGGGGGTACGGATCACGGACCGTAATCCGATTGAGCTCACGGAAGTCCAGACATAGCCTAAGAGTTCCGTCTCTCTTTTTTAGAAAGAAAAACCCTGCCACCACTGGGGACTTGGAAGGTCTAATATGTCCCTTAGACAAACTTTCGTCAATATACTCTCACATGGACGCTCTTTCGGGTTCAGAAAGGTTATATAACCTAGATTTGGACAACTTCGCTCCGGGAATAAGATTGATAAGACAATCATATTACCGATGTGGGGGTAAACCATGGTAACCACTCTCAGAAAATACATCAGAAAAAGCTGAAATGAAAGAGGGAACAGCTTTAGTGGTCAAGACAGAAAGCGATGTATTAAGACACTAATAATCACTTCAATTGAGAATCTGTCTCGCTTGCCAGTCAATGGTAGAATTATGTTTGCTCAACCATGGTAAACCCAAACCAACAGATCAGGCAGACCCTCCAGCACAAAACACAAAATTGTTTACTTATGAAAATTAGTGTTGAGAGTGAATATAAAGGGGAAAGGTCACCACCTAGTGAATCCCTAAACCGAGCCATGACTACTATTAGCATGAATAGACCCCGATGGTAGGAATGTTCATACACAGGAACCTAGAGCCCTATCTGACCCTAAAAGGCCCTGGAAAGAGTGTCAGGACAAAAGATGTCCTGTTCCTTCCCAGCTGAAGGAACAAGAGACTCCCTCAGGCCTAATACAAAAAGGGGAACCAACACCAGCACTTCCACAACTAGAAAGGAGCTATCAACCGCATAGCATGAAGGGTGAGACCAGACTAAATAGAGGAGTTGGAATGACCACTTAAGCTACACCTGAGACAAGAAGTGTGGTCATACCCAGCAACAACACAGAAGCAAGTGAAACCAAAGAGGCTGTCCGATCACATCACGTGCAGCCAGTCTCTTAGATCTTCTGACCCCTGTCACGGGAGAGACCGTGACAGGTACAGATTCCTAACTGGGACATAATGGATTGCAAACCTAAGCAGGAAAACCTGGACTGGAATCCATTCCCACCACTAGGTCACCCCAGGCACAACAGGGTCAGCGATAAGTCGTGACACCCTCATGACAGTTCTTCATTTTTTGTATTGCTTTCAGAGCATATAGTATGGGGCCCATTTTTGGTTTAGTATTTTTGTTTTCTCCTCCCAAGTGAATTTCTGAAAAAAATTAATTTGCCACGAAGACAAATTCCCTTATGCTTCATGGTAACAATACATTTTTCCCTGAAATGGTGGTAAAAACAAGAAAATACATACTCGCCTCATCCACTTGCATGCGAAGAGACCGTCGCTGACATGTTATGTATGACATCACCATGCCAGCCAGTGTGATGATTAAGTGTGCTGTCTTCAATCAAGACAGCCTCTAAGCAATCAAATGGATTAGGTGAGTATTTTTTTTTGTTTTTTGTTACACTGATTAACCCCTGAAATGCCTGAATGGTAGCCCTAATCGCCGTTCCCCGTCATTGCTCTCGCTACAAAGAAATGCTCTTCGTAACATAGTACATAAGGCTGAAAAAAAGACATTTATCCACCCAGTTCGGCCTGTCATCCTTCAAGTTGATCCAGAGGAAGGCTGTGAGGTAAAAGCCAATTTTCCCCACTTTAGGGGAATAAAAAATTCCTTCCCGACTCCAATCAGGCAATCAGACTAACTCCCTGGATCAACAACCCCTCTCTAGTAGCTATAGCCTGTAATATTATTACGCTCCAGAAATACGTCCAGGTCCCTCTTGAATTCCTTTATTGTACTCACCATCACCACCTCCTCAGGCAGAGAGTTCCATAGTCTCACTGCTCTTACCGTAAAGAATCCTCTTCTATGTTTGTGTACAAACCTTCTTTCCAGACGCAGAGGATGTCCCCTCGTCACAGTGGTAAGATTAGAAGCAAGAAAAAATAATAACCATAACCACCGAAAAAGGTGTCCGGCGCCACGCACCCCTATATATAGCAGTAGCTGGAAAGAGCTATTATATTCTACATAAAACTCACTGGTATTGGATAAATTGGAAACGACCATACAGATATAGAGGGAGAAATAGGTAGGCAAAAGATACAGGATATGCTCCAACACCATACCTATTTCTCCATCTATATCTGTATTGTAGTTTCCAGTTTATCTAATACCAGTGAGTTTCATGTAGAATATAGTAGCTCTTTCCAGCTACTTCTATGTATAGGAGTGCGTTGCGCCGGACACCTTTTTCGGTGGTTATGGTTATTATTTTTTCTTGCTTCTAATCTTACCACTAATTGTTATAGTGTCTATACTTCACACCAACCAACACTGGCAGCCTGCTCTATTCTTCTTTCCTAAATCATTTCTTTTGACCTCTCAAAAAAAAAATTTCCTCCAATCCTAGTCCAACCTCTGGCACCCTTCTGTGCCCTTCACTCGTAATCCCCTTATAGGGTAATCTGTCTGATTGACACACTCTATTTTTCTTTTTTCTCTCTTCTGTACGACCCTCGTCACAGTCACAGTCCTGGGGATAAATAGATGATGGGATAGATCTTTGTAATCACCTCTGATATATTTATACATATTAATTAGATTTCCCCTCAGTTGTAGAGTTGAGCGAACACCTGGATGTTCGGGTTCGAGAAGTTCGGCCGAACATCCCGGAAATGTTCGGGTTCGGGATCCGAACCCGATCCGAACTTCGTCCCGAACCCGAACCCCATTGAAGTCAATGGGGACCCGAACTTTTCGGCACTAAAAAGGCTGTAAAACAGCCCAGGAAAGAGCTAGAGGGCTGCAAAAGGCAGCAACATGTAGGTAAATCCCCTGCAAACAAATGTGGATAGGGAAATGAATTAAAATAAAAATTAAATAAATAAAAATTAACCAAAATCAATTGGAGAGAGGTTCCATAGCAGAGAATCTGGCTTCCCGTCACCCACCACTGGAACAGTCCATTCTCAGATATTTAGGCCCCGGCACCCAGGCAGAGGAGAGAGGTCCCGTAACAGAGAATCTGTCTTCATGTCAGCAGAGAATTAGTCTGCATGTCATAGCAGAGAATGAGGCTTCACGTCAGCCACCACTGCAACAGTCCATTGGCATATATTTAGGCCCAGCACACACACAGGCAGAGGAGAGAGGTCCCGTAACAGAGAATCTGTCTTCATGTCAGCAGAGAATCAGTCTTCATATCATAGCAGAGAATCAGGCTTCACGTCACCCACCACTGTAAGAGTCAATTTTCATAAATTTAGGCCCAGAACCCAGGCAGAGGAGAAAGGTCCCGTAACAGACAATCTGGCTTCATGTCAGCAGAGAATCAGTCTTCATATCATAGCAGAGAATCAGGCTTCACGTCACCCACCACTGTAAGAGTCAATTTTCATAAATTTAGGCCCAGAACCCAGGCAGAGGAGAAAGGTCCCGTAACAGACAATCTGGCTTCATGTCAGCAGAGAATCAGTCTTCATATCATAGCAGAGAATCAGGCTTCACGTCACCCACCACTGTAAGAGTCAATTTTCATAAATTTAGGCCCAGAACCCAGGCAGAGGAGAAAGGTCCCGTAACAGACAATCTGGCTTCATGTCAGCAGAGAATCAGTCTTCATATCATAGCAGAGAATCAGGCTTCACGTCACCCACCACTGTAAGAGTCAATTTTCATAAATTTAGGCCCAGAACCCAGGCAGAGGAGAAAGGTCCCGTAACAGACAATCTGGCTTCATGTCAGCAGAGAATCAGTCTTCATATCATAGCAGAGAATCAGGCTTCACGTCACCCACCACTGTAAGAGTCAATTTTCATAAATTTAGGCCCAGAACCCAGGCAGAGGAGAAAGGTCCCGTAACAGACAATCTGGCTTCATGTCAGCAGAGAATCAGTCTTCATATCATAGCAGAGAATCAGGCTTCACGTCACCCACCACTGTAAGAGTCAATTTTCATAAATTTAGGCCCAGAACCCAGGCAGAGGAGAAAGGTCCCGTAACAGACAATCTGGCTTCATGTCAGCAGAGAATCAGTCTTCATATCATAGCAGAGAATCAGGCTTCACGTCACCCACCACTGTAAGAGTCAATTTTCATAAATTTAGGCCCAGAACCCAGGCAGAGGAGAAAGGTCCCGTAACAGACAATCTGGCTTCATGTCAGCAGAGAATCAGTCTTCATATCATAGCAGAGAATCAGGCTTCACGTCACCCACCACTGTAAGAGTCAATTTTCATAAATTTAGGCCCAGAACCCAGGCAGAGGAGAAAGGTCCCGTAACAGACAATCTGGCTTCATGTCAGCAGAGAATCAGTCTTCATATCATAGCAGAGAATCAGGCTTCACGTCACCCACCACTGTAAGAGTCAATTTTCATAAATTTAGGCCCAGAACCCAGGCAGAGGAGAAAGGTCCCGTAACAGACAATCTGGCTTCATGTCAGCAGAGAATCAGTCTTCATATCATAGCAGAGAATCAGGCTTCACGTCACCCACCACTGTAAGAGTCAATTTTCATAAATTTAGGCCCAGAACCCAGGCAGAGGAGAAAGGTCCCGTAACAGACAATCTGGCTTCATGTCAGCAGAGAATCAGTCTTCATATCATAGCAGAGAATCAGGCTTCACGTCACCCACCACTGTAAGAGTCAATTTTCATAAATTTAGGCCCAGAACCCAGGCAGAGGAGAAAGGTCCCGTAACAGACAATCTGGCTTCATGTCAGCAGAGAATTAGTCTGCATGTCATAGCAGAGAATGAGGCTTCACGTCACCCACCACTGCAACAGTCCATTGGCATATATTCAGGCCCAGCACCCAGGCAGAGGAGAGAGGTCCCGTAACAGAGGATCTGGCTTCATGTCAGCAGAGAATCAGTCTGCATGTCATAGCAGAGAATCAGGCTTCACGTCAGCCACCACTGCAACAGTCCATTGTCATAAATTTAGGCCCAGCACCCAGGCAGAGGAGAGAGGTCCCGTAACAGAGGATCTGGCTTCATGTCAGCAGAGAATCAGTCTGCATGTCATAGCAGAGAATCAGGCTTCACGTCAGCCACCACTGCAACAGTCCATTGTCATAAATTTAGGCCCAGCACCCAGGCAGAGGAGAGAGGTCCCGTAACAGACAATCTGGCTTCATGTCAGCAGAGAATTAGTCTGCATGTCATAGCAGAGAATCAGGCTTCATGTCAGCCACCACTGCAACAGTCCATTGGCATATATTTAGGCCTAGCACACAGGCAGAGGAGAGGTTCATTCAACTTTGGGTAGCATCGCAATATAATGGTAAAATGAAAATAAAAATAGGATTGAATGAGGAAGTGCCCTGGAGTCCAATAATATATGGTTATGGGGAGGTAGTTAATGTCTAATCTGGACAAGGGACGGACAGGTCCTGTGGGATCCATGCCTGGTTCATTTTTATGAACGTCAGCTTGTCCACATTGGCTGTAGACAGGCGGCTGCGTTTGTCTGTAATGACGCCCCCTGCCGTGCTGAATACACGTTCAGACAAAACGCTGGCTGCCGGGCAGGCCAGCACCTCCAAGGCATAAAAGGCTAGCTCTGGCCACGTGGACAATTTAGAGACCCAGAAGTTGAATGGGGCCGAACCATCAGTCAGTACGTGGAGGGGTGTGCACACGTACTGTTCCACCATGTTAGTGAAATGTTGCCTCCTGCTAACACGTTGCGTATCAGGTGGTGGTGCAGTTAGCTGTGGCGTGTTGACAAAAGTTTTCCACATCTCTGCCATGCTAACCCTGCCCTCAGAGGAGCTGGCCGTGACACAGCTGCCTTGGCGACCTCTTGCTCCTCCTCTGCCTTGGCCTTGGGCTTCCACTTGTTCCCCTGTGACATTTGGGAATGCTCTCAGTAGCGCGTCTACCAACGTGCGCTTGTACTCGCGCATCTTCCTATCACGCTCCAGTGCAGGAAGTAAGGTGGGCACATTGTCTTTGTAGCGTGGATCCAGCAGGGTGGCAACCCAGTAGTCCGCACAGGTTAAAATGTGGGCAACTCTGCTGTCGTTGCGCAGGCACTGCAGCATGTAGTCGCTCATGTGTGCCAGGCTGCCCAGGGGTAAGGACAAGCTGTCCTCTGTGGGAGGCGTATCGTCATCGTCCTGCCTTTCCCCCCAGCCACGCACCAGTGATGGACCCGAGCTGCGTTGGGTGCCACCCCGCTGTGACCATGCTTCATCCTCATCCTCCTCCACCTCCTCCTCATCCTCGTCCTCCTCGTCCTCCAGTAGTGGGCCCTGGCTGGCCACATTTGTACCTGGCCTCTGCTGTTGCAAAAAACCTCCCTCTGAGTCACTTCGAAGAGACTGGCCTGAAAGTGCTAAAAATGACCCCTCTTCCTCATCCTCCTCCTCCTCCTCCTGGGCCACCTCCTGTTCCATCATCGCCCTAAGTGTTTTCTCAAGGAGACATAGAAGTGGTATTGTAACGCTGATAACGGTGTCATCGCCACTGGCCATGTTGGTGGAGTACTCGAAACAGCGCAACAGGGCACACAGGTCTCGCATGGAGGCCCAGTCATTGGTGGTGAAGTGGTGCTGTTCTGTAGTGCGACTGACCCGTGCGTGCTGCAGCTGAAACTCCACTATGGCCTGCTGCTGCTCGCACAGTCTGTCCAGCATGTGCAAGGTGGAGTTCCACCTGGTGGGCACGTCGCATATGAGGCGGTGAGCGGGAAGGCCGAAGTTACGCTGTAGCGCAGACAGGCGAGCAGCGGCAGGATGTGAACGCCGGAAGCGCGAACAGACGGCCCGCACTTTATGCAGCAGCTCTGACATGTCGGGGTAGTTGTGAATGAACTTCTGCACCACCAAATTCAGCACATGCGCCAAGCAAGGGATGTGCGTCAAATTGGCTAGTCCCAGAGCTGCAACGAGATTTCGCCCATTATCACACACCACCAGGCCGGGCTTGAGGCTCACCGGCAGCAACCACTCGTCGGTCTGTTGTTCTATACCCCGCCACAACTCCTGTGCGGTGTGGGGCCTGTCCCCCAAACATATGAGTTTCAGAATGGCCTGCTGACGTTTACCCCGGGCTGTGCTGAAGTTGGTGGTGAAGGTGTGTGGCTGACTGGATGAGCAGGTGGAAGAAGAGGAGGAGGAAGCCGAGAAGGAGGAGGTGGCAACAGGAGGCAAAGAATGTTGCCCTGCGATCCTTGGCGGCGGAAGGACGTGCGCCAAACAGCTCTCCGCCTGGGGCCCAGCTGCCACTACATTTACCCAGTGTGCAGTTAGGGAGATATAGCGTCCCTGGCCGTGCTTACTGGTCCACGTATCTGTGGTTAGGTGGACCTTGCCACAGATGGCGTTGCGCAGTGCACACTTGATTTTATCGGATACTTGGTTGTGCAGGGAAGGCACGGCTCTCTTGGAGAAGTAGTGCCGGCTGGGAACAACATACTGTGGGACAGCAAGCGACATGAGCTGTTTGAAGCTGTCTGTGTCCACCAGCCTAAATGACAGCATTTCATAGGCCAGTAGTTTAGAAATGCTGGCATTCAGGGCCAGGGATCGAGGGTGGCTAGGTGGGAATTTACGCTTTCTATCAAATGTTTGTGAGATGGAGAGCTGAACGCTGGCGTGTGACATGGTTGAGACGCTTGGTGACGGAGGTGGTGGTGGTGGTGTTGGTGGTACATCCCCTGTTTGCTGGGCGGCAGGTGCCAACGTTCCTCCAGAGGCGGAGGAAGAGGCCGAGGCGGCAGCAGCAGAATAGGCCGAGGCGGCAGCAGCAGAAGAGGTAGCAGGGGGAGCCTGAGTGACTTCCTTGGTTTTAAGGTGTTTACTCCACTGCAGTTCATGCTTTGCATGCAGGTGCCTGGTCATGCAGGTTGTGCTCAGGTTCAGAACGTTAATGCCTCGCTTCAGGCTCTGATGGCACAGCGTGCAAACCACTCGGGTCTTGTCGTCAGCACATTGTTTGAAGAAGTGCCATGCCAGGGAACTCCTTGAAGCTGCCTTTGGGGTGCTCGGTCCCAGATGGCGGCGGTCAGTAGCAGGCGGAGTCTCTTGGCGGCGGGTGTTCTGCTTTTGCCCACTGCTCCCTCTTTTGCTACGCTGTTGGCTCGGTCTCACCACTGCCTCTTCCTCCGAACTGTGAAAGTCAGTGGCACGACCTTCATTCCATGTGGGGTCTAGGACCTCATCGTCCCCTGCATCGTCTTCCACCCAGTCTTGATCCCTGACCTCCTGTTCAGTCTGCACACTGCAGAAAGACGCAGCAGTTGGCACCTGTGTTTCGTCATCATCAGAGACATGCTGAGGTGGTATTCCCATGTCCTCATCATCAGGAAACATAAGTGGTTGTGCGTCAGTGCATTCTATGTCTTTCACCGCTGGGGAAGGGCTAGGTGGATGCCCTTGGGAAACCCTGCCAGCGGAGTCTTCAAACAGCATAAGAGACTGCTGCATAACTTGAGGCTGAGACAGTTTCCCTGGTATGCATGGGGGTGATGTGACAGACTGATGGGGTTGGTTTTCAGGCGCCATCTGTGCGCTTTCTGCAGAAGACTGGGTGGGAGATAATGTGAACGTGCTGGATCCACTGTCGGCCACCCAATTGACTAATGCCTGTACCTGCTCAGGCCTTACCATCCTTAGAACGGCATTGGGCCCCACCATATATCGCTGTAAATTCTGGCGGCTACTGGGACCTGAGGTAGTTGGTACACTAGGACGTGTGGATGTGGCAGAACGGCCACGTCCTCTCCCAGCACCAGAGGGTCCACTAACACCACCACGACCATGTCCACGTCCGCGTCCCTTACTAGATGTTTTTCTCATTGTTATGGTTCACCACAACAACAAATATATTATTTGGCCCAATGTATTGTATTCAAATTCAGCGGGATATAAATTTGAGGCCTAGTATTTAGGCGCTGGGTGACCGGTATGGATTTAGTGACAGAATTAGACTTGGAAATGCACAGAAGCGTGTGTGTGAAGTTATTCTGAATGACCCTATGTGCACCTTCAATATTATATACCCTTTTAGGGATAGATTTCAAATAGCTCTGATATAGCAGAAACCACTAAATTATGAAATTGCTAAATTGGGAATTGTACTTCAACCCAGAACAAAAAATGTGCTTTGACGGACACTAAATATCTTGCCCAGCAACAACAGTACAGCGGTGGGTAACGAGAGATTTAGAGGGATTTAAATTTGAGGCCTAGTATTTAGGCGCTGGGTGACAGGTATGGGTTTAGTGACAGAATTAGACTTGGAAATACACAGTAGCGGGTGTGTGTGAAGTTATTCTGAATGACCCAATGTGCACCTTCAATATTATATACCCTTTTAGGGATAGATTTCAAATAGCTCTGATATAGCAGAAACCACTAAATTATGAAATTGCTAAATTGGGAATTGTACTTCAACCCAGAACAAAAAATGTGCTTTGACGGACACTAAATATCTTGCCCAGCAACAACAGTACAGCGGTGGGTAACGAGAGATTTAGAGGGATTTAAATTTGAGGCCTAGTATTTAGGCGCTGGGTCACCGGTATGGATTTAGTGACAGAATTAGACTTGGAAATGCACAGAAGCGTGTGTGTGAAGTTATTCTGAATGACCCTATGTGCACCTTCAATATTATATACCCTTTTAGGGATAGATTTCAAATAGCTCTGATATAGCAGAAACCACTAAATTATGAAATTGCTAAATTGGGAATTGTACTTCAACCCAGAACAAAAAATGTGCTTTGACGGACACTAAATATCTTGCCCAGCAACAACAGTACAGCGGTGGGTAACGAGAGATTTAGAGGGATTTAAATTTGAGGCCTAGTATTTAGGCGCTGGGTGACAGGTATGGGTTTAGTGACAGAATTAGACTTGGAAATACACAGTAGCGGGTGTGTGTGAAGTTATTCTGAATGACCCAATGTGCACCTTCAATATTATATACCCTTTTTGGGATAGATTTCAAATAGCTCTGATATAGCAGGAACCACTAAATTATGAAATTGCTAAATTGGGAATTGTATTTCAACCCAGAACAAGAAATGTGCTTGAACGGACACTAAATAACTCGCCCAGCTACAGCACTAGGGACAGATTTAGCTGGATATAAATTTGAGGCCTAGTATTTAGGCGCTGGGTGACCGGTATGGATTTAGTGACAGAATTAGACTGGGATATGGCCAAAAAATAAACAGACTATTGCTGGTTAAATGCACTTGGTGTGACAGCTTCACCCTGATGTAGGCTTTAGCCAAAAAACAACCACACCATTGAGGGTTAAATGCACTTGGTGACAGGCGCAGCTTGCCCCTGATTTTGTATATGGCCAAAAAATGAACAGACTATTGCTGGTTAAATGCACTTGGTGTCACAGCTTGACCAACCACACTACTGAGGGTTAAATGCACTTGGTGACGGGCGCAGCTTGCCCCTGATGTAGTATATGGCCAAAAAATAAACAGACTATTGCTGGTTAAATGCACTTGGTGTGACAGCTTCACCCTGATGTAGGCTTTAGCCAAAAAACAACCACACCATTGAGGGTTAAATGCACTTGGTGACAGGCGCAGCTTGCCCCTGATTTTGTATATGGCCAAAAAATGAACAGACTATTGCTGGATAAATGCACTTGGTGTGACAGCTTCACCCTGATGTAGGCTTTAGCCAAAAAACAACCACACCATTGAGGGTTAAATGCACTTGGTCGCAGCTTGTGCTGGCGCACCACAAGACACAAAATGGCCGCCGATCACCCCAGAAAAATTAGTCTGACAAACGGTCTGTGCAGCCTAAAAACAGTGAGCAATTGAGGATCAGCAGCTCAATGATCCACAGCTGCAGATCGATCAGTTAATCAAGTCCTTTGGAGGAGTTAATCTGCCTAATCTCGCCCTACTGTCGCAGCCGCAACCTCTCCCTACGCTAATCAGAGCAGAGTGACGGGCGGCGCTATGTGACTCCAGCTTAAATAGAGGCTGGGTCACATGGTGCTCTGGCCAATCACAGCCATGCCAATAGTAGGCATGGCTGTGATGGCCTCTTGGGGCAAGTAGTATGACGCTTGTTGATTGGCTGCTTTGCAGCCTTTCAAAAAGCGCCAAGAAAGCGTCACAAAAGCGCGAAGAAAGCGACGAACACCGAACCCGAACCCGGACTTTTACGAAAATGTCCGGGTTCGGGTCCGTGTCACGGACACCCCAAAATTCGGTACGAACCCGAACTATACAGTTCGAGTTCGCTCATCCCTACTCAGTTGTCTTTTTTCTAAATGAATAACCATAATTTTGATAATCTTTCAGGGTACTGTAGTTGCCCCATTCCAGTTATTACTTCAGTTGCCCTCCTCTGGACCCTCTCCAGCTCTGCTATGTCTGCCTTGTTTACAGGAGCCCAGAATTGTACACAGTACTCCATGTGTGGTCTGACTAGCGATTTGTAAAGTGGTAGGACTATGTTCTTATCACAGGCATCTATGCCCCTTCTGATGCAACCCATTATCTTATTGGCCTTGGCAGCAGCTGACTGACACTGGTTTTTGCAGCTTAGTTTGCTGTTTATTAAAATTCCTAGATCCTTTTCCATGTCAGTGTTACCGAGTGTTTTACCATTTAGTATGTACGGGTGACTTGCATTATTCCTTCCCATGTGCATAACTTTACATTTGTCAATGTTAAACCTCATCTGCCACTTATATGCCCAAGCCTCCAATCTATCCAGATACCTCTGTAGTAGTATACTGTCCTCTTCAGTGTTAATTACTTTACACAGTTTTGTGTCATCTGCGAAAAGTGATACTTTACTATGCAAGCCTTCTACAAGATCATTAATAAATATATTGAAGAAAATAGGGCCCAATACTGACCCCTGAGGTACCCCACTAGTGACAGTGACCCAATCTGAGTGTCTACCGTTAATAACATAACCACCCTCTGTTTTCTATCATTGAGCCAGTTACTTACCCACGTCCGACACTGGGCGTATTTTAATCTGTTTAAGCCATTCTGTTGTTGATTTACTTCTATGCTTTGGGTCGTTGTCCTGTTGCAACACCCATCTTCTGTTGAGCTTCAGCTGGTGGACAGATGGCCTTAGGTTCTCCTGCAAAATGTCTTGATAAACTTGGGAATTATTTTTTCCTTCGATGATAGCAATCCATCCAGGCCATGACGCAGCAAAGCAGCCCCAAACCATGATGCCCCCACCACCATACTTCACAGTTGGATAAGGTTTTGATGTTGGTGTGCTGTGCCTCTTTTTCATCACACAGTGTTGTGTGTTTCTTCCAAACAACTCAACTTGGGTTTCATCTGTCCACAGAATATTTTGCCAGTACTGCTCTTGTGCAAACATAGAAACATAGAAGCATAGAATGTGTCGGCAGATAAGAACCATTTGGCCCATCTAGTCTGCCCAATATATCTGAATCCTATGAATAGTCCCTGGCCCTATCTTATATGAAGGATAGCCTTATGCCTATCCCATGCATGCTTAAACTCCTTCACTGTATTTGCAGCTACCACTTCTGCAGGAAGGCTATTCCATGCATCCACTACTCTCTCAGTAAAGTAATACTTCCTTATATTACTTTTAAACCTTTGCCATCTAATTTAAAACTGTGTCCTCTTGTGGTAGTTTTTCTTCTTTTAAATATGCTCTCCTCCTTTACCGAGTTGATTCCCTTTATGTATTTAAAAGTTTCTATCATATCCCCTCTGTCTCTTCTTTCTTCCAAGCTATGCATATTAAGGTCCTTTAACCTTTCCTGGTAAGTTTTATCCTGCAATCCATGTACTAGTTTAGTAGCTCTTCTCTGAACTCTCTCTAGAGTAAACGTGCAGCAATGTTTTTTTGGACAGCAGTTGTTTCCTCTGTGGCATATGCCAGAGACTTTTGTAAGTCTTTAGCTGACACTCTAGGATTTTTTTTCACCTCATTGAGCAGTCTGCGCTGTGCTCTTGCAGTCATCTTTACAGGACGGCCACTCCTAGGGAGAGTAGCAGCAGTGTTGAACTTTCTCCATTTATAGACAATTTGTCTTAACTTGGACTGATGAACAGCAAGGCTTTTGGAGATACTTTTATAACCCTTTTCAGCGTTATGTAAGTCAACAAATCTTAATCGTAGGTCTTTTAAGAGCTATTTTGTGCGAGGCATCATTCACATCAGGCAATGCTTCTTATGAAAAGTAAACCCAGAACTGGTGTGTGTTTTTTATAGGGCAGGGCAGCTGTAACCAACACCTCCAATCTCATCTCATTGATTGGACTCCAGTTGGCTGACACCTCACTCAAATTAGCTCTTGGAGATGTCATTAGTCTAGGGGTTAACATACTTTTTCCACCTGCACTGTGAATGTTTACATGGTGTGTTCAATAAAAACATGGTAACATTTAATTATTTGTGTGCTATTAGTTTAATCAGACTGTGATTGTCTATTGTTGTGACTTAGATGAAGATCAGATCACATTTTATGACCAATTTGTGCAGAAATCCATATCATTCCAAAGGGTTCACATACTTTTTCTTACAACTGTTCAGACGTTTTCTCCCAGTCCGAGTTTTTTCATTTTATATACTAACCTTTCATGTGGTACAGTGTCAAATGCTTTGAAGAAGTTCAGATATACGACATCCATTAATTTGTGATGAAGTAAATCATCATGAAGCAAATTTCTTTGTGAAATTCTGTGAAGCAGCCAAATATAATTTTCCATAACTTCACTCATCTTTACTCCCAATGTTCCAATAGCCATGACTTAATTTTTCATTCATATAGCTATATGAAGGGCTATTTTTAGGGAATGAGTTGTACTATTAAGGGCACTATTCAATTTACCATGTCTGTTATAGGAAAATGGGGAAACAAATTCTTTGTGAGGTTAAATTGAAAAATAAAATGCTATTCCTCCAAGTTTTTAGTTTTTTTTTTTTGCTTTTTACATCATGGCATTTACTGTACGCTAAAATTGACATAATGTCCTTATTCTATGTGTCTATTTGAATATAGCGATACTAAACTTGTATTAAACTTTGCATCACCATTTTCTGACCGGCACAACTTTTATTATATTTAGGTCTATAAAACTATATGAGGGCTTGTTTTTTGCAAGATGGAATTTAGATTTTATTGGTACCATTTTTGTGGCATGGGTGACTTTTTAATCACTGTTATTAATTTTTTTGGGGGGTAGAAAGGTGACAAAAATGATGAATCATGTGTTTTAAATTTATTTTCCATTACGGCGATCAGCACACAGGAATTTTTTATTAATATTCTTATACTTCAGGCATTTTTGGATGCTGCAATGATTTAAAGTTGTAATACTTTTTTTAGGCCCTTTTCACACAAGCAAGTTTTCCGCGCGGGCGCAATGCGTGCACTGAATCTGGACCCATTCATTTCAATGGGTATGTGTACATGATTGTTGTTTTTCATGCATCACTTGTGCGTTGCATGAAAATCGCAGCATGTTCTATATTCTGCGTTTTTCACGCAGCCCTAGCCCAATAGAAGTGAATGGGGCTGCATGAAAAACCCATTGCATCTGCAAGCAAGTAAGGATGCAATGCGTTTTTCTCTGATGGTTGCTAAGAGATGTTGTTTGTAAACCTTCCGTTTTTTATCACGCACGTTAAAAACGCATCAATGCGCATTTTACCAGCGATAAAAAAACGGAACCACTGAACACAATCGCAGACAAAACTGACTGAACTTACTTGCGAAATGGTGCGAGTTTTCCTGAACGCACCCTGAGCGCATGCGAACCTAATCCGTATCGTTCACGTGCAAGAGGCCTTAGGCTGGGTTCACACAAGTGTGAAGGATTTGTTCGGGATGCGCCCCGGGTGCATTGCGGCAAACCCGCGCGAGTAGTTATGCAATTTCAGTCCGTTTTGACTGCAATTGCATTCCGTTGTTCAGTTTTTAGTGCGCGGGTGCAATGCGTTTTGCACGC
Organism: Bufo gargarizans; assembly: GCF_014858855.1. NCBI lineage: Eukaryota > Metazoa > Chordata > Amphibia > Anura > Bufonidae > Bufo > Bufo gargarizans. The sequence goes on along the minus strand of NC_058083.1, from coordinate 135,258,184 downwards.
GCGTGATAAAAAACTGAATGTGGTACTCACACCCGAACATCTTCAGGTTTTGGATTTCAAGGTTGTGTAGATTGTATTATTTTCCCTTATAACATGGTTATAAGGCAAAATAATAGCATTCTCAATACAGAATGCTAAGTCAAATAGGGCTGGAGGGGTTAAACAATAAATAAAAAGTAATTTAACTCACCTCATAATCCACTTGTTCGCGCAGCCGGCATCTCTTCTGTTGTCTACATCTGTGAGGAAAAGGAACTGTGATGACGTCACTGCACTCATCACATGGTCCATCACATGATCCATCACCATGGTGATGGATCATGTGATGAGCGCAGTAACGTCACCACAGGTCCTCTTCCTCACAGATGAAGACAAAAGAGATGACGGACTGCGCGAACAAGTGGATTAATGTGAGTTAAATTATTTTATTTATTTATTTTAACCCCTCCAGCCCTATTTTACTTAGCATTCTGTATTCAGAATGCTATTATTTTCCCTTATAACCATGTTATAAGGGAAAATAATAATGATCGGGTCCCCATCCCGATCGTCTCCTAGCAACCGTGCAGGAAAATCGCACCACATCCACACTTGCTTGCGGATGCTTGCGATTTTCACGCAGCCCCATTCACTTCTACGGGGGAATGGGAATGGCAGTTCTGGAAGCATCATTGGGTGAAATGGCTTAAAATATACTCTTTTAATTATTTTATGACAATTGGTGCCTGACAATACCATATTGTGGCCATACCATGTTTTATCCCCATAGGGACACAGCCTTATTTCACCTTAAGGATCAGGCCATTTTTAGCAATTCTGACCGAGTGTCACTTTAAGTGCTGATAACTTTAAAACACTTTGACTTAAGCAGGCCATTCTGAGATTGTTTTTTCGTCACATATTGTACTTCATGACACTGGTAAAATGAAGTCTCAAAATGTTATTTTTTTTGCATAAAAATATACCTAATTTACCAAAAATTTTGAACAATTAGCAAATTTCAAAGTTTCAGTTTCTCTACTTCTGTAATACATAGTAATATCCCCAAAAATTGTGATGACTTTACATTCCCCATATGTCTACTTCATGTTTGAATTATTTGGGGAATTATATTTAATTTTTTGGGGCTGTTACAAGGCTTAGAGGTTTAGAAGCAAATCTTGAAATTTTTCAGAAATTTACAAAAACCCAATTTTTAGGGACCACTACAGGTCTGAAGTCACTTTGCGAGGCTTACATAATAGAAACCACCCAAAAATCACCCCATCTTAGAAACTACACCCCTCAAGGTATTTAAAACTGATTTTACATACGTCGTTAACCCTTTAGGTGTTGCACAAGAGTTATTGGCAAATGGGAATGAAATTTGAGAATTTCATTTTTTGCCTAATTTTCCATTTTAACCCATTTTTTCCACTAACAAAGCAAGGGTTAACAGCCAAACAAGACTGTATCTTTATTGCCCTGACTCTGCCATTTACAGAAACACCTAAAATGTGGCCGCAAACTACTGTACGGCCACACAGCGGGGCGTAGAGGGAAAGGTGCGCCGTTTGGTTTTTGGAGGGCTGATTTTTATGGACCGGTTTATTTACACAGTGTCCTGTTTCAACCCCCCTGATGCACCCCTGGAGTAGAAACTACCAAAAAGTGACCCTATTTTGGAAACTACAGGATAAGGTGGCATTTTTTTGGGGACTATTTTTAGGGTACATATGATTTTTGGTTGCTCTATATTACATTTTTGTGAGGCAAGGTTACCAAAAATTGAAATTCTGAAATGTCATTTCCATTTGCAATTAACTGTTGTGGAACACCTAAAGGGTTAATAAAGTTTGAATTATCAGTTTAATATACCTTGAGGGGTGTCGTTTCTTAGATGGGGTCACTTTTAGGGAGTTTTTACTCTAGGGGGCATCAGGGGGGCTTCAAAACGGACATGGTGTCAATAAAAAAGGCCATCAAAATCGGCCTTCCAGAAACCATGTCGGTCCTTTCCTTTTGCGGCCTCCCTTTTACTGATACAGCAGTTTACGACCACAAATGTGGCATTTCTCTAAACTGCAGTATCAGGGTAATAAATATTAACTTTTGTTTGGTTGCTAACCCTTGTTTTGTTACTGGAAAAAAACTGATTGAAATGGAAAAGTGCCAAATTTTATAATTTTTTTTGACCGTGGTAATCTGGGGGGGGGGTTAGGTCATGGGATATTTTAATAGAGGAGATTCTTACGGACACGGCAATATCTAATAAGTCTACTTTTTTTTTACAATTATTTAGGTTTTGACTATATTATCCTATTTGATACAAAACATCTTTTTTGTATCTCTAAAGTCTGTCATTTTTTTAAACATTTTTTTATCTTTTGTGGGGGCACATTTTTTGCGGGATGAGCGGACGGTTTTATTTGCCCTATTTTGGGGGCTATATGACTTTTTGATCGCTTGCTATTAAACTTTTTGTTATGCAAGGCTTTTTTTTTTGGGACCGTGTTATTCTGGGGGGTTGGGTCATGGGGTATTTTTATAGAGGAGATTCTTACGGACGCAGCGATACCTAATAAGTCTACATTTTTTACATTTATTTAGGTTTTAGACTATTATCCTTTTTTTAATTTATAATATTGTGATTTTCAATAGAAAACAGGGGGTAACAGGATACCAAGGTGTAGGCACGCAGGCCATGCTAATATATTGATAAGTACATTGTGAGTATAACCAGGTACAGGATTGGTACAATGTTGTTACATCTTAGATATTGAATCAATGCATATCAGGCTTGGAAGAGACATACAGACAGAAAGGTGGAAGATGGGCAATACATCTAGAGGTAGCAGAATTGGGATGATTCAGTGGAGGTTGAGAGAACTTAATGACTTAGAGTTAAGGTTGGTTTCATGTTGCAATACCAAACACCAGCAAGGAATGGCAAAATATGGTAATCCCCACTCAGTTGTCTGGCTGTTGCCAGGGGGAGGATAGGTGTAATATGTCGATGATGGAAATAGACACAACTGCAGTTGTCCAGGAATCAACTCAAGATGAAAGAGGGTCTATTGTGTTTTTGAGAGCCCTGTAAGTTGACCAAATGCCACGTGTGTGCGCGTTTCCCAAGAGGACAGCTCCTCAATCCAGATGTTGCGAACATAAAACTTTCCGTTTGCGAATGGCGAGAGCAAATTTTTGCAAATGTTCGCGAACGGGCGAACCGGGCGGACCACCATTTACTTTAATAGGCAGGTGAATTTTAAAACCCACAGGGACTCTTTCTAGCCACAGTAGTGATGGAAAAGTTGTTTCAAGGGGACTAACACCTGGACTGTGGCCTGCCGGAGGGGAATCCATGGCAAAACTCCCATGGAAAATTACATAGTTGACGCAGAGTTGGGTTTTAATCCATAAAGGTCATAAATCACCTAACAATCCTAATTTTTTTTGAACAACGTGGTTTAAAACATCCAGTGTGTGTATACGATCAGGTATGATGTTGTATCGATCAGGTAGTGTAAGGGTTACGCCCGCTTCACAGATATTGACAGACCAAACTCCCCTTTTAATGCACCGCAAACAACCGGAAACAGTCCATTTGCCCAACCGCAAACTCCCCATTTGCACAAGGTTGGATACCAAGCTAGCCATGTCCCGTTGATGTCATTGAAGGTTTCTTCCTCCACCCAGCCACGTACAACACCAAGGGTCCTCGAAAGGTGAATTGAATAGATTTTTCGAACGTGGAGATGGTTAAAAAAGATGCTGGCTCCCTCCCCTTTGTTTGAATCCAGGGTCACTGCGTCTGTGCCGTGCAATTTACTGTCATACCCGATATGAGTGGTATTTTCTGTAGTTCTATTCTCATTAGTTTAATCCCTGTTATGTCCCCAATCTGGGGTCTATTTATTGAATTGATTTTTCGAACGGGGAGATGGTTAAAAAAACGCTGGCTCCCTCCCCTTTGTTTGAATCCACGGTCACTGCGTCCTGCGCCGTGCAATTTACTGTCACACCCGATATGAGTGGTATTTTCTGTAGTACTATTCTCATCAGTTTAATCCCTGTTAGGTCCCATATCAGGGATTGCCTTTTGTGAAAAAAAATTTAGGCCGGGTACCTTCGACTGCCTTCACAGTGACAGACCAAACTCTGATACGCCAAACTGAATTGATTTTAGGAACCGGGAGATGGAAAAAGCAGCTTGGTCAGTCCTCTTACTCTCAAGTTGGGGCACTGCGAGTGCACGGAGCAATGTGCTGTGACACCCTATATTAGTGGTGTCTTAACTAGTACTATTCCTATCAGTTTAATCCCTGTTACGTCCCCTATCCGGGGACGTGTGTCGAATTGATTAACCATTGTCGAATTAATGAACGATTACGACATCCTGCATTAATTTAGTTCTGAGCTTTGTACTTGCTTTGTATTGGAATTGATGGGAATTTTTTAAATTGTCTGCATTATTTCTAATAAACTATTAAGAGACTTTATGATTTTTTTTTATTTTATGTATTAAAAACCCATACAACTTAAAAATAAAATAAAAATAAAAATAATGTTTTTTCTATGAAAAATTATCCAGCCGATCTCTTTTGGTCTGATCATAATAAAGCAACGGCCTTATCATCTGGGGTGTGGCAACATTGCCAACACACTCACAGAGGTGATGATCGCTTCATTGTGATACGCAAGCCCCTTCACCACAACAAGGTAACGATCACGAAGGGGAACTGACACTTGTATGTGCCTTTTTTTTTTTTTCTTTCTTTTGCAGCCGCAGTGCATCACCAGAGGCCAGAAAAATTAGGCATGTACACATGCCTGAAAAATAATGGTATTGTTGCAGCTGCTGTTATAGCAGTGGCCAGAAAACTTGATGTTTTTAAGGCAGAAAGGTGACTAAAACATTGCGGCTTGAACCCCAGTTGGTGGCGGAGAATTCACGAAAGTCATCCGGTATGCAGACATTAAATACAGCAGCGTGGGGCCCATTTTAAGGCCAAGCATGTCATCAGGCCTTTTGTTAGTCAAACGTATCCGCCACTGTCAGTCCCTTCGGGATCCATGCCTCATTCATCTTAATGAAGGTGAGGTAATCAACACTTTTTGGACCGAGGCGACTTCTTTTGTCAGTGACAATGCCTCCTGCTGCACTGAAGGTCCATTCTGACAGGACACTCGAAGCGGGGCAGGCCATAAGTTCTATCGCAAACTGGGATAGCTCAGGCCACAGGTCAAGCCTGCACACAAAGTAGTCAAGGGGTTCATCGCTCCTCAGAGTGTCGATATCTGCAGTTAAGGCGAGGTAGTCTGCTACCTGTCGGTCGACTACTTCTCTAAGGCTGGATCCCGAAGGGCTGTGGCGATGTGTAGGACTGAAAAAGCTCTGCATGTTCTCCATCAACAACACATCTGTAAAGCGTCCTGTCCTTGCCGCTGTGGTCGTGGTAGGAGGAGGATTACTTTCACCTCTTCCTCAGTTAGATTCCCGTTGTGCTGTGACATCCCCCTTATAAGCTGTGTAAAGCATATTTTTTTGTTTGGTTTTGAACTGCTGCATCCTTTCTGACTTTCAGTAATTTGGTAACATTTCCGCCACTTTCTGCTTATACCGGGGGTCTAGTAGCGTGGCCACCCAGTACAGGTCGTTCTCCTTCATCCTTTTTATATGAGGGTCCCTCAACAGACATGACAGCATGAAAGACCCCATTTGCACGAGGTTGGATGCCGAGCTACTCGTTTCCCGTTCCTCGTCCTCACTGATGTCATTGACGGTCTGTTCTTCACCCCAGCCATGTACAACACCACGGGTCCCAGATAAGTGACAACAAAAAGCACCCTGGGATGCCTGCTGTGGTTGGTCTTCCTCCTCCTCAAAGCTACATTCCTCCTCTGAATCCTCTTCCTCATACTCCTCTTGCAGCGTTGCCGCAGGTCCGGCAAGCGATGATGACAAAGCTGTTTCTGGTGGTGATCGTGACCACAACTCTTCCTCTTCACGCTCATCTACAGCCTGATCCAGCACTCTTCGCAGGGCATGCTCCAGGAAGAAAACAAATAGGATGAGGTCGCTGATGGTCCCTTCAGTGCGACTGACTAGGTTTGTCACCTCCTCAAAAGGACGCATGAGCCTTACAGGCATTGTGCATGTGTGTCCAGTAACGTGGCAAAAAAATTCCCAGCTCCGCAGAGGCTTTTTCTTGTTGGAGCAGGCGGTCGAACATTAGGAGTGTTCAATTCCAACGTGTCGGGCTGTCGCAAATCTCCAGTTGGTGCGGGGTCAGCCACTGATCCACCTGTGCGTTCAGGGCAGACAGGAGTGCTGATCCGGTGTGGCTCTCTGCTTTCAGGCAAGTCAACTCCAAGACAGCGTGACACTGTCGTATCCGGGATGTGGAATAGCCCCTGGGGAGCTGGGGGGATACAGTTGATGTGCAGCCAGACGCCACTGCAGAAGAGGACTCAGCCGAGGAGGTTATAGAAGAGGATGGTGTAGGAGGAGTAGAGGAGGTGGCAGTAGGCCTGCCTGCAAGTCGTGGCGGTGTCACCAACTCTGCTGCAGAGCCACGCATTCCATGCTTGACAGCCGTCAGCAGGTTGACCCAATGCGCAGTGTAGGTGATATACCTGCCCTGACCGTGCTTTGCAGACCAGGTATCAGTGGTCAGATGGACCCTTGCCCCAACACTGTATGCCAGAGATGCCATTTCTTCCTTTTCAATCACTGAGTAGAGGTTTGCGATTGCCTTTAAAAAAAAAAAATCGTCCGGGTACCTTCTACTGTGGTGTCCCAATAGCGATTCTTTTTTTTGAAGGCCTCAGACTCCACCAGCTGGTATGGTAAAAGCTGGCGGGCTAAGAGTTCTGTCAAGCCAGCTGTCGGACGCCGGGCAAGGGGGTGACTCTGTGACATTGGCTTCTTACACTCAAACATTTCCTTTATAGACACCTGACTGTGGGCAGATGAGATGGAACTGCTGAAGGTGAGAGGCAGAGTGGCGGGTGGTTGAGAGGGGGCAAGGAGGACAGCAGTGGTTGACGTGGCTGAAGATACTGGACCAGGAGGAGGATGGTGGCTTTGAGTTTGTGTGCTGCTTGTACTCATGTGTTGATCCCATTGGCGTTTTGTGATGTGAGATCATGCGCCTTTTCAAAGCAGTTGTACCGAGGTGGGTGTTGGACTTTCCACGACTCAGTTTCTTTTTGAACAGGTTGCAAATGGCATTGCTGTTATCAGAGGCAGACACACAAAATAAATGCCACACTGCTGAGCTTTGCAATGACGGCATTCTGGTGGTGGCAACAGCATGCGTTGATTGGCGTACTGTCTGGCTGACCCCGGGTGCTGATACATGTTGTCTGACTGTGCCACTAGCTCCTTGCGACGACCTCCCCATGCTTCCAACTCGTCTCCTCCTTCTCTCTGTCTCCCCTTCTGAACTTCCCCCCTCTTCTTCTTCTTCTCTTCGAGCAGGCACCCAAGTGGCATCCACGGACACATCGTCATCATCAACCACTTCACTTGTATCTGACACCTCAGCAAAGGAAGCAGCAGCGGGTACAACATCATTATCATTATCACACTGTACGTCCATGTGTGTAATGCTATCTGACTGAGACATATCCCTGTTATCTACATCCTCTGGCAATAATGGTTGCGCATCACTAATTTCATCCAACTGATGTGTAAATAACTCCTCTGAGGGATCAAGTGAAGCGGCTGTGGTGGCTGTGGTGGTAGTGGTGGTGGTGGCAGCGGACGGGAGAGTGGTAACTTGAGAGCAGGTGACCAAAGCTGAGCTGGAGGAGGATGGTGCGTCAAGGTTCTTAGCGGAAGCTGTTGAAGATTGGGTGTCCTGTGTAAGCCAGTCAACTATTTTCTCAGAATTTTTTGGGTTCAGGGTACGTGGCCTCTGAACACTGGGCATTATTCCAGGGCCAGTGGAAATCACAGCACCATGACCACGGCGGCCCCTGCGGGGTGGCCTGCCTCTGTCTGTCATTTTTGTTTAGATAAGTGGTACTATGCGTGCAAGGTACTGTGCCACCCTGTACAAGTGGTGGGCAGTGGGCACAGTACAGTCTGTGTGGGCCTGACACACACTGGCTTGCAACTGGGATTTTATCACAGAAAAATTTGGAATTGATTTTTTTTTATCTGCAAGGTATTTGTGAGTGAGTGACACCCTGTAACGGTATGAGTGGAGGCCTAGCCAGTGGCCACAGTACAGTCTGTGTGGGCCTGACACACACTGGCTTGCAACTGGAATTTTATCACAGAAAAATTTTGAATTGATTTTTTTTTTATCTGCAAGGTATTTGTGAGTGAGTGACACCCTGTTACGGTATGAGTGGAGGCCTAGCCAGTGGCCACAGTACAGTCTGGGGCTAGACACACTCTGGCTTGCAACTGGGATTATATCACAGAAAAATATTAAATATAATTTTCTTATCTGCAAGGTATTTGTGAGTGAGTGACACCATGTAACGGTATGAGTGGAGGCCTAGCCAGTGGCCACAGTACAGTCTGGGGCCAGACACACACTGGCTTAAAACTGGGATTATATCACAGAAAAATATTAACTAGAATTAATTTTATCTGCAAGGTATTTATGAGTGAAACCCTGTAACGGTATGAGTGGAGGCCTAGCCAGTGGCCACAGTACAGTCTGTGGGCCAGACCCACACTGGCTTGCAACTGGGATTATATCACAGAAAAATATTAAATTGATTTCTTTTTTATCTGCAAGGTATTTCTGAATGAGTGACACCCTGTAACGGTATGAGTGTAGGCCTAGCCTGTGGCCATAGTACAGTCTGTGTGGGCCTGACACACACTGGCTTGGAACTGGGATTATATCACAGAAAAATATGAAATACATTTTTTTTATCTGCAAGGTATTTGTGAGTGAGTGACACCCTGTAATGGCATGAGTGGAGGCCTAGCCAATGGTCACAGTACAGTCTGGGGCCAGAAACACACTGGTTTGCAACTGGGATTATATCACAGAAAAATATTAAATTAAATTTATTTTATCTGCAAGGTATTTATGAGTGACACCCTGTAATGGTATGAGTGTAGGCCTAGCCTATGGCCACAGTACAGTCTGTGTGGGCCTGACACACACTGGCTTGCAACTGGGATTATATCACAGAAAAATATAAAATTATTTTTTTTTATCTGCAAGGTATTTGTGAGTGAGTGACACCCTGTAATGGTATGAGTGGAGGCCTAGCCAGTGGCCACAGTACAGTCTGGGGCCAGACACACACTGGCATGCAACTGGGATTATATCACAGAAAAATATTAAATATAATTTTTTTTTATCTGCGAGGTATTTCTGAGTGACACCATGTAACAGTATGAGTGGAGGCCTAGCTAGTGGCCACAGTACAGTCTGTGTGGGCCTGACACACACTGGCTTGCAACTGGGATTATATCACAGAAAAATATTGAATTGAATTTTTTTTATTGCAAGGTATTGTGAGTGAGTGACACCCTGTAACTGTATGAGTGGAGGCCTAGCCAGTGGCCACAGTACAGTCTGTGTGGGCCTGACACAAACTGGCTTGCAACTGGGATTATATCACAGAAAAATATTAAATAGAATATTTTTTTATCTGCGAGGTATTTGTGAGTGAGTGACACCATGTAACGGTATGAGTGGAGACCTAGCCAGTGACCACAGTACATTCTATGTGGGCCTGACACACACTGGCTTGCAACTGGGATTATATCACAGAAAAATATTAAATTGAATTTTTTTTTATCTGCAAGGTATTGTCTGTGACACCCTGTATAAATGGTGTGCACACAGTACTGTCTGTGACTGAGCCTGCAGCCTCTCACACATGGGCAGCCAGGCAACTGCAATATATAATATTTTTATATATATATATATATATATATATATAACAAAAAGCACACTGATGTACCAGCTCTGAAAAGCTTTTTGGGGTGCTGTCAGGACACTGTCCTTACAGCAGATGAGTCTGTGGACACATAACACTGCCCTAGCTAACGCTTTCCCTATTAGATCAGCAGCAGCAGCACTGTCCCTCCTCTCACTGAGAATGCAGCTTCCGAATTAATCTAAAATGGATGCTGTCCAGGAGGTGGGAGGGTCTGGGAGGGAGGGTCTGCTGCTGATTGGCTGGAATGTGTCTGCCGACTGTGATGTACAGGGTCAAAGTTTACTCAATGATGATGTAAAGGGGGCGGACCGAACATCGCATATGTTCGCCCGCCTCGGTGAACGCGAACAAGCTATGTTCGCCGGGAACTGTTTGCGGGCGAATAATTTGGGACATCACTACTCTTCAAATCTATGAAGCTGGTCCGTTTTCTGGATCCATTGTTCCAATGGTGCTGTTAGGGGCTGCAGCCAAAATTTAGGGTGGTTGGGTGTGACCCCTTTCTTGGGGGAGGGATAGAAGGGCAAGTTGTGGGGAAGGCTGAATAGAGGTGTGGCAGATCTTGTTGGCTAAAGAAAAGATATGTCCACCATTTATAGATGGGAATGGTATGGAGCAATGGGAGGTGGAAAGCCTCTTCCAAGCCTCTAGAGTTGCTTTAACAATTGGGTACTGGGATAGCGGATCAGGAAGAACCGCCTGATGCCCATGCAGGAGTGCTCTGGCTGGTCTGTTCAATATATCTATTTCAATTTCTACTGCTGTAGATTGCGGGGGGGGGGGGGGGGGCTAGCCATACCACCGCTCGAGAGAGAAGAATGGCTTTGCCGTAAAGTTCAGGGTTTGGAGGACCTATACCCCCTGCTTGTCTAGGTTTAGTGGGTAGGGCGAATGAAAGTCTTGCCTTTCTCCCATTCCAGATGAAGGAATCTAAACTTTTTTTAATTGATGTGTAATAATGTTTAGGGATGGGAATAGTGAGAACTTGTTGCAAGTAAGTAAGGCGGGGAAGTATTAGGGATGAGAGTAGATTTTTTCGGCCAAACCAGGACAATGTAGGATTGGACTGTGCAAGATTGTCTATAGCATCAAAGATTTAGTTTCTTAGAGGTATGAAGTTAAGGGAGAAGAGGTAGGAAATTTCGGGGCTAATTTTCACTCCTAAGTACATGATGGTGGGAGAGGACCAATTGAAGGGGGAGTCTACCATTAATTGTCGTTTGGTTGAGTGGGGAATACCTGAACAGAGGACCAAAGATTTATTAGCGTTGATTTTGAAATCTGAAACTGTGCTGTAAACTTTGAGGTGGGTTTGAATGAGAGGCAAAGAAACTTTCGGATTTACCGTCATCATGAGGACATTGTCAGCAAATGCTGCAATTTTTTGTTCCCTGCCTCCTAAACACTAGACACAAAAATTTTTATCTTGAGAGTTCATATAATATTTGGCCGATTTAGTTAGTAAAAGAGTTTTAAGTTTTGCCCTGAATTCCGACAGTTTCTGTAATTGGGAGTCAGAGGGGTTTTTTTTGTGGCAAGATTCGAGTCTCTGGATGTTTTTGAGCACCTCATCAATTGCTTTTTCCCTCAATCTTTTTTGGTAAGAACCAATATTGATAAATTGGCCCCTGATGACAGGTTTATGTGCATCCCATAGGGTGTTAGCGGAGAGATCAGGGCATTTATTCAGGGAGAAATAATCTCTGATATGCTTGGAGACCAGATCAGTTGTGTCCTGGTGACCCAATAGAGATTAATTTAATCGGCAGTTAAAGCATGTGGGATTTTCATTGGGGGCTAGTACTGAGATGAAGATAGGGGAGTGGTCAGAGAGGTGTATGGAGCCTATTGAGGCTTCATCACACAGATGCAAGTGTTCTTTGGAGATGAACAGGTAGTCTAGGCGGTGATAGGTGCCATGCATTGGAGAGTAAAATGTAACATCTATCAGTTGGAGGTTCCCAAAAATATTCCTAATGGCTTTAAGGGATTTGTCGGAGTGGGTTGATGTATGTGCTGATATGTCTATTTGTGGAAACAGGGCGATGTTTAAGTCTCCTCCTAAAATCACTATCCCTTCCTTAAAGGAGTCAATGGTTGGGAAAATGGTTGAGAACCATTGGGATGGATTGAAGTTGGGGGGCGTATAAGTTTATGAAGGTATAGTTTTTTTTTTGTAAATTCTTTATTTTTTCAAGAATTTTCATAGTAAAGGTACAATGATACTTGACGTAACAATGATACACATACTTCTGGTCAGTTTTATACATTACAATCCAATAGAGCATTTTCGGCATCTCATATTAAGGCACAAGTGTCGGTTACAGGTAATGCGTACTTAAAGTCAACTCCTGAGAATATGAAACAAGACCAGCATAATACGCATAAACCCGATCCAGGTATGGCGTTAATGCGTAAAACCTGAGGTAATTCGAGAACAGAATCTCATTTTACAATGGATGCCTCTTAGAGGAATACCAAAAGGTACATGCATCATGAAATGAAGTATATAAGAAATCTTAGATTAAAGAAAAGTAGAACATGAACAGGAACATGGGTCAATATATAACTACAGAGACCTTCCTATTTATGAATCATTAATACACCTATATTCCTCTGGAAGGATATGTTAAAGGAAAAGTTACGGGTAGATATTGCTTGACAAGTATGGGTCAATTTATAGTGAGTCAATGAATAGACATATCATATCATGGGCATTGTATAGGTACATAGGTAGAGTTAAGAAGGTGAATAAGAGTGAGAAGACAAACCTACAGGTATATAGGGCAATATCATGCCTGTGAGTCGTTGTAAATTAATACACTTTTAGGTATGCGTTTCTTTCTTATAAAATTCTAGCCATGGTTGCCATGTTGATAGAAAGTATTTTCTACATCCCCTGTCCCAACCCACCAGTTCCTCCATTAAACAGATTTGGTGGACTTTGTCTATCCATTCCTTCCAGGTGGGGGGTTCCACATCCCTCCATTTGGTGAGTATAATATATTTTGCAGCTGCAATTAGATGTGTTATTAAGCAGTTAGTTTTGGGCTTAAAATCCTTCTGTGGTTTCCAAAGCAAAACCAGCTCTGGTGTAAGAGAAAAGGATTTTTTAAAAATTTTCTTAATCGTGTCTTCAACACTCCTCCAGAACACTTTGATTTTATCACAAAGCCACCAAATGTGGGACATGGTTCCTGATTCCGCCATACACCTCCAGCATTCATCCGTGGGTGTAAGTCTTATGCTATGAAGAAAGCTAGGAGTTCTATACCACCGTGAAATAATCTTGTACGAGTTTTCTTGTAAGCGGGAAAACCCGTGTGAATGTCTAAGGATAAAATTAACGTCCTCGTCAGTCAAGGATATTTTAAGCTCTTTTTCCCACAAACGAAGAAAGTAAGGTCGGGTATGAGAGGTGTCTAAAATTAATTTAGAGTATAGTTGAGACAATATCTTGGTCCGGGGGGAGGAGAGTAAGGTATAGTTTTCTACCCAGGTTGGGTCTGGAAGAGTTGCATAGAGTTTCTTAAATTTCCTACATGTGAGAGTGATGTCCATGTCAACAAGGTCTGACCTACTGTGTCTAGGGATGCAACCTAAAGTATTCTGAAGGAATTCAGATATGTCTGTGGCTTTACTTAGTTCAGAAATTTTAATACTGGAAAGGCTAAACCAAGCTTTGTGAGTTCCACCCATTCTGGGATTAAGAAAAGCCGGCAGAACCGATAAGGGGGCTAATGGGGATAATAGGTTAGCCGAGAGATTTAAGTCATCCGATCTTCCACAGTATTGTAGCATACAACGAGTGATGTCACTAAGTATCTTACTTTTGCTAAGTGTATGGGCTTTAACCCATAGAAGATGTATATTTTCTTCTCCTAATAAAGCCTTTTCTAAGTCAGCATATAAAGCAATGTTATTGAATCTAGTTAAGTCCATCCACCTTTCTAGCTGGATGGCATGTAAATAGGTTTTAACATCAGGCAGTGATAAACCTCCATTTGTTCTTTTCCTTATGATAAGGGGATAAGCCAACCGTGATCTTTTGTTTTGCCAAAGGTATGTGGTAAATAGGCTACGAAGATCTGAGAGAAACTTGTTTGAAAGCGGGATAGGGAGACATGTTAAAGTGTACAGTATTTGAGGTAATACATAAGTGGCTAGTAGATTTTTCCTGCCAATCCAGGACAGAAAAGGGAGTTTGACTGAATTCAGGAAAGTTTTAACTTTAGAGAAAAGTGGAACATAATTAAGCCTAAAAGGTTTTTTGCGTTTGCTGGTAACATGATGCCTAAGTGTTTGATAGCCTCCCTTGGCCACTGAAAGGAAGTACGAGATTAAATCTCTTCCATATGTTGAGTGTTGCCAGAAATATTTAATATCTCTGATTTATCATAGTTTACCTTAAAGTTTGAAATATCCCCATATTCCGTTAAGATCTTCAGGATTTCCGGGATAGCTTCTTTGGGGTTGGTTATAAATAATAACAAATCGTCAGCAAAAGCTGCTAAAGAGTGGGTTCTCCCCTTGACGTGTAAACCTCTGATAACCAAAGAAGACCTGATCTTATGCAAGAGCAATTCTAGGGTTAATATGAATAAGGTCGGGGACAGGGGGCAGCCCTGTCTCGTCCCATTCAAAATATTAAATGGGGGAGACAGCACACCATTAACCAAAACTCTAGCTGATGGGCCACGGTACAATGAGAAAATTGCATCTATGAGCTCAGGTGGGAAGCCGAAGTGCCTGTGGGGGCTCATTTTTTGCGGTATGAGAGGATGGTTTTATTGGCACAATTTTGGGGGCTATATGACTTTTTGATCGCTTGCTATTAAACTTTTTATTATGTAAGGTAAGAAAAAAAAATCTTTTTTTGCACCTTTATTTTTTTTTTCTGGACCGTGTTAATCTGGGGGGTTAGGTCATGGGGTATTTTTATAGAGGAGATTATTACTGACGTGGCGATACCTAATATGTCTATTTTTTTGGGTGTCTCAAGTCTGAGAACCAGTTTTTATCCGATGTTAGTGCTAAATTATCCCAATTTTATCCCAAATTATCCCAATTTTATCCCAATTTAGTACTCCATGGAAGTGTGACACTCCCCGAAGCAACCAATAATGCAGAGGCCCAGATGATCAGGGCACGTGTCACATTGAGTTGTGGTATCCTTCCGTATCCCCCCCTGTGACACACTCTGCACCTTTTTTGGGGTTCGTCCCTTCTTTCCAGTATGGGGGACCACACCGAAAAAGTGTTGGCCAGGGACGATCCGGGCACCTACAGTTCCCGAGGTACTCCGGCCTGCTCTTTCCCGGTCCGAAAAGATCAGGGCCTTGAGGACTGCCTCATAGAACTGGAGGAATGTCCCTGTGTTGCCAGCGCTCTGGGACAGCACAAAAGAGTTGTACATGGCAACCTGTACCAAGTAGACCGCAACTTTTTTGTACAATGCCCGGGTTTTGTAAATGGCGTTATATGGCTTGAGGACTTGATCAGAGATATCAACTCCTCCCATATACAGATTGTAGTCGACGATACAATCGAGCTTGAGGACCGTTACCGCGGTACCTCGCACAGGGACAGGGGTGATGCCGTTACCATGAATTGTGGACAGCATAAGGACATCCCTCTTGTCCTTATACCTGACCAGCAACAGGTTTCCAGTGGTAAGGGCACGGTTTTCTCACCCCTGGGGATAGGTACCTGAAGGGGGAGGGCAGGGAGGCCGCGTTGATTTTTCCGCACGGTCCCACAAGCGGACGTGGATCTGGCGGCAAGGGACTGGAACAAGGGGATACTGGTATAAAAGCTATCCACGCAAAGGTGGTAACCCTTATCTAGCAGTGGGTACATAAGGTCCCACACAAGTTTCCCGGTAACACCCAGAGTGGGGGGACATTCTGGGGGTTGAATCCGGGAATCCCGCCCCTCGTATACACAAAATTTGTAAGTGTACCCTGAGGAACTATCACAAATTTTGTATAGCTTCACGCCATACCTCGCCCGCTTGGAGGGCACATACTGGTGGAAAATGAGTCTCCCGTTGAACGCAATGAGAGACTCATCAACCGCTACCTCCCTTCCAGGTACATAGGCCTCCATGAATTTGGCCCCAAAGTGATCGATGACCGGCCGTATCTTATACTGACGGTCGTGGGCAGGATCACCTCGGGGGGGACATGCTGCATTATCAGAATAATGCAGACATTTCCGGATGGCTTCAAACCGGGAGCGTGTCATGGCCGTACTGTAAAGTGGGGTCTGGTATAGGACGTCCCCACTCCAGTAACGCCTGACACTGGGTTTCTTGACCAGGCCCATATGCAGCACAAGGCCCCAAAATGCCACCGGGCCTGGCCAAAAAGGAGCCCGGGTGTTGAGCAACGAACTGTTGGGCGTACAGGTTCGTCTGCTCCACCATCAGATTTACCAGTAGGTCACTGAAAAAATGACAAAAAATGTCATATTCAGTGTAGCTCACTGTGGAAATCTGGATTCCTGATTGCCCTACATAATCAGGAATCACGGTCTCGTATCGCTCTGGGCTACACCAGACTAGTTCACAGGCAGGGTGCTCTGGTGGATTTAACTGTTGGGCCGGAAAACTAGTATGAGCCCCAGTGCGGCTCGTACTAGGCTGGGCCACAGGGTCCCTAACATGGCGGTCCCCTTGTTCTGTCTGGCGGCGTCTTGGGGGCTCATCATCATCTCTAGATGATGAGGAGGACGCGGATGACAACAGGAATGTGGGGTCATCATCGTCCTCACTGGGACTCTCGGAGTAGGAGGCAAACTGGGCGTATGCCTTCTCGGCCGAGAACATCCGGGGGGCCATAGGGGAGTGTGTGTCTGCGTGTGTATGTGCGTGCGGGTAAATCTTTATTTGGTGTGCTTATGTGTGGGGGCACGGGTGTTCGCGAACTCACCCTAAAACTAACAGAAAAAATCAAATAAAAATAAAAAAGGGCAAAACATATATATTTTTTTAATTAAAACCGCTGATCAACCGTCCGAAGTGGATCAGCGGTGGGGTGTGCGATTCGCTAACATTGGCCAGACGCTAAGAGTGCCGGCCACAGTCAGCGTACACAAAAAAATAAAAATAAAATACAAAATCCTGCACCCCTGGGGGAGGTCTAGGGTCACACAGCTGTGCTGTGGACCCCAGACATCCTAACATAGGGTGATCCAATCAAGGTTTGTCCAACTAACTCTCCCTTTATTTTCCCTACCTAACCCAAACTTTCCCTATGCTTTCCCTATGTACCTGCGGTTCAGATGGGGGGTGCTGGGGCACAGATCGGGTCCTGGGGGGCGCAGATGGGGTGATGCTGGCACCGATGGACACTGACGTGTAGGCAGCTCCTCTCTCCTCTGGCTCCGGAACACAAAAGGAGGAGGAGAGGAGCGCTTGCAACTTTTGAATCTGCCGCCGTCCCGCCCACCAACCAATCAGAGGCGATCCTGAGAGGTGATGTCCCCATCACCTCTCAGGATCGCAGGATAATGATTGGTGGGGTAAAATCACACCACCATCACCATCCTGTTCCGGGTTATCGGGTCTTCAGAGACCCGAATAACCCGGAAACGCTGAAAACCTAGGTCTGAATAGACCTGCAGTTTTCTGCCGACATGGGGGGGGGGGGTCACAGGACCCCCCGGCGCATTTAGCCTAGGTGCCTGCTCAATGATTTGAGCAGGTACCAGGTTCCGATCATCGCCCGCTGGGCGGCGGTGATCGGAACCATACATGATGTACCGGTGCGTCATGTGTCCTTAAGTACCAGGACATCATGACGTACCGTTATGTCATGTGTCCTTAAGAGGTAAAGGTCCATAAATTGTGGATCCGCAAAACATGGATACCAGCCATGTGCGTTCTGCATTTTGAGGAACAGAAGGTCTGACTCTCAATAGACCAGTCCTATCATTGTTAATGATATAGACAATAATAGGACATGTTCTATTTCATTTTGAGAGGCTGCGGAACGAAGGCACGGATGCGGACAGCACACAAAGTACATCAGAGAGCCTGGCTCAGTATTTTTAAGATCAGTGATGCACATCTATCATGGTTGTTCATATTATCTGAGCTGCAGCCAGTGACATTGTGGCTGCAGTGGTTACATTCTGTATACCACTTCAGCCAAAAATGTGCCTCAGTGGTGTACTAATGTTGGTGACTGGTTGCACCAGTATATGGAACATCACCTCTGAGGGCATTGATTGGCTGCTTTGGCATACAGAACATTGCATCTGCAGCCACAATAATACATCACTGGCTACTGCCTGATGAAGCATAACTGGTTAAAGGGGTTGTCCAAGTTATATTTATTGATGACCTATCCTCAGGATAGGTCATCAATATCAGATCGGCGGGGGTCCGACACCCGACACCCCCTCCGATTAGCTATTTGAAGAGAAGGCGTGCACGGTGTCAGCGCTGCCTCCTCTTCACTGTTTACCTTCTAGCCGTTGCATTTGCAGTGGTGAGCAGGTGTAATTACACCCAAGCCATCCCATTCATTTCAATATGAAGGCTTGGGTGTAATTACACCTGCTCACCACTGCAGATGCAACTGGCTAGAAGGTAAACAGTGAAGAGGAGGCAGCGCTGACACCGTGTCGGACCCCCGCCGATCTGATATTGATCCTGAGGATAGGTCATCAATAAATATAACTTGGACAACCCCTTTAAGAGTGACTGGAAAGGTGAGTGTAAATGTTTTTTTTTTATTATTTTATTTTGGCCCAGACAGTTTGCATAGAAAAATAAACTGGAACACCCAATAATTCATGGCCAAGTTCTCAGAAGCCCAAACATTACCATTCATCTTATGCAGCTACTTCACTGAGAAAGGTTGAAACATTTAATGTAATATATGTACCAAGACATCTTATGATTTTATCGTATTAGACGCTGGAAAACTTTGCCTAATAATAAATACTGGATTCCTAACTTCAAATGAACTTTAGTGCTATAGATTTAATTAATTCTGTGTCTATTTTAGGCTGGTTTTATATACAGAAATTTAAATGCTTCCATGATTTTTTGTTTGAGTTTTTTCTAAAATCATGCTGTGCCCCTATATTACTTTAAAGCCTTCAGCAAAATACATAGAATATAGAGCTTCTTGTACAGTTTTTTTTTTGTAGTCAATGGTTGCCATTTAGTGGTCACTCTTTTTTCAAATTCTAGAATGCACTAATAGTGATGGACGAACATCTGCCGGGACGGTTCGCGAACGCAATCAAATGTTTGCGAACCGCAAGTTTATGGCAGGCGAACCTGAAAAAGCTTCAGCTCATATTTGCAGCCATTAAATACTTAGTAGAAGTGCACAAATAGTCTCACAACATGGACTGTGACATACTAAAGGGGGATCAATGACAAAAATTCCAACAAAAAATATGTATCTTAATCAGGGGACTTAAAGGGAAATTCTCTGAACTGTGCCCTGTCGGAGCCTAGAACAATTTTATTTTAGGCCACGGGATTACAGGCCATAAAAATTAGGCATTCACCTGACATAAAAGAAATTCTGATTATGTGGCTCGAGGTACATTATGCGGTCAATGGATATTAATTTTACTGCAGGCCAGTACAAATTCAGGTCAAATACATATGTCATTGGATATCAATTTTACAGGATTCCAGTGGACTACAGGCCACAAAAATTATGCATTCAGCGTACAGAAAAGAAGAAGTAAGTATGTGGATGGAGGTAGATTACATGGTCATTGGACATTAATTTTACAGCAGGCCAGTGGACTACAGGCCCCAAAAATTCTACATTCAGCGTACAGAAAAGAACAAGTAATTATGTCGCTGGAGGTAGATTACATGGTCATTGGATATCAATTTTACAGCAGGCTAGTGGACTACAGGCCACAAAATTATGCATTCAGAGTACAGAAAATAACAAGTAAGTATGTGGCTGGAAGTAGATTACACAGTCATCGGATATTAATTTTACAGCAAGCCAGAGTACTACAGGCCCCAAAAATTATGCATTCAGCGTACAAAAAATAACAAGTAAGTATGTGGCTGGAGGTAGATTACACGGTCATTGGATATCAATTTTACAGCAGGCCAGTGGACTACAGGCCCCAAAACTTATGCATTTAGCATACAGAAAAGAACAAGTAAGTATGTGGCTGGAGGTAGATTACACGGTCATTGGATATCAATTTTACAGCAGGCCAGTGGACTACAGGCCCCAAAACTTATGCATTTAGCATACAGAAAAGAACAAGTAAGTATGTGGCTGGAGGTAGATTACGCGGTCATTGGATATCAATTTTACAGCAGGCCAGTGGACTACAGGCCCCAAAAATTATGCATTCAGAGTACAGAAAAGAACAAGTAAGTATGTGGCTGGAGGTAGATTACGCGGTCATTGGATATCAATTTTACAGCAGGCCAGTGGACTACAGGCCCCAAAAATTATGCATTCACTTTAAAGAAAAGATCAAGTGATTATGTGGCTGGAGGTCTTTTAAATGGTCAATGGGTATCAATTTTACTGAAAGACATTACAAATACAGGTCAAACACATAAAATTAAATTAAAAAAATGGCTTACACAATCCCCCCTAATGATAATAGTTGAAACACGTGGTCGTCACAGGTGTTGAATTCCTCTGAGGCCCAAAACATTAGGCATTCAACAGACATAAAAGGCCTTTTATGCCGCTGCATTTACCTAAGACAGGGACCATTATTTGCTCTAGGTGGTTGCGTATATTTGTAGGCTGTCATGAAGAAATTTATTTAAACGTGGTCTTTGACTCGTCACATGTGATGAATTTAGAAATGTGAGGTAGTCCACACTGTCATGAGCAAGGCAAGTGCTCAAGTGTGTCGAGGGGCAAGCCAAGAATTCGATGGCAAATTGTGCTAGCTCTGGCCACAGGTCAAGCCTACACACCCAGTAGTCCAGGGGTTCCTCACTTCTCAGAGCGTCCACATTGGCTGTTAACCTGATGTAGTCTGACACCTGTCGGTCTAGGCGTTACCTGAGGCTGCATTCTGAGGGTGGCTGTCGATGGGTTGGCTGCGAGAATGATCTCATCCGAAGTGAGTTAACACATTTTCAAACCACCCTCTTCTTGCATGCGCTGTTGGATGAGTGGAAATTCCTCTGCCAGCACCCGCAAAAGCAGAATGCAGCATTTCTCGAAGCAA
Organism: Bufo gargarizans; assembly: GCF_014858855.1. Classification (NCBI taxonomy): domain Eukaryota; kingdom Metazoa; phylum Chordata; class Amphibia; order Anura; family Bufonidae; genus Bufo; species Bufo gargarizans. The sequence goes on along the minus strand of NC_058083.1, from coordinate 135,237,085 downwards.
GGCCTGGAAATGCTGCATTCTGACAGCCCTCTGTGATGCTGATAACATGTCTGCCATTTTGTTTGTACCGGGAGTCTACGGTAAGTACGTTGCCACCCTGTACTGGTCCGTGCCTTTATGCTTTTTATACAGGGATCCCTCTTTAAACACTGGAGCATGAAGGCCCCCATTTGCACTAAACTGGAAGCAGTGGAGTGGCCTGGCTCCAGTTCATCGTCCAGGATAATGCTGTCATCGGTCTCCTCCCCCCAGCCATGAACAACACCAGGGATCCCAGAAAAGTTTAAAGCATGCTCGTCTTGCTCCTCCTCCGCCCCGGCACCATCCTCCTCTGACTCCTCTTCAGACTATTGTTGACTTGTCTCAGATGGAGTTTCCCCCACCCCCTGAGAATTCATCCAGCATTGCGACTTCCTCATCTTCCTGCTCCTGCTCCTCGATGGCTTGATCAGTGTCACAATGCAATGCACACTTCAGAAAGAAGGCGTAAGGTACGATGTCACTCTGATGGCGCCCTTGCTGCGACTGACCAGTTTGGTGATCTTATCAAATGGCCGCAGAAGTCTGTATGCATCGCACATGAGCAGCCACTGGCGCGGTGGAAAAAAAACCAAGCTCCCCAGAACCTGTCCTGCCGCTGAGTTCGTTCCTGTTCTCGTTAACTGCACATTTGGCTGGAGCAGCCTATCAAGCATATACAAGGTGGAGTGTCAGCGCGTCTGGCAGTCACAAATCAGACATCTGACGGGCAGGTGGTGTCACCACTGAACGTCAGTAAGGCGAGCCATAGCCGTGTAAGATCTTCTAAAATGGCCAGAGATTTTCCTGGCCTGCTGAAAGATGTTCTGGACCCTGAGGTATTTGGCAACGAATCACTGCACGACTACGTTCAGGACGTGTGCCATGCATGGCACTTGTGTCATTTTGCCCTGTTTCAGCGTGCTCAGCAGATTGGCACCAGTGTCGCACACCACTTTACCAACTGTCAAATTGAGCTGGGTTAGCCACTGATCGGCCTGTGACCGCAAAGCTGAAAGGAGTGCAGGACCGTTGTGGCTCTTGGCTTCCTGGCACAACAGCCGCAGCACAGCATGGCATTGTCTCACCTGGAATGTCAAATAGGTTCTGGGGAGCTTGGGGGGGCAGCAGAAGAGGCGGTAGCAGTGGAAAAGGAGGATTCAGCCCAGGAGGAGATGGAGGTTGTAGTAGGAGGAGGAGGAGAAGAGGCAGGACCTGCATGCAATCTGTGGCAGCAACACCAAATCCAGATGGGTGCCACGGGATGCATGCTTGACGGCCATCAGAAGGTTCACTCAGTGGGCAGTAAAAGCTATGTACCTTTCCTGCCCATGTTTGCTAGACCACGTGTCTGTGGTCAGATGTATCTTGCTACCGACACTGTGTGCCATAGATACAAAGGTGTCTTTGGGGGTGCACACAGCAGAGAGTGAAGAGAGTGCAGATTGAGAGGATAAGGAGGGTGCAAAAGCGGAAGGCTGAGTGAGCCACTCAACCAACTCTGGTGCATCCTTTGTTGTAATGGCACACACCTTCTGCAACTTCCCACTTAAGCTCCTGCCTCAATCACTTTTTTGGGGGGCAACTGGTATATCTCACTAGTAGAAATTAGTTGTTCCAATAGCGTATATTCACACCCTTCAGTAAGTCACACCTATCGACAGTACACTTATACCAGTCCTTAAAAGGACTATTGTGGCCCTATTAGCTAATGTTTTGTGTCCCTAACAGTCTGTTCCTGCTCCACACAGCAACCTCTCCCTACACTGGCAAAAGACTGAATATAAGATGGCAGCCAGATCGAGTATGTCCATGTGCTGAAACGTCTCAATTGGCTGTCCTGTACCACCTGATAGATGTGTCATGGGTCAAAGTTCTTCATAATGTAAAATATGGCGCCGGCGGACATCACCATATTTTCGCCTGTTAGGAAAACAGCGAATGAGCAAAGTTCGCCTGCGAAACGACCGCCGGGCGAATCACAAGGCCATCTCTATGCTCTAATTATAGTGCTTTTTTAGGACTTAAAAAACATCAGATAAAAACAAATTTACAAACCACCAAAAAATACGCCTTTATAACAGTTTGAAATACCCTGCATTTTAAAATGCTTAAACGGAACCTGTCACCTCTACTATGCTACCCTCACTGAGCGTTTCTAAATGTTTATTGTGTTATCCTAAACATATAATTTACACTTTTAATTTCAGTTGCAGACGAAAACAGTAAGTATTATGCATTTTTGTACTTCCCGCCTTTTATTCAAATTAACATAAAAGAGTCATATCTTACTTGTGTGACCAGAGAAGAGTCATATTTTCAAGCTCTGACTCATCTCAGGTTAATTTGCATATGTATCAAATAGTTTTTTTTTTTTTTTTTTACACAATAAAAGCACACAGAGCTATGGGGACTGGGTATTGCAGATGTGCTAGCGGCCATCTAGCAACCCATGTCCTCAGCTCTATACACAAAATCTAGGTGACAGGTTCCCTTTAATTGTGTAAATAAGGAATTTGGCTGAACCCACAAATGTAGTTTTTGGTGATAAGGAGAGGAGGAATATGTATTTCCTTCATAGTATTACTACTTTTTGAATCCACTTTTGACATTGGCTTAACAAACTAGTACAAAAATTGCATGTGTGATTCCAGCTTCAAGCCTGATAAAGTTTTTATGAATCCAGTTAAAAAAAAAATCTTAAATCCTTTTAGTTTTTCTTAGTTTAGCACTTGTTAAAATAAGTAGATAAACACTAGAAGGAATGTGGCCTTGTACTTAACTTTATCCTATTAAGATTTGTCCCTGATCATGGTATAAAAATCGACACTGTAAATTAAACTAAGCTTTCAACAACTCTTTGTATATATATATAACTAGCTGAAGGACCCGGCTTCGCTCTGGTATACAGGGAGTGCAGAATTATTAGGCAAATGAGTATTTTGACCACATCATCCTCTTTATGCATGTTGTCTTACTCCAAGCTGTATAGGCTCGAAAGCCTACTACCAATTAAGCATATTAGGTGATGTGCATCTCTGTAATGAGAAGGGGTGTGGTCTAATGACATCAACACCCTATATCAGGTGTGCATAATTATTAGGCAACTTCCTTTCCTTTGGCAAAATGGGTCAAAAGAAGGACTTGACAGGCTCAGAAAAGTCAAAAATAGTGAGATATCTTGCAGAGGGATGCAGCACTCTTAAAATTGCAAAGCTTCTGAAGCGTGATCATCAAACAATCAAGCGTTTCATTCAAAATAGTCAACAGGGTCGCAAGAAGCGTGTGGAAAAGCCAAGGCGCAAAATAACTGCCCATGAACTGAGAAAAGTCAAGCGTGCAGCTGCCAAGATGCCACTTGCCACCAGTTTGGCCATATTTCAGAGCTGCAACATCACTGGAGTGCCCAAAAGCACAAGGTGTGCAATACTCAGAGACATGGCCAAGGTAAGAAAGGCTGAAAGACGACCACCACTGAACAAGACACACAAGCTGAAACGTCAAGACTGGGCCAAGAAATATCTCAAGACTGATTTTTCTAAGGTTTTATGGACTGATGAAATGAGAGTGAGTCTTGATGGGCCAGATGGATGGGCCCGTGGCTGAATTGGTAAAGGGCAGAGAGCTCCAGTCCGACTCAGACGCCAGCAAGGTGGAGGTGGAGTATTGGTTTGGGCTGGTATCATCAAAGATAAGCTTGTGGGGCCTTTTTGGGTTGAGGATGGAGTCAAGCTCAACTCCCAGTCCTACTGCCAGTTTCTGGAAGACACCTTCTTCAAGCAGTGGTACAGGAAGAAGTCTGCATCCTTCAAGAAAAACATGATTTTCATGCAGGACAATGCTCCATCACACGCGTCCAAGTACTCCACAGCGTGGCTGGCAAGAAAGGGTATAAAAGAAGAAAATCTAATGACATGGCCTCCTTGTTCACCTGATTTGAACCCCATTGAGAACCTGTGGTCCATCATCAAATGTGAGATTTACAAGGAGGGAAAACAGTACACCTCTCTGAACAGTGTCTGGGAGGCTGTGGTTGCTGCTCCACGCAATGTTGATGGTGAACAGATCAAAACACTGACAGAATCCATGGATGGCAGGCTTTTGAGTGTCCTTGCAAAGAAAGGTGGCTATATTGGTCACTGATTTGTTTTTGTTTTGTTTTTGAATGTCAGAAATGTATATTTGTGAATGTTGAGATGTTATATTGGTTTCACTGGTAAAAATAAATAATTGAAATGGGTATATATTTGTTTTTTGTTAAGTTGCCTAATAATTATGCACAGCAATAGACACCTGCACACACAGATATCCCCCTAAAATAGCTAAAACTAAAAACAAACTAAAAACTACTTCCAAAAATATTCAGCTTTAATATTAATGAGTTTTTTGGGTTCATTGAGAACATGGTTGTTGTTCAATAATAGAATTAATCCTCAAAAATACAACTTGCCTAATAATTCTGCACTCTCTGTATTTAATCTATTTAATTTAATGTTTGTGTGTTTCATTAAAAGATACCAACACTATCCACTATAACAGTGACACCTACAGCACCCCGCCCCCAAAACAGTGACCTCCACAGCCCCCACCCCTTAACACTGACCACCCCCACAGTGCCCGTCCCCTAAAATTGGATCTCCACAGCAACCCACCCCCTTAAATTTGACCTTTATAGCAGCCTTCCCCTTTAACAGTGACTTTCACAGCAACGGTGACCTCCACAGTTGTGGGAGTTGTAGTTTTTACAACAGCTGGGAGGGCGCAGTTTGAGGATGCCTGCTCTAAAGGAGCAGAGACCAGTATGAATGAGGGACAGTCAGAAGGGGCCTATAGTCTGGCACTAGGAAGATAATAAACACTGTGATCATTGTGCCTGCTAGGAGGGCAGAGATGCCAGAGGGCATGGACCACGTGCATTATATAAATGGAGAAGTAAATTTACAAACAGCTTTCGGTTCTTGGCTTATGCCATTCCACAGTAAGATATGAATGTTTTATCTACTGCTGTTTTTCTATTCTTTGATATGGGTTACACTTCAAAAGGACAAACTTGCTTTTGCTTATCTCCAGGAAGCTGTGATGCTAATTTATCAAGAAGTGATTTATATGCTTTCTAGAGTCCACTTTAATTTGATGCACTTTGTAAGTGCTGTCCTAAGATGTCCTTCTTCTTTTAAAGATAAGCTGATAAAATAGTTCTAAATATGTCATTGCTTGTGAAGGCACTTTGAACAGATTAAAAGAAATAAGAATCCGGAGAAGCATTTAAGAGATATAAAGAACGCTTTATTCTTTAGTCCCCTACTTTATATACAACCCAAGACACCTGTTTCAGACTTTTGTTAACCTAACATTAGTCATGTAAATCTCCTAGAGCGTTTTTATGTCCTTCACAGCCAGAGATGAAGACTTCAAAATTGTCTATTGATTGTAGATAGAGCTAGTTTATTTGAACTGTTATTGACAATGGAATGAAATGATTACTGGAATCTAAGTAAATAGATTTAGGGAATGTAGTCAGAATAGGGCTTTAAAATGTAATTTGAAAAAAAAAAATCTCTGTTTTTGAAGCCATGCTTCATCAATTTTTGTTTTAAAGGATGTTTGAGAAGTTAAAAGAAATATGGAAGTAAAACTGGCTCATATTACTAAACGCCTTGGAAATATATGGTGTAATTTACATACTTTAAACTAGGACAATAGTAAACCATCCTATTTCAATTCCATCATATGTAATTCACTTATATTTAAATGGGAGATTGTCACCAAGACAATTACTGTTAAACCAGGCACAATAGGGGACATTTATCAAGACTGACGTTCCCATACGCCACTCTTTATCACCAGTACAATGGGGTAAGATGCTCATAATTTATTAAGAGGCAGATGCCTTTTGATAAATTAGTCATTTCTCTGGCACTCAGGGGCTGGCAAAGACTTGAGCACCACTTTCTGTTGCAATTTATAGTAAATCCGGCAGGCTGCAGGAAGCCCTAACCCCTAGCTCTAAGCCCCGCAACTTTTCTTGCCACTTTAGAAACATGTCAAGAAGTTAAAAATGTCGTCTGCTGTGCGCTACTATGGTGCTACTGTGCTGTGTAACTTTTTTTATGCCACAATTAGAGATGAGCAAACTTTTTAAAAATTTGATTCGGCCGATTCGTCAAATTTTTGCAAAAGAATTTGGTTCGATCTGAATTTATTCGCTGCAAATTGCGTAAAAAAACTGGCTGCACAGAGCCTTTATAGTGCCCTGCCGCAACTACTATTATAGTAATTGCGGACGGTTCCCCTTCTAACCGCAGGACTATGAACAATCGCATACAGGCTGCGGTAAAGGAAGAGGCGGCAGTGATCCCATGCTGTCCAGCAATTAAGTGATGCAGCCAGGCTCTGCATAACAGCCCCGCCCAGTCTCTCTGATTCAGAAGCGCCCCCCTACCAATGCTCCGACCCCGGCTGCCATGACAACAGGATTGTTTAACGGCAGAGAGAGAAGTCCTCACCTGAGAAAACGAGTTCCGGGGAACAGTGGCCGAAATGGGGGTCAGAGGTGAGCGCCCTGCCGGCTGTATACAGTATAACGCTGCCCAGTGAAGTGCACACTGCTACTGAATAATGCTGATTGCAGTCACTTCTGTTTTATGTATATATATATATAGTAAACACACACATACATATGGCTTGTTTAACATATCAGTGTATTTTCTGTGCCCCCAGTATGGGACACACATGTAATGTCTTCTTCAACCCTCTTTCCCTCCTGAGGTTCTGCCCGGTCACCCATATATGAGCCCCAAGCCGGGGGGCCGCTTTCTCTCAGCTTTTTACTTCAGGGCAAGGAGGAGAGCGACCTGTAGACCACATCTCTAAAATGGCCGGTCTGGTGTCTAATGGTTAGTGCCCACCAAAAGTGATCCATGGAAGGGCAAACATTGCGGCAGGGACACGCCCCGAGGCTCATCAGTGTACCTGGGGAGCAGGTATCCCATCATCTCCAATTCCAGAAAAGAGCTACTGCCGGCTGTGATCCCCATGTGGACGTGACACATGGTACAGACAGGTCCCCCCGCTTCTTGTCGGCGATGGCGGAATTCTGTAATGGCAGTGGCTTTTGCAGCTGGATAATGCACCCTGTTACATGGTGTGACCGTCACACTATTCAAATGGGGATACGGGACCCCACCTGCGGACAGGTGGTAGGTTGGTATTTTGGGACAACCCTCTCCCCCCAAATGCACATTTCTCCAGTCCAACTGTCCAAACAGAACCAGGGCAGGCTAGTATACTGGCACTGGGATGGGTGAGATGGTGCCTGGCATGGATCTGATCCAGTTTAATCAACCAACCTACCAGTAACTGGTTGGTTGATTAAACTGGTACATGATCCATCCCAGTCTGGTAGGTTGGTTGATTAAACTGGATCGGATCTATCCCAGGCACCATTTCGCCCGTGCCAGTGTACTAGCCCGCTCTGGTTCTGTTTGGAGTCAGTAGGACTGGAGAAATGTGCATTTGGGAGGAGGGTGGGGGTGGAAAGTGTGCTGCCATGATGGGGGGGGGGGGGATAATGTGACACGAAGGGGGTGATGACGTGACTTGTGGGGGGGGGGCCCTTATTGTTTTCCTCCCCAGGGCCCCATTTCACCTAGAACCGGCCCTGTGGTGTAGAACACTGTGCCTTGCAGTAACATGCATAGGAAGTCTGGTAGTGAAATAATACTGTGAGTCAGTATGACATGCAGATGACAGGCATCACTCTTAAAATCGCTGCACACTTCACTTATTTGGGCAGTCATGGGGCCAAAACGGGCCATATAACTCAAATATGAACTCAGCCTTACAGGTCTATGTAGGCGCCAAGACGAAGCACACTCCTTTTGCACCTTTGTCAGCTGAATCCACATAGATGTCTACAGAACCTGTTCTATTAAATGCTTATACAAGTAGAGCCCCCTGACAGAGTGAAGAGGGTGTCAGCAGTAAGTTTGTGTTGACGTCACTGATTATTTTGCCCTTCCACTGATCCGTCAGAACAATAACCCCCCAAAAATGGATCCTGTCTGTTGAGCATCCATCTTCACTCGGTAAGCATTTGGTCAGTAATGCATCAGTATTGCTAATGCCCCCCCCCCCCCCAAAAAAAGGACTGGATCCAAAACAGAGATGACACAAGAATGGAATATTTGCATGTATTCTGTTTTGTACCCACTCCTGCTTTTAGCTACCAAATGTCAAGCCAATTCTGATATGATCATACAGGACTTACAGTTGCTACGCAGATAGGATTCGTCGTGCGTCTCATTTTTCTTTCCTTCTGACAAATCAGAAGAAGGGTTAAATAAATGATAATGTCAGCTAGGCCAAAAAGCAAAATAGTGGCCCAGTCATGAAGTGGGGATGGTGGGAACAGCGTGAGAAATCCACATAGTGGGCCCTATGACATAGTGGTGATGTGGAAGCAGCATGAGGAGACCACCAAGTGGCCCAATGACAGGGTCTGGAGGTGGCGGCAGCATCAGGAGGAGGTCACAGAGTGGCACAATGACAGTATGCAGGTGGCGGCAGCATCAGGAGGCCGCAGAGTGGCACAATGACATAGGGTGAAGGTAGCGGCAGCAGCATCAGGAGGAGGCCACAGAGTGGTCAATGACAGTGTGGAGGTGGCAGAAGCAGCACACAGAGTGGCAAGGTGACATAGTATGGAGGTGACAGAAGCATCAGGAGACCACAGAGTGGCAAGGTGACATAGTGCGGAGATGGCATCAGCATCAGGAGACCACAGAGTGACTTAGTGACTGAGTGGGGAGGTGGCAGCAGCATCAGGAGATCAGTCTCTTTGTCAAAGTGCTGGTGTGGCACCATGGATGATCTAGTCTGATGCATCAGGCAATAGTAGGTGGAATTCCTCGCTGATCCATGCCTGATTCATCTTTACAAAGGTCAGTCTATCTACATATTTGGCGGACAGGCAAGTTCTTTTTGTGGTAACTATGGCCCTCGCTGCATTAAACACCCACTCTAATGCCACACTACTGGCCGGGCAGGACTGCTTTTCCAGGGCAAACTCTAGGCCCAAAGCCTGCAGCAGCGTATACAAATCATCATCGCAAGTCAGCGCAGAGCATTGCATCACAGCAAGAAAAGACACGTCTCCTTTAAGACTGACATTTGTTGCTGCTCTTAGGAATAAGATCAGAGCTTTACTTTTATAACTTACCATTGCACATAGGTTTTGGTATAAAGAGACATTTTCATGTGCAGTAATAAAAGACAAAGAACAGTTTGTAATACACAGACTCTATTGCATTTAAAGTGAAAGTCATTAATTGCCAGCATCTATTGCTAATGCATTTAATTAAAGTGAACATAATTTATTTCTGCATTTGTCACTATTGCATTTAAAGTGAAAGGCATCCTAATATCATCATTGATTGTTATAGCATTTAAAGTAAAATGTCTGAGCCTAGTATTACAATGTCATTGTTAGAGGATACATAGATATAGCAGAAGTTGAAGCGCAAGGGAACCTGTCTGAGGTAGAAGAGTCTAATGCAGCATTAGTCTTGCCTCAAACAAATATAGCCCAAACAGATGAACTAAGACGTTCATCACGTGCCAGAAAACCGACCTCAAAGATGCTGGAAAATGTGGAGCAAGAAGCAGCATTAAAAGATAAAAAAGTCCGCCCAGATGTATGATAGGTGGAAATCATACATTAAAGACATTCGGAGAAAGTTAAAGCAAGGAAGTATAAAAAGGAACTTGAGTGATATGGTAGAGAGGGTAGAAGAATCTGAATCAGAACTTATTGCAGCATATGTCAACCTACGGTCGTTTACAACACATTCCCAGGATATTGTAAGGAACATGGACACGTACTGCGGTCACTAAAGATTTGGTAAAGCTCATGAGAGAACTATCATCTGCAGAAAACTATGAAAGTTAAAGCAAGAAGTAGAATGAATGAGCTTTTTATGAGAGACTATGCTAGGTCCTTAGGTGGAACCACAATCTCAAGTGTGACTTCCTTTGCTAGCAGAAGTGCCACCCACATATCAGAGTCCTCAAATACTTCAACTAAAAGAAAGATATTAGCTGAACAACTTGCTGTCAAGAGAGCAGAAATTGAAATGTAAGCTGCCATCGAGGTGCAGCTTCTACTGATGGCTGAAAAGGAAGCTGAAAAGGATGCACAACGCCATCAGATGAAAGCTGAAATGGAAGCACAGCACCAGCAGATGAAAAGTCTGGAAAGGCAGAAAGAAGTTAAGATCATAGAAGCCAGACTCAGATTACACGAGGAGGATATGAGTTAGAGTAGTCATAGGTTCAAATCTGTACTAAGTGAAGAAAAAGACTCCTATTTTCCTTCATTTGCTCAAGAGAATGGAAGGGAATCTCCAGCATATGGTGAAGAAATAAATTATTATCCTTCCATCCCTGCTCAGAAAAACAAAGAGAGGCCTAGTCCAGTGTTAGGAAAAAGGTGTGTGAATTTACCCTCTATCTCTACCAGAAAAGATAAAGAAAGTGACTCATCTAATTCAGAACTAAGTGAGAAAATAGAACCGGATGATTCTATTCCTAGATGTCACAGCAATGCTCAGGAGAGTGTTACAACCATTGTCCCAGCAAGAAAACCGAGATCAGTCCTAGCTAGACTTCCTATTCCGGAACCTACTGTATTTTCAGGAGACATACTGAAGTTCATAGAGTGGAGGACAAGTTTTAAAATAATCATTGAGCATCATTGCTTCAGTCCAGTTGACAAGTTATTCTACCTTCACAGATATGTTGGTGGAGAAGCCAAGGAAGTTCTTGAAGGTAACTTCTATAGAAAAGACGAAGAAGCCTACAAGCAAGCTTGGGAAAAATTGAATGCAAGATATGGTCATCCTTTCTTAGTACAAAGAGCCTTTAGAGAGAAACTAAATAACTGGACTAAAATTGGTTCTAAAGAACACTTCAGACTCCAAAAGTATGGTGAATTCTTGCAAGCATGTAGCAATGTCATCCCACATGTTCAAGGACTAGAAGTACTGGACGACTATCTAGAAAACCACAGGATGCTAGTCTAGCTACCTGAAGAAGTGGCTTCTAGATGGACTTGCTATGTTACTGAACAGTTAGATCTAGGCAAGAATTTCCAAAGTTTTAAAGAGTTCTCTGAGTTTGTTAATAAGGAAGCATGGATAGCATGTAATCCTGTAACAGCATCTTATGTCTTAAAATCCTTAGAAGAAAGGCCTGCAAGAGAGATAAGATGCACAAGAGCAACTAACTTTGCAACCAACGCAGCAGCTAAAGGTCTAGACACCTATGAGAGCAAGTTCAAAGTCACTACTGGGATCAGTAGAGAGACAGAACCAACAAATCTTCAGACTACCTTCAAATGTATGCTCTGTTGAGAGAACCACTCCATACACAAGTGCCAACAATTGAAGAAGTCCCCAAATGAAAAGAAAAGGTTTGTACTTGATAGACAACTGTGTTTTGGATGTCTAAGGAAAGGCCATGTTACTGAGGAGTATAAGAAAAAGACCACATACATCGTTTGCAAAGGACGCCATCCTACACCACTACATGAAGAACGTCCAAAGAAGAATAAATCTACAATACCTAAAGATACTGAAGACGAAAAGAAAGTATCGGTTTTCTCTTGTAGAGTGAGGAAAGGAGAAAGCAATGGCATATCAATGGTTGTACCAGTGTGTATATTAAATCCTAAAAGGAGGAACAAGAAGGTATATGCCTATGTGCTACTGGATGCCCAGAGTGATATCACCTTCATTGATCAAGAAATCTGCAAGAAATTGCAAGTTGCTAAAGAACCAGTGAAGCTTAAACTCTCCACAATGATGGGGAGAGACACAGTAGTGAACAGTCAAAGGGTCAAAGGAGTGAGAGTTAGAGGACTTCATTCAAATTGCACATTAGATCTACCTCTAGCTTATATAAAAGACGGTATACCTCTAGATCGAGATTACATACCTACCTGTGAAACAGCCAATAAATGGGAGCACTTATCTGTCATATCTCATGAAATGTCCCCGCTGAAGGAGTTTGGTGTTGGACTGTTGATAGGCTATGATTGTCCCAAAGCCTTGGTACCACGAAAGGTAATCACAGGAGGAAAGGGTGAACCCTACGCTTTTCAAACTGATCTAGGATAGGGTGTTAGAGGAAAACAGCAGATCGCAAACTCAAGACAGGTGACAGAATTGTGTCATCGAATATCTGTCCACGAGTTACCGACTGTAAGTCCAGCAAAAGTAATCAAGATCCTTGAATCAGACATAAGTTCTAAAGAAAAGAGTGTATCCCAAGAAGACATAAAGTTTGTACACACTCTAAAAGAAAATATTCAGCAGAATCAACAAGGTCATCTTGAAATGCCCTTACCTTTTTGAGAACTACTTTGTCTGTCAAATAACAGAAATCTTGCCCTAGCAAGATTGAAATGTTTGAAGAAAAGGTTGGGAAGAGATCCCAAACTCAAGAATGATTATTTTAAATTCATGGAAGGCATCCTCGAAGAAGGACATGCAGAGAAAGTTAATAACTAACCTAAAGAAGAAGTGTGGTACATCCCACATGAAGGTGTTTACCACTCAAATAAACCAGATAAGATTAGAGTAGTATTTGATTGCTCAGCAAAGTACGATGGTGTTGCATTGAATGATCATCTACTAAAAGGACCAGATTTACAAACACTCTGCCTGAAGTACTCTGTAGATTCAGAAAGTATCCCGTAGCAGTCATGTGTTACTTTGAAAAGATGTTTCACCAGTTTTATGTTAAGAATGAAGCTAGAGACTTCCTGAGGTTCCTATGGTGGGAGGACAGAGATACAGATACAGAGCCAGCAGAAAACAGAATGAAAGAACACTTGTTTGGGGCAGCATCTACTCCAGGTTGCACCAATTATTGTATGAAGTACCTGGCCAATCAGAATGAAAAGGATTGCCCATCAGTAGCACATTTTCTGAAGAAAAACTTTTACAGAAGTCCACAGAATCTGCAATCAAACTAGTGAAAGAAAGCCATGAGTTATGCACAAGAGAAAACCTTCACAAATTTATCTCAAACAACAGAGAGGTATTGGAATCCATCAGTGACTCTGAACGTGCATCAACAATGAAGAATGCAGATCTCAATTATAATCATCTTACAGTTCAAAACGTACTTGGATTGGGATGGAATGTAGAGAATGACAAGTTCTTTGAAGTATCTATTGAAGAGAAAGTTGCAACTAGCCGTACCATTCTTTCCTCAGTGGCTTCAATATTTGATCCATTAGTATTCTTGGCCCCAGTAATCCTCAGAGCAAGATTAATACTATAAGAATTATGCAGACAGAATTTAGGATGGGATGAGCCAATATCTGAAAATTTGATGTCAAGTTGGGAGAGTTGGATAAGAGACTTGCAAAACTTGAGCGAAGTTCGGATACCCAGATGTTTTGTGCCTCATGATTTCGGAGAGTACAAGGAAATAGAACTTCATCACTATTCAGATGCCAGTAGTTATGGTTTTGGTCAGTGCTCCTACGTCAGAGTGATAGGAGAAGAAAAAATACACTGTGCCCTGGTAATGGGGAAGGCCAGAGTTGCACCCACTAGTATTCAAACAATACCAAGACTTGAACTGACAGCAGCTGTTGTTTCAGCATAAGTAAGCAAGTTTCTGAGAGAAGAATTGGAATTCAAAATAGATGAAGAATATTTTTGGACAGACTCACAAGTTGTCCTAGGATACATAAACAACAAAGCTTAAAGATTCCATATCTTTGTCACCAATAGAGTTCAGAAAATTCAGGAAATAACAAATCCAGAACATTGGCATCACATTGACACAAAGCATAACCCAGCAGATCATGCTTCAAGAGGCCTGAATGTAACATAATTGAAAAATTCAAATTGGTTCACAGGTCCAGAGTTCCTTTGGGAAAAGGAAATCATGACCAGTAAAGGTTACACAGAATTGTCTATGGGTGATCCAAAAGTAAAAGTTGTACAAACGTTGAGCACTGCTGCCAAGTGTCAAGATGATATACTTGAAAGACTAGCCAGATGTTCAAAATGGAATACGGTCATAAATATAGTAGCTCAAATTCAACGTTTGGCAAAGGGAATCATAAAGAAGGAATTGTTAATGTAGAAGAAAGAATGAAAGCTGAAGAAGCAGTCATAATACTCATTCAACAGAGATTCTACAGTGAAGAGTTGAAGAGACTTAGTCAAGTACCTAAAAGGCTTCGAAACAACCACCCATTGTACAAGCTTAATATTGTTCTGCAGGATGGTATACTAAATGTGGGAGGGAGACTGAAAAAAGGATTGTTACCTAGCAGAGTGAAGCATCCAGAAATTCTACCCAAAAACTCTACCTTCAAAATATTGATTATTGATCACTACCACAACAAATCCTTGCATCAAGGACGAAGCTTTACCCAAAGCAGTTTGTCAGAAGGTGGTTACTGGATTGTTAAAGGAAGTAAAGTTATAGCAAAGTATATAAGCAAATGTGTAGTCTGCAGAAATGCACGAAGACCTACCGAAGAACAAAGAATGGCAGATTTACCGGCAGATCGTGTAAACCCATCACCACAATTTTTTAAATAGCGGAATGGGTTGCTTTGGCCCATTTATCACCAAACAGAACCAAATGGAGTACAAGAGATATGGACTAATATTTACATGTCTGAGCTCCAGAGCAATTCACCTGGAAATGTTAGAGGATATGGCAACTGAAGCATTCATCAATGCCTTTATATGTTTTATAGCCATTAGAGGTACCATCAGAGAACTTAGATCTGACCAAGGATTTAATTTTGTTGGAGCATAGAATGAATTGAAGAAAGATCTAAAAGAGATGGATAAAGAAAAAGAAACTGAGTATTTGTTAGAGAAAGTGTGATTTTCATATGAATTCTCCACATGCAAGCCATACAGGAGGAGTTTGGGAAAGCTAAATCAGAGCTGTAAGAAATGTGTTAAGTTCAGAGTTGAAAAAGAATGTCGGAAGAATACTTTAGATGATGCTTCACTTAGGACCCTGTTCTATGAAGTAATGTCTAATGTTAATAGTCGTCCACTTACAGTTGATAACATCGACCCAACAAGTTTAGACACTTTAACTCCCTACTTCACCTTAAGTCTTATTACATACAGCAACCACCTGGCAAGTTCACCAAAGAGGATTTTTATGCTAAAAGGAGATGTTGAAGAGTTCAGTATCTATCAGAACAGTTTGGGAATAGAAGGAGGAAAGGGTACTTTGCCATTTACTTCTTATCATAAGATTGGCTAACACCCAGAAGAAATGTAAAAGTTGGTGACATAGTGTTAGTAAAATAAGAAGATTTACCTAGAAGTCAATAGTAATTGGCCAAAGTTCAAAAGGATGAAGACAGATTAGTAAGAATAGTGTTGTTAAAAATAGGAGACTCAAAACTTGACAAAAAGGGAAAAAGTATCACTACTTCACTCAAGTTGGAACATCCTATACAGAAGTTAGTTGTTCTACTTACGAGTGGTAAAATACACTTGGAAGTTGAGAACCTGATGGAAAATTCCTGTTTAAGTCCTACAATTGAGAACATAGAATTATAGGGAATTTTGGTGTGAGTGTAGCTGGCCAGCAAAGACCTGTCCTAGGTTGCTAACATAGCTTATATGTTTTTACAGCTAGACCTGCCAATAACCTAAATATAGTTCCTATGTTTATAAGTTAAAGACAAAGGCAGAGTTATTTACAGTGACTTCATGTTTGGATGTTATATATTGTGTTCACAGAAGCAGAAAAGATAATATGCCTTTAAGATTCATTGTATGGATGTGGGGTAAGCTCAATGACACAGCAGAAACAACAGAAAGCATAGAGTTAAACTGTTGTTGCTTAGCAGGAGTCTTGAGCAATCACAGCCAGCCTCACACACAGCAGGATTTTTTTTACCAAACACAGCCAGCCTCTCACACAGTCTGTGTGGGAAATCCCCATAGCAGGAGCTGCTAAAGTTATTACACCAGAGGAGAGAAGCTGAACAGACATTCACTCCACTAAGAACTATGTTTTATGGAATCAGAGAGGCCAAAATAGGTATTTAAAACAGTTGTATAATGTTCCTACTGTTAGAATAGTAATTAGAACTGTATTCTGCCAGATCTCTGTGATGCTTGCAACATGTCCAGCATTTTGTGTTTGTACCGGGGTTCTAAGTAAGTTGCCACCTAATACTGGTTGTTGCCCTTTATCTGGCCGTTGCTCTTTATGCTTTTTATATTAGGGTCCCTCTTCAAACACTGAGCATGAAGGCCCCCATTTGCACTAAATTGGAAGCGTTGGAGCGCCCTGGCTCCTGCTCATCGCCTAGGAGAATGTCATCCTCGGTCTCCTCCCCCCAGCCACGGACAACACCAGGGATCACCGAAAAGTTTAAAGTCCCAATCAAAGCATGCTCTTCTTGCTCCTCCTCCTCCTCCTCCCCCAGACACCATCCTCCTCTGACTCCTCATCAGACTCCTGCTGACTTGTCTCAGATGGAGTAGCCCCCCCCCCCCCCGGGATTTCATTCAGCATAGCGACTTCCTCATTTTCTAGCTCATGCTCCTCGATGGTTTGATCAATGACATGATGCAATGCATGCTCCAGAAAGAAGGCGTAAGGTACAATGTCACTGATGACGCCCTGGCTGCGAATGACCAGTTTGGTGATCTCATCAAATGGCCGCAGAAGTCTGCATGCGTTGCGCACGAGCAGCCACTGGCGCGGTGAAATGAATCCAATCTCCCCAGAACCTGTACTGCTGCAGAGTTCGTACAGGTACTCATTAACAGCACTTTGCTACTGAAGCAGCCTATCAGAAGGTTCACCCAGTGGTCAGTAAAAGCTATGTAACTTCCCAGCCCGTGTTTGCTAGACCACGTGTCTCAGGTCAGGTGTATCTTGGCACCGACACTGTGTGCCAGAGATTATGCACTTGCCGCTGAACTTGGCCATATAGCTTTGGGATCCCCTTCTATATCATAGGCCTCAATCAATATTTTGTGGAAGCAGGTATGTGAAACCCATTAATCAGTATTTTGTGGAAGCAGGTATCTTGCAGCCCTCATTCAATATTTGGTTGAAGCGGGTATATCAATCCACTTAATCATTATTTTGTGGAAGCAGGTATCTCGCATGCCTCAATCAATATTTGGTGGAAAAAGGTATATCAAAGCCCTTAATCAGTATTTTGTGGAAGCAGGTAAATCACAGGCCTCAATCAATATTTGGTGGAAACAGGTATATCGAACCCATTAATCAGTATTTTGTGGAAGCAGGTATATCGTAGCCCTCAATCAATATTTTGTGGAAGCAGATATATCAAATCCCTTAATTAGTATTTTGCGGAAGTAGGAATCTCGTAGGCCTCAATCAATATTTGGTGAAAGCAGGAATATCAATCGAAGGCCTCAATTAATATGTGGTGGAAGCAGGTATATCAATCGCCTTAATCAGTATTTTGTAGAACTGGGTATATCGTAGCCCTCAATCAATATTTGGTGTAAACAGGTATATCAAAACCCTTAATTAGTATTTTGTGGAAGCAGGTATATCGTAGGCCTCAATCAATATTTGATGGAAGCAGGTATATCAATCCCCTTAACCAGTATTTTTTTTTTAAGCGGGTATATCGCAGGCCTTAATGAATATTTGATGGAAACAGGTATATCAAACCCCTTAATTAATATTTTGTAGAAGCAGATATATCAAACACTTTTTGAAAGCATGTATATCGTAGGCCTCAATCAATATTTGGTGAAAACAGGTATATCTAACCCCTTAATCAGTATTTTGTGAAAGCAGGTACATCATAGCCCTCAATCAATACTTGGTGGAAGCAGGTATATCAAACTTCCTAATCATTATTTTGTGGAAGAAGATATATCGTAGCCCTAAATCAGTATTTTATGGAAGCAGAAATATCAAACCCCTTAATCATTATTTTGTGGAAGCAGGTATATCGTAGGTCTCAATCAATACTTTGTGGAAACATGGTATATTGAACCCCTTAATCAGTATTTTGTGAAAAAAGGTGTATCGCAGGCCTCAATCAGTATTTTGTGGAAGCAGTAATATCCAGCCCCTAATCAGTAATTTGTGTATGCAGGTAAATCGCAGGCCTCAATCAATATTTGGTGTAAACAGGTATATCGAACCACTTAATCAGTATTTTGTGGAAGCAGGTATATCAGCAGCCCTCAATCGGTATTTTGCGGATGCAGATATATCAAACCTCTTAATCAGTATTTTGTGGAAGCAGGTATCTCGTAGGCCTCAATCAATATTTTGTGGAAGCAGGCATATCAAACCCCTTAATCAATATTTTGTGGAAGCAGTTATATCCCAGGCCTTATTCAATATTTTGTGGAAGCAGGTAGTGATGGATGAACATTGGCCGTGACGATTCACAAACGCGATCAAATGTTCGCAAACCGCAAGTTCAGGGCGGGCCCTAATCACTTTAATGGCAGGTGAACTTGAAACACCTTCAGGTCATATTTTCAGCCACCAAATACTTACAAGAAGTGCACAAATTGTCCCACAACATGGACAGAAAATATGTATTTTAATCAGGGGCCATTTTTAATGCGTCTTAGGTAAACTCTCAAAAATGTGCCATGATGGAGCCTAGAAATAATTTATTTAGGCCACAGGAGTATAGGCCCCAAACATTAGGCATTCCCCATTCCCCAAACAGAAAACATCAAGTGAGTATGTGGCTGGAAGTATATTAGACAGTCATTGGATATCAATTTTATTGAAGGCCAGTGGACTATAGGCACCAAAAATTATTCATTCAATGTACATAAAAGAACAAGTGATTATGTGGCTGGAGGTATATTAGATGGTCATTGGATATACATTTTACTGCAGGCCAGTACATGTCAAATACATATGTTTAAAATAACTTAAAATACAAAATTGGATTGAAAACATGGCTAACGAAATCCCCCCTCTTGAAAAAAAACAACAACAATGTTAATAGGTGAATGTCACTGGCACGTTCTCCAGACATCTGTCTTTGGGGACAAAGGAAGGAATCAAGGTGTATTGAGAAGGAAAATACTCTTTCAGTGAAATTCAATTAAACGCAGTGATCATAGGTGTTGAATTCCTCCGAGATCCATTTTTAGAAATGTGAAGTAGTCCACAGTGTCGTGAGCTAGGCGAGTATGCGTATTGATCAAGATGCTGCGCAGAACGTCCTTTTAGACAGGACACTAGGCAAATTATGCCAGCTCTGGCCACAGGTCAAGACTGCACACCCAGTAGTCTAGCGGTACCTCACTTGGGCCTTTAACCCGTTGTAGTCGGACACTTGTCGATCTAGGCGTTCCCTGAGGCTGGATCCTGAGGGCAGCTGTCGATGGGTTGGCTGCAAGAATGATCTCATATCCGAAGTGACCAACACATCTTCAAACCACCCTCTTCTTGCAGGCGCTGTCACAATGTAGGTGGAAACTCCTCTGCCGCAACAGCAGATTGCAGCATCTCTCACAGCAAGGCCTGGAAATACTGCATTGTGACAGCCCTCTGTTAGCATGGTAACATGTCTGCCATTTTGTGTTTGTACCGGGGGTCTAAATAAGTTGCCACCCAGTACTGGTCCTTGCCCTTTATGATTTTTATACGGAGGTCCCTCTTCAAATACTGGAGTATGAAGGCCCCCATTTGCACTAAATTGGAAGCGGTGGAGCGGCCTGGCTCCTGCTTATCACCCAGGAGAATGTCCTCGGTCTCCTCCCCCAATCCACGGACAACATCAGGGATCCCAGAAAAGTTTAAAGTCTGCTCTTCTTGCTCCATCTCCTCCTCCCCCCGGCACCATCCTCCTCTTACTCCTCTTCAGACTCCTGCTGGCTTGTCTCAGATGGAGTTGCCTTCCCCCCTGGGAATTCATTCAGCCTTGCAACTTCCTCATCTTCCTGCTCCTGCCTCGAAGGCTTGATAAATGACATGATGCAATGCAAGCTTTAGAAAGAAGGCGTAAGGTACGATGCCACTGATGGCGCCCTAGCAGCGACTGACCAGTTTTGTGATCTCATCAGATGGCTGCAGAAGTCTGCATGTGTCGCTGAAAAAAAAAACAAGCTCCCCAGAACCTGTCTGCCGCAGAGTTCGTACAGGTAGTCTTTAACGGAATGTTTCTGATGGAGCAGCCGATCAAGCATATACATGGTGGAGTTCCAGCACATCAGGCAGTCACAAATCAGATGTCTGAAGGGCAAGTGGTGTCGCAGCTGAACGTCAGCAAGGCGAACCATGGCTGTGTAAGATCTTCTAAAATGGCCTGAAATTTTCCTTCCAGGTGCAACAGCCGCAGCACAGTATAGCAACGTCTCACCTTGCACAGTCAAATATGTTCTGGGGAGCTGAGGGGTTGTAGCGGAAGAGGAGGTAGCAGTGGAAAAGGAGGAGTCAACCAGAGAGGAGACAGAGGATGGAGTAGGAGGAGGAGGAGAAGAGGCAGGCCTTGCATGCAATACCGCGGCAGGTAGCACCAAATCCACACAGGTGCCACGGGTTGCATGCTTGACAACCATCAGAAGGTTCACCCAGTGGGCAGTAAAAGTGATGTACCTTCCCTGCCCGTGTTTGCTAGACCACATGTCTGTGGTCAGATGTATCTTGGCACCGACACTGTGTGCCAGAGATACATTCACTTGCTGCTTAACATGGCCATATAGCTCTGGGATGCCCTTCTGGGAGAAATATTTCCTTCTGGATACCTTCCATTGCGGCGTGCCAATGGACACAAATTTTCTAAACACCTTCAGAGTTTACTAGTTTATATGGCAGTAGTTGGGGGGCTAGCAGTTCCGACAAGCCGTCTGTCAGTCATTGAGCAAGAGGGTTATCCGGCCTCATCAACTTTTTATGTTCGAACATTTGGGCTACGGAAGCCTGCCTTTTGTCAGATGAACGTGACAACAGCACTGTGGAAGGTGGAGTGGAGGACAAATGGGAGGAGAGAGGAGAAAGAGAAGAGGCAGAACGTGTAGCGTCGGGAATGTGGCTTTGTAGGTTCTGACGGTGTTGCTCCCACTGGGCTCAGTGATGGGAGGCCAGGTGCATTCTTAAGGCGGTCATCACTAGGTGAGAGTGTTGGGCTTACTGCGCATTATGCGTTGACAGCACAGGCTTAAGATGGCAACACTATTGTCAGCAGCTGACAAGTTAAAAAAGCCCACACTGCGGAGCCATGTGCTGGCCTCCTGGGAGCGCCAAATGTGACAGTGCATGGTGGATGGCTCGTGCCAGATATATTTGCAGTCTACTTTTTGCCTCCTGTGCTCTGTGAGTTCTGACTGCTTCTCCTTCCTATCTGCTGCTCCGTATCTCCCTCTGAACTCCCTTCCTCTTCCTCTCTTATGGGCACCCACTTGACGTCCATCGACACATCATCATCGTCACCTTCACCACCACTGACCTTAGAGATCTCGGAGTAGGCAGCAACAGTGGGGACCACCCTCCTTTGGCTGATCTGGCTACTGTTGTTAGACCACTGGGTGGCAGCCGTTGCTACCTCCTCTTCCTCATCCGATGACAAGAATGGCTGTGCATCGGTAAGGTCTGGGAATGGATGTAAAAATAATTCCTCTGATTTGAGTGGAGGGGCTATGGTGGTGGTGATGGTAGTGGTGGTGTCTTTGGGGGTACACACACAGCAGAGAGTGAGGAGGGTGCTGATACAGAGGATGAGGAGGGTGCAGAAGTCGAAGGCTGAGTGAGCCACTCAATTCTGGTGCATCCTTTGACGTAACCACACGTACCATACCTTCTCTAACCTCCCACTTAGGCTCTGGCCTCTTCGTTTGAAAGTCATTTTCAAAATGACCCTGTGACAAAGTCCCTATAGAAGCAGGCATATCCCTGCGGAAGCAGGTATATCGCAGGCCTCAATCAATATTTTGTAGAAGCTGGTATATCAATCCCCTCTATCAGTATTTTGGGGAAACAGTTATATAGAACCTAATAATAAGTATTTGCTGGAAGCTGGTAAATAAAACTCCTTAATCAATATTTTGTGGAAGCTGGTGTATCGTAGGCCTCAATCAATATTTGGTGGAAGCCGATATATCAATACCCTCTATTAGTATTTTGTGGAAACAGGTATATAGAACTCAATAATGAGTATTTGCTGGAAGCTGATATATCAAACCCCTTAATCAATATTTGGTGGAAGCCGGTGTATTGCAGGCCTCAATCAATATTTTGTGGAAGCCGGTATATCAATACCCTGTATCAGTATTTTGTGGAAACAGGTATATAGAACCCAATAATGAGTATTTGCTGGAAGCTGGTAAATCAAACCCCTTAATCAATATTTGGTGCAAGCCGGTGTATCGTAGGCCTCAATCAATATTTGGTGGAAGCCGATATATCAATACCCTCTATCAGTATTTTGTGGAAACAGGTATATAGAACTCAATAATGAGTATTTGCTGGAAGCTGATATATCAAACCCCTTAATCAATATTTGGTGGAAGCCGGTGTATTGCAGGCCTCAATCAATATTTTGTGGAAGCCGGTATATCAATACCCTGTATCAGTATTTTGTGGAAACAGGTATATAGAACTCAATAATGAGTATTTGCTGGAAGCTTATATATCAAACCCCTTAATCAATATTTGGTGGAAGCTAGTGTATTGCAGGCCTCAATCTATATTTGGTGGAAGCCGGTGTATCACACCCATCAATCATTATTTTGTAGAAGCTGGTGTTTCACACCCCTCAATCAGTCATTTTTAGAAGCAGGTATATTGCACCCTAATCAGTTTTTTGGGGGGCAACTGGTATATCACACCAGTTGCAATTAGTTATACCAATTGTGTTTTTTCCCTCTGTATAGCTACGGTATCGCTGCAGAACCGCACACAACTGATGCACAATACAAATGCACTATATAGAAATTATATTATAGGTATATCACACCCCTGCCTCAATCAGTTTTTTGGGGGGCCAACTAGTATATCACACCAGTTGCAATTAATTGTTCCAATAGCGTTTGTCCCTCTGAATAGCTGCAGTATTTCAGCAGAACCACACACAACTGCTGCACAATACAAATGCACTATATAGAAATTATATTATAGATATATCACACCCCTGCCTCAATCAGTTTTTTTTTTGGTGGGGGGCAACTGGTATAACACACGAGTTGCAATTAGTTGTTCCAATAGCGTTTGTCCTTCTGTATAGCTGCAGTATCTCAGCAGAACCGTACACAACTACTGCACAATACAAATGCACTATACAGAAACAATATTTTAGGTATATCACATCCCTGCCTCAATCAGTTTTTTGGGGGGACAACTAGTATATCATAGCAGTTGCAATTAGTTGTTCCAATAGCGTTTGTCCCTCTTTATAGCTGCAGTTTCACAGCAGAACTGCACACAACTGCTGCACAATACAAATGCACTATAATATACTTTCTATGTTAGAAAGTATATTATAAGTATATCACACCCCTCAGTATGTCACACCTATCGATAGCACACCTTAATCAGTCCTTAAAAGGACTTTTGTGGCCCTATTATCTAGCGTTTGGTGTCCCTAACAGTCTGTCCCTGCTCCACACAGCAACCTCTCCCTACAGTGGCAAAAGACTGAATGCAAAATGGCGGCCAAATCGGGTTTATTTATATGGTAGGGGTTGTTTCCATGTGCTGAAACATCTCAATTGTCTGTCCTGTCCCGTCTGATGGATGTCTCATGGGTCAAAGATCGGCGTAATTCAAAATAATATGGTGCTGGCGGACATCGCCATATGTTTGCATGTTCAGCGAATGGCGAACGAGCAAAGTTTGCCGTGAAACGACCGCCGTTGAACCGCAAGGCCATCTCTATCAGCAGGTATATTGCAGGCCTCAATCAATATTTGGTGGAAACTGGTCTATCAAACCCCTTAATCAGTATTTTGTGGAAGCAGGTTTATCACAGGCCTCAATCAGTATTTTGTGGAAGCAGGTATATCAAACCCATTAATCAATAATTTATGAAAGTAGGTATATCACAGGCCTCAATAAATATTTGGTGGAAATAGGTATATCGAGCCCCTTAATCAATATTTTGTGGAAGCAGGTATATCGTAGCATCAATTAATATTTTGTGGAAGCAGGTATATTGCTATCCTCAATCAATATTTGGTAGAAACAGGCATATCAAACCTCTTAATCAGTATTTTATGGAAGCAGATATATCTCAGGCCTCAATCAATATTTGGTGGAAGCAGGTATATTAATCCCCTTAATCAGTATTTTGTGTAAGCAGTTATATCGCAGCCCTCAATCAATATTTGGTGGAAGCAGTTATATCAAACCCCTTAATCAGTATTTTGTGGAAGCAGGTATATTGCAGGCCTCAATCAATATTTGGTGGAAGCAGGCATATCAAACCCCTTAATCAGTATTTTGTCGAAGCAGGTATATCGCAGCCCTCAATCAGTATTTTGTGGAAGAAGGCATATCAAACCCCTTAATCAGTATTTTGTGGAAGCAGGTATATCGTAGGCCTTAATCAATATTTGGTTGAAACAGGAATATCAAAACCCCTTAAAGGTTTTCTGTCACCTGAAAAATCGGTATTAAGCTAGCTGACATTAGCAATGTGCTAATGTCAGCTGAACATAACTATATTAGTGCCATCTCACTTCCTAAAGCCTTTATTGAGAAAAACTAACTTTTATAAAATGCTAATTAGCCTCTAGGAGCAGGGGGGGGGGGGGCGTTTTACCTGCTCCTAGAGGCTCCGTTTGCCCACCTCTTTTCATGCACTTCTTCTCTTGATTGACAGGGCCAGGGCAGCGCCGCTCTCCTCCCACTGGCCAGTGTCTGCAGTATAAATCTCGCGCCGTTCAGTGTTCGGCGCAGGCGAGGGAAGGACACTCGTCGGCTGATGATTTCCTAACTCCAGCTGCGCCGAATACTGAATGGCACTAGTTTTACACTGCAGAAACGTCCAGAGGTAAGAGACCAACGATGCCTGCCCGTCAATCTAGCGTGGAAGGGCGTGGCCAGATGTGGAAGAACAGAGCCTCTAGGAGCAAGGTCCCCTGCTCCTAGAGGCCAACTAGCATATTATAAAAGTTTGTTTTTCTCAATAACGGCGGCAGGCACTAATATAGTTATGTTCAGCTGACATTAGCACATCGCTAATGTCAACCAGCTTATTACCCATTTTTCAGGTGACAGAAACCTTTTAATCAGTATTTTGTAGAAGCAGGTATATCGCAGCCCTCAATCAGTATTTTGTGGAAGCAGGTATATTAAACCCCTTAAACAGTATTTTGTGGAAGCAGGTATATCACACCACTCAATTATTATTTTTTGCCACAACAGTTATATCACACCACCCTGTTTATTTGGGGCAACAGGTATATCGTAGCGGTCAATCAGTATTTTGTAGAAGCAGGTATATCACACACCTCAATCTGTTTTTTGGGGCTACAGGTATATCACACCCATTGCAATTAGTTGTTCCAATAGCCCTTGTCCCTCTATATACCGTAGCTGCGGTATTCCAGCACAAGCTGCACACAACTCCTGCACAATACAAATGCTGTTAGAAAGTATATTATAAGTATATCACACCCCTCTGCATATCACCTCTGTGTATCACACCTATCAATAGCACACCTATTTCAGTCCTTAAAAGGACTTTTTTGGCCTGCCCTGTCCAACCTGATGGATGTGTCATGGGTCAAAGTTCGGTTCAATGCAAAAGAATATGGCTCTGGCGGACATTGCCATATGTTTGCATGTTCGGCGAATGGCGAACGCGCAAAGTTCGCCGCAACACGACTGCTGGGCGATCGGCAAGGCCATCTCTAGTTAGGTTAACATTTTTGTTTGTTTATTTCAAATTCCACTAGAGCAGATCTTATCTGTAGTCTTCACATTCACAAGAGGCAGACAGAGAAGTTGTGCTAGTCACTTTAAGCTTTGTACAATCTTTCCATTCTATATGTTGAATAGATACGCGGCAGAGCATCAATCTTCATGACAGCCTTTACCAAACACACTATTAATGTGCAGTAAAATGGCTGAAATAGAGAGTGCCAGCTTTAGTTATCAGTTACTTTGAATGAAATAAAACTTGAAATGTGAGTAGCCAATTGTCTAGTGAAAGAAACGTTCAATCTTGAAGATTTTCCTATAACCACATTTATAGGTACTGTAAATATAGTGAGGACAAGAGTAAAACCCAAATGAGGAAAGGATGAATATGATTCTCAGTGCAAGCATAACTTGGCAGTGGACTGGCTGTATCATAACATTTATTTAATGCCTTGCTATCTGCCCCTTTATTTCCATTAATACACTGGAGGTTATTCGTTTAGCTGAGTATTTATTATCAAATATCGACTGTAAAAGTTATTTACTTATATAATTGCAATATGTAAGTGTAATAGAAATATTAACTATAAATATCTGCGCAAAAGTCCATTCTATAAAGACTTTCTGAAACTCGTCTTAGGGTCTGCATATTTTTGCTAGACTAGATGAGAGATTTATCAAAATGTATTGGATTTATATCAAGTAAAACTTACTTAGTTGCCCCTAGCAACCAATAACCAATCAGATTCCACCTTCCATTTTTAGATCATCAATAGCAGATCAGAAGTTGTTTGACACCTGGCACCCTCAATGATCAACTGTTATTAGAGGCAGTGGCACTTATGCAAGCGCCATGCACTTTTCACTGTTAACCTGCTTGCCGTCTAGATCACAGTAGCGACACTGTGTATTTACATCTTTACATCTTCCTCTCCAGTTAACTGAAATGGGAGAGGAAGGTGTAATTACACATTGCTGTTGCTACAATCCAGACACTGAGAAGGTTAGCAGTGAAGAGGATGCAGCACTCGCACAAGTGCAGCAGCCTCTTCAAACAGCTGATCGACAGGGTTGCCAGGTGTCAGACTCCCATCAATCTGATATTGATGACCCAGCCTGAGGATAATATAGTAGATAGGGTTGAGCTAACCCAAACTGTAAAGTTCAGGGTTCGTACCGAACTTTAGGATTTTTTGACCCCGGACCTGAACTCAAACATTTCAGTAAAAGTTTGGGTTCAAGTTCGGTGTTCAGCGATTTAATGGCGTTTTTTGAAAGGCTGCAGGGCAGCCAATCATGAAGTGTTTAACTTGTGTGCCCTTAGAAGCCATCACAGCCATACCTACTAATCGCATGGCTGTGATTGGCCAGTACAGCATGTGACCCAGCCTCTATATAAGCTGGAGTCACGTAGCGCTGCACATCACTCTGCTCTTACTAGTGTAGGGATAGGATGCTGCTGCTGTGAGGGAGAGAATAGGAAAGAATCTATCTGATATCAGAACTTGTTGTTAACTCTGCGATCTACAGCAATTTTTTTTTTTGTGGGTGCAATGCAATATTTTTGTACCCTGCCCTGAGCTCAGTGACACAGAAAAATACGTTTTATCCGTGTGTTAGTTAGGTGGGCGGCCATTTTGTGCAAGTTCAGAGGCCCAGCACTGCATACTGTATGTGCCAGGCACAATAATTAATTAATCCTGTTCTTTTAGTTCAGTGGGCAATATACACCCATTTTTAAGTGCACCTGCACTGCATATATGGCAGGGAAAGGGGAAATAATATATGTGTAGGTAATCTGTCTGTGAGTTCAGGGACCTAGGGGGGTGATATATTCACTTTTTTTTTTCTGTGCTGCATATGTGAGTGTAATCAATTCAGTAAATCCATCTGTTAGATTCTGTTGGGACAAATATTTTTTTTTTTTGCTAAAAAGTACATTTGCCTCCTGGATCTGTTTAATTGTGGGTGAAAAAATTATATATTTTTTCCCATAAAGTCCTTTTGCGGCCTGCACTGCAAATCTGAAATATAATCAGTGAATACAATTGGGACATTGTGGGTAAAAAAATAAAAAAAGGTTTTGGGGGGTCATAAAGTACCTTTGCGACCTGCACTGCAAATCTGATAGTGAAATAAAATCTGTAAATCCATCTGTTTCACTGTAAGTGAAAAAAATCATATATTTTTTTCTATAAAGTACCTTTGCGGCCTGCGCTGCATTACTGACAGTCCAAAACAACCGTTAAATACTGCTGTTATATTTTTGTTTGAAAAAAAAACTACCCTTTTTGTTCTAGATACTACATTTGCGGCCTTTGCTGCATTTCTGACAGTCCAATACAAGCGTTAAATTCTGCTGTTATATTGTGATTTGAAAAAACAACCATTTTGTGCTAGACAGTACATTTGTGGCCTTTACTGCATTTCTGACAGTCCAATACAAGCGTTAAATACTGCTGTTAAATTTTTGTTTGAAAAAACAAACAACCTATTTTGTGCTAGATACTACATTTGCGGCCTGCATAGGTGACAGGGACCTAAATTGCAAAAAATCGTCTGTTACATTTGACCAATTTTGCCATATACAAACCCCTGCTCTGCATTAGTGACAGGGACGTAATTTTTGCAAAATCATCTGTTCAATTGGTGGGTGATATTAACCCTGTTTTGCCATGAATAAACCCCTGCTCTGCATAATCACCAAAAAATGAAGCTGACTTTCGTGTATATGAAAATCCAAAAAGCTTTATTGTAAATATAAATGAACAGTATATACATGTATTATAAAACAGGCAGCACAAGGCGGGACACACAAATGAGGAGCAGGACCCAAGGAGAGGCCGGGAGATCAGTGCATGAAAATACAGGGAAAAAGAATACTAGCTGAAAGAGCATACTTCAGAGCCGCATGGCAGCAACGCCCCAAGCACAATGCAAAAGAGGCAATTGTAGAGACTGAGGTTAAGATGGAAGGAACACAAAGGAACACAATTAAACATACCCTGAATGGTGCAAAGATCTCTCGGCCAACTCCTGACCCAACGCCTTCTGGCTTCTTCTGGGGATACGGAAACACATAAAAACATCTCCCCTATAAAGTGCCCACACAGGTGTGTGGAAGATAATTGAAGATTATGCTAGCTTTAGTGTACTATTAATCTTAATTTTAATAAAGACAGGAGGCGAGTATTTTGCATTAACTCTCTTTACTAACTCCACAGCAGTAAAGAAAAATGTAAAGAGTAACAAGTAGATCACTGCGCAGCATAGTATATAAGGGTCATGCTGCCTGTACACTTCCTCTTTCTAAAAGCGACATCAAAGTCCAGGTTGAGCTCGAACATCCAGAAATTCAACGAAAACTGTAACAGCGGTTTCTGGCGAGCAGAACTTGAGGAGACTTCTAAACGAGGTTGGAGGTAAGACCGAACGAAGCTCTCATCTCATCCTATGGGGTCGTAAGATTAACAAACCAGCGACCAGTGGAGGACCTGAAGAGGGTTACACTGAAAGGAGAGTATAAAATAGGTTAGGTATAGAATCGTAACTATTCACGCTTATGGGCTTTAACGGAATAGTGTAAAGTTAAATCATTACAAATAGCGTGCAAATTATCTAGTGGCTAAATGTATGGTAGGTGTAAGTATGTAATACAACTAAGAACTGTCTGTCAGGGAGGCAATACTTAGGGTGAGAAATTCCGAATATGTCCCAAAACAGAGAGATTATTAAAATCAAGCCCCATATCCGACTCCTTGAGATTCACTCCCCCAAAGAGTCAGGGTAGGGAATAGAAGGGAGGGAAAATACTCGCCTCCTGTCTTTATTAAAATTAAGATTATTAGTACACTAAAGCTAGCATAATCTTCAATTTTAAAACATGACAGGAGGCTTCCTATTTTGCAATTTTAACACTGAAGAAGAGATGTCCCAGCAGAAGGGGGAGTGCGAAAATAAAAGGTACGGAAAGTAGATTCCCTAGACCAGTCCGCCATTCGGAGAATATCCGAAAGGGACGCCCCTGCCATTAGGGCTGATGAAGCCGCCGCTCCGCGAACGGAGTGGGCGCCGAAAGCGGGGTCTATACCTGTGAGGGAAAGGATCCAGCGGATCCAACGGGCCAGCGTGGTGACCGAGACTGGGGCGTAAGGGCGCACGTAGGAAACTAGGAGTTGACCCGACGTAGAGGAACGGAGTGAGGAGGTAACCGAAACATAACTGCGAAGGGTGGACACAACACAGAGCTGCGGGTCGTCTGGAAAAAAGGGATAAGAGACCGACGTCGAACCTGATTTAGTGCGACGAGAGATATGGAATGTGACTCCTTCAGGGGTCACCTCAAAGGCATCGACATCGAAGGCCCGAACGTCCGACACCCGTCGGAAAGACACAAGACAAAGGAGAAAAGCGCACTTAGCGGATAGTTGGCGAAGGGAGAGGCGGTCATTCGGAGGCCAATCCCTGAAAAAACGGAGAACCAGTCCCACGTCCCATAGGTGATGGTATTTGGGGGTTGGGGGGCGGCGGAGCCGCATGCCGCGGAGTAGGCGACAGACCAGAGGATCTTTGCCGACCGGGAGGTCCCCGACGGGAGAATGGGCTGCCGAAATCGCGGAGCGAACGACGTT
Source organism: Bufo gargarizans (assembly GCF_014858855.1). Classification (NCBI taxonomy): domain Eukaryota; kingdom Metazoa; phylum Chordata; class Amphibia; order Anura; family Bufonidae; genus Bufo; species Bufo gargarizans. The sequence goes on along the minus strand of NC_058083.1, from coordinate 135,206,543 downwards.
GATAGAGCGATAAGAGCGGCCAGAAGAAAACAAGGAGGAAAGAAAATTGACAATCATGGGAACAGGTGCCGTAAATGGATCGGAGTCCCGTTCCATGCACCAAGTAGACCAGGAGGCCCAAGCTGAAAGGTAGCAGCATCTAGTTCCCGGGGCCCATGAGTCCCATAAGAGGTCCCTAGCAGTCTGCGATAGTCCGCTGACTCGCCAGGAACCCCGGAAAGAGACCAAGCCACCAGGGGTAGTCGATCTTCCAGGATGAGCGGGTGGAGACATCCTTTGGGATCCGTGAGCAGGTCCTGGAAGGATGGAAGGAGGAGAGGATCCATGTAGGAGGAGGCCAGGAGGTCAGGGAACCATGGATGACTTTGCCACAAGGGCGTTATGAGAACCAGTTTGATTTGCTGTGTCCGCATCTGGAGTAATGTTCTCGCAATCATGGAGAATGGGGGAAAAGCGTAGGCTCCTGTCGCCGGCCATTGTTGGAGAAATGCGTCTGTCGCCTTGCTCTCCGGGTCCGGGAGCCAGCTGAAGAACTCCGGGGTCTGGTGATTGTTGCGAGAGGCGAACAGATCCAGGTGAAAGGGACCCCTCCGGGCTGCCAGGGCCCTGAATATTCTCGTGTTCAGCTTCCAGTCGCTGACGTCTCTCCAGTGGCGAGAGAACCAGTCGGCTGCGAGGTTGATTTCTCCCGGCAAGTATTCCGCTTGTAACGTGATGTTGCGAGGGAGGCAGTAGTCGAAGATGTCCCTCGTGATATTCGACAGTAGGCGTGAGCGAGCGCCTCCTAGGCGGTTGATGTACTGGACTGCGGAGATGTTGTCCATGCGAAGGAGGATGCAACAATTCGAGCTCTCCCGAGCCAGGCTGCGAATCGCGAAGGATCCTGCTAAGAGTTCGAGGCAATTGATGTGCATGGAGAGCTTCTGCGTCGTCCATGCTCCTCCCGTGGAGATGGTCCCATTGGTGGCACCCCATCCCCACAAGCTGGCGTCTGATTCTAAAACGAAATCTAGAGTGTCTCCGAATATGGCCTTGCCGTTCCAGGCTTGCATGCTGTCCAGCCACCATGACAGCTCTTCGCGAACTTCTGTCGTCACCGGGACGGGTTGATCGTAGGTAGGTCTGTGGCGAAGGTATTTTGCCTTGAGTCGTTGCATGGCCCTGTAGTGGAGAGGACCCGGAAATATGGCTTGAATGGAAGCTGAGAGGAGTCCCACAATCCTGGCCAGGTTGCGTAGAGGGATGGAATCGAGTCGGAGAACTCTGCGAATCTCCTTGCAAATGGTTGCGATCTTTGAGGTTGGTAGCCTCAGAGTGCACGTCGTCGAGTCGATCTCGAAGCCGAGGAATTGCATCGTCTGGGTAGGGGTCAGCTCCGATTTCTGTTGGTTCACCACGAAGCCCAGAGATTCCAGTAGGGATACTGCCAGGTGAGTGTGTTGGCGTAGTCTGCGTTCGTCGGAGCAAAACAGGAGGAGGTCGTCCAAGTAGATGATGCATCGAATGCCCCTGGACCTCAGGTGGGCCACCACCGGTTTTAGGAGTTTGGTGAAACACCATGGGGCTGAGCTGAGCCCGAAAGGGAGGCAAGTGAATTGCCAAGGGAGACCATGCCAGAGGAAACGTAGGAGTGCTCGACAGTCTGGGTGCACCGGGACTGACAGGTATGCATCTTTTAGATCGAGCCTGGCGAACCAGTCGTTGCTCCGAAGTAGGTCCCGCAGAAGGTGGATGCCCTCCATCTTGAAGTGGCGGTAGACCACGTACGCGTTGAGGGCGCAAAGATTGATAACTGGGCGGTATTCTCCCGACTTCTTCCGCACGAGGAAGATGTTGCTGAAGTAACCTCCCTGTTCGTGGACTGGTTGAATAGCCCCTTTGTCCCGAAGCTCGCATAGCTCCGCGTTGACGAGGTTGTGGTCGAAAGACGACATGTGGATGGGGTGAGGGGGCTGAACCTGAAAGGGGGTTCCCACTAGGTCTATGATATATCCCTGGACTGTTTGTAGAATCCATGCGTCTGAGCAAAGGGCGGCCCAATTGTGTAAAGAAAGGGAAATACGGCCCGCAGTGCGGGTACATGGTAACAACGGAGGAATATGGGTCCTTACCTGCAGTAAAACGGGAACGTCCGCGGATTCCACGGCCTCTATCCGAGCCTCTGGAAAAGGGTCGTTGCTGATAGTCCCTTGTTGGATAAAATGGAGTTGGTTGAGTACGGGGGCCTGAAGGCCAAAATCGGCTGGCGGCACGGCCTCGTTGCCAGCCAGCCCTTCCAAAAAACCCTCTGGTAGGGTTGCTCCTGAAGACACTGCGCATTGAGGATTGCGCCTTATTAAGGGAGGTGAACACGTTGACATGTTTGTTTAATTCCTTGAGGAATGGTTCACCGAAAAGTTTTCCTTGTGCCTGGGGCCCAATCTCTTTTGTGCCAAGGTCTGCCAATTTACCGTTAATACGGAATAACGCTGCTTTTCGTCTCTCCGAAGAGAGCGTAACATTGGAGTTGTGCCCACTCACGAATGTCATGTGCCCATTCCCTGAAGTCCTTGGTGGAGAAGGAATCGGCTTTGGCGTAGGCATCATCCGCCAGATACATAATGCGAGCCAGGGGGCCTACGGAATCCAGTAGGTTATCTTGGGCGCCCCATAGGCCTTTCTCTACCCCCCGTTGAGGGTCTCTGCCACTGCGCATCATAAAGGTCGTCATAACTTTGTCAAATTCTGGGGTCTGAGCGACCTTATCCGGCAGGGAAGGGCGTGGGCATTCAGACCTGAGTCGTTTGCGGACCTCTTTCTCCAGAGGTTTGCGGAGCCACAGGTGCATGAACCTGGAAAGGTGTTCTGGAGGCGACCATTCACCCGATCTGGGGTGTCGTATGTTGCGAGAATCGAACATCGCCTGACCTGAGGGGTCCATAATGGTGTCTGAGTCAAGAGGAGGTTCTGCGTCAGCAGTGTCTTCGATACCTCTTGCCTGGGCCGCACCCAGGAGGGTCTCCTGCATGAAAGCGGAAACAGACTTCTCGTCCGAGCCCCATGCGTCGTAATCCGACTCTGAAGCGTCAGCTTGCCACTCATCTAGCACTGACATGGAGTGGGTAGGGTCCTGTTCTTCTTCTGAAGAGTACTCCTGACGCGGGGCCGGAGTGTGAAGTTTGGCAGGTTTACGCTTGGCAGGTGCCTTATCCTTGGGTGTTTTGGGTGTATAGTCCTCGCCTTTATCATGGCGTTTCGTAGGGCGGGATTCATCCCCTGTCTGATAGTCGGACAGGTCGGAGTCCGACTCATGCCGTGGACGTCTGCGAGTTTTAGGTACGTCAGGAGCCGAAGCTTGGGCCTTAGAGAGTGCCTTCTCCACAGAGGCAGCGACAGCTGCATTAATCATAGCCTGGAAGTCTACAGGGACATTCTGGGAATTCTCCATGATAAGGCCTCATGCACACGACAGTTTTTTTTCACGGCCCGCAAAAACGGGGTCCGTGGGTCCGTGATCCGTGACCGTTTTTCCGTCCGTGGGTCTTCCTTGATTTTTGGAGGATCCACGGACATGAAAAAAAAGTCATTTTGGTGTCCGCCTGGCCATGCGGAGCCAAACGGATCCGTCCTGAATTACAATGCAAGTCAATGGGGACGGATCCGTTTGATGTTGACACAATATGGTGCCATTTCAAACGGATCCGTCCCCATTGACTTTCAATGTAAAGTCTGGAGTTCTGTTATACCATCGGATTGGAGTTTTCTCCAATCCGATGGTATATTTTAACTTGTAGCGTCCCCATCACCATGGGAACGCCTCTATGTTAGAATATACTGTCGGATATGAGCTACATCGTGAAACTCATTTCCGACAGTATATTCTAACACAGAGGCGTTCCCATGGTGATGGAGACGCTTCAGGTTAGAATATACAAAAAAAACTGTGTACATGACTGTCCCCTGCTGCCTGGCAGGTGCTGCCAGGCAGCAGGGGGCAGACCCCCCCCCCCTGTTTTTAACTCATTGGTGGCCAGTGGGCCCCCCCTCCCCTGTTGTTAACTCGTTGGTGGCCAGTGTGCGCACCCCCCTCCCTCCCTCCCTCTATTGTAATAATAGCATTGGGGCCAGTGTGCGCGCCCCCCCAACCCCCCCCCCTCCCTCCCTCTATTGTAATAATAGCATTGGGGCCAGTGTGCGCGCCCCCCCAACCCCCCCCCCCCCTCCCTCCCTCTATTGTAATAATAGCATTGGTGACAGGTCTGTGCGGCGCATTGCTGTCACTTACCAGTAGGAGGAGCTCCCAGCCGGACGCAGACATCGCAGCAGCCAGGTAAGTATGAAAATCTTCTACTCCGCTGCCACCGATGATGGGGGGGGGGGGGGGGGTGGGCGCACACTGGCCCCAATGCTATTATTACAATAGAGGGAGGGAGGGAGGGAGGGGGGGGGGGGTTGGGGGGGTGCGCACACTGGCCCCAATGTATTAAAACAATAGAGGGAGGGAGGGGGGGGGTTGGGGGGGCGCGCGCACACTGGCCCCAATGTATTAAAACAATAGAGGGAGGGAGGGAGGGGGGTGCGCACACTGGCCACCAACGAGTTAACAACAGGGGAGGGGGGGGGCCGCACAATGATATTCAAACTGGGGAGGGGGGGGTCGGCCCCCTGCTGCCTGGCAGCCCTGATCTCTTACAGGGGGATATGATAGTACAATTAACCCCTTCAGGTGCCGCACCTGATGGGGTTAATTGTACTATCATATCCCCCTGTAAGAGATCGGGTGCTGCCAGGCAGCAGGGGGCAGTCTTGTACACAGTTTGTAGTGTATTCTAACTAGAAGCGTCCCATCACCATGGGAACGCCTCTGTGTTAGAATATACTGTCGGATCTGAGTTTTCACGAAGTGAAAACTCAGCTCTGAAAAAGCTTTTATGCAGACGGATCTTCGGATCCTTCTGTATGAAACTAAAACCTACGGCCACGGATCACGGACACGGATGCCAATCTTGTGTGCATCCGTGTTCTTTCACGGACCCATTGACTTGAATGGGCCCGTGAACCGTTGGCCGTGAAAAAAATAGGACAGGTCATATTTTTTTCACGGCCAGGAAACACGGCTCACGGATGCGGCTGCCAAACGGTGCATTTTCCGATTTTTCCACGGACCCATTGAAAGTCAATGGGTCCGTGAAAAAAAACGGAAAACGGCACAACGGCCACGGATGCACACAACGGTCGTGTGCATGAGGCCTAAGGGTCGGCTGGTATGTCACTGAAAGGTACAGTAATAAACGGGCACCCAGGTCTTGAGAACAGGTGTACGGTCAGTTTTAATAGTATGGGAACAAAGCCCAGTATAAACCCGAGCAGGGTAAAGTAGTGACCTTATAAACTGGGGCTCAGCTAGTCTCCCAATAAGCAGCGTATTAATAGTGGGGGCTCACCCCGGTCGCACAGGGTTGAAACCCTTAAATGCAGGTCACAATAATAAACAGGCAGCAGCACTGACCTGACTGACCCAGCCACATGAGGCACAGAGAGAACTGAATAGTAGTCTGAGATAGGCACAGGGGTGAAAAACAGTAATGAGGGAGTACAGCTAATTAGTACAGTCACACTGAATCCCCAATGAGATGTTATGAGGTAAAATTAAGATGGCCGTAAGCCGGGGACTAAATTTTTGAGGCCAGCCGTGATTTGGAAGTGGGCCGGCACGGAAAACGGCCGCGAAAACGGCGCGAAAACGGCACGAAAACGGCGCGAAAACGGCCGCAAAAATGGCGCTAAAAGGAGGAAGCCAGGAGGCACTCCAGGCTAGAGGGGGACCTGAGGAACCTGAGGTAAATGATAATAATACGATATAGTAAGAATAAATGTACAAGAAGTAATATAGCTCCAGGGGAGCAAAAAGTCTAACCTGTCTGTGATGGAACAGTAAAGAAAGAGGAAGTGTACAAGCAGCATGACCCTTATATACTATGCTGCGCAGTGATCTACTTGTTACTCTTTACTAACTCCACAGCAGTAAAGAAAAATGTAAAGAGAGTTAATGCAAAATAGGAAGCCTCCTGTCATGTTTTAAAATTAAGATTGCAGGACCTGAATGACGTCAGCACCAATGGAATTGGAGCCCCAGTACTTAAGAGCCAATAATAGAACCAAAAGCACCTAATGGGGGCAGGACTAAGTTGACAGAGCGAGCATGGGAGCAAGCACATGACCGCAGTGTCAGAGGTGCATCATAAGACACGTCCTGACCATGCGAGGAAAGCCAATCAGTGGCCCATGTAGTCATATGGAGGAGGAACTGGGGACAGTGCAGTAGGTGCAGCTAAACGTCTGAGTGACAGCGGCACCAACAAAACATGAGGCCTCAAACCCCAAGGGGTGGAGGGATAGTGATGCGGCTATCACGTGACACAGCACGCGACCACGATGTCACGGGCGCCGCCACTGCAAAAGCACAAACGGTGGTGAACGCCCCACTCCGGCAACGCAGGCAAGCCTTAGTGATGGAGCAGGATATTCAGCGGCGAACATCAAACAGTGTCACCAGAAAGCGAATCAAGTACAGAGAGATCCTCTTTTGGCATACAATCGCAAACGACGCAATCCAGTGGACAAGGTACGGTTTGTCATCTCATTTAACCCGCAGTAGAAATCGATCCGAGATACACTAGCCAAGTACTGGGAGGTCCTACAATTAGACCCCATGTTGGCAAAAATCTTACCTACCTGCCCTTCCATCACGTACAGACGCACCAAAAATCTAAAGGATCTGTTGGTAAACAGTTACCATCCAGGTCATCAGACCAAATTGAATCCAGACTCAAAGGGTTCCAAGTGGGGATGTACCCCATGCAGGAGGTGCGTGGCATGCCCCAATGTCGACAAGACCACTTCCTTTAGCAATCCATTCACCAACAGTAAACAATACAACATCACACATATTATCACCTTTAATACTCCAGGTGTGATATACAGTATGTGGGGAAGTGTCCATGCCAACGCATTTATGTTGGGTTGACATCCAGGGAGCTCAAGAGGAGGATACGAGAACACGTCCTGGGCATTGAGGCTGCCAAAGATGAAAATGATGTGACCCTATTAACATTTTAAATTGTTTCACAATTGTGATAGTTTGCAATTTAGAATCTCTGGGATCGATAGGGTGTACATGACACCACGTGGTGGTAACTGGAGGAAGATATTGGCACAAAAAGTACGCTGGATTCATGAATTAGACAGCATGACACCTAGGGGGTTAAATGAGGACCTTTCTTTTGCTCCTTTTCTATAACTGATACGCCCCGTGATGGATGTCCTCAATAACATTCCCTGTTTTTGAGTCCTCTTGGGGTCCCTCTGCTCATTCCGGGTCCCATGTTTTTAATTATTTGTCTGTCATTCCCCTGTTTTTTAACGTACTGTGCTTTCTTGATTTACCTTCGCATGACCGATGACGTCTGTGGCAGTGGAGGACCATACCAGTGGAGTCATGGTTCCATACAGAGTTATGTCTTCGTGTATGGTGCCTTTTGGATACATTCTGGACTTCCCCGGGTCATATGCTGGTTATACAACTATGACTGTTCCATCAATATTACATAATAACTCCCCTCTTTTCGAGATGTTCCGACCAAATATTTTCACCATGATGTACATTTTTATAGTTTTCTTCTGTTTCCTTTCCCTTCTATCACCGCACCAAGCACTCTTTTCACCTGCTTTTCACTTGCGCCTTTTTTTCCTTTTTAAGTATATAATTACCTTGAGTGTGTTTTATTATAATCAAATTTGTACTTTACTGGCACCTATCTTCCCAGCAATTGTGTATGATCTAATACTGTAATAATTCAGCCCCTAAGGTTGGTTGCTCCCGTCAATATTTATGTATGTATATATATTATATTTGGTTTATGCATTAGCACTTTATGTCAAACCAAGTCAGCTGTTGTTTTGGAATACTGACATTATTGCCATTATTCCTCCTTATAATATATGGTACGCACATTTTCTACACTGGTCTCTTAATACAACATCGCGGTCGGGTGGGGTGTAATCCACCTGTCCACAGCGCAATGTAGTTATCTGCCGTCCATTTGGATAATGAGGGGTTAACTGTGTGCTTTCGTATACTATGTCATCTTATGTCATGTCCAGCTCCCAGCCACTGGCCTGGTACCTTTTACCCTGACCTATACTTAATAAGTTTCCATGCATTTTGATCATCTGCCCATATTTAGAGGTGTCTGTGGGCTGGTATGTGTATCTGCAATAGGCTGCTTTAACACTAGCGTTCGGGGTTCCGCTTGTGAGTTCTGTTTTAAGGCTCTAAAAAGTGGCCCCGAATGGATCCATAGAGCCCCAATGCATTCTGAGTGGATGCACTTCCGCTCGGAGTGCATCGGGATGGCTCCGCTTGGCCTCCGTACCGCTCGGCAGGCGGACACCCGGGCGCAGCTCACAGCATTCGGGTGTCCGCCTGGCCGTGCGGAGCCAGACAGATCCGTCTGGACTTGCAGTGTGGGTCGGTGAGGACGGATCCGTTTGGAGTTGACACAATATGGTGCGACTTCAAACAGATACGTTCCCCATTGACTTTCGGTGTGGGGTCTGGACAGATCCGTCTGATTAACTTTCACATTTAAAATTTTTCGCTGAACTATAATGCAGACGGATCTGTTTTGAAAGGATCCCAATGTCTGCATTATAAGAGCGGATCCGTTTGTGCAGCCACCAGATGGATCCGCTCTGAACGCAAGTGTGGAAGTAGCCTAAGTGTGCCGCCAGCGGTTGTGTGCTGCATCACGTGACCGCTCCTATCACTAAGGCTTGCCTGCGTTGCCGGGGTGGGGCGTTCACCACTGCTTGTGCTTTTGCAGTGGGGGCGTTGCCTTGGCGGCGCCCGTGACATCGCGGTCGCGTGCTGTGTCACGTGATCGCCGCATCACTATCCCTCCGCCCCTTGGAGTTTGAGGCCTCATGTTTTGTTGGCCGCTGTCACTCAGACGTTTGGCCGCACCTACTGCACTGCCCCCAGTTCCTCCTCCATATGACTACATTCGCCACTGATTGGCTTTCCTGGCATGGTCAGGGCATGTCTTATGGTGCACCTCTGACACTGCGGTCATGTGCTTGCTCACATGCTCGCTCTGTCAGCTTAGTCCTGCACCCATTAGGTGCTTTTGGTTCTATTATTGGCTCTTAAGTACTGGGGCTCCAATTCCATTGGTGCTGACATCATTCAGGTCCTGCAATCTTAATTATCTTCCACACACCTGTTTGGGCACTATATAGGGGAGATGTTTTTATGTGTTTCCATATCCCCAGAAGAAGCCAGATTTACTGGCGAAACGGCGTTGGGTCAGGAGTTGGCCGAGAGATCTTTGCACCATTCAGGGTATGTTTAATTGTGTTCCTTTGTGTTCCTTCCATCTTAACCTCAGTCTCTACAATTGCCTCTTTTGCATTGTGTTTGGGGCGTTGCTGCCATGAGGCTCTGAGGTATGCTCTATCAGCTAGTATTCTTTTTCCCTGTATTTTCGTGCACTGATCTCCCGGCCTCTCCTTGGGTCCTGCTCCTCAATTGTGTGTCCCGCCTGGTGCTGCCTGTTTTATAATACATGTATGTACTGTTCATTTATATTTACAATAAAGCTTTTAGGATTTTCATATACACGAAAGTCAGCTTCATTTTTTGGTGATTATTATGACTCCTTAGGGGTCCGTTATTTTATTTTTTTATATATATCATTCTGTCCGGTTAATATTGGTTAACACCCTGCTCTGCACAGTTGACAGGGACCGAAATTTTTAAAAATCGTCTGTTCCATTGGTGGGTGACATTAACCCATTTTTGCCATTAAAAAAAAACCTGCTCTGCATAGGTTACAGGGATATAAATTTTTTCAAAATTCATCTTTAATTGACACGCACCCCCTCCTTTCATTCGATCTTTCTGCTTTAACAATTTGTCCCACATTTCTGTTCAATAACATTTCAGACCTCCCTTGGATGTGGTATCCCTTTCTCAGGCTCCCTCTCTGGCTTGGGACCCTGATTTTCCGTTACCTGTGATCACCATGGTAGGCGCATAAAAGAACATCGAAAGTTGATAGAGAAGATATCCAATTGGATCAAGGACGTGCGATCAGTCAGAAGTTATCTAGAGTCAACAAAGCGGCAACAGGGCCTCTCCTGTCTCACATTTTCTAAAATACCCCAGTGACATTCCCTGTAAATTTTTATTAATCATTCCAATAACAGGGCATCTTAAGAGTCCTGTATTGTCATTTATCGTCACTATCTCCCCGAGTCTGGAGCGGGTAATTGCTGCGTGCCCCCTCCTTTACTTGGATGCTTCTGCTTCAATAACTTCTCCCACATTTCCACTCGATCACATTTCATCCACTGACCTCCCTTGGATATGGTATTACTTTCCCAGGCTCCCTCTCTGGCATGGAACCCTGATTCCCCGTTACCCATAATCACCATTGTAGGCACATAAAAGAACTTCAAAAGTTGATAGGGAAGATATCCAATTGGATCGTGGACGTCACGGGGACGTGCAACATGGTGGAGCAGTATGTGTGCACATGCCTACACGTACTGAATGATGGGTCTGTCCCTTTAAACTTCTGGGTCTCCAAATTGGGCACATGGCCTGAGCTTGCCCTTTACGCATTGGAGGTGCTGGCCTGCCCTGCAGCCAGTGTATTGTCTGAATGTTCTTTTAGCTCGGCAGTAGGGGGTTATCAAAGAGAAGGGCAGCCGCCTGTCAACAGCCAATGTGGACAAGCTCACGTTCATTAATATGAACCAGGCATGGATCCCACAGGACTTGTCCGTATCTTATGCAGAATAGATACCGGCCTCACCCAGCCATTGTTGTACTCCAGCCCACTTTTTCTTTGTTTTATTTTTTATATTTCCCAATGTTTTGGGGTCTACCCAAATGTAAACAAAAAAATAATAATAAAATAACAAAACCCAAAAAACAGTGTTGGCTACCTGCTCCTCTACTGCCGCTTCCACATCCACCGCCTCCTCAATCTCCTACTTCATATGGCCCTCCTTCTCCTAGATCAAAATTATTATTTTCTATTTTTACATATTTTATGTTATTTGAAGTCATTTCCCTATCCACATTTGTTTGCAGAGCACTTGCCATGCTTCTAACCCCATTTGCTGCCTTTTGCAGCCCTCTATTCCTTTCCATGACTTTTTTTAGAGCCATTTTAGTGCTACAAAGTTCGGGTCCTCATTGACTTCAATAGGGGTCAGGTTAAGTTCGGGTCCCGAAGTCGAACTTTTTAGTAAAGTTCGGCCGAAACCGTCAAACCCGAACATCCAGGTGTCCGCTCAACTCTAATAGTAGACAAAGGTGTTTGTAGAGCAGCACCCATGGACATAAATGGCCACACCGGTAATGCAACAGCTAAGCCATGACCACAGATCCTCAGCATTCGACCATATAGCAAATTAAGAGAAGTAGCGGCAGCATCTCCAGTGAATCCTTTATTAGACGGACTTTACAGAAAGTGTGCCATAAAATCAAGCAGCAACATTTCGGTTGTATCCCATTCTTTTTCAAGCCTTGGCAAAAGCTGGGATACAGCTGAAACATTGCTCCTTGATTTTATGGCACACTTTCTGTAAAGTCTGTCCAATAAAGGATTCACTGGAGATGCTGCCGCTACCTCTCTTCATTTGCCATTCTGATAAGTCATCAATTTCTAATGATTGCACAACACCTGTACAACTCTACAAACCTAAACACCTGAGACATGAGCTTTTGATGGTTGCCTTTTTATAATGCGTGTCACAGAGGGCATCCCTCCACAGGTCCTCGTAAGCCATTTAACACCTTAAGGACTCAGCCCTATTTCACCTTAAGGACTTGGCCATTTTTTGCAAATCTGACCAGTGTCACTTTAAGTGCTCATAACTCTAAAACGCTTTGACTTCCTCAGGCCGTTCTGAGAATGTTTTTTCGTCACATATTGTACTTCATAACACTGCTAAAATTGGGTCAAAAAAGAAAAAAAATTTGCATAAAAAAATACCATATTTACCAAAAATTTAGAAAAAATAGCAAATTTCAAAGTTTCAGTTTCTCTACTTCTGTAATACATAGTAATACCCCCAAAAATTGTGATGACTTTACATCCCCCATATGTCTACTTCATGTTTGTAGCATTTTGGGAATAATATTATATTTTTGGGGGATGTTACAAGGCTTAGAAGTTTAGAAGCAAATTTTGAAAATTTTTCAGAAATCTTCAAAATCCCACTTTTTATGGACCAGTTCAGTTTTGAAGTCATATTGTGAGGCTTAGATAATAGAAACCTCCCAAAAATTACCCCATTCTAGAAACTACACCCCTCAAGGTATTCAAAACTGTTTTTTCAAACGTTATTAACCCTTTAGGTCTTCCACAAGAGTTAATGGCAGAATGAGAAACAATTTCAAAATTTCAATTTTTGGGAAAATTTTCCAATATAATCAATTTTTTCCAGGAATAATACAAGGGTTAACTGCCAAACAAAACTCAAAATGGGTTGCCCTGATTCTGTAGTTTGTAGAAACACCCCATATGTGGTCGTAAACTACTGTTTGGCCGAACAGGAGGACATAGAAGGAGGGGAACACCATATGGGTTTTGGAAGGCAGATTTTGCAGGACCGGTTTTGTTTATACCATGTCCCATTTGAAGCCCCCTGTTGCGCATCTAAGAAAGTACACCCCTCAAGGTATTCAAAACTGGGTTTACAAACTTTGTTAACCCTTTAGGTGTTCCACAAGAGTTAATGGCAGATAGAGAAACAATTTAGAAATTTATATTTTTTGGAAAATTTTCCAATATAATCAATTTTTTCCAGGAGTAAAACAAGGGTTAACTGCCAAACAAAACTCAATATGGGTTGCCCTGATTCTGTAGTTTGCAGAAACACCCCATATGTGGTCGTAAACTGCTATTTGGCTAAACGGCAGGACATAGAAGAAGGGGAACGCCATATGGTTTTTGGAAGGCAGATTTTGCTGGACTGGTTTATTTACACCATGTACCCTTTCAAGCCCCCTGATGCACCCCTAGAGTAGAAACTCCATAAAAGTGACCCCCATCTAGGAAACTACGGGATAAGGTGGTTGTTGTTTTGGAACTATTTTAGGGGTAAATATGATTTTTGGTTGCTCTATATTACACTTTTTTGAGGCAAGGTAACCAAAAATTTTAATTCTAAAATTGTTTCTACATTCACAATTTAGTTTTGTGGAACACCTAAAGGATTAACATAGTTTGTAAAGTAACTTTTGAATACCTTGAGGGGTGTAGTTTCTTAGATGGGGTCACTTTTTTTGGAGTTTCTAGTCTAGGCTACATCAGGGGGGGGGCTTCTAATGGGACATGGTGTCAAAAAATAACCAGTCCATCAAAATCTGCCATCCAGAAACCGTATAGAGTTCCCTTCGTTCTATGCCCTGCCGTGTGGCTATATAGCCATTTACGACCTCATATGGGGTGTTTCTGCAAACTATAGAATCAGGGCAATAAATATTTAGTTTTGTTTGGCTGTTAACCCTTGCTTTATTACCAGAAAAAAGGATTCAAATATAAATTTTGCCCAAAAATGGGTGTTTTGGCACCGTTTTTTATTTTATATTTTTAACACCGTTCATCCGAGGCGCTTGGTCAAAAGTTATTTTTATAGCGACGACTTTTACGCACACGATGATGCCCAATATGTATGGCTCTCAGACTTTGGAGACACTAAGCAGGCATCCAAAAAACTGCAGCACTCCAGATGTTGTAAAACTACAATTCCCACTATGCCCTACTGATGGCTGTAGGTTGTCTGGGCATGCTGGGAGTTATAGTTTTACAACATCTGGAGGGCCGCAGTTTGAGGATGCCTGCTCTAAAACTAATATTTTTTTGGGGGAAAAAAATCGTTTCCGTGTCTCCAAAGTCTGAGAGCCATAGTTTTTTATGTTCTCTAGTGGACTGTTGGGGATTATAAAAATGTAGTACTCCCTGAAGCAATCGATAACACAGAGGCCCGCATGATCGGGGCACGTGTCACACTGAGTGGTGGTGTCCTTCCGTATCCCCCTCTTGTGACACACTCTGCATCTTTTTTGGGTTCGCCCCTTCTTTCCAGTATGGGGGACCACACCTGAAAAGTGTTGGCCAGGGACGATCCGGGCGCCTCCAGTTCCCGAGGTCTCTCCCGGTCCGAAAAGATCAGGTCTTTGAGGACTGCCTCATAGAACTGGAGGAATGTCCCTGTGCTGCCAGCATTTCGGGAAAGTACAAAAGAGTTGTACATGGCAACCTGTACCAAGTAGACTGCAACTTTTTTGTACCATGCCCGGGTTTTGCGCATGGCATTATACAGTATGGCTTGAGGACTTGATCAGAGAGATCAACTCCTCCCATATACCGATTGCAGTCGACGATACAATCGGGCTTGAGGACCGTTGCTGCGGTACCTCGCACAGGGACATGGGTGGTGCTGTTACCGTGGATTGTGGACAGCATAAGGACATCCCTCTTGTCCTTATACCTGACCAGCAACAGGTTTCCACTGGTAAGTGCACGGGTCTCACCCCGGGGATAGGTACCTGGAGGGGGTAGGCAGGGAGGCCGCATTGATTTTTCCGCACGGTCCCACAAGCGAACGTGGATCTGGCGGCAAGGGACCTGAACAAGGGAATGCTGGTATAAAAGTGATCCACGTACAAGTGGTAACCGTTATCCAGCAGTGGGTACATAAGGTCCCACACGAGTTTCCCGCTAACACCCAGAGTGGGGGGACATTCTGGGGGTTGAATACGGGAATCTCGCCCCTCGTACACACAAAATTTGTGAGGTACTCTCACAAATTTTGTATAGCTTCACGCCATACCTCGCCCGCTTTGTGGGAATATTTTGGCAGAAACTGAGTCTCCCCTTGAACGCAACGAGAGACTCATCAACCGCGACCTCCCTTCCAGGTACGTAGGCCTCCATGAATTTGGCCCCAAAGTGATCGATGACCGGCCATATCTTATACAGACGGTCATAGGCAGGATCACCTCAGGGGAAACATGCTGCATTATCGGAATAATGCAGACATTTCCGGATGGCCTCAAACCGGGGACGTGTCATGGCCATACTGTACAGTGGGGTCTGGTATAGGACATTCCCACTCCTGTATTGCCTGACACTGGGTTTTTGATCTAGACCCATATGCAGCACGAGGCCCCAAAATATCCTCATCTCGGCTGCACTGACCGGCGTCCAGCCACCGGGCCTAGCCAAAATTGAACCTGGGTTTTGAGCGACGAACTGTTGGGTGTGGCAGTGCAAGTGGCAGGGGGGTCTGGGGTCTGATAGATGGATCAAAGAAAGTTTAGGGTAAAAGTTCTTTTTTTTTTTTTTTTTTTTCTAACTAACTTTTCCCTTTTTTCCCTTCCTAATGGTGCCTCTCCCTCACTGACCCTAACCTACCTGGGTGGCGATGGGTGCAGGAGGATGATGGATGGCGATTAGGGGGACGCAGGAGCTGGTGCTGAACGGTGCTGCACGGTGAGGGTGCTGGACAGGAAGAGGAGGGGAGAGAGGAGCGCAGGAAGTTTGAATCTCGCGCCTCTCTCCCCTGCACCAATCAGCACCCTGGACAGCGGCGTTCAGCACCAGGGCCAGCACCGCCTCTCCAAATCTTCGTATTGGTAGTGTGTAGGGATGAGCGAACTCGAACTGTATAGTTCGGGTTCGTACCGAATTTTGGGGTGTCCGTGACACGGACCCGAACCCGGACATTTTCGTAAAAGTCCGGGTTCGGGTTCGGTGTTCGTCGCTTTCTTCGCGCTTTTGTGACGCTTTCTTGGCGCTTTTTGAAAGGCTGCAAAGCAGCCAATCAACAAGCGTCATACTACTTGCCCCAAGAGGCCATCACAGCCATGCCTACTATTGGCATGGCTGTGATTGGCCAGAGCACCATGTGACCCAGCCTCTATTTAAGCTGGAGTCACATAGCGCCGCCCGTCACTCTGCTCTGATTAGCGTAGGGAGAGGTTGCGGCTGCGACAGTAGGGCGAGATTAGGCAGATTAACTCCTCCAAAGGACTTGATTAACTGATCGATCTGCAGCTGTGGATCATTGAGCTGCTGATCCTCAATTGCTCACTGTTTTTAGGCTGCACAGACCGTTTGTCAGTCTCATTTTTCTGGGGTGATCGGCGGCCATTTTGTGTCTTGTGGTGCGCCAGCACAAGCTGCGACCAAGTGCATTTAACCCTCAATGGTGTGGTTGTTTTTTGGCTAAAGCCTACATCAGGGTGAAGCTGTCACACCAAGTGCATTTAACCAGCAATAGTCTGTTCATTTTTTGGCCATATACAAAATCAGGGGCAAGCTGCGCCTGTCACCAAGTGCATTTAACCCTCAATGGTGTGGTTGTTTTTTGGCTAAAGCCTACATCAGGGTGAAGCTGTCACACCAAGTGCATTTAACCAGCAATAGTCTGTTCATTTTTTGGCCATATACAAAATCAGGGGCAAGCTGCGCCTGTCACCAAGTGCATTTAACCCTCAATGGTGTGGTTGTTTTTTGGCTAAAGCCTACATCAGGGTGAAGCTGTCACACCAAGTGCATTTAACCAGCAATAGTCTGTTCATTTTTTGGCCATATACAAAATCAGGGGCAAGCTGCGCCTGTCACCAAGTGCATTTAACCCTCAATGGTGTGGTTGTTTTTTGGCTAAAGCCTACATCAGGGTGAAGCTGTCACACCAAGTGCATTTAACCAGCAATAGTCTGTTCATTTTTTGGCCATATCCCAGTCTAATTCTGTCACTAAATCCATACCGGTCACCCAGCGCCTAAATACTAGGCCTCAAATTTATATCCAGCTAAATCTGTCCCTAGTGCTGTAGCTGGGCGAGTTATTTAGTGTCCGTTCAAGCACATTTCTTGTTCTGGGTTGAAATACAATTCCCAATTTAGCAATTTCATAATTTAGTGGTTCCTGCTATATCAGAGCTCTTTGAAATCTATCCCAAAAAGGGTATATAATATTGAAGGTGCACATAGGGTCATTCAGAGTAACTTCACACACACCCGCTACTGTGTATTTCCAAGTCTAATTCTGTCACTAAATCCATACCGGTGACCCAGCGCCTAAATACTAGGCCTCAAATTTAATTCCCTCTAAATCTCTCGTTACCCACCGCTGTACTGTTGTTGCTGGGCAAGATATTTAGTGTCCGTCAAAGCACATTTTTTGTTCTGGGTTGAAGTACAATTCCCAATTTAGCAATTTCATAATTTAGTGGTTTCTGCTATATCAGAGCTATTTGAAATCTATCCCAAAAAGGGTATATAATATTGAAGGTGCACATAGGGTCATTCAGAATAACTTCACACACACCCGCTACTGTGTATTTCCAAGTCTAATTCTGTCACTAAACCCATACCTGTCACCCAGCGCCTAAATACTAGGCCTCAAATTTAAATCCCTCTAAATCTCTCGTTACCGTTGTCCTGTTGTAGCTGGGAAAGTTATTTAGTGCCCGTCAAAGCACATTTTTTGTTCTGGGTTGAAGTACAATTCCCAATTTAGCAATTTCATAATTTAGTGGTTCCTGCTATATCAGAGCTATTTGAAATCTATCCCAAAAAGGGTATATAATATTGAAGGTGCACATAGGGTCATTCAGAATAACTTCACACACACCCGCTACTGTGTATTTCCAAGTCTAATTCTGTCACTAAATCCATACCGGTGACCCAGCGCCTAAATACTAGGCCTCAAATTTAATTCCCTCTAAATCTCTCGTTACCCACCGCTGTACTGTTGTTGCTGGGCAAGATATTTAGTGTCCGTCAAAGCACATTTTTTGTTCTGGGTTGAAGTACAATTCCCAATTTAGCAATTTCATAATTTAGTGGTTTCTGCTATATCAGAGCTATTTGAAATCTATCCCTAAAAGGGTATATAATATTGAAGGTGCACATAGGGTCATTCAGAATAACTTCACACACACCCGCTACTGTGTATTTCCAAGTCTAATTCTGTCACTAAACCCATACCTGTCACCCAGCGCCTAAATACTAGGCCTCAAATTTAAATCCCTCTAAATCTCTCGTTACCGTTGTCCTGTTGTAGCTGGGAAAGTTATTTAGTGCCCGTCAAAGCACATTTTTTGTTCTGGGTTGAAGTACAATTCCCAATTTAGCAATTTCATAATTTAGTGGTTCCTGCTATATCAGAGCTATTTGAAATCTATCCCAAAAGGGTATATAATATTGAAGGTGCACATAGGGTCATTCAGAATAACTTCACACACACGCTTCTGTGCATTTCCAAGTCTAATTCTGTCACTAAATCCATACCGGTGACCCAGCGCCTAAATACTAGGCCTCAAATTTAATTCCCTCTAAATCTCTCGTTACCCACCGCTGTACTGTTGTTGCTGGGCAAGATATTTAGTGTCCGTCAAAGCACATTTTTTGTTCTGGGTTGAAGTACAATTCCCAATTTAGCAATTTCATAATTTAGTGGTTTCTGCTATATCAGAGCTATTTGAAATCTATCCCTAAAAGGGTATATAATATTGAAGGTGCACATAGGGTCATTCAGAATAACTTCACACACACCCGCTACTGTGTATTTCCAAGTCTAATTCTGTCACTAAATCCATACCGGTGACCCAGCGCCTAAATACTAGGCCTCAAATTTAAATCCCTCTAAATCTCTCGTTACCCACCACTGTACTGTTGTTGCTGGGCAAGATATTTAGTGTCCGTCAAAGCACATTTTTTGTTCTGGGTTGAAGTACAATTCCCAATTTAGCAATTTCATAATTTAGTGGTTTCTGCTATATCAGAGCTATTTGAAATCTATCCCTAAAAGGGTATATAATATTGAAGGTGCACATAGGGTCATTCAGAATAACTTCACACACACCCGCTACTGTGTATTTCCAAGTCTAATTCTGTCACTAAATCCATACCGGTGACCCAGCGCCTAAATACTAGGCCTCAAATTTAATCCCTCTAAATCTCTCGTTACCCACCGCTGTACTGTTGTTGCTGGGCAAGATATTTAGTGTCCGTCAAAGCACATTTTTTGTTCTGGGTTGAAGTACAATTCCCAATTTAGCAATTTCATAATTTAGTGGTTTCTGCTATATCAGAGCTATTTGAAATCTATCCCTAAAAGGGTATATAATATTGAAGGTGCACATAGGGTCATTCAGAATAACTTCACACACACGCTTCTGTGCATTTCCAAGTCTAATTCTGTCACTAAATCCATACCGGTGACCCAGCGCCTAAATACTAGGCCTCAAATTTAAATCCCTCTAAATCTCTCGTTACCCACCGCTGTACTGTTGTTGCTGGGCAAGATATTTAGTGTCCGTCAAAGCACATTTTTTGTTCTGGGTTGAAGTACAATTCCCAATTTAGCAATTTCATAATTTAGTGGTTCCTGCTATATCAGAGCTATTTGAAATCTATCCCTAAAAGGGTATATAATATTGAAGGTGCACATTGGGTCATTCAGAATAACTTCACACACACCCGCTACTGTGTATTTTCAAGTCTAATTCTGTCACTAAACCCATACCTGTCACCCAGCGCCTAAATACTAGGCCTCAAATTTAAATCCCTCTAAATCTCTCGTTACCCACCGCTGTACTGTTGTTGCTGGGCAAGATATTTAGTGTCCGTCAAAGCACATTTTTTGTTCTGGGTTGAAGTACAATTCCCAATTTAGCAATTTCATAATTTAGTGGTTTCTGCTATATCAGAGCTATTTGAAATCTATCCCTAAAAGGGTATATAATATTGAAGGTGCACATAGGGTCATTCAGAATAACTTCACACACACGCTTCTGTGCATTTCCAAGTCTAATTCTGTCACTAAATCCATACCGGTGACCCAGCGCCTAAATACTAGGCCTCAAATTTAAATCCCTCTAAATCTCTCGTTACCCACCGCTGTACTGTTGTTGCTGGGCAAGATATTTAGTGTCCGTCAAAGCACATTTTTTGTTCTGGGTTGAAGTACAATTCCCAATTTAGCAATTTCATAATTTAGTGGTTTCTGCTATATCAGAGCTATTTGAAATCTATCCCTAAAAGGGTATATAATATTCAAGGTGCACATTGGGTCATTCAGAATAACTTCACACACACACGCTTCTGTGCATTTCCAAGTCTAATTCTGTCACTAAATCCATACCGGTCACCCAGCGCCTAAATACTAGGCCTCAAATTTATATCCCGCTGAATTTGAATACAATACATTGGGCCAAATAATATATTTGTTGTTGTGGTGAACCATAACAATGAGAAAAACATCTAGTAAGGGACGCGGACGTGGACATGGTCGTGGTGGTGTTAGTGGACCCTCTGGTGCTGGGAGAGGACGTGGCCGTTCTGCCACATCCACACGTCCTAGTGTACCAACTACCTCAGGTCCCAGTAGCCGCCAGAATTTACAGCGATATATGGTGGGGCCCAATGCCGTTCTAAGGATGGTAAGGCCTGAGCAGGTACAGGCATTAGTCAATTGGGTGGCCGACAGTGGATCCAGCACGTTCACATTATCTCCCACCCAGTCTTCTGCAGAAAGCGCACAGATGGCGCCTGAAAACCAACCCCATCAGTCTGTCACATCACCCCCATGCATACCAGGGAAACTGTCTCAGCCTCAAGTTATGCAGCAGTCTCTTATGCTGTTTGAAGACTCCGCTGGCAGGGTTTCCCAAGGGCATCCACCTAGCCCTTCCCCAGCGGTGAAAGACATAGAATGCACTGACGCACAACCACTTATGTTTCCTGATGATGAGGACATGGGAATACCACCTCAGCATGTCTCTGATGATGACGAAACACAGGTGCCAACTGCTGCGTCTTTCTGCAGTGTGCAGACTGAACAGGAGGTCAGGGATCAAGACTGGGTGGAAGACGATGCAGGGGACGATGAGGTCCTAGACCCCACATGGAATGAAGGTCGTGCCACTGACTTTCACAGTTCGGAGGAAGAGGCAGTGGTGAGACCGAGCCAACAGCGTAGCAAAAGAGGGAGCAGTGGGCAAAAGCAGAACACCCGCCGCCAAGAGACTCCGCCTGCTACTGACCGCCGCCATCTGGGACCGAGCACCCCAAAGGCAGCTTCAAGGAGTTCCCTGGCATGGCACTTCTTCAAACAATGTGCTGACGACAAGACCCGAGTGGTTTGCACGCTGTGCCATCAGAGCCTGAAGCGAGGCATTAACGTTCTGAACCTGAGCACAACCTGCATGACCAGGCACCTGCATGCAAAGCATGAACTGCAGTGGAGTAAACACCTTAAAACCAAGGAAGTCACTCAGGCTCCCCCTGCTACCTCTTCTGCTGCTGCCGCCTCGGCCTATTCTGCTGCTGCCGCCTCGGCCTCTTCCTCCGCCTCTGGAGGAACGTTGGCACCTGCCGCCCAGCAAACAGGGGATGTACCACCAACACCACCACCACCACCTCCGTCACCAAGCGTCTCAACCATGTCACACGCCAGCGTTCAGCTCTCCATCTCACAAACATTTGATAGAAAGCGTAAATTCCCACCTAGCCACCCTCGATCCCTGGCCCTGAATGCCAGCATTTCTAAACTACTGGCCTATGAAATGCTGTCATTTAGGCTGGTGGACACAGACAGCTTCAAACAGCTCATGTCGCTTGCTGTCCCACAGTATGTTGTTCCCAGCCGGCACTACTTCTCCAAGAGAGCCGTGCCTTCCCTGCACAACCAAGTATCCCATAAAATCAAGTGTGCACTGCGCAACGCCATCTGTAGCAAGGTCCACCTAACCACAGATACGTGGACCAGTAAGCACGGCCAGGGACGCTATATCTCCCTAACTGCACACTGGGTAAATGTAGTGGCAGCTGGGCCCCAGGCGGAGAGCTGTTTGGCGCACGTCCTTCCGCCGCCAAGGATCGCAGGGCAACATTCTTTGCCTCCTGTTGCCACCTCCTCCTTCTCGGCTTCCTCCTCCTCTTCTTCCACCTGCTCATCCAGTCAGCCACACACCTTCACCACCAACTTCAGCACAGCCCGGGGTAAACGTCAGCAGGCCATTCTGAAACTCATATGTTTGGGGGACAGGCCCCACACCGCACAGGAGTTGTGGCGGGGTATTGAACAACAGACCGACGAGTGGTTGCTGCCGGTGAGCCTCAAGCCCGGCCTGGTGGTGTGTGATAATGGGCGAAATCTCGTTGCAGCTCTGGGACTAGCCAATTTGACGCACATCCCTTGCTTGGCGCATGTGCTGAATTTGGTGGTGCAGAAGTTCATTCACAACTACCCCGACATGTCAGAGCTGCTGCATAAAGTGCGGGCCGTCTGTTCGCGCTTCCGGCGTTCACATCCTGCTGCTGCTCGCCTGTCTGCGCTACAGCGTAACTTCGGCCTTCCCGCTCACCGCCTCATATGCGACGTGCCCACCAGGTGGAACTCCACCTTGCACATGCTGGACAGACTGTGCGAGCAGCAGCAGGCCATAGTGGAGTTTCAGCTGCAGCACGCACGGGTCAGTCGCACTACAGAACAGCACCACTTCACCACCAATGACTGGGCCTCCATGCGAGACCTGTGTGCCCTGTTGCGCTGTTTCGAGTACTCCACCAACATGGCCAGTGGCGATGACACCGTTATCAGCGTTACAATACCACTTCTATGTCTCCTTGAGAAAACACTTAGGGCGATGATGGAAGAGGAGGTGGCCCAGGAGGAGGAGGAGGAGGAGGAGGAAGAGGGGTCATTTTTAGCACTTTCAGGCCAGTCTCTTCGAAGTGACTCAGAGGGAGGTTTTTGGCAACAGCAGAGGCCAGGTACAAATGTGGCCAGCCAGGGCCCACTACTGGAGGACGAGGAGGACGAGGATGAGGAGGAGGTGGAGGAGGATGAGGATGAAGCATGGTCACAGCGGGGTGGCACCCAACGCAGCTCGGGTCCATCACTGGTGCGTGGCTGGGGGGAAAGGCAGGACGATGACGATACGCCTCCCACAGAGGACAGCTTGTCCTTACCCCTGGGCAGCCTGGCACACATGAGCGACTACATGCTGCAGTGCCTGCGCAACGACAGCAGAGTTGCCCACATTTTAACCTGTGCGGACTACTGGGTTGCCACCCTGCTGGATCCACGCTACAAAGACAATGTGCCCACCTTACTTCCTGCACTGGAGCGTGATAGGAAGATGCGCGAGTACAAGCGCACGTTGGTAGACGCGCTACTGAGAGCATTCCCAAATGTCACAGGGGAACAAGTGGAAGCCCAAGGCCAAGGCAGAGGAGGAGCAAGAGGTCGCCAAGGCAGCTGTGTCACGGCCAGCTCCTCTGAGGGCAGGGTTAGCATGGCAGAGATGTGGAAAACTTTTGTCAACACGCCACAGCTAACTGCACCACCACCTGATACGCAACGTGTTAGCAGGAGGCAACATTTCACTAACATGGTGGAACAGTACGTGTGCACACCCCTCCACGTACTGACTGATGGTTCGGCCCCATTCAACTTCTGGGTCTCTAAATTGTCCACGTGGCCAGAGCTAGCCTTTTATGCCTTGGAGGTGCTGGCCTGCCCGGCAGCCAGCGTTTTGTCTGAACGTGTATTCAGCACGGCAGGGGGCGTCATTACAGACAAACGCAGCCGCCTGTCTACAGCCAATGTGGACAAGCTGACGTTCATAAAAATGAACCAGGCATGGATCCCACAGGACCTGTCCGTCCCTTGTCCAGATTAGACATTAACTACCTCCCCATAACCATATATTATTGGACTCCAGGGCACTTCCTCATTCAATCCTATTTTTATTTTCATTTTACCATTATATTGCGAGGCTACCCAAAGTTGAATGAACCTCTCCTCTGCCTGTGTGCTAGGCCTAAATATATGCCAATGGACTGTTGCAGTGGTGGGTGACGTGAAGCCTCATTCTCTGCTATGACATGCAGACTGATTCTCTGCTGTCATGAAGCCAGATTGTCTGTTACGGGACCTCTCTGCTCTGCCTGTGTGCTAGGCCTAAATATATGCCAATGGACTGTTGCAGTGGTGGGTGACGTGAAGCCTCATTCTCTGCTATGACATGCAGACTGATTCTCTGCTGACATGAAGCCAGATTGTCTGTTACGGGACCTCTCTCCTCTGCCTGTGTGCTAGGCCTAAATATTTGCCAATGGACTGTTGCAGTGGTGGCTGACGTGAAGCCTCATTCTCTGCTATGACATGCAGACTAATTCTCTGCTGACATGAAGCCAGATTGTCTGTTACGGGACCTCTCTCCTCTGCCTGGGTGCTGGGCCTAAATTTATGACAATGGACTGTTGCAGTGGTGGCTGACGTGAAGCCTGATTCTCTGCTATGACATGCAGACTGATTCTCTGCTGACATGAAGCCAGATCCTCTGTTACGGGACCTCTCTCCTCTGCCTGTGTGTGTGCTGGGCCTAAATATATGCCAATGGACTGTTGCAGTGGTGGCTGACGTGAAGCCTCATTCTCTGCTATGACATGCAGACTGATTCTCTGCTGACATGAAGCCAGATCGTCTGTTACGGGACCTCTCTGCTCTGCCTGTGTGCTAGGCCTAAATATATGCCAATGGACTGTTGCAGTGGTGGGTGACGTGAAGCCTCATTCTCTGCTATGACATGCAGACTGATTCTCTGCTGTCATGAAGCCAGATTGTCTGTTACGGGACCTCTCTGCTCTGCCTGTGTGCTAGGCCTAAATATATGCCAATGGACTGTTGCAGTGGTGGGTGACGTGAAGCCTCATTCTCTGCTATGACATGCAGACTGATTCTCTGCTGACATGAAGCCAGATTGTCTGTTACGGGACCTCTCTCCTCTGCCTGTGTGTGTGCTGGGCCTAAATATATGCCAATGGACTGTTGCAGTGGTGGCTGACGTGAAGCCTCATTCTCTGCTATGACATGCAGACTGATTCTCTGCTGACATGAAGCCAGATTGTCTGTTACGGGACCTCTCTCCTCTGCCTGTGTGTGTGCTGGGCCTA
The DNA here is from genome assembly GCF_014858855.1 of Bufo gargarizans. Lineage (NCBI taxonomy): Eukaryota > Metazoa > Chordata > Amphibia > Anura > Bufonidae > Bufo > Bufo gargarizans. The sequence goes on along the minus strand of NC_058083.1, from coordinate 135,181,507 downwards.
AATATATGCCAATGGACTGTTGCAGTGGTGGCTGACGTGAAGCCTCATTCTCTGCTATGACATGCAGACTGATTCTCTGCTGACATGAAGCCAGATTGTCTGTTACGGGACCTCTCTCCTCTGCCTGTGTGCTAGGCCTAAATATATGCCAATGGACTGTTGCAGTGGTGGCTGACGTGAAGCCTCATTCTCTGCTATGACATGCAGACTAATTCTCTGCTGACATGAAGCCAGATTGTCTGTTACGGGACCTCTCTCCTCTGCCTGGGTGCTGGGCCTAAATTTATGACAATGGACTGTTGCAGTGGTGGCTGACGTGAAGCCTGATTCTCTGCTATGACATGCAGACTGATTCTCTGCTGACATGAAGCCAGATCCTCTGTTACGGGACCTCTCTCCTCTGCCTGTGTGTGTGCTGGGCCTAAATATATGCCAATGGACTGTTGCAGTGGTGGCTGACGTGAAGCCTCATTCTCTGCTATGACATGCAGACTGATTCTCTGCTGACATGAAGCCAGATCGTCTGTTACGGGACCTCTCTGTTCTGCCTGTGTGCTAGGCCTAAATATATGCCAATGGACTGTTGCAGTGGTGGGTGACGTGAAGCCTCATTCTCTGCTATGACATGCAGACTGATTCTCTGCTGTCATGAAGCCAGATTGTCTGTTACGGGACCTCTCTGCTCTGCCTGTGTGCTAGGCCTAAATATATGCCAATGGACTGTTGCAGTGGTGGGTGACGTGAAGCCTCATTCTCTGCTATGACATGCAGACTGATTCTCTGCTGACATGAAGCCAGATTGTCTGTTACGGGACCTCTCTCCTCTGCCTGTGTGTGTGCTGGGCCTAAATATATGCCAATGGACTGTTGCAGTGGTGGCTGACGTGAAGCCTCATTCTCTGCTATGACATGCAGACTGATTCTCTGCTGACATGAAGCCAGATTGTCTGTTACGGGACCTCTCTCCTCTGCCTGTGTGTGTGCTGGGCCTAAATATATGCCAATGGACTGTTGCAGTGGTGGCTGACGTGAAGCCTCATTCTCTGCTATGACATGCAGACTGATTCTCTGCTGACATGAAGCCAGATTGTCTGTTACGGGACCTCTCTCCTCTGCCTGTGTGTGTGCTGGGCCTAAATATATGCCAATGGACTGTTGCAGTGGTGGCTGACGTGAAGCCTCATTCTCTGCTATGACATGCAGACTGATTCTCTGCTGACATGAAGCCAGATTGTCTGTTACGGGACCTCTCTCCTCTGCCTGTGTGCTAGGCCTAAATATATGCCAATGGACTGTTGCAGTGGTGGCTGACGTGAAGCCTCATTCTCTGCTATGACATGCAGACTAATTCTCTGCTGACATGAAGCCAGATTGTCTGTTACGGGACCTCTCTCCTCTGCCTGGGTGCTGGGCCTAAATTTATGACAATGGACTGTTGCAGTGGTGGCTGACGTGAAGCCTGATTCTCTGCTATGACATGCAGACTGATTCTCTGCTGACATGAAGCCAGATCCTCTGTTACGGGATCTCTCTCCTCTGCCTGTGTGTGTGCTGGGCCTAAATATATGCCAATGGACTGTTGCAGTGGTGGCTGACGTGAAGCCTCATTCTCTGCTATGACATGCAGACTGATTCTCTGCTGACATGAAGCCAGATTCTCTGTTACGGGACCTCTCTCCTCTGCCTGTGTGTGTGCTGGGCCTAAATATATGCCAATGGACTGTTGCAGTGGTGGCTGACGTGAAGCCTCATTCTCTGCTATGACATGCAGACTAATTCTCTGCTGACATGAAGACAGATTCTCTGTTACGGGACCTCCCTCCTCTGCCTGGGTGCTGGGCCTAAATATATGCCAATGGACTGTTGCAGTGGTGGCTGACGTGAAGCCTCATTCTCTGCTATGACATGCAGACTAATTCTCTGCTGACATGAAGACAGATTCTCTGTTACGGGACCTCTCTCCTCTGCCTGGGTGCCGGGGCCTAAATATCTGAGAATGGACTGTTCCAGTGGTGGTTTCAAAGGAAAGGACCGGCACTTCGCTGATGTAGATCACAATGTAGATTTATTCAGTCACATATTCAAAATGGCATAGTGACGCGTTTCAGCACAGATGTGCTTTCATCAGACTGCATAAAACATCTTACACTCCAGCTATTTATACATAAATGAAACACAAAGGAACTGACATCATCAAAGAAGCTCCGCCTCCCTCATTAAATAAAATTCGCATATCAAATAATCGCAATGAAAAATTCGCATTGAAAAATTCGCAATTGAAAATTCGCAACTGAAAATTCGCAATTGAAAATTGAAAATTCGCAATTGAAAATTCGCAACTAAAAATTCGCAACTGAAAATTCGCAATTGAAAATTCGCAAAAAACATATCCACTCTATACTGGCGAAGATTTTCAGTCACATAGTCCATTCTTGCAGTGATTAATCACGCTGAAGAAAAAAAGAAATATATTTATCAGATTGCATAAGGCCGAATGCCTTATAGGAAGCAGGACACATTGTACTCACGATTGAGGGCCCTGGGCTCCATTGTCTGAAGACGATGGATCCAGTAAGCCTCCCTTTTCAATAACAATTTATTTCTGTCACCCCCTCGACGGGGTAATGATACACCTTCAATAATCTGATACCTCAACTGCGAGATGTTGTGTTTTTTATCATAAAAATGAAGGGGTATTGGGAGTAATAAATTCTGTTTACGGATAGTAGATTTGTGTTTACTTAGTCTGTCCTTCATTCTCATTGAGGTTTCCCCCACATATAGTAATCCACATGGACATTTAAGAATGTAAACCACAAATCTACTATCACAAGTGAACGTGCCCCTTATTGGAATATTTTCACCTGAGTGAGGGTGGGAGAAACATGAACCCTTTATAACGCTGGAACAATTGACACAGTTTAAACAAGGAAAAGTGCCCCGTCTAGGTGTAGATAAAGTACTCTGTCCTCTTTCTATTTTATTACTTCCCACATCCGCCCGGACTATTTTATCCCTAATATTTTCTGCCCGTTTATAGCATATCATGGGTGGCCTCTGGAACTCTCCTATCCGTGGATAGGACTTAGATAATATGTGCCAATGTTGATTAACAATAGTCCTAAGGCGCTGGGACCAGGGATGGTATTTAATCACTAAGGGGATCCTTGTTTCTTTCTTAGTTCTATCTGGTGGTGTAATCTCAGCTTTATTACGCTGTATTTTCAATAGATCAGGGGGGTAGCCTCGCTCTCTAAATTTATTGGTCATATCGTCTAATCTTGTTTGACACATATCCCTATCACTAACGATCCGTCTAACCCTCTGGTATTGCCGCCCTGCTTCTTACTAGAATTGTTCCAGTGGTGGGTGACGGGAAGCCAGATTCTCTGCTATGGAACCTCTCTCCAATTGATTTTGGTTAATTTTTATTTATTTAATTTTTATTTTAATTCATTTCCCTATCCACATTTGTTTGCAGGGGATTTACCTACATGTTGCTGCCTTTTGCAGCCCTCTAGCTCTTTCCTGGGCTGTTTTACAGCCTTTTTAGTGCCGAAAAGTTCGGGTCCCCATTGACTTCAATGGGGTTCGGGTTCGGGACGAAGTTCGGATCGGGTTCGGATCCCGAACCCGAACATTTCCGGGATGTTCGGCCGAACTTCTCGAACCCGAACATCCAGGTGTTCGCTCAACTCTAGTAGTGTGTAATCACGCCACAGATCGCAGTCTTTTTCCGGTTTATCGGGTCACAGGACACCCGAATGGACTGGAAACGCAGAAAACCGCAGGTCTGAATTGACCTGCGGTTTTCTGCGATCGCCGATACGGGGGGTCAAATGACCCCCCCCTGCGTTGTTACAGGATGCCGGCATCCCGTTCCGATTAACCCCCACGACGCCGGAATCGCTAATTAAAGCCATGACGTACCGGTACGTCATGGGTCCTTAAGGATTGGGGATCAATGCCGTACCGGTACGTCATGGGTCCCTAAGGGGTTAAATCAAGGATGTAACCAACCTAATCTTGTATCACTGCTTTCCAAACACCATATAATTTTAATTTATCTATTGTTTGAAGCTGCCCTATCCAGTAGCAAACCTCAGAACCAAATGTAGTATGGATCCAGTAGTTTAAGTATGATGTGACCATAAGTACAGGTAGCAATTATTTAGGATTTTTTTTAATCCTTCAATGTGCAGGATAAGTAATGCATTATTTTTATTGTACGGGTAATTGCTGCAATTCCATTTAGATTTACTTTTAGTATATTTTTTTTCACTTAGGGGACACTGATATGTTGTTGTACTGCAGTGTAATATGCCTAGTGTACTATCAGGTTAAAACTGAAAGGCATTCTATGAGCTTCTTACCCCATGACTGCCAGAAAAAAAACATTGGCACCCTGTAATCATGTTGTGGGGTTTGGGAGAGAAGGTTTAGACCATTTAGACATCAAGATCAGCAGCTATTAGGGTGTTAAACAAGTTGGATCAGAATCATCTTTGATCCATGCCATTGGAACAGATATGTGATATACAGGTCCTTCTAAAAAAAATTGCATATTGTGATAAAGTTCATTATTTTCTGTAATGTACTGATAAACATTAGACTTTCATATATTTTAGATTCATTACACACCAACTGAAGCAGTTCAAGCCTTTTATTGTTTTAATATTGATGATTTTGGCATACAGCTCATGAAAACCCAAATTTCCTATCTAAAAAAAATTGCATATTTCATCCGACCAATAAAAGAAAAGTGTTTTTAATACAAAAAAAGTCAACCTTCAAATAATGATGTTCAGTTATGCACTCAATACTTGGTGGGGAATCCTTTTGCAGAAATGACTGCTTCAATGCGGCCTGGCATGGAGGCAATCAGCCTGTGGCACTGCTGAGGTGTTATGAAGGCCCAGGATGCTTCCATAGCGGCCTTAAGCTCATCCAGAGTGTTGGGTCTTGCGTCTCTCAACTTTCTCTTCCCAATATCCCACAGATTCTCTATGGGGTTCAGGTCAGGAGAGTTGGCAGGCCAATTGAGCACAGTAATACCATGGTCAGTAAACCATTTGCCAGTGGTTTTGGCACTGTGAGCAGGTGCCAGGTTGTGCTGAAAAATGAAATCTTCATCTCCATAAAGCTTTTCAGCAGATAGAAGCATGAAGTGATCCAAAATCTCCAGATAGCTAGCTGCATTGACCCTGCCCTTGATAAAACACAGTGGACCAACACCAGCAGCTGACATGGCACCCCAGACCATCACTGACTGTGGGTACTTGACACTGGACTTCAGGCATTTTGGCATTTCCCTCTCCCCAGTCTTCCTCCAGACTCTGGCACCTTGATTTCCGAATGACATGCAAAATTTGCTTTCATCCGAAAAAAGTACTTTGGACCACTGAGCAACAGTCCAGTGCTGCTTCTCTGTAGCCCAGGTCAGGCGCTTCTGCCGCTGTTTCTGGGGAATGCGGCACCTGTAGCCCATTTCCTGCACACGCCTGTACACGGTGGCTCTGGATGTTTCTACTCCAGACTCAGTCCACTGCTTCCGCAGGTCCCCCAAGGTCTGGAATCGGTCCTTCTCCACAATCTTCCTCAGGGTCCGGTCACCTCTTCTCGTTGTGCAGCGTTTTCTGCCACACTTTTTCCTTACCACAGACTTCCCACTGAGGTGCCTTGATACAGCACTCTGGGAACAGCCTATTCGTTCAGAAATTTCTTTCTGTGTCTTACTCTCTTGCTTGAGGGTGTCAATGATGGCCTTCTGGACAGCAGTCAGGTCGGCAGTCTTACCCATGATTGCGGTTTTGAGTAATGAACCAGGCTGGGAGTTTTTAAAATTCTCAGGAATCTTTTGCAGGTGTTTAGAGTTAATTAGTTGATTCAGATGATTAGGTTAATAGCTCGTTTAGTGAACCTTTTCATGATATGCTAATTTTTTTAGATAGGAAATTTGGGTTTTCATGAGCTGTATGCCAAAATCATCAATATTAAAACAATAAAAGGCTTGAACTATTTCAGTTGGTGTGTAATGAATCTAAAATATATGAAAGTCTAATGTTTATCAGTACATTACAGAAAATAATGAACTTTATCACAATATGCTAATTTTTTTAGAAGGACCTGTACAGCTGACACTCGCTGCAGATGCCACCGGCTAAGATCTTGGACTTGCTCTTACCCATGCCATAAATGTATGACATGTGGCGTTAACTACTTAGCATTAGTACTTAAAATGCATTATGTATTCTTATTAAAGAAGCACTCCACAAAACGTATTATTCTTTGACCTGTTAAAAAGGTACATGATATAAACTGTAGTGAAGATAATCGTTTTACTGGTGACTATTTTTTTTTGTTATAATCCCCCTTCTGGTCCTCAGCTGTGTCATGTGACCTGCACTCTGATGTCCAACTGACACAGAACAGAAATTCAGTTACTTCTCTATTGATTCCTATGAGGCTGACTATTAAGGCTCCATTAGGAATACATAGAGAAACTGGCTTCCTGGCCACACATAATAATAATATTGTGTTATTAGGAAAGTCAGAGTGTCACAAATTACATTCACAACAGTTCACATCGTATACCATTTTTAGAGATGAGCACATTTTTCAAAAATTAAATTCGCTGGTTCGCCAAATTCTTTTAGAAAAATTAGTTTTTGTCAATGTCACAGATTATTTTGCCCTTCCTCTGAACTGCATTACGCTAAAGAACTACTATTTTGTGGCTGCAGAGAGCCTTTATAGCCTTTATAGTGGTGTAGAACACTGTGCCTTGCAGTAACACGATTAGGGAGTCTGCTTTGGTAGTGAAATAATACTGTGAGTCGCTCTTAGAATCACTGCACACTTCAGTTATTTCGGCAGTCACGGGGTCAAAACTGACCAAATAACTCACATATGAACTAAGCCTTACAGGTCAATGTTAGGTCCAAGAAGAAGCGCACTCCTTTTACACTGTCATCAGCTGATTCCACATAGATGTCTACAGACCCTGTACTATGAAATGCTTATACAAGTAGCGCCCCCTCGACAGAGTAGAGAGCAGCCAGCAGTAAGTTTGTGTCACTGATTATTTTGCCCTTCCTCTGATCCGTCAGAACAATAACCCCCAAGAAACAGATGCTGTCTGTGGAGCATCTGCCTTCACTCTGTCAGCATTTGGTCAGTAATCCATCAGTATTGTTAATGTAAAAAAAAAAAAAAAAAAAACAGGAGTGGATCAGAAACAGAGATGACACGTGAATGTAATATTTGCATGTATTCTGTGTTTTGTGCCCACTCCTGCTTTTGGCTACCAAATCATAAGCCAATTCTGATGGGACCATACAGGCCTTACAGCTGCTACACAGAGAGGATCTGTTGTGTGTCTCATTTTTCCTTCCTTCTAACATATCAGAAGACGGGTTACATAAATAGTGGCCCAGTCATGTGGGAGAGTAGAGGGTGGGACAGCATGAGAAGTCCACAGAGTGGACCTATCACATAGTAATGAGGTGGAAGCAGCAAGAGGAGACCACAAATTGGCCCAATGACAGAGTCTGGAGGTGGCGGCAGCATCAGAAGGAGGCCACAGTGTGGCACAATGACTGTGGAGGTGGTGGCAGCATCAGAAGGCCACAGAGTGTCACAATGACAGAGTGTGGAGGTGGCAGCAGCATGAAGAGACCACAGAGTGGCAAGGTGACATAGTGTGGAGGTGGCAGCAGCATGAGAAGACAACAGAGTAGCGTAATGACAGAGTGTAGAGGTGGCGTCAGCATCAGGAGGCCAAAGAGTGGCACAATGAGAAAGTCTGATGGTGATGGCAGCATCAGGATGCCATAGAGTGGCACAATGACAAAGTCTGTAGGTGACGGCAGCAGCAGCATCAGGAGGAGGCCACAGAGTGGCACAATGACAGAGTCTGAAGGTGGCAGCAGCATGAAAAGGCCACAGAGTGGCACTGGTGACATAGTGTGGAGGTCAGTGGCAATACCAGTACCTGATGAAGATGATGAGTGAAAGAAGGAACACTTGGCATTAGATGTGTGGCATCAGACGGGTGGCAGCATCAGAATAGTAGCTGAGGCAGGTAGCCAGAAGAAACAGGTCTCTTTTGTCAAAGTGTTGGTGTGGCACCATGGATGATCTAGTCTGATGCATCCACGCCTGATTCATCTTCACAAAGGAGAGTTTCTCCACATTTTGGGTGAACAGGTGAGTTCTTCTTTAGGTAACTATGGCCCCCACACACTAAACACCCACTCTGATGACACACTACTAGTCTGGGCAGGACAGCTTTTCAAGGTCAAACTCTACTAGTTGCGGCAACAAATCCAGTTTGGCTGCACAGTAGTCCAGCGCATCTTCAATGTGGGTTGGCAGGGTGCTGTCCAAGTATACCAACACCTGCTGGTTCAGGTCCTGCTTTATGTCTAGCTGCTGGTGAGTAGTTTCTTCACTATGCGGGTGAAGGAAGCTGCTCATCAGTGACTATAGACTCAGGCTGCTGCTGATGGAGCTGGTACTGCTCCTGCCACCCCACCCCTCCCCAGCAGCCATGGCAGTGGAGCATGAGTGCATAGGCTTCCCCGGTCAGACTTACGAGAGGATGGACAGTTCGCGCAGATAGGCAGCGGCCAACTGACTACAAAGGATGTCTCTGTAGTGGTTCAGTTTGTTCTCCCTCTCAGCGGGTGTAAAACAAGCCCCCATTCTGTACCGGTAGCGAGGGTCCAACAAGGTGGAGAGCCAGAAGTAAATTCGGCTGTCACTACCAGAGCAACTGAGCTTGCAGCGGACCATTTGCGCAAGTGTCTCGGAGGGACTCCCTGCTTTCATCTCCACTGCATACTGCCACAGTGTGCCTGGGTCATCTGCCTCGTCTTCCTCATCTCCCTCTTGCTCCTCCAGCTGCTCCTGCTCCTCCTCTTCTGTCACCTATGTAGAAAAGCTACCGATTTCGCTACACATTGCTCATGCTCCAATGTTGTCCTCCAGTTCAGCCCCCACAGGGCTCATGTGGCCGTGAGATCTAGGCGCCATGTCTCCAGTCACCTGACCAGCCATATTTAGCAGTATCTGTTCCTGGACATGAAGTAGTGGAATGACGTTGTTCACCCCTTAGTTGAAAACCACCCATTTCTCTACACATTGTTTGTGCTTGAATGTCCTCCTTCTCTAGTTCAACCCCCACAGGGCTCATGTGGACGTGAGATGTAGTTACCAAGTCTCCAATCCCCTGGCCAGCCAGATTTAGCAGCATCTGTTCCAGGACATGAATCAGTGGAATGACATTGTTTATCCTGTAGTCCTGGTGACTGACAAATAACGTGGCATCCTCAAAGGGCTTGATCAAACGGCAGGTGTCACGCATGAGCTACAGCTGGCTGACATCAAAGTTACACAGGGGATTACTCCTCTCCGCTTGGATCATCAGGAAATCGTTGATGGCCTTTCTGTTTGTACAGTCGGTCCAACATATGCAGGGTGAAATTCCAACGGATGGAAAAGTCGCATATCAGCCTATGTTGGGGGATGCCGTTCTGCCGCTGCAGCTCAAGGAGGCTGGCTGAAATGCATGCAAAGTTTCCTGACCATTTTTATGATGTCTTGCAGATAGGTGTAAGACTTCAGGAAACACTGAAGTAGAAGGAGGTGTAGAATCACCCATACATTTTTGGAAAAAAAAAACAGTATCACAAAAAAGAATTTCACCAATATGTAATTCGGTCCGTACCGCAAAAGGAGGTGTACAATCACCCATAAATTTTCCCTAAAAAGCCTGTGTCACGTAAAATATTTAACTGCAAAAAGGACCTTACCACATATAACTGCACCGCTGAACGGTAAGTAGGCCCTTATTTTTTTTTTTTTTTTTTTTACACAACACACTGCTTTTCAACATATAAGTGCAACGCTGAATGACAAATATTTTTTCTTTTGCCTACGGAGTCCTTTTGCTATTGCTTTGCACAGGGAGCAAGAATGTTACGCACAATTCAGATGGAACTCCTGATCTTAAGAAACTGGACTTGGACTCCAAAACAGAGGCTCTCCTGTCATGTCTTGTGCTGTTGAGATCGAATGTAGACGGAGCATATAAACACATGAATGTTTTAAACTTACTGAAGCTACTTGATTTAATTGTGAATAGATGGTGAAGGCAAAGTCTACTGGTATGTTGTCATCAGTGTCTTTGTTATGTTTACTGCTGGACCCACGACAATGTAACAACGGCGACAATCCATACAGTAAAAGGAGGTCTACAATCACCCATCAATTTTCCCCCAAAAAGCTTCACATAAAAAAGTCACTACTTTGTAATTCTGTCCACACAGCAAAAGGAGGTCTACAATCACCCATCAATTTTCCCTAAAAAACATATTTGAAATAAAAAATGTCACCAAAGAAAGGATAATGGAATTTGGTTCATACAGAACAAAGTCTACAATCACCCATCAATTTTCCCCCCAAAAAAGCCTGTTTAACATAAAACATGTCACCACTACGTAATTCGGTCCATACCGCATAAAGGGCTTCACCACATATAACTGCACTGCTGAACGGCAATTTGACCCTATGTTTTTTTTACTACTTTTACACTACATAAAAGACTTTTCACCAGTTAAGTGCAATGCTGTATAGCTAATATATTTTTATTTCGCTACTAATACACGGCAAACAGGGCTGTAAAATATATCACTGCACAGCTGAACGGCAATTAGGCCCTAATTTATTTTTATTTTTACACTACACAAAAGGCTTTTCAACAGATAAGTGCAACGCTGGACAGCGAATACATTTTTCTTTCGCCACTAATACACGACAAAAAGGGCTTAACATATAACTGCACCGCACAGAGGCAAATAAGACGTACTGTTGAAATATTTCCTTGTAATAAACCCTGTTAATGGCTGTATCAAACAGCACTTGTGCATTGTCTCACTCAGTAATGGTCGTGGGCACTTTCAACTTTGATATGTTTATTTCATTTAGTGTGGTATTTACCTGCAATTCCTATTAAAAAGCTCTTAGGATTAATTTCCCTTATTCGCCGCTAAGTGGTGCTGGCGCCACATATATATATATATATATATATATATATATATGAAGAAAAAAGCCAGCAGCACACCATTAAGATAAAAAAAAAACAACACGTGTGGTTTATTCACCCAGTGTCATGTAGCGACGTTTCAACCGTTTGTTGCGGTCTTTCTCAAGCTATGTGCACATGTGTTACAACAACAAAATATAAAGGGTGTCAATTAATAATACAAAAAGTCCAATTAGCTTTAAAATAAGCAAAATTCATAGCAAATTATGTTTAAAAAAACTACAAGCTCATCAACATCAATGTGGGAAATACATGATTGAAATAAAGTGACAGTGCCTCGTAAACAGTACATCATATACAATAACAATGCATGATAAGATATAATTGATAACTAAAAAATACATGTGTACCCAATACATAGTGTGAATTAAAAACTCACAAAGCCAGCTGGTAAACTGCATGCGCCGACCATAGCGGTCTCGGAGGCGTCCAGATTCAGTTACTGCGCATGCGCGAGATCAATAGATCTCGCGATATCTCCGGCGCAAGGAAACTAAATGGAAACCTCATCAAAGATGACCTAATACAGGAATGCCCACATGTGCAATAGTGGCCACCCAATACAAAGTCATGTGATCCTTGTCACATGATCCAGATAGAAACAGGTAAACAAAGCTATGGGGATGTAGAGGATCAAAGTGATAGGCAGTGAATCAAGACCGTATCGACAGTCAATGATTCCCTAGTAGTCGGTGGTGGAAACGCCTCCATGGGTCCCCAGAGTCAAGCGTCCCACCAACCCACTTACCGCTATACAGGAAAAAAAATGTCTCACAGTCAGGACCAACCGGGTCAAAAGTCATCACTGTGGTAGGGCAACAGTGGCGTTGGCACGGGTCACCGTGCCAAACCGTCAATGCACCCAAAGAGACACTGAACAAATCCACACATATACCCTGCATGAATAAATAACCTTCCACGTTAAGACACGTTTAAATCAGCATAGATACTCTATCAGAAAAGAAAAAATGGATTTGCCAGTCTCCAAGCATTTTAAGGAGGCGGGTCACTCTGAAAAGGATTTGAGGTTTCGTATATTGGAGCAGGTACAAATGGGCAGACGTGGTGGCGATAGGAAGGCTCTCCTCAAAAAGTGAGAGCAATTTTGGATATTTACTTTGAAGACCCTCAAGCCAAATGGTTTGAATGTTGACTTTAGGGTGGATTAGTGGCGTCTCTCCCCGTGCATCGTGTTGTTCTTATCACCTGGTATAGTTATATTGGACATGTGTATAATACAACTAAGCTGAAATATAAATTGTTTATAATGAGTAACACTTCTTTTTTTGTATCATTTGCAGATTCAGCTATTAATCACAACCCCAGTTGGCACCCTGTGTGAAGATACGAGCATCTCGGTCCCCATCAGCTATCCACATTCTGTTTTATAGATTTTGTTGATATCTTCTATGATGGCCGCGTCTGTATAGTTCCATACATGTGACGTGCTATATATTGCAATTTCTGGTCCACCTATACATTGAATTCTTTGTATTATGTGATACCCGAGAAGGTGTTGTCCTCTCTTTTTAAGGGGTCACGCCAACTCAGGTTTTTATCCATGCAGGGTATACTTGTGGATTTGTTCAGTGTCTCTTTGGGTGCATTGACGGTTTGGCACAGTGACCCGTGCCAACACCACTGTTGCCCTACCACACTAATGACTTTACTGTTGACCCGGTTGGTCCTGACTGTGAGACATTTTTTTCCCACGTCGAATATTTGTTCCATGAATGGGTCTGTATAGCGGTAAGTGGGTTGGTGGGACGCTTGACTCTGGGGTCCCATGGCGGCGTTCCCACCACGACTACTAGGGAATCATTAACTGTCGATACGGTCTTGATTCGCTGCCTATTGCTTTGATCCTCTACATCCCCATAGCTTTGTTTACCTGTTTCTATCTGGATCATGTGACAAGGATCACATTACTTTGTATTGGGTGGCCACTATTGCTCGAGCATGCGCACATGTGGGCATTCTTGGATTAGGCCATCTTTGATGAGGTTTCCATTAAGTTTCCTTGCTCCGGAGATATTGCGAGATCTATTGATCTCGTCATGTGCAGTAACCAAATGTGGACACCTCCGAGACTGCTATGCTCAGCGCGCACAGTTTACCAGCTGGCTTTGTGAGTTTTTAATTCACACTATCTATTGGGTACATCTGTATTTTTTAATTATCAATTATATCTTATCATGCATTGTTATTGTATATCATGTACTGTTTACGAGGCACTGTCACTTTATTTCAATCATGTATTTCCCACATTGATGTTGATGAGCTTGTCGTTTTTTTAAACATAATTTGCTATGAATTTTGCTTATTTTAAAGCTAATTGGACTTTTTGTATTATGAATTGACACACCTTTATATACTGTTGTTGTAACACATGTGCACATAGCTTGAGAAAGACCGCAACAAGCGATTGAAATGTCGGTACATGAAACTGGGTGAATAAACCACACGTGTTTTTTTTTATTTATCTTAATCGTGTGCTGCTGGCTATTTTCTTCTTATTGAATGGGACCTTGGTGCTGGTTCATATTGGCCTGATCTTGCACCCAACCGACAGTGTGCTGCGTCTTCATCTTCCATATATATATATATATATATATAGATATATAAAATATATGTATACAGATGAAAAACGGGCAGCACTCCAAGTAAAAGTAGTGGTGTTTATTCACCCATGTGGATGGCAACGTTTCAGCTCATACAAGAGCCTTTTTCAAGCAATGAACACAGTGCATAGTGGGGTATATATAGTCCAGCCCCTATTACATCATAATATAATCAATTAACAGCAAAATGTAAAAATAAAGTGCAGACAGTGCATACAAAAGTCAAAATACATATACAAATGTGTATTACTCATCAGTGTATTGGTGCCATCGAACGTATGCTTGGTCTTTCATCTTTTTCTACAGCTGCAAGACGGTTTATTATTGATCTATTGCAGATATTTATAAGACATAATTATTTCCTGTTTCAGGATACTTTTTCCCAACAAAAAAGAGGCGTGGCGATGGGGTCTAATGTGGCACCCACTTATACCAACATTTTCATGAGGTGCTTTGAGGAGGATGTCGTCCATGTGTCACACCACCGCAGCCATTTGCTGCGGTGGTGGCGATACATTGACGACATCTTCTCATATGGACTGGGAGTGTTGCCGAACTTACAGAGTTTCATATGTTCCTTAATAGTGTCAACAAGGATCTTCAATTTACCCTGGTCCATTCTGAAACTGATTTACAGTTTCTAGATACCACGGTTATATTCAATCAGGGCAGCAAGTTGCACACACAACTATACACTAAGCCCACAGATAAAAATACCCTTCTTTGCTTTAATAGTGGCCACCCATGTAGCATGCTTAAGTATTTACCCTTTTCACAATTCCTTAGGGTTAAATGCATAGTTTCTGAACCGGAGAAGGTTGATCTTGCCTTAGATAATATGGCTAGCAAGTTCCAAAAAAGAGGGTATCCTGCTCAATTACTTGAGTCCCATAAAAACAAGGTTCTCGGTTTGGAGATAAATAGTATTTTGGAGATGAAGACGTCCGGTGGGTCATCCACCCGGATTCCCTTTATCTCCAAGTACACAGAACAAAGTGAGGAGATTAATCGCATCATTAAGCGACATTGGGGTATTTTGGAAGGCTGCCACAGTGAGATCTTAGAATTTAGATCTCCTCTCCTTTTTTCTTACTGCAGGTCCAGAAACTTGTGCGACCAACTTGTTAGAGCAGATATTGGTCCCAGGTCCAGGTCTATTCAAGCCTCTTTGACTACACATGGCAAGGGTAGTTTTCCCTGCCTTTGTTGCACTGACTGTAAATATATGGGCAAGGGCAGTGCTTTTGTCCATCCCATTACGGGAGTTTCACATTCGATTCGTTTTCGCCTTACTTGCAACTCCAATTACGTGATTTACGTTTTGATTTGTCCGTGTAAGTTACTGTATGTGGGTGAAAAGTCCACGGATCTTAAGACGCGGTTGAACAATCATAGATTATCTATACTCAAAAAAAGAAAGGATCTCCCTGTTGCCAAACATTTTACGGAGCTTCAACACTCCGAGAAAGATCTTAAATGTTGGGCCATTGATCATGTACCCATGTCTAGATGTGGGGGCAACAGGGTGTCGATCCTTAGAAAGAGAGAGCTCTTTTGGATCTATACCCTTAATAGTTTGAAACCCAATGGGCTCAATGTTGACTACAACCCGGGGATTTATGTCTAGATGAGCAGTTTGCCCTACGTTTTTATGTGATATGCGTCTCTCCTTTGGTGTTACATAGTGTACTATGAACACGATTAAGCCATTTTCTTTAATTTTTTCTTCTCTCTTTTTTTCACAGAAAGAATGATGCTGCGGGATTGGGAAGTGGGACGTACCCCATGGGTCTTGATGGTGCCTATATGTCTTTATACAGTTCGCATGATTGTCTTTAGTTTTATTTCTTTTTTTTTAGCTATGCCAGCAATATGTTGATTGTGCTTATTAATATGTGACGCCCCTCGCTGTGTGTCATACATTTTGAGTGTCTCCATTGGGGTTCTAGTGGATTTTGATATGATGTCCGTGACATACTCTGCTGCGGTCATCGTTTCATTATGTCCACTTGGATGTGGGCGTGTATCTTTCGAGGTGCAGCCTCTCCCTTGTTCCCTATGGTTAGACACTGTAGAACACGGCATCTATTCCGTGTTGCGCTGTCTTATCTTTCCATAGACAGCACACACACATTGTGGGTAGGCTTCACCTTTGGTATGATGGCTGACTGAATGATTTTATAGCTCTGCACGTGCTCCCGTTAGTATATGCGATGACTGCGCAGTGTTTCTAGTGGAAGGTTTTTTACCCTTTTTCAAGATGGCCGATTGAGTGCTTTTATGCTTTTGCGCATGCTCGGGACGATCTCATGTGACGTACTCTCATGCGACGTACCTGGCGCCTACGTAGTGCATCCATCGGAACGCCGGATGCGGCGGTTGGCGACATGTGTGGCACGGAAAACAACATTGGATATGTCACCGCTCTCCCCCCTCCCTTCTGCAGCATCATTTCTTTTCCCTCCTCCTAGATTTTGTGCACCTGTATGTATTTATTAATTATTGTATTTTTATGATTATTTTGTACTGCACTTGTGACACAATATTATTGTGTTGTATCACTGATGAGTAATACACATTTGTATATGTATTTTGACTTTTGTATGCACTGTCTGCACTTTATTTTTACATTTTGCTGTTAATTGATTATATTATGATGTAATAGGGGCTGGACTATATATACCCCACTATGCACTGTGTTCATTGCTTGAAAAAGGCTCTTGTATGAGCTGAAACTGTTGCCATCCACATGGGTGAATAAACACCACTACTTTTACTTGGAGTGCTGTCCGTTTTTCATCTGTATTATATGGGGTAAGCAGCTACATCCCTGGACATAGCACCCACATTGTTTTTTCCAGTGCCGCCATTTGTTTCCTTTTTCTATATATATGTATATATATACAGTGGGATGCAAAAGTTTGGGCATCCTTGTTAATCGTCATGATTTTCCTTTATAAATCGGTGGTTGTTACGATAAAAAATGTCAGTTAAATATATTATATAGGAGACACACACAGTGATATTTGAGAAGTGAAATGAAGTTTATTGGATTTACAGAAAGTGTGCTATAATTGTTTAAACAAAATTAGGCAGGTGCATAATTTTGGGCGCTGTTGTCATTTTATTGATTCCAAAACCTTTAGAACTAATTATTGGAACTCAAATTGGCTCGGCAAGCTCAGTGACCCCTGACCTACATACACAGGTGAATCCAATTATGAGAAAGAGTATTTAAGGGGGTCAATTGTTTACCTCCTCTTTTCATTTTCTCTGAAGAGTAGCAAAATGGGGGTCTCAAAACAACTCTCAAATGACCTGAAGACAAAGATTGTTCACCATCATGGTTTAGGGGAAGGATACAGAAAGCTGTCTCAGAGATTTCAGCTGTCTGTTTCCACAGTTAGGAACATATTGAGGAAATGGAAGATCACAGGCTCAGTTCAAGTTAAGGCTCGGAGTGGCAGACCAAGAAAAATCTCGGATAGACAGAAGTGACGAATGGTGAGAACAGTCAGAGTCAACCCACAGACCAGCACCAAAGACCTACAACATCATCTTGCTGCAGATGGAGTCACTGTGCATCATTCAACCATTTGGCACACTTTACACAAGGAGATGTTGTATGCGAGAGTGATGCAGAGGAAGCCTTTTCTCTGCCCACAGCACAAAAATTGCCACTTGAGGTGGGCTAAAGCACATTTGGACAAGCCAGCTTCATTTTGGAATAAGGTGCTGTGGACTGATGAAACTAAAATTGAGTTATTTGGCCATAACAAGGGGTGTTATGCATGGAGGAAATAGAACACAGCATTCCAAGAAAAACACCTGCTACCTACAGTAAAATATGGTGGTGGTTCCATCATGCTGTGGGGCTGTGTGGCCAGTGCAGGGACTGGGAATCTTGTCAAGGAAGCATGGATTCCACTCAGCATCAGCAGATTCTGGAGACCAATGTCCAGGAATCAGTGACAAAGCTGAAGCTGCGCTGGGGCTGGATCTTTCAACAAGACAACAACCCTAAACACTTCTCAAAATCCACTAAGGTATTTATGCAGAGGAACAAGTACAACGTTGTGGAATGGCCATCTCAGTCCCCAGACCTGAATATAATTGAAAATCTGTTGTGTGACTTAAAGAGAGCTGCTCGGAAGCCATCAAACCTGAATGAACTAAAGATGTTTTGTAAAGAGGAATGGTCCAAAATACCTTCAACCAGAATCCAGACTCTCATAGGAACCTACAGGAATCGTTTAGAGGCTGTAATTTCTGCAAAGGGAGGATCTACTAAATATTGATTTCATTTCTTTTTTGTGGTGCCCAAATTTATGCACCAGCCTAATTTTGTTTAAACAATTATAGCCCACTTTCTGTAAATCCAATAAACTTCATTTCACTTCTCAAATATCACTGTGTGTGTCTCCTATATGATATATTTAACTGACATTTTTTATCCTAACAACTGACGATTTATACAGGAAAATCATAAAGATTATCAAGGTTGCCCAAACTTTCGCATCCCACTGTATATAGTCTGGGTTTTGCTAAAGAAGGGAGTGGAGGACTTCAGAGTTGGTTGTTAGGAGAGCATTCTGTTGGTTGTTGAGAGGAGCAGAGCAGGTCTAGTCCACAATGTAGCTGCCATTTTAACCCTTTGACTCTGGTTAGGCTAAGGGAGCACAGAGAATGTAAACAATATTACAATATAACAGCAGCACAGCACAGACCAGTGAGTCTATGTATGTAATTATTCAGTGAGCATCATTTCCAAAGAATGGAGCAGAAGACTGATGCCTGCCATTAGGGAGGCTGCCCTGTGGATTGCTAAATACAAGTAAGACGTTTACTATACCCAGTACCTGAGTACTAGAGTGTGGACAGAGTATAGCTAGATAGAGAGAGAAGGAAAACTCCTCAATTTGCAATTGCCAAGTCTGTTACAAGGATTACAGCTAAACCAATATCTGAGTCATATTTTTCTGTCATGTGAATGAACTGTACTGACTACCTGAAGACAAGTAACCTAAGTAAAAGTTCAACTATTTTACTTCAACCGACTTCTCATCTTTCCTACCACCAACCTTTGCACCTAATGGTGCTGGCGTCATGAACAACCGGGGACCCGGTCTCAAAAGCACTCTAAACACCTATACTATCATGGGTACCGCGAATACCATCTGGCTGGTGATACCTGTACTAGAGAGTGCCCCTGAGGGTTTAGTGCTGTCTTCCCCATCACTGCACGCCGGCCCAGGGAGCTACAGAACAGTGAGTAAAAGTACTACCCCCATCAGCTCATACACTAGCACACACGCTTTTGCCCCTGTGGCCCGGTCGCTACACTTGCACCCCAATAACAAGAACGGTTTGCTGGAATGACAGAGCTTAATTTGAATCCCCAGTCAGTGCAGCAAGGTGTAATAGGATTGTTCCTATTACCCAGTGAACCTCCCCTACTGAACCCTGTTCTACACAAATGCTGTGGAACGATTCCTCCCGATCCTTCCCCTGCACTTATAAATCATTTTTTCACCACAAACAAGTCTTTCCTATCAATGTCCCTTGCATCTGCAGACATCTCTCCCTGCACTAAGTACACTGGTAAATGGCAGAATCTAAGCTGGCTGCTGCTATTTATAGGGCTGTGACATCACAGGGCTGGCTGCTGATTGGCTGCATGCTTGGCATTATGGGTGATCCTGCCTTCCCAGAGTTCCTTTCTCCATGTATTAACATGTGCAGCAGCCATTTTAGGAAAAAAATATGATTCGAATCAAATTCGATCATATCTAATGGAAATCACTGACCGAACACTGACTGTGTGAATAAGGCATTTGTTTACCTTTCTTTTTGGAAGGATAGGTAATGTGCATATCTTTCCCAGAAACCCAGAGATAAGAAAAACTGATTAGCACCTCTCTATAACGTTTTGAAAAATTCAAGTTAAATTCAGAATCAATTTTCTCATCTCTGACAGGAATTTAATTAACTTGTCAATATAATGTTGGTAATCAAGCTCTTTGAGGTTTTAAGAGGTTGGGGGCTATGTACAGTTGGCCAGACTTGTCTGGGTGATAGGTAAGGGTATTGCATTTTTAGCAGGCAGCAAAATACTCTCAAGTCAATTTATTTTGACTATAAGAGTGAAAACATATAAATGAAATTGGCAATAAACTATTTGAACTTTCTGTATTTTCTCCTGGCTACATTTTCCAGCTTGGTTAATTTACTTTTATTATTTTCAAAGCAAAAAGGAAATCATTGTGTGTAGTGTATATTTACACACCATGATGTCGAGTCACAAGTGACTATGGCTTAAATCTATTATGATTTTCCTTTGATTCCACTTCAGAATAAATCTATGAAGTTAAAACAAAATTGGGTCTTTATAAACATTCTCAGACATTAAAGTGAACTGTCAATGTGACTTAGTAAAATCTCCTTTTGTTGGCTTTTAGTGCAATATAACAAGGGGACTGTAATCTTGCTCAGCATGGCCCCATCATTTGCTGCTAGAAGCATTCTGGCACAACTCTAAAGGCTGGTCCACTCCCTTCAAAGGCTCCTGGGGGCAATCAGTCAATTTACGTTCTACTTGTTTTGCACTTTAAACTGCTTTCAAAATTGATGTGTCTGGAGATTGACAGCCTAATGACAAAAAAGCAATGTTTGTATGCTTTTCTGCATGCTTGTAAAAAATAACAAACTATCTCACCACACTATCTCTAGCTGTCCATGGCACATTGTGGAAAACCTTTTCAACAATGAGGCTGGTTGGAAAGAAATGAAGCAAATACGCTATTATATACTATAGGGTAGGTCAGCAAAGCATTGTGTGCTCCTTCCAGAACTCCACCGGTCTTTAAATATTGCACAAGATCCGAAGCACATCAGGTGCCATAGACACTGGGTTTCTTCTGTTTTAAACACTCAGGGCATATGTCTGCAATCAGCAATAATGCCACTCAAAGACATTTAACCCTCAGACACCATGGTCATTTGTGGCCATGGCATCTGAGGAAGCTTTCTCAGAGAGCACTGCACTTTTGAGGCCAGCAGGGCTGCCCCATGAGATCTGGAAGCTGTTCCTTCTTTATAATAACTTTGGTCCCTCTGAATAAATCAAGGCTATTACATAGTAGTTCCTATGGAGCCCTGCAGGTGGCAGGGCTTCATAGTAAAATAGCAAATCTTCAATACATTGCTGTTAATTCATTGCAATGTTTCGGAAAAGCGATCTGAAGATCGGAGTACAAAAGAGCGGAAAATGCCCAAAACTCCACATGTAATGGACATGGAAAATCTCATAGTCCTGGTGCAGGAGAGGCCCTGCATCTGGGATCTTCAGTCTGGGGAGTACCAGGACCGTTATAAAAGGACCCTGCCTGGGTGGAGGTTACCCAGGATCTTTTTGCCCCAATCTGGGAAAAGACAAAAGGCCAAAGTCGAAAGAATTTAAGTAAGTACACAATGTATACATGTTTGAGCCTTTCGGTACTCCCTAGTATTTAGTCGTAGTTATATGTTAGTGTTCCTAGTATATAGTCGTAGTTATACGTTAGTGTTCCTAGTATATAGTCGTAGTTATACGTTAGTGTTCCTAGTATATAGTCGTAGTTATACGTTAGTGTTCCTAGAATATAGTCGTAGTTATACGAAATTCCAACATACGTTTTTTATTTATTTTTTAGAACTGAGGACAAGCTAGAGGAAGAAGGTGATGAGTCGACCCCGCACCATTAAAGTGCATGTGAGGAGGACACCACATCAGCACAGCATGATAGTGGAGCTGGACCAAGCACAGCACCATCCAGGCCTCCAGCAGCATCTGGTGCTGATTCCTCCCCCCCACTCTGGCTCTACCCAGCAGGGCCAGACGACGGGCAATGCCTCCTGCCGAATCCAATATAAATATGCAGGTTCTAGATTATTTATCTAGAGCACGGCAGGAGGATCATCATGACATGTTTGCCCGTAGTCTGGCCCATTTTATGCGTCAGCTACATCCAGATCGACTTATGAGAACGCAAACTGCTATTTAAATCGTTCTGGAGGTAGCTAATCGCCCACAAGAGCCTACTGAGATGTTTGATGCGCTGAAAAGCCTGCACTGTCATGGGAACATGTTTGCCCCCCCCCCCCCACCCCCAGGTAGTCAGCCCTCACAGGGCCCCCAACACTTTCCTCCCCAAAGGGATCAGTATGGCCCACCAATAGCGCCATATGTGCCCCAGTATCAGGGGGAACCCCGCTATAGTCAGCAGGGCCCATCGTCCAGCCAACCTGGACCAAACCAATACTCTGGACCCCCTTCCCAGCAACAATTCACTGGACCTCCTTATCAGGAACCCTTGTCCAGTCAACCTGGGCCTAGCCGTGACTCAGGGCCGCCTTCCCAGCAACAATTTTCAGGCCCTCCTTATCAGGGACCCTCATCCAGTCAACCTGGGCCTAGCCATTACTCAGGGCCCCCTTCCCAGCAACATGTTTCAGGCCCTCATTATCAGGGACCCTCGTTGCCATCAAGGCGTTATGCTAATTTATAATTTGTTTTGCTTAACTGAGTATTTTATTTTAAAAAAAGTGTATATTTCAATTTAGTGTGTAATATAGCACTTTTATTTTTCAAGTTTATAATTGTTCACATTTGTGTTTATGTTTCATCAACACACACAATACAATATAGATTTAAGCTTTGTGTAAAACATCATTAGCAACCAAAGAGCCATAAATTAAACATTGGTAAATCACAATCATTAAACACACATTAATGTATAGGATTTTCAGGTCCTAAATTAAAATGTTTTGAAAACAGATTTATGGACATCATGCTTTATTAGACATATATACAAAACATGTTCGACATACCAAAATTTACTCAGAGTACACCAAGTGACTGTGGAGGTCAGGTCATCTGGCGCAGCACCCCATCACTCTCCTTCATGGTCAAATAGCCCTTACACAGCCTGGAGGCGTGTTTGGGGTCATTGTACTGTTGAAAAATAAATGATGGTCCGCCCTTTTTTTTATAGTGCATTTGTATTGTGAAGCATTTGTGTGTGGTTCTGCTGAGATACCGCAGCTATACAGAGAGACCAAGGCTATTGGAACAACTAATTGCAAATGGTGATATATACCAGTTGCCCCCCAAAAAACTGATTAAGGGGCTCAATATATCTGCTTCCAGCAAATACTCATTAAGGGGTTCTATATACATGCTTCCACAAATACTGCTCTTCTATAGGGACTGTCACAGGGTAATTTTGAAAATGACAGGCAGAGTAAGAGGCAGGCCATTCTGCAGGGTTGGTAGGGGTCGGGCAGGTGCAACAGGCCAGAGCCTAAGAGGGAAGTTGGAAAAGGTGCTTTTGATAACGTCAAAGGATGCACCAGAGTTGGTTGAGTGGCTCACTCAGCTTCTGCTTCTGCACCCTCCTCATTCTCTGTATCACACTCCTCAATCTCTGCTGTGTGCACCCCCAAAGACACCACCACCACCATAGCCCCTCAACTCGAGTCAGAGCAATTATTTTCCCATCAATTTCCAGACCTTACCAATTCACAGCAATTCATGGCATCGGATGACGAAGAGGAGGTAACAACAGCCTCCACCCAGTGGTCTGCCGACTGTACCCAGATCAGCTCAAGGAGGGTGGTTCCCGCTGTTGCTACCTATGCCAAGACTCCAAAGTCAGTGGTGGTAAATGTGACAATGATGACGTGTCGATTGACACACGTGGGTGACCACAAGAGAGGAAGAGGAGGGGAGTTCAGAGGGAGAGAGGGAGCAGCAGATAGGGAGGAGAAGCATTCAGAACTCACAGTGCACAGGAGGCAAAAAGTAGACTGCAAATATATCTGGTACGAGCCATCCACTATGCACAGTCACATCTGGCGCTCCCAGGACGCCGGCATATGGCTCCACAGGGTGGGCTTTTTTTAACGTGTCATCTTCTGACAATAGTATTGCCATCTGCAGCCTGTGCTGTCAATGCATAAGTCGCGGTAAGCCCAACAGTCACCTAGTGACGACCGCCTTAAGAATGCACCTGGTCTCCCATCACCAAGCCTAGTGGAAGGAACACTGTTAGAACCCACAAAGCCACACTCCCGGCGCTCCATGTCCTTCTCCTCTCTCCTCCCATTTGTCCTCCACTCCACATTTCACAGTGCTTTAGTCGCGTTCATCTGGCAAAAGGCAGGCTTCCGTTTCCCAAATGTTCGAATGTAAAAAGTTGATGACGCCGGATAACCCCTTGCCCAATGGCTGACTGCCGGCTTGTCAGAACTGTTAGCCCGTCAACTACTGCCATATAAACTGGTGGACTCAGAGGCCTTTGGCACACCACAATGGAAGGTTCCCAGAAGGTAATATTTCTCCCAGAAGGGCATCCTAGAGCTATATGGCCATGTTTAGCAGCAAAAGAATGTATCTCTGGCACACAGTGTCGTGCCAAGATACATCTAACCACAGACATGTGGTCTAGCAAACACAGGCAGGGAAGGTACATAACTTTTACTGCTCACTGGGTGAACCTTCTGACTGCTGTCAAGCATGCAACCCGTGGCACCAGTGTGGATTTGGTGTTACCACCATGGATTGCATGCAGACCTGCCTCTTCTTCTCCTCCTCCTGCTCCATCCTCCGTCTCCTCCCCGGCTGACACCTCCTTTTCCACTGCTACCTCCTCTTCCGCTGCACTTCCCCAGCTCCCCAGAACCTATTCGACATGCCAGGTGAGACTTTGCCATGCAGTGCTGCGACTGTTGTGCCTGGAAGCCAAGAGCCACACTAATCCTGCTTTCCATTCAGATGTGCGGTCACAGGCCGATCAGTGGCTAACCCCGCTCAATTTGACAGTTGGTAAAGTGGTGTGTGACAATGGTGCCAATCTGCTGAGCGTGCTGAAACAGGGAAAAATGGACGGCACATGTCCTGAACTTAGTCATGCAGCAATTCGTTGCCAAATACCCAGGGTCCATGACGTCTTGCGGCAGGCCAGAAAAATCTGTGGCCATTTGAGAAGATCTCACATGGCCATGGCTCGCCTTGCTGATGTTCAGCGGTGACACAATTTGCCTGTCAGACGTCTGATTTGTGACTGCTTGATGCACTTTTCTGGGGTTTGAAAAACACACTCTTTTGACAAAAAACACTATTTTCAGGCCTTGCAGCATCAGCATGTGTAAAATTACAGGCTTATATACTACTGTCAAATTCAGTTTTTAAACATTTGGGCACAAAAAACTTTGTTGGCAGCCTTTGATGCAGATGTCATTGTGAGATACACCCTTAATACATGTGGGTTACATTCAGACATTTTAAATACCGCCATTTGGTGCACCAATATTGAACTCAGGCCTACAGAGGTTCAGACCCTCTGAGATACCGCCTCTACATACAGGGGTTTGAATTAGGCATTTGAAATACAGCCATTTGAAATACAGCCATTTTGTGCAAAGATATATTTACTTCAGGCCTACAGTGGTTCAGACCGTGTGAGATACCACCTCTACAAACAGGGGTTTGAATTAGGCATTTGAAATACAGCCATTTGAAATACAGCCATTTTGTGCAAAGATATATTTACTTTAGGCCTACAGAGGTTCAGGTCCTGTGACATACCACCTCTACAAACAGGGGTTTGAATTAGGCATTTGAAATACAGCCATTTGAAATGCAGCCTTTTTGTGCAAAGATATATTTACTTCAGGCCTACAGAGGTTCAGACCATGTGAAATACCACCTCTACATACAAGTGTTTGAATTAGGCATTTGAAATACAGCCATTTTGTGCAAAGATATATTTACTTCGGGGCTACAATGGTTCAGACCGTGTCAGATACTCCCCTACATACAGGGGTTTGAATCAGGCATTTGAAATACAGCCATTTTGTGCAAAGATATATTTACTTCAGGCCTACACAGGTTCAGACCGTGTAACATACCCAACCAACATACATTGGTTTGAATTAGGCATTTGAAATACAGCCATTTGAAATACAGCCATTTTGTGCAAAGATATATTTACTGCAGGCCTACACTGGTTCAGGCCTTGTGAGATACTACCTCTACATACAGGGGTTTGAATTAGGCATTTGAAATACTGCCATTTGAAATACAGCCATTTTGTGCAAGGATATATTTACTTCAGGCCTACAGAGGTTCTTGCCCTCTGAAATACCACCTCTACATACAGGGGTTTGAATCAGGCATTTGAAATACAGCCATTTAAAATACAGCCATTTTGTGCAAAGATATATTTACTTCAGGCCTACAGAGGTTCAGGCCCTGTGAGATACCACCTCTACAAACAGGGGTTTGAATTAGGCATTTGAAATACAGCCATTTTGTGCAAAGATATATTTACTTTAGGCATACAGAGGTTCAGGCCCTCTGAGATACCACCTCTACATACAGGTGTTTGAATTAGGCATTTTAAATACAGCCATTTGAAATACAGCCATTTTGTGCAAAGATATATTTACTTTAGGCCTACAGAGGTTTAGGCTCTGTGAGATACCACCTCTACAAACAGGGGTTTGAATAAGGCATTTGAAATACAGCCATTTTGTGCAAAGATATATTTACTTTAGGCATACAGAGGTTCAGGCCCTCTGAGATACCACCTCTACATACAGGTGTTTGAATTAGGCATTTTAAATACAGCCATTTGAAATACAGCCATTTTGTGCAAAGATATATTTACTTTAGGCCTACAGAGGTTTAGGCTCTGTGAGATACCACCTCTACAAACAGGGGTTTGAATTAGGCATTTGAAATACAGCCATTTGAAATACAGCCTTTTTGTACAAAGATATATTTACTTCAGGCCTTCAGAAGTTCAGGCCCTGTGAGATACTACCTCTACATACAGGGGTTTGAATTAGGCATTTGAAATACTGCCATTTTGGGCAAAGATACATTTACTTTAGGGCTACAATGGTTCAGACCGTGTGAGAAACTCCCCTACATGCAGGGGTATGAATCAGGCATTTGAAATACAGCCATTTGAAATACAGCCATTTTGTGCAAAGATATATTTACTTCAGGCCTACACAGGTTCAGGCCTTATGAGATACTACCTCTACATACAGGGGTTTGAATTAGGCATTTGAAATACTGTCATTTTGGAAAAAAAAAAATCTTTTATTGAGGCCTAGTCTGGTTCAGGCTGTGTGAGATACACCCTTTACATACTGTCATTCTATTCTACTATTAATTAAACACCCATTTAGGGCAAGATCCTAAATTAAAAAAATATTAGGAGAGCGTCAAATTAGGGACGTGGCCCAGGTCGTAGTGCTCCTGATGGAGCTCCTGTTGCAGGGAAAGGACGTGGTCGATCAGTGCCAGCTACACACACAAGGGAAACCCCTTCCTCAGGTGCGAGTAGGCAACAAAACCTACAGCGGTATTTGATCGGGCCTAATGCTGCTCTACGAATGGTGAGGCTGAACAAGTACAGGCGATAGTAGATTGGGTTGCTGACAGTGGATCCAGTTCCATCACATTGTCTCCCACCCAGTCTCCTGCTGAAAGACTACAGTTGGCACCTGCAGCCCATGTCCATAAGTCTTTCACCTCACCCCCTTGCAAATCAGCCAAGCAGTCTGAGCCCCAAGTCATGCAGCAGTCTCTTCTGCTTTTTGATGACTCTGTTAGCAGGGTTTCCCAGAGAAATCCACCTAGCCCTGCCCCAGAAGTGGAAGAGATTGAGTGCACCGATGCCTAACTACTTATCTTTCAAGATGAGTACATGGGAGGACCATTGCATCACGTCTCGGATGGTGACAAAACACAGGTGCCAAATGCTTGGGCTTTTTGAGTGTGCAGACCGACAAGGAAGGCAGGGGTGAAGACTTGGTGGAAGATGATGTGGAGGACGATGAGGTCCTCAACCCCAAATGGAATCAAGGTCATGCGAGTTACCTATGTAGT
Organism: Bufo gargarizans; assembly: GCF_014858855.1. Classification (NCBI taxonomy): domain Eukaryota; kingdom Metazoa; phylum Chordata; class Amphibia; order Anura; family Bufonidae; genus Bufo; species Bufo gargarizans. The sequence continues at coordinate 135,153,837 of NC_058083.1, read as the reverse complement.
TAGAAGGAAGAGGCAGTGGTCGCACAGAGCCACCAGCACAGCAGAAGAGGGAGCAGGGTGCAAAAGCGGAGCGGCTGTCCTCTAGACAGTACGCCTCCTACTGCCAACCGCAGCAAGGGACCGAGCACACCAAAGCCAGCTCCAAGGAGTTTCCTGGCGTGGCAGTTCATCAGACAGACAATGTGCTGACGACAAGACACGAGTGGTTTGCACGCTGTGCAATCGGAGCCTGAAGCGAGGCATAAACGTTCTCAACCTGAGCACAACCTGCATGACCAGGCATTTAAGTGCAAAGCACGAGCTGCAGTGGAGTAGACACCGCAAAAACCCAGAAAGGTCTCTGGCTCCTCCTGCTTCCTTTTCTGCTGCAGTCGTGGCCTCTTTATCCACCTCTGGAGTGACAGTGACATCTGGCACTCCGCAAACAGAGGATCCGCTAGCAACACCAACACCTGGGTCACCAAGCATCTCCACAATGTCCCACACAAGCATTCAGCTCTCCATATCCCAAATGCTGGAAAAGAAGTACCCCCCTACCCAACCGTGATCACTATCCCTGAATGCCAGCATTTCTAAATTACTGGCATTTGAAATGCTGACATTCAGTCTGGTGGAGACGGATAGTTTTAAAGGCCTTGTGGTGGTCGCTGTCCCACAGTACGTCGTACCCAGCCGCCACTACTTTTTAAGGCAAGCCATCCCTTCCCTGCACAACCAAGTAGGGGACAAAATCAGGTGTGCACTGCACAACGCCATTTGTGGCAAGGTGCACCTGACTACGGGTACGTGGACCAGTAAGCGCGGTCAGGGCTGTTATATCTTCATAGCAGCACACTGGGTAAATGCAGTGGTGGATGGGCCTAAGGCGGATAGCAGTTTGGCACATGTCGTTCCACCACCGAGAATTGCAGGGTGCTTCAGTTTGCCTCCTGCTGCTTCCTCCTCCTACTCTGCTTCCTCATCCTCTACCAGCTCCTCATCTGTTCAGTGTAACACCTTCACCACCAACTTCAGCAAAGCCAGGGGTAAACGACAGCAGGCAGTTTTAAAACTTATCTGTTTGGGGGACAAACCACACACCGCGCAGGAGCTGTGGACGGGCCTTGAACAACAGACCGCTGATTGGTTTGTGCCAGTCAGCATCAAGCCCGACCTGGTGGTGTGCGATAATGAGCAAAATCTCATAGCAGCTCTGGGACTAGCCGGTTTGACGCACATCCCTTGCCTGGCACATGTGCTGAATTTGGTGGTGCAGAGATTCCTTAAAAATTACCCCGACATGTCAGAGCTGCTGCATAAAGTTTGGGCCGTCTGTGAGCGCTTTAGGCATTCTCACCCTGCTGATGCTCGCCTGTCAGTGCTGCAGCGTAACTTCGGCCTTCCCGCTCACCGCCTCATAAGCGATATGCCCACAAGGTGGAACTCCACCATGCACATGCTGGCCAGACTGTGCGAGCAGCAGCAGGCGATACTGGAGTTTCAGCTGAAGCACACACGGGTGAGTCGCTCTGCGGAACAGCACAACTTCACCACCAATGACTGGACCTGCGAGACCTGTGTTTTGAGTACTCCACCAACATGGCCAGTGCCGATAACGCCGTTCTCAGCGTTACTATCCCACTTCTATGCCTCCTTGAAAAAACGCTCCTGGCGATGATGGAAGAGGATGTGGCACAGGAGGAGGAGGAGGAAGAGGGATCATTTCGTAGGGTTTCTGGCCAGTCATTCCCAATTGGCTCCGAGGGTGGGTTCCTGAACCCACAAACCCAAGGTACACAATTGTCCAGCAAGGGCACAGTTCTGGAGGATAAGGAGGTGGAGGATGAGGAGGAGATGATGGAGGAGGAGGAACCATGTTCACAGCAGGGTGGCACCCAGACCAGCTTATGGCCATCACTGGTGCGTGGATGGGGGGGATACAGAGGACACAGACAATACACATCCCAGAGAGGACAGCTTTTCCATGCCTCTGGGCAGCCTGGCACACATGAGAGATTACATGCTGCAGTGTCTCCGCAATGACCGCCGAGTTGCCCACATTCTAACTTGTGCTGATTACTGGGTGGCCACGCTGCTGGATGTGAGTACAAGCGCACGCTGGTAGATGCGCTGCTGCTGGCATTACCACCTGACAGCGGGGGCACAGTGGAAGCACCAGGCGAAGACAGAGGACGAGGAAGAGGTCGCCAAAGCAGCTGGGGCACCGCCAGTGCCTCAGAAGGCAGGGTTAGCATGGCCGACATGTGGAAAAGCTTTGTCAGCACGCCACAACAACCAGCACCACCAGCTGATTTGGAACATCTTAGCAGGAGGCAGCATTTGACCAACATGGTGGAGCAGTATGTGTGCACACGCCTACATGTACTGAATGACGGGTCTGCCCCCTTCAACTTCTGGGTCTCCAAATTGGGCACATGGCCTGAGCTTTCCCTTTACGCCTTGGAGGTGCTGGCCTGCCCTGCAGCCAGTGTATTATCTGAATGTGTGTTTAGCACGGCAGGGGGTGTCATCACAGACAAGTGCAGCCGCCTGTCCACAGCCAATGTGGACAAGCTCACGTTCATTAAAATGAACTAGGCATGGATCCCTCAGAACTTGTCCGTACCTTGTGGAGAATAGACATGTATACCGGCATTAAGCAGCCATTGTTATACTGCAGCACAATTGCTCATGTTTGTATTTTGGATATTTCACACTCTTTTGGAGTGTACCTTAATTTTACAAAATGAAATTAAAACCAAAAACCTGTGTTGGCTGTCTCGTCCTCCTCCACCACCGCTTCCACCTACTCCGCTACATCCACCGCCTCCTCAAACTCCTACTCCATATGGAACTCCACCTCAAAAGTCCATATTTTTTTTGTACGTGTTTTATTTTATATAATTTTACTACTTTGTCATTTACATTTTCTGGTGAAATTAACCAATTTTTGGGTGTATACTACCACTGCTTTATCTAGTAGGCTGGTTAAAAAAATAAAAAAATAATTGTTATTAATATTTTCGGGTGAAATTCACCAATTTTTGGGTGTATAGTACCACTGCTATACCTAGTATAATGGTTAAACAAACTAAAATAAAAATTGTCATTAACATTTTCTGGTGAAATACACCAATTTTTGGGTGTATAGTACCACTGCTATACCTAGTAGACTGGTTAACAAAAAAAAATATATTTGTCAGTTACATTTGCAGTTGAAATTCAACAATTTTTGGGTGGGAAGTTCCACTGCTATACCTAGTAGACAGGTTAAACAATAAAAAAAATAGTCTCTTACATTTTATGGTGAAATTCACAAATTTTTGGGTGTGATGTACCACTGCTCTACCTAGTAGGCCGGTTAAAAAAAATAAAAATAATTATCATTAACATTTACCATTGCTATACCTACTATGACAGTAAAAAAAAAAAAAAAAAATGTCATTAACATTTTCTGGTGAAATTCACCAATTTTTGGGTGTATAGTACCACTGCTATACCTAGTATGACAGTTAAAAATAAAATAAAATTGTCATTAACATTTTCTGGTGAAATTCAGCAATTTTTGGGTGTATAGTACCACTGCTATACCTAGTAGGCCGGTTAACAAAAAAATATATATTTGTCAGTTACATTTTCATTTGAAATTCAACAATTTTGGGGTGTGAAGTACCCTGTTATACCTAGTAGATGGGTTAAACAATAAAAAAAAGTGTCTCTTAGATTTTATGGTGAAATTCACAAATTTTTGGGAGTGATGTACCACTGCTATACCTAGTAGGCCGGTTAACAACAAAAAAAAAAATTGTCAGTTAAACTTTCTGCTGAAATTCAGCATTTTTTTGGTGTGAAGTACCACTGCTATACCTAGTAGAACGGTAAAAAAAAAAAAAAAATTACATTTGTCAGTTACATTTTAGGGTCAAATTCACCAATTTTTGGGTGTAATATACCCCTCCTCTACCTAGTTGACAGCTTAATAAATTTCAATAATTTTTATTTAACTTTTTCGGGTGACAATAAACAATTGTTTTCTGTCATAGACCCCTGCTGTACCAAGTAGACAGGTTAATTAATTTATGTAATTTTTCTGTTACATTCTTGGGTTGACATTATACAATTTTAGATGTGAATAAATCCCTGCTCTACATAGGTGACAGGGAATAAAATTTCTGAAATGTTTCTTTAATTGATGCACGCCACCTCCTTTGTTTCAATGCTTAAACTTAAGCAAGCTGTACCACATTTAAGCTTCAATACTTTGTCCCACATTTCCGCTATACTCTTTTGGCCAACATTTGCGCCTCAATAGCTTTTCCCACAATTCCGCTTGACTCTTTTGGCCCACATTTGGGCTTCTGTAATTTGTCCTACATTTGTGCCTCAATAACTTTAACTTTTCCCACATTTCTTCTTGATCCCAAATTTTTAAAATAAATTTATCTCCCTTAAATTTGGTCTCTTTTTCTCACGCTCCCTCTCCGTCCTGGAACCCTGATTCCCTGCCATCCGTAAACACCATGGTAGGCGCATAAAAGAACATTAAAAGTTGATAGAGCAGATATTAAATTGGATTGCGAACATCACTGGGACGTGCGACATGGTGGGTGGGGCAGTAAGTATGCACACGCCTACACAAACTAACTGACAGGGGTTAGCCCCTGCAACTTCTGGGTCTCCAAATTGGGCACATGGCCTGAGCTTGCCCTTTACGCCTTGGAGGTGCTGGCCTGCCCTGAAGCCGGTGTATTGTCTGAATGTGTGTTATATTTCCAAATGTTTTAGTGTGTACTCTACTTTAAAAAAATAAAAATAAAATGTAAAACCAAAAAGCAGTGTAGGTTACCTCCTCCTCCACCGCCACTTCCACCTACACCACCACATCCACTGCCTCCTCAACCTCCTTCTCCATATGGACCTGGTCCTCCTAGATCAAGATTATTCTTTTTTATTTTTATGTATTTTATGTTATTTTAAGTCATTTCCCTATCCACATTTGTTTGCAGAGCACTTGCCATGCTCTTAACCACATTTTAACACCATTTGCAGTCCTCCAGCCCTTTCCATTACATTTTTAAAATCATTTTAGTGCTCAAAGGTTCGGGTCCCAGTTGACTTCAATGGGGTTTGGGGTCAAAACTCGAACTTTTTTCCGAAGTTCGGCCGAACTAGTCGAACCCGAACATCCAGGTGTCCGCTCAACTCTAATTATAAGTGATAACCAGCAAGGGTTTACCAAGGACAGAAGTTGTCAGACTAACCTGATTTGTTTTTATGAGGAGGTGAGTAGTAGCCTGGACAGAGGGGTGGCTGTGGATGTAGTGTTTCTGGATTTTGCAAAGGCTTTTGATACTGTCCCTCATAGACTCTTGATAAGTAAAGTAAGATCTATTGGCTTGGAAAGTATAGTTTGTAATTGGATTGAAAACTGGCTGAAGGACTGTGTCCAGAGAGTTGTGGTCAATGACTCCTATCCAGAATGGTCCCAGGTTATAAGTGGTGTACCCCAAGGTTCAGTGCTGGGCCATTTATTATTTAATTTATTTATTAATGATATTGAGGATGGGATTAATAGCACCATATCTATTTTTGCTGATGACACTAAGCTGTGTAGAACTGTACAGTCTATGGAAGATATCCACAAACTACAAGCTGACTTGAACACTCTGAGTGATTGTGCATCAACTTGGAAAATGAGGTTCAATGTGGACAAATTTAGTTATGCATCTTGGTAGTAATAATCTCTGTGCTTCATTTGTCCTAGGTGATGTAAATCTGGGAGAGTCACTTATAGAGAAGGATTTGGGTGTCCTTGTGGATGGTAGATAAAATTGTAGTATACAATGTCAATCAGCTGTTTCTAAGGCCACCAGGATATTGTCATGCATTAAACGAAGCATGGACTCGCGGGGCAGGGATGTAATACTACCACTTTACAAAGCGCTGGTGTGGCCTCATCTGGAATACACAGTCCAGTTCTGGGCACCAGTACATAGAAAGGATGCACTGCAGCTGGAAAAAGTACAGAGGAGAGTGGCTAAAATGGTAAGGGGCATGGAGGATCTTAGTTATGAAGAAATATAAAAATAATTGAATTTATTTAGTTTTGAGAAGAGATGTCTAAGGGAGAACATGATTAACCTGTACAAGTATATGAATGGGCCATACAAAAAATACGTTGAAAAGCTGTTCCATGTAAAATGTGCTCAAAAGAAAAGGGGACACTGCCTTCAACTGAAGAAGAAAAGTTCAGTCTCCAGAAGCGTCAAAGCTTCTTTACTGTTAGAACTGTGAATCTGTGAAATAGACTTCCTCAGGACATGGTCACAGCAGGAACAGTGGACAGTTTCAGAAAGGGTTTAGACGAATTCTTAAAAGTAAAAAACATAAATGCTTATGAAAACGTGTAGAAATCTAAATCTGGCTTCCTTCTGGGACTCGCGTCCCCACCTATCCCTTAGTTGAACTTGATGGACGTTTGTCTTTTTTCAACCATATTAACTATGTAACTAGGTAACTATGATATTTGAGGTCACAGACATCCTGGACATCAAGAAGCATGGCAAGAAGACCTACTATCTGGACTGGAAGGGCTTTGGTTCTGAGGAGAGGTCTTGGGAACCAGAAGAGAACATTCATGCTCTGAACTTGATAAAAAGTTTTATTTTCTCGTTGTGGACTCATGAAGAGGGGGGGTACTGTGTGCTGCTGTTCCCCTGCTTACCACCGCAGTCCCGGGCGCCAGTTTTCAGTTGTGATCTGCTGCCAGTGGTTCCCATTCACCGCTGCAGCCGTGGGCTCTGTCTGTGTAGGTACTGTTGTTCTGGGATCCGCTCCACAGTTTCCTCTCAGCCCTGGCCACAGCATGCTTGCTGCTTGTTCCTTAAGGGCCAGTGCGCGTCACTTCCAGTGCTTTATGGGTTAGGTCATGTGACCTCACTGACCAATCCTAGCCCTCCAGCACATATACAAGTGGCTCAGCCCCCTTCCTAAATGTCTCAGTGTCAAGGTCCTTGTGTCCTGCTAAGGTTCCTTATTCGTACTTGTATTCCTGGACTTTGCTACCTGTTTGATCCCTGCCTGCTTGCCTTGACTCTCCTGTTACCGAACTGGATTGCCTGGCCTGTACCTGTGCCACCTGCCCTGACCTATTACCTGTTTGACTTCGCATCTGCCTCATCCTGCACTGTTGCTCCTGGTTACGACTCGACCTGCTGACAACGCCAGTACCTCTGGTACCTTGCTCAAGTATCTCCTGGTCTGCCTTGACCAGCTGCGTCATGTGCCAATCCTCCTCAAGAGGTAGCGACCTGGTGTTCCCCTTGGGAAAGTCTATCCCCACCATCAGGGGTACTGTGAAGATCGAGGGGTTTGCTTAGACAATGCTATTAGAGGAGGTAGGACGCGTGGCACAGTGGGTTCACACCTGCTGGTTTGTGACTAAATGTGGATTTAAAGCTCTCCCATTTATTCTCAGTATTAGGGCCCATTCAGACGGCCATAGTGCTTTGTGGATACGCAATTTGCACATCCGCAAAACACGGATACCGGCCATGTGCATTCCGCAATTTGCGGATCGCACATGGTCACAACCATAATAGAAAATGCCTATTGCGGACAAGAATAGGACATGTTCTATCTTTTCTGAGGAGCCGGGGTATTTAATAATGAATGCGGACAGCCTGCACATGGTGTGCTGTCCGGCATCTTTTGAGGGCCCATAGAAATAAATAGATCCGCAGACCTTCCGCAAAATTGCGGAACGGGTGTGGATGGGTTCATATGGCCGTGTGAATGGGCCCTTATTATGTGGCAGTAGCTGCTCCCAGTCTATGCCCTGAAATGCTGCCCTCAACCCATAGAAATTAGCCTTTTAAAAATTCTGTGTTTTTGCGCTGCATGACAGAGTTTTCTTCTTATAGTTTAGGGGGAATATAATTATATTGTGGTCACTATTACCTAGTGTTTCTCGAACAGTAACATTTCCAACAAGCTCTGCATAATTAGAAATTACCAGATCCAACAGAGCATTGCCACTAGTTGGAGCTTCTACAAACTAGCCAATAAAATGGTCCTGCAGCAAGTTGAGGAATCTTTTCCCCTTTGTGTTTGAGGCAGAACCATGACCCCAGTCAATGTCTGGGAAGTTAAAATCTCCCATTATGGTCACTGTACCAGCCTTTGCAGCCAACTCTAATTGGTTATACAGTTGATCTTCTCTCTTCTCTGTGATGTTAGTGTTACGGCTGTCATGGTCTGGTGGTAGTGGACCATGACACTTTTGCCGTGCATGCTTGTTGCTGGTGGCAACGTGCTGTTAGCATGATTTTTCACTTCCCCTGTAAGTCTGGTGTTCCTTCCCATTTGTGTTTGTTTAGGGTTAATGGAGTGTGCAAGGTGAAGCTGGGTGTGGCCTCATGGCTCTTCTTATACTGGAGTTGTGAGCCGGTGGTTAGTGGTATGTCTGCCTTTGTATGAGTAGAAGCTTTCCTCCTCTCACGATGTGTCACCTGTCAATGAGGCCCTCCTTGTGGAACACCAAGGTCTTTAGCGATGTCTCACTATGTTCTCCTCCTTGTTCCCTTCCTTACCTGTTGTTATGTTTGGTGTGGGTTTGTTTTGGGGATTTGTTGTTATGTCTAGTTTGGTGTTCTATGCCTGGTATGTTTGGTGTATTCCCTGGCATGGTTGCTAGACATTCCCTTGTTTGTCTGTACCTCCAGTGAGAGGGTCACAGGGGTTGCTCAGAGGGAGCTAGTAGTCAGCTAGTAGTCCACCCAGTCATTGTGGCAGGTAAGTGCTGTTGTTCCAATGCTTGTCATTTTGCACTGGGCTCTTACCTGCCGCTATGTGTTTTTGCTTGCTGTCTGCTCCTTCCCAGTTTCTAGGCCTGTGTGAGACTCTGCTTCATCTGTGTTATGACTGAATCAGCCGTCTCTTATTCCTGACTCCTATTTCAAGGATTGTTAGGGTCAGAAGGTCCCAGGTTCCGGAGTGTGAGCCCTCCCTACCATTGAGGCCGGTTCATACAGTTAGGTGGTTATGAATAGGATGAGGGTGGCTTTAGGAGATGACCTGCTCCCCTTATACCGGCATCCAGACCTAGTTATTTTCACAATTTTCCCTTCATTGTAGGTTGGGGGTTTTCCCCCACTACCCCCCTTGACAGCGTGTTCCACAAGGAGGCCTCACGTACAGGTGACACATCCTGAGAGGAGAAAAACTTCTACTCATACAAAGGCAGATATACAATTGACCTCAAGCTGACAACTCCAACATAAGAACAGCCAAGAGGCCACACCCAGCTCCACCTTGCACACTCCATTAACCCTAAACAAACAAAAATGGGAAGGAACACCAGCCTTAAAGGAGAAGTGAAAAAATATGCTAACAACACGTTGCCACCAGCAACAAGCATGCAAAGCAAAAGTGTCATGGTCCACTACCACCAGACCATGACAGCCAAGACAGTTAGGGGTCTATATAGTACATTAAGTATTATTTTTTCAGTGTTTATATCCCTTTTGACATTCCACCCATAAGGTTTCCACATCCTAACCATCCTTACCCAAAATTGCCTCTTTCACATTTGTCTTCAGATCACTGCTCACAAACTGGCACACTCCACCACCATTTCCATTGACCCTGTCTTTCCTAAATAGTGTTAAACCCTCAATATTAATAGCCCAGTCATGCGAAGAGTCCAACCATGTCTCAGCCACACCAACTACATCTATGTGTTCTTCTAGTACCATAGCCTCCAGCTCCCCCATTTGCTAGATAGACTTCTGGCATTTGTGAAAATACATTTTAAATTACTATTATCTATAAAGTGAATATCCAGGATTTTTTGGTTACCTTGTTTGATGTTTGTATGTAACAGGTTCTTGTTACCAGCAGCTCTATTTTTCATCGGTGTAAAATTCTGCCTAGTCTTTCCCCTACTTTCCTCACTAACCCCAGCCCGCACTAAATCTCCACTGTCCCCTTCTATATCCCACTCTCTATTTACATTATCTACCCCCTTATTAGTATGACCCCCCACCCTCCTCCAGATCCTAGTTTGAAAGCTCCTCCAGCTATCTAACCATTTTTTCCCCCAGAGCAGTTGCACTCTCCCTATTAAGGTGTACCCCGTCCCTACTGTAGAGCCTGTAACTGACTGAGAAGTCGGCCCAGTTCTCCATGAACCCAAACCCTTCCTTCCTGCACCAGCTTCTGAGCCACTTATTTAATTCCCTAAGCTCCCGTTGTCAGTGCCTAAACCGTGAGGTCTAAGCCTCTCTCCAGTTTTTGCAATGCCCCTAAGTATTTTAAGCTGCCTATTTAGATCCAAGATCTGAGCTTCCAAAACTTTGTACATGCTTGCATCTAGGTCGAATGTATTCATCCTCGAATGGCTCTTCAAGGCACGCATACATTGCACAGGACACACACTTAGTAGCATTTAAATGGGGATTGTGGGGACTCCCTTTGGTAGACGGGATTAGCGGACACAGTATAGAGGCAGCAACAAGTTCTTTGCATTAAACAGTTCAGTGTTTTAATCACACAATGTACATTTTGGTGAATGTACAGTTAAATCCAGAGCAAAAAATTTCATGACAAATTAATTTGGAACAAATCAAATTTCTTGGTGAACTTTGGCGAATCTGCCGAATCTAATTCTTCAAAACTTCCATCATCTCTAATCGTAATCCTGAAAAATCTATTTTTACATTTTCTCTTAGATTTTCATATTCTTTATACTATAGACAAATGGCTATACCGGGTTAAAATAGCAATTCATCGCATGTGAGAAATGCTTTATAATTACCATGGCTCTGACTTACACAGCCTTCTGCACCTCTTATGAGCAGGTTAATGAATCATGCTACTACATCTACCTTCCCTGACAGCTGTCAAAGCTATTGGCTAGGAACATTTCATTCCTAAATCTGTGATGACCTGTTTATTAAAGGTGCCCCAATTTATTATATTTTTTCCTTTACTTCTGTTGGATCAGATATTCTCCTCGTACATGCTCTGGTTCCCCTGATGCTGCATACATGCTCTGGTTCCCCTGATGCCCCGCTGGGGGGAGCTTTAGCACACCTGGAAGACCACGGCATGTGACAGGTTAAAAGTCTGCGATCGGCATTATCACTGGTCGTGGACATTAGTGCCGGGTGTCTGCTCTTTAAAAAATGTAAAGTTTGCAGTTGGAAAAGGGTTAACTTCCAAGCCGTCACACTGAGATTAGGTCACCAAGTGGGAAGAATATGATTAGGCAGAGTGGCTAAGTATACCTGATTTATAGCGATTCGTGACAAATTAATTTGGAACAAATCAAATTTCTTAGTGAACTTTGGCGAATCCACAGAATCTAATTCTTCAAAACTTCCCTAATCTCTAATAGTAATCCTTAAAAATCAATTTTAGATTTTCATATTCTTTATACTATAGACAAATGGCTATAGCGGGTTAAAATAGTAATTCATTGCATGTGAGAAATGCTTTATAATTACCATGCCTCTGACTTACACAGCCTTCTGCACCTCTTATGAGCAGGTTAATGAATCATGCCACTACATCTACCTTCCCTGACAGCTGTCAAAGCTATTGGCTAGGAACATTTCTTTGCCAAAATCTGTGATGACCTGTTTATTAAAGGTGCCCCAATTTATTATATTTATTCCTATACTTCTGTCGGATCAGATATTCTCCTCGTACATTTTGTTGTCAGTAAACAAATGTTTCGTCGGCACAGCTTTTCTGTTCCCTTAGATAGGATCGAAATGACTTGCTGAATCAGCTGTGCATGTAAAACGCTGTCAGAGGCATCAATGCTGACAATCCTAATTGCCTCCACTGTATGCCTTAGTGTCCTGCAGCCTGAATGAAAGGCAGGCAGTCATTGCAGGCTCTCTTATAATTAACAGAAACATTTCTGAGAAAAGTGAGTTGTCAGAAGAATAAGCAATTAAGAAAAAAAAAACACAAATATCTGCAAACAGATAAATGCTGGAGAGTGATCATCAGCAGCAGGCCACTGGGACTGTATGATAACTGAGTGCTCTGACATCGGGCTGGGAAAGATACTTGTAATTAACATTATGTCAGAATTATATCATGTATGTTGTGAAATGGGCGCTGTTATCATACCGTCAGTGCTATCATCTACTGAAATAGTGGCACCAGGGGCGGATTAAAGGGATTCTGTCATCGAAAATTAGGCGTATAACCTAAACATATGCGAGGTCCGTACTAATACACAGAATCCTAAATTGACCTTATCAAATGCGCCTGTGGCTCTATAATCATATGAAACAGGTTTATATAACCTGTCACTCACGTCACAATTGTGTCCAAGGGGACGTCTCACTGATGCAGGGTGCCCGGCTGCAGCCATCGCCTTTCGGTGCCCAGCGCCGCCTTCTGAATCGAAATTGCCGCCCTCCTTTTCATTAGATCCGCCTACCTCAGTTTATCGCCGCCTCTCTAACGTCCGTTCTCTTCAGCCAGATCCCGCGCGTGCGCACTAGGTATCACCCGGCTGTAGGAGGTTGGATGGCTGTAGGCTGTAATCGGGCGGCCAAGGCAGGATCTAGCGAAGTGCTGCGGCCGGCGCATGCACACTTCGCATAACGAGGCTGGATCTAATCAAAAGGAGGGGCGGTGATTTCAATTCAGAAGGCGGCACTGGGCACCGAAAGGAGATGGCTGCAGCCGGGCACATTGCATTGTGAGACGTCACATTGCATTGTGACGTGAGTGACAGGTTATATAAACCTGTTTTATATGATTATAGAGCCACAGGCGCATTTGATAAGGTCAATGTAGGATTCTGTGTATTAGTATGGACCTCGCCATTTGTTTAAGTTATAGGCCTAATTTCTGATGACAGAATCCCTTTAAGTGCACGATAGGCCCGGGGCTGTCTACCCAACTTGGGACCTTCCGTCCATTTTAGTTTTTTTTTTTTGAAGAGGCTGCGGTGCTTCATGAGCGCCACAGTGTCTTCCTAGGCCATATGACATCTTCAGACAAAAAAAAAAAAATACCCCAAATTGGGTCCTAAACTGAAAAATTTGGTTGCCAAATTTAAAATACATATCATTATAATAAAAAAGACATGGAGGAGAATGCAGCACCACATACCTCTTACATCCAGTGACATCTCCTGTCATGTAGACCTTCTCTTTCCTCTTCTCCTCTATTTGACCTAGACCACCATGGCAAATTCTTTCAGCCACATCTCGTCTCTACAGTTTGTAACACAGACACGTTAGATTTCTCAATTTTTCCATCAACCTCCCCATCCTGGTGTCCCCACAGTGTCATCCTGCTGCCACTCCCAATACTGTGCCCGTTTTGCTCCCCAATGTCCAAGGTACTATGCTGCTGAAAAAATAGTGACCCAAATAGACATAATTGGGGTTATTTATCAAACTGGTGTAAAGTAAAATTGGATTTCCAAAAGAGCTGTCAAATATGAAAGGTGGAATCTGATTGGCTGCTATGGGCAACTAAGCCAGTTCTACTTTACACCAGTTTGATAAATTACTCCAAATGTCCCTATAGTGTCAACAGCAGCTATAATGTCCCCTAGAGTGCCCTGAGTAATAATACCACCCTCTATTGTGCTCCAGGAAATAATCCCTGTATAGTGTCCCCAAAAATAATAGAATTGCCCCTACAGTGCCTCCTCAATAGCAACACCCCCATATAGTAATCCCCCCATAGAAATTTGCCCCACACAGTAATTTCCCCCAAACTGCCCCATATAATAGTTTGCCCACACACAGTAATTTCCCCTACATAGTAATTTGCCCCACACTGCCACTACATCGTAATTTCCCCCACACTGCCCCCACATAGTAATTTGCCCCACCTAGCAATTTTCCCACACTGTCCCCACACAATAGTTTTCTCCACACTGCCCCCACACAATAGTTTCCCCCACATAGTAATTTGCCCCCATACTGCCCCCACATAGTAATTTGTCCCCACATAGCAATTTCCCAACACTGTCTCCACATAGCAATTTCCCCCACACTGTCCCCACATATAAATTACCCCACACTGTCCCCACATAGCAATTATCCCACACTGTCCCCAGATAGCAATTACCCCACACTGTCCCCACATAGCAATTTCCCCCACACTGTCCCCACATAGCAATTTCCCCCACACTGTCCCCACATAGCAATTACCCTACACTGTCCCCACATAGCAATTACCCCACATAGTAATTACCCCACACTGTCCCCACATAGAAATTACCCCACACTGTCCCCACATAGTAATTACCCCACACTGTCCCCACATAGCAATTTCCCCCACACTGCCCCACACAATAGTTTCCCCCACACTGTCCCCACATAGTAATTTCCACCACACTGCCCCCACATAGTAATTTTCCCCCACATAGTAGTCCCTCCCATAATAGTTTGCCCCCACATAGTATTCCCTCCCATAATAATTTGGCCCCACAGCCCCCACATCCCCCCATCTACTCGATGTCTCTTAATATGTCCTACTGTTTGTCCCCCACCCCCCTCATGTCCCCCAAAGTAGGCACATGAAATAAAAATAAAAAAATAAATAACAAGAAAAATACTCACCTATGTCCAGGGCCAGGAGCTTGCTCGCAGAGGAAGGCGGGATGAGGCAGTGCTGCGTCCCGGCACAGGTGCGCGATGACGTCATCACACACGCCTGCGCCGGGATTTCACTACTGCATAGGCCTCAGGCCTACTAGGTCTGAAGCCTATGGCGGTGATCGGCGACGAGACAGGGAGCTATGCGCTCCCGTGCCCTGCCGCAGTATGTGGGCGTTCGGGTCCACGTTGGGCCCCCCAGCGGTGCTGGGCCCGGGGCTGCCGACCCGAACGTCCCTATTGTAATCCGCCACTGAGTGGCACCAGATAAACCTGGAGAAGTATTCTGTAATACAGGTGAATATATACAGTTACTGATTGTAAGCCAAGGTTCACATCTTTGGCAGAGGTACTGGCAGGAGCCTCCATTACAGATTCCGACAAAAAGTGGATAAAATACAAATACATGCTGCATGTGTGTCCACCAAAATGCCAGTATTCATTCCAGACACCCAACGGACCCTATTTTAGTAAAAGGAATCTATTGGGAGTCAATCATGCTGGATCCTGTCTATCTATCTCTCTATCTGTTCATCCTGTGCATATAAATTGAGCAAGATTAGAAATGCCATAGTAGGGGTTTGCACTTTTAGGGCTTATGCACATGTCTGTATTTTTCTACAGAGTGCTCCATTTTTTACAGACATCACACTGTTCCATTCATTTGTATGGGGTCATGCATAAATCTTTTATTTATTTTTTACGCATACAGGTGCCCAATCCACAAATGTCACTGTAGGACCTACTATTCTCCATATTTGTGAATGTGAATAGCTCCTTCTATTGATGGGAGTAACAAATACTGTAAATTAGAATGCACAAGGAAGGAATACATTTTTTAGGGATCATTTTTCTGCAGACTAAAAATTGGATTACCATTTGCATAGAGGTTCTAAAAGCTGTATGTTACAGGCCCCTTCTGCACTTATGATACCAAAGAGAGCAAAGTAGCTCTCAAACGTGTCAATCCTGCTTCAATATGGAAACAAAAGCTACACTGTCACCTTCCGGGGCAAGTTTGTTTACAGGGAGTGCAGAATTATTAGGCAAGTTGTATTTTTGAGGATTAATTTTATTATTGAACAACAACCATGTTCTCAATGAACCCAAAAAACTCATTAATATCAAAGCTGAATATTTTTGGAAGTAGTTTTTAGTTTGTTTTTAGTTTTAGCTATTTTAGGGGGATATCTGTGTGTGCAGGTGACTATTACTGTACATAATTATTAGGCAACTTAACAAAAAACAAATATATACCCATTTCAATTATTTATTTTTACCAGTGAAACCAATATAACATCTCAACATTCACAAATATACATTTCTGACATTCAAAAACAAAACAAAAACAAATCAGTGACCAATATAGCCACTTTTCTTTGCAAGGACACTCAAAAGCCTGCCATCCATGGATTCTGTCAGTGTTTTGATCTGTTCACCATCAACATTGCGTGCAGCAGCAACCACAGCCTCCCAGACACTGTTCAGAGAGGTGTACTGTTTTCCCTCCTTGTAAATCTCACATTTGATGATGGACCACAGGTTCTCAATGGGGTTCAGATCAGGTGAACAAGGAGGCCATGTCATTAGACTTTCTTCTTTTATACCCTTTCTTGCCAGCCACGTTGTGGAGTACTTGGACGCGTGTGATGGAGCATTGTCCTGCATGAAAATCATGTTTTTCTTACCTTGCAGACTTCTTCCTGTACCACTGCTTGAAGAAGGTGTCTTCCAGAAACTGGCAGTAGGACTGGGAGTTGAGCTTGACTCCATCCTCAACCCAAAAAGGCCCCACAAGCTCATCTTTGATGATACCAGCCCAAACCAGTACTCCACCTCCACCTTGCTGGCGTCTGAGTCGGACTGGAGCTCTCTGCCCTTTACCAATCCAGCCATCTGGCCCATCAAGACTCACTCTCATTTCATCAGTCCATAAAACCTTAGAAAAATCAGTCTTGAGATATTTCTTGGCCCAGTCTTGACGTTTCAGCTTGTGTGTCTTGTTCAGTGGTGGTCGTCTTTCAGCCTTTCTTACCTTGGCCATGTCTCTGAGTATTGCACACCTTGTGCTTTTGGGCACTCCAGTGATGTTGCAGCTCTGAAATATGGCCAAACTGGTGGCAAGTGGCATCTTGACAGCTGCATGCTTGACTTTTCTCAGTTCATGGGCAGTTATTTTGCGCCTTGGTTTTTCCACACGCTTCTTGCGACCCTGTTGACTATTTTGAATGAAACGCTTGATTGTTCGATGATCACGCTTCAGAAGCTTTGCAATTTTAAGAGTGCTGCATCCCTCTGCAAGATATCTCACTATTTTTGACTTTTCTGAGCCTGTCAAGTCCTTCTTTTGACCCATTTTGCCAAAGGAAAGGAAGTTGCCTAATAATTATGCACACCTGATATAGGGTGTTGATGTCATTAGACCACACCCCTTCTCATTACAGAGATGCACATCACCTAATATGCTTAATTGGTAGTAGGCTTTCGAGCCTATACAGCTTGGAGTAAGACAACATGGATAAAGAGGATGATGTGGTCAAAATACTCATTTGCCTAATAATTCTGCACGTAGTGTAGATCAACTGTCAATGTCAGTGCGGGTAAGGGGAATATTTCTTTTTGCTGGATAACTTCTCTGAAAATCACGGACAGCCAATATTTTCTATGGACAAATTGTAAAATCATAATGAATGATAAAAATTATAAGTAATCCATGTCTACAGCTTAATATACAGATAACAACTCATTTCCAGCATTTACTGTGAGCTGTAAAGTGAAGAAAATCACAACCTGGCCAAGTAGCACCAGCCTAAAAAAAACACAGACACATGTATTTTTTATTTTTCTTCCATGGACAAAGGAAAAAAGTTTTTTTTACGGACTGTCCAGAAATTTCTTGATGGTTGACAACCCTGGCTGGGGGGCAACCAGCGTTCCGAAAAAAGACCACAGGAATTTTCAGTGGAGAAGAAAATGCATAGCCAAATCTAGAGAAGGTCGCAAAACAACCAGGCAGCATAAATCCAGGAACGAGCAATGAAATGATAATCAGTAATCCAAGCAAAGGTCATAACAGCAGTGGAGACAATTAGCAAGCACAGTACTGTAGAGAAGCCAAGTATTACATTCGACAGACATGGATGACTTGGACCAGATAAAGAAAAGAAACACAGTGGGGGAGATTTATCATGGGGGACATTTTTAAAGTCAGTTTTGAAGTAATCTGCATTGCTGGAAAATGGGTCAAATCTATCAAAGGGCTCATAATTAGTGATGAGCGAACTTCTGTTTTAAGTTCGCCGTCTAAAGTTCGGCTTCCGGTTAGCGGAGAATCCCGATATGGTTCCCGATATGGATTCCGACTTCCGTTGTGGTCCGTGGTAGCGGAATCAATAATGGCCGATAATTGCAACTTTTTAAAATCCACTTGCTAGGCTAATGTTGCCCACTTTCCTAAACCCTATTTTGGGAACTTTTGAAGCCAGAATACTGGAGTGCGGGGCTTTATTACATTTCCCCAATGAGTTAGCACAGGGCTGAGCTATTGGAATTTAGATAGGTGCTGGTATCACCATATGATAAGATTGAGGACAGTACCAGGCTTGGACTGGCCCACAGGGGAACTGGGGAATCACCCGGTGGTCCCCTGAGAAAGGTGGGCCACCAGTCCACCAGCACAGAATCTCAAATATTCTATATCAATATAAAAAACTGGGTAGACTATCCAATTTATTATTATAGATGCATCAGAAGGTTAAGATGGCCTCTAGGAATAGAGACAGGCCAGCCAGTATGCTCTCTTCCTTGGGACCCACCTTTTGAAGTTGTTGCAGAGACCCCCATAATCAATTATCTTGTAGCATCTTGTTGCTGTCTGCCTATGTGTGGCCAGGTAATATTTGCATGTCGCTGTACAGTGGGACGCAGGCACCCCAGTCCAACACTGGACAGGGTCCCAAGATCAGCATATGGTGCATATATTATTCACAAACATGAGAACAAAATAATGTATATTCATTAGATAGCTGGCAGGCAAATGCATGTATGGCTGACAGTGATTTCTTTCCACACATACATGCATGTCTCTATATACAGTATGTAGCTTCCAGTTATAGGTAGCTGCTTGGTGGACACAGGAGCTATGGATCGAACTGTTGTGTGTATACTTTATGTACACAATTATTGGTGTGGGCACTGCACAATATCAACAGATGCAGCACTAATACTGACACGTTTTATTATGGCAACATAACAAAACACACTGGGCCAAATTTGCTATGGTATCTGCACCAAAAATTGCACAATTTGTCGTATCTAGGGTTTCTACACTTTTTTCCCCAACATGCTTAAAAGAGAGATGGGGCTTAGCAGAAAGTGGGCATGACTCCACTAGAAAGGGGTTGGGGCTAGGGATGAGCGTACCCGAACTGTATAGTTCGGGTTCGTACCGAATTTTGGGGTGTCCGTGACACGGACCCGAACCCGAACATTTTCGTAAAAGTCCGGGTTCGGGTTCGGTGTTCGTCGCTTTCTTGGCGCTTTTGTGACGCTTTCTTGCCCCAAGCGTCATACTACTTGCCCCAAGAGGCCGTCACAGCCATGCTGCGCCTGTCACCAAGTGCATTTAACCCTCAGTAGTGTGGTTGGTCAAGCTGTCACACCAAGTGCATTTAACCAGCAATAGTGTGGTTATTTTTTGGCCATATCCCAGTCTAATTCTGTCAGTAAATCCATACCGGTCACCCAGCGCCTAAATACTAGGCCTCAAATTTATATCCCGCTAAATCTGTCGTTACCGCTGTACTGTTCTGGCTGGGCAAGTTATTTAGTGTCCGTCAAAGCACATTTTTTGTTCTGGGTTGAAATACAATTCCCAATTTAGCAATTTCATAATTTAGTGGTTTCTGCTGTATCAGAGCTATTTGAAATCTATACTAAAAGGGTATATAATATTCAACGTGCACATAGGGTCATTCAGAATAACTTCACACACACGCTACTGTGCATTTCCAAGTCTAATTCTGTCAGTAAATCTATACCGGTCACCCAGCGCCTAAATACTAGGCCTCAAATTTATATTCAGCTGAATTTGAATACAATACATTGGGCCAAATAATATTTTTGTTGTTGTGGTGAACGATAACAATGAGGAAAACATCTAGTAAGGGACGCGGACGTGGACATGGTCGTGGTGGTGTTAGTGGACCCTCTGGTGCTGGAAGAGGACGTGGCCATTCTGCCACATCCACACGTCCTAGTGTACCAACTACCTCAGGTCCCAGTAGCCGCCAGAATTTACAGCGATATATGGTGGGGCCCAATGCCGTTCTAAGGATGGTAAGGCCTGAGCAGGTACAGGCATTAGTCAATTGGGTGGCCGACAGTGGATCCAGCACGTTCACATTATCTCCCACCCAGTCTTCTGCAGAAAGCGCACAGATGGCGCCTGAAAACCAACCCCATCAGTCTGTCACATCACCCCCATGCATACCAGGGAAACTGTCTGAGCCTCAAGTTATGCAGCAGTCTCTTATGCTGTTTGAAGACTCCGCTGGCAGGGTTTCCCAAGGGCATCCACCTAGCCCTTCCCCAGCGGTGAAAGACATAGAATGCACTGACGCACAACCACTTATGTTTCCTGATGATGAGGACATGGGAATACCACCTCAGCATGTCTCTGATGATGACGAAACACAGGTGCCAACTGCTGCGTCTTTCTGCAGTGTGCAGACTGAACAGGAGGTCAGGGATCAAGACTGGGTGGAAGACGATGCAGGGGACGATGAGGTCCTAGACCCCACATGGAATGAAGGTCGTGCCACTGACTTTCACAGTTCGGAGGAAGAGGCAGTGGTGAGACCGAGCCAACAGCGTAGCAAAAGAGGGAGCAGTGGGCAAAAGCAGAACACCCGCCGCCAAGAGACTCCGCCTGCTACTGACCGCCGCCATCTGGGACCGAGCACCCCAAAGGCAGCTTCAAGGAGTTCCCTGGCATGGCACTTCTTCAAACAATGTGCTGACGACAAGACCCGAGTGGTTTGCACGCTGTGCCATCAGAGCCTGAAGCGAGGCATTAACGTTCTGAACCTGAGCACAACCTGCATGACCAGGCACCTGCATGCAAAGCATGAACTGCAGTGGAGTAAACACCTTAAAACCAAGGAAGTCACTCAGGCTCCCCCTGCTACCTCTTCTGCTGCTGCTGCCTCGGCCTCTTCCTCTGCCTCTGGAGGAACGTTGGCACCTGCCGCCCAGCAAACAGGGGATGTACCACCAACACCACCACCACCTCCGTCACCAAGCATCTCAACCATGTCACACGGCAGCGTTCAGCTCTCCATCTCACAAACATTTGAGAGAAAGCGTAAATTCCCACCTAGCCACCCTCGATCCCTGGCCCTGAATGCCAGCATTTCTAAACTACTGGCCTATGAAATGCTGTAATTTAGGCTGGTGGACACAGACAGCTTCAAACAGCTCATGTCGCTTGCTGTCCCACAGTATGTTGTTCCCAGCCGGCACTACTTCTCCAAGAGAGCCGTGCCTTCCCTGCACAACCAAGTATCCGATAAAATCAAGTGTGCACTGCGCAACGCCATCTGTGGCAAGGTCCACCTAACCACAGATACGTGGACCAGTAAGCACGGCCAGGGACGCTATATCTCCCTAACTGCACACTGGGTAAATGTAGTGGCAGCTGGGCCCCAGGCGGAGAGCTGTTTGGCGCACGTCCTTCCGCCGCCAAGGATCGCAGGGCAACATTCTTTGCCTCCTGTTGCCACCTCCTCCTACTCGATTTCCTCCTCCTCTTCTTCCACCTGCTCATCTAGTCAGCCACACACCTTCACCACCAACTTCAGCACAGCCCGGGGTAAACGTCAGCAGGCCATTCTGAAACTCATATGTTTGGGGGACAGGCCCCACACCGCACAGGAGTTGTGGCAGGGTATAGAACAACAGACCGACGAGTGGTTGCTGCCGGTGAGCCTCAAGCCCGGCCTGGTGGTGTGTGATAATGGGCGAAATCTCGTTGCAGCTCTGGGACTAGCCAGTTTGACGCACATCCCTTGCTTGGCGCATGTGCTGAATTTGGTGGTGCAGAAGTTCATTCACAACTACCCCGACATGTCAGAGCTGCTGCATAAAGTGCGGGCCGTCTGTTCGCGCTTCCGGCGTTCACATCCTGCTGCTGCTCGCCTGTCTGCGCTACAGCGTAACTTCGGCCTTCCCGCTCACCGCCTCATATGCGACGTGCCCACCAGGTGGAACTCCACCTTGCACATGCTGGACAGACTGTGCGAGCAGCAGCAGGCCATAGTGGAGTTTCAGCTGCAGCACGCACGGGTTAGTCGCACTACAGAACAGCACCACTTCACCACCAATGACTGGGCCTCCATGCGAGACATGTGTGCCCTGTTGCGCTGTTTCGAGTACTCCACCAACATGGCCAGTGGCGATGACGCCGTTATCAGCGTTACAATACCACTTCTATGTCTCCTTGAGAAAACACTTAGGGCGATGATGGAAGAGGAGGTGGCCCAGGAGGAGGAGGAGGAGGAGGAAGAGGGGTCATTTTTAGCACTTTCAGGCCAGTCTCTTCGAAGTGACTCAGAGGGAGGTTTTTGGCAACAGCAGAGGCCAGGTACAAATGTGGCAGCCAGGGCCCACTACTGGAGGACGAGGAGGACGAGGATGAGGAGGAGGTGGAGGAGGATGAGGATGACGCCTGGTCACATCGGGGTGGCACCCAACGCAGCTCGGGTCCATCACTGGTGCGTGGCTGGGGGGAAAGGCAGGACGATGACGATACGCCTCCCACAGAGGACAGCTTGTCCTTACCCCTGGGCAGCCTGGCACACATGAGCGACTACATGCTGCAGTGCCTGCGCAACGACAGCAGAGTTGCCCACATTTTAACGTGTGCGGACTACTGGGTTGCCATCCTGCTGGATCCATGCTACAAAGACAATGTGCCCACCTTACCTCCTGCACTGGAGCGTAATAGGAAGATGCGCGAGTACGAGCGCACGTTGGTAGACGCGCTACTGAGAGAATTCCCAAATGTCACAGGGGAACAAGTGGAAGCCCAAGGCCAAGGCAGAGGAGGAGCAAGAGGTCGCCAAGGCAGCTGTGTCACGGCCAGCTCCTCTGAGGGCAGGGTTAGCATGGCAGAGATGTGGAAAAGTTTTGTCAACACGCCACAGCTAACTGCACCACCACCTGATACGCAACGTGTTAGCAGGAGGCAACATTTCACTAACATGGTGGAACAGTACGTGTGCACACCCCTCCACGTACTGACTGATGGTTCGGCCCCATTCAACTACTGGGTCTCTAAATTGTCCACGTGGCCAGAGCTAGCCTTTTATGCCTTGGAGGTGCTGGCCTGCCCGGCGGCCAGCGTTTTGTCTGAACGTGTATTCAGCACGGCAGGGGGTGTAATTACAGACAAACGCAGCCGCCTGTCTACAGCCAATGTGGACAAGCTGACATTCATAAAAATGAACCAGGCATGGATCCCACAGGACCTGTCCGTCCCTTGTCCAGATTAGACATTAACTACCTCCCCTTAACCATATATTATTGTACTCCAGGGCACTTCCTCATTCAATCCTATTTTTATTTTCATTTTACCATTATATTGCGAGGCTACCCAAATTTGAATTAACCTCTCCTCTGTCTGGGTGCCGGGGCCTAAATATATGCCAATGGACTGTTCCAATGTTGGGTGACGTGGAGCCTGATTCTCTGCTATGACATGCAGACTAATTCTCTGCTGACATGAAGCCAGATTCTCTGTTACGGGACCTCTCTCCTCTGCCTGGGTGCTGGGCCTAAATATATGCCAATGGACTGTTGCACTGGTGGCTGACGTGAAGCCTGATTGTTTGTTACGGGACCTCTCTCCTCTGCCTGGGTGCTGGGCCTAAATATCTGACAATGGACTGTTGCATTGGTGGCTGACGTGAAGCCTGATTCTCTGCTATGATATGAAGACTGATTCTCTGCTGACATGAAGCCAGATTGTCTGTTACGGGACCTCTCTCCTCTGCCTGGGTGCTGGGCCTAAATTTATGACAATGGACTGTTGCAGTGGTGGCTGACGTGAAGCCTGATTCTCTGCTATGACATGCAGACTGATTCTCTGCTGACATGAAGACAGATTCTCTGTTACGGGACCTCTCTCCTCTGCCTGGGTGCTGGGCCTAAATTTATGAAAATGGACTCTTACAGTGGTGGGTGACGTGAAGCCTGATTCTCTGCTATGGGACCTCTCTCCAATTGATTTTGGTTAATTTTTATTTATTTAATTTTTATTTTTATTCATTTCCCTATCCACATTTGTTTGCAGGGGATTTACCTACATGTTGCTGCCTTTTGCAGCCCTCTAGCCCTTTCCTGGGCTGTTTTACAGCCTTTATAGTACCGAAAAGTTCGGGTCCCCATTGACTTCAATGGGGTTCGGGTTCGGGACGAAGTTCGGATCGGGTTCGGATCCCGAACCCGAACATTTCCGGGAAGTTCGGCCGAACTTCTCGAACCCGAACATCCAGGTGTTCGCTCAACTGTAGTTAGGGCCTCAGAGTATCCATTTTGCATCAAAATCTTGCCATAATTCTGGCATAAAAATCTGTCTCAAAGTCAACCAACCAATTGTAGGTATAGAGTCAGAGAAAAGTGTCTATCTCTGCACAAGTTTTATAATCCAGCCTGGACCACAGTTATCCAGTGCAAGTCTAGAGTGTCTGTCTAATCTTAAGCCATCTATAATATTAGTAAATGTTTGCTGCAGGGAAATCAGTATGAAAATAAAGGTAACTGGAACATGTATGGCATAAAATCTATGGGGGTCTTTTATTAAGACCGGCATTTTAGATACTAATCTTAAAGGGTAACTGTCATGTTTTCATAAAATCAAAATCAATTTTAGCATATGTTACTGCTGCAGCAGCATTATGCATAAAGCAATCTTTAGATTTTTCACATACCACTGTTTTTCTTGAGTTTTTTCCTTAGTTACGGCTGTTTAAACATTTACAATATGAGGACCTTCTCGAGATGGCTTCTCTGCCAGTTCTCTGAGGCCAAAACTGCTTTCCCTCACATACACACTACACACTTGCTGTAGCCAGAAGCTCCCTGCCAGCCAATCAGATTGGATTACTTAGAGACACGCCTTCTCACTCTCAAGCCTAATGCAGGCATGCAGTGTGAAGTACGGCCCCTCTGTCTTCTGTTTACATTAAGTTGGGAGACAGACAATCCCTTTAAGGGAGCAGTGGACAGGGACATTCATAAAATCTGTTATTATAAGGTAATTACAGATTTTTTGACAATCATTGACAGACTAACTCAGGTATACATGCCTAACTCTAATAAACTAGCAAATAAAAAAATAAATATGACAGTTACCCTTTAATAAAGCGGATCACTGAAGTTACAAGTACATCAATGCACCGAAGTTACAAAAATTCGGCACATTCAGCGCTGCTACTAAATGTAAGCCAGCTTCCTAGCTGTCTTACATTTAGACCATTTTCTACATCTAAACCAGGCATAGAAAATGATGAATGAGACAGGCCTGCTGGCCTGTTCCCTTCCCCGCCCATGTCACCCCCACTTTTTTTAGACCTGGCGCGAGCGGGAAAAAGTAGCAGATTGCGGCGCAACTAACCATTAAATCTCAATCTGCGTCTGAAATATGCCTAATATTGGCATATTTCAGCTTAATAAATTACCCCCTATATCTTTGGCAGCCACATGTATAGACTTATATAAATGTAGCAACAAGAGACTACACGGCCCATTCCAGGAAGAGCTGCACAATCACCAGCAGCACCATATTAAAGCCACTGATGAGGAAATTGGTTTGAGAAGCTATGCAATAAAAAATACATTATGTAGTAAAATTCCTGAGCTGTGTTAATTTACTGTAGATATGAACTTGAAAATTTGATTTTGAATCTTAATGTGTCTAGCCAGATGCAACTTAGAAAAATATTTTAGATAAGAAAATTTGATGAATCTGGCAACCAATGGTCTGGAAATCCTAAATATGCTATCTGTAAATCTAGTCCCAATGTCTGATTAGCAGCACCATTTAACACTTGCATACAACAATATATTATTCATATCAAAACTTGCTAGATATAAAGCAGGACAGAACCAACAAAGTACAAGCATCAAATAAACTATTAGGAACGGGTATGGTGGAGAGGCTGATTGGACAGTAATCAATTAGTTATTGCAAGGAGATTTAAATGCCTGGTAGACTCTGAATGTGCTTTTCATCAATAATTTTATAAATTGCAGGCAAATGTCACTGACAAGTAAGTTTACGTTGTGGTTAGTTTGAGGATGACTTTAGTATTTTATTAACACTTGAAATTGTCTTTATTTATTTTTTATGTTTTTTTTTACATGAAAGACAACAAATCATTTTTGCAGCTTGTAGACATAATAATCATTTGCAAACACCTACAGATGGCATGAGTCAGATGATTACCAAGTATAGACAGCTGTGCCACATGGGCAATTAGAAAGCAATGCCAAGTTGTTACTGTAGTGCGCATTAATGCTATAATTACTGTTTTCACAATATGTCAAGGCAAAGAGGGGGAAGTTACAAAGCAGGAAAAGATGAGTGACAGCCATTGTATACACATTCTTGCAGCTTGATGCATTGTGAACGAAAGCCACCAATATCCCGGGAAATAATAATAAAAGATAGCCCGATGGACAAAAAAATAGTTTACTCTTGGAGTAAGGTTTGTGATTAGTAGATTTTTAGCTTTAAATTATTTATGAATTATATCGTATATTTTTCAAAGAAAAAAATTTAAGTGGTCTAATGCCAAGGAAAATGATGGTTGCAGTGGTCAGGTCCCTTACCCAGGCATGTCATCACTTCTGATCGAAAACAAACAGAGGCCAGAGTACTGGAAAAGCCACTCAGAGAATGGCGCTAGAGAAAACGGTTGGGTGTAATGTTCTTTTTTATTTTATTTTAATTTTAAGTCATTTTAAGACCATATCTACCATGAGGACAGTTGGCTGCAGTGGTCAGATGCCTTATCCAAGCACAACACTGTCTATGTCACTTACAATGTGATATGCAGGCATATGGAATAGTTTTGAGCGAGCATGCTCGACACATCACGGAGTTCGGGCGAACACCACAGCGAGATGCTCGAGTCAGTGTATTTAAATCTAAATTAGCCTCTATTTATATGCAGAAGATCGCTGTACAGTGTGGGAATCCCTCAGTGTGAGTCCGTGGATTAGGAGTCCCTGCTCTGACTCCATATATACGTAGCTATGTCCAAATATGGAGTCTAGTGCTTGGGGACACCTCAGCGTATTTAAATCTAATTTAGGATGTATTTCAGAAAAGTTTCTGCTGGGATTCAAACTCACAACCTTTTGCATTAGAGGCAAGGCACTTAACCACTCAGCTATAATAGCCAAAAAATAATAATTCTACTGTACTGTACTTCTACTGAGACCTATACAGTAGAAGTCTCATATTTGTTTATTTTTAGTTGACTGGCTATACAACTATATAGTGCAGTAGTTAGAGTTCTGGGCTATGAAGCAGAAGCTGTGAGTTCAAATCCCATCCCAAACTCTTTCAGAAATAGAGGTTAAATTAGATTTATATATATATATATTTTTTGTAATTGTAAAAAATGTATGGCACAAAATAAATGTGTCATTACTAGAAAAAATAAAATAAAAATGTATATAATCATACTTTTGATTTATATAAATGCATAATATGTGGGTTCGGGAAACTACTACTG
This sequence comes from Bufo gargarizans, assembly GCF_014858855.1. Lineage (NCBI taxonomy): Eukaryota > Metazoa > Chordata > Amphibia > Anura > Bufonidae > Bufo > Bufo gargarizans. The sequence goes on along the minus strand of NC_058083.1, from coordinate 135,126,413 downwards.
ATGCTTTAGCCATAATATATTTACATATATTATAATATATTTTATATTCTCAATATATAATAATATGTGTAAATATATTATGGCTAAAAACTCACAGCTTCTGCATCACAGCCCAGAACTTTAACCAATACACTATATAGCTGCATAGCCAGTCACATAAAAAATTTTTAAAAAATGAGACTTCTACTGTATAGGTCTTAGTAGAAGTACAGTACAGTAGAAGTCTCAAATATATATATTTTTTTTTAAAGTAACTGGCTATGCAGCTATTATAGCTGAGTGGTTAAGTGCCTTGCCTCTAATACAGAAGGTATTGAGTTTCAATCCCAGCAGAAAATTTTCTGAAATACAGGCTAAATTAGATTTAAATACGCTGGGGTGTCCCCAAGCACTGACTCCATATATGGATATAGCTATATATGGAGTCAGAGCAGGGACTCCTAAGCCAAACTAGAGTCCCGACACCCTCCTCTCTTCAGAGCAGGGGGTGCCTTGGGTTCTCCCATTCACTTCCATTGTGCTCGGGTGCTTGGTAGAACACCCGAGCATCGCAAAGTGTTCTACTTGAGCACACAAGCACTTTGGTGCTCGCTCAACACTAATAAGGAACATCACTGCTGCAGGCAATCACTTTCCTCAGAGGTAGATTTTTGAGGACAGTGATTGGTTGCATCAATCAGGTGCCTTATCCTTGGTGTTGAGCACGAATATTCGAATCGCGAATCTCGCCACTTCGACAATTGGCGAATATTTAGAAAACAGTGCTATATATTCGTATTCGCGAATAGTGTTGAATATTCTAATTGCAAATTTATCGTGAATATATTATTACATTTCATTCACGAATTCTCGAATTTGCAAATTTATGGTGAATATTGGGCCAAAAATTAGCGAAATTGTGGAAATTCAGCTTATCACTACATATCCTATTACTGTTGCTGCTTATAAACAAACAGCAGCAGGGGAACTGTACAATCATTGCAGAGCATTATGCTGTGAAAATAACAGTTTTAAAAAAAAAAAAAAAATCATTCTAAATTATTTTAGGACCATGTCCAAGATGTTTAATTGTCTAAGGCAATCCATTAAGAGGTTCTTGTCACGGCTTGGAGGTAGTTTGCCGTGAGACTTTTGCCGGGCATGCTGGTTGCCGGTGGCGATGTGTTGTTGTTTTGCATGTGTGTGTGCTTTCCCTTCAAGGCTGTTGTCCTTCCTTTCTGGTGTGCACAGGGTTGTGAGACTGAGATCATTGTTATGTTTGCCTTTGCATGAGTAGGAGTTTGCTCCTTTCTTGGATGCTTTCTGAGGGCCATCTTAGTGTGACAGAGATGTGATCTGAGATGTCATCCTCTTGTCTTCCCTTTGTTTCTATTCCTTTACCTATTCTCACTTGTTGTTTTCAGTATATGGTGTGTGATGTACAGGATGTTTGTTGTATGTCATTTGGTGTTCCATGTCTGGTCTTTTGGTGTTTGTAGTCCAGCATGGTTGTTTGACATTTCCCCTGTTTGTCTATACCTCCAGAAGGGGGTCCCTGGAAATTCCCGGAGGGGAACTACAACTAAGTTAAGCTGTCTGGGTCTGCCATGCATCTTGCCGCATGGTGGTCTAGGCAGTTACTACTACTCCTATGTTTGGTGTTGGTACTGATTCTAGATTTGTGTGTTTGGGCTGCAGGTTGGGTCTCAGGTTCTGGTGTATGAGCCCTTCTACCATTTGGGTCCGCTCATGCGGTTCGGAGGTCAGGGCGAGGATTAGGGACGCTGCAGGAGGTGACCTGCTCCCCCTATCCCGTTATCCAGGGCTAGTTGCTACCCCATCTTCCCCACATTGCATGGTGGGTTTCCCCCACTCCCCACCGTGACAGTTGTCTAGGAATATTATATTTTTTAAGAGATATGTTCATGCAGTTGCTTGCATCATGTACATCTTCCATTGCTTTTTTCTCTATATAGACTCTCTTGACCCGTTTTCACCATGTAAACACATCACTCTGGTTTGTTTCCATTCTTGTATCCAACCAAACCTATGATGCACTTCTCTTCCACACCTCTGTCCCTTTCTCTGCCACAGCTCCGGCACTGCCCCTAACGATGCACTGTAGTTTATAGCTCCTCCCACCCAGCTAGTCACACAGACACTCGACTATTACTGCTCCAGTGGCTGCTTTGACTTGCCCATGAACATAACATTACAGGAAATAAGACAGAGCTACATGGACATGGTCATGAGACCACAGCCCAGAAGAAATAGCAATAAAAGTAAAATAAATATATTACAAAATAACAGCTACTTTCATAAATGATTATTTTACTGGCTGTAATACCAACTGGAAAAACCCTTTAGGGGCTTATGAAGTTTTTATGATAATACAGAGTCCTTATATTACATAGCTGTGAAATTCTGTATGGGCATCTCATAAAGGAGAGGATTTCCATTAGAGGCCAAGTCTATGTTATATAAGCTTTGGAAACTTTCCTCAAATTATAACAATTATAAATAAAAACAGCTTATTTATTTTTTATTTGCCATATGTTTTTAATCATTTTGATGTTTGTGTCTTATTGTACTTCTGTGGTTTCTACTTCCATAGTTGAACATAATTAGCTTTATTATTCCTTTGAAGCCTTAACTTAATTAAAAGACTTATTATTCTTTTATTGATGCACGCTGCTGGACTGTTCGATTTCTTGTCTGTCACCAGCACAGTTGACTTTTTTTCTTTTCAGAAAGGGACTTTTAGTTGTCAATCATATGATCACTGACCATATGTAATGGAAAGACTTGTTTTTGCAGAGTTTATAGCAGAGCTGTCAGCTACCATGGTTATCTTTTAATAAACTTTCCACTGTTGTTAGAAAAGCTGTCTACTCTAAATGAGGCGCTTCTATCCATCTTAATGGGAATCTCAGATTAACAGCATATATTGTGTTAAAACTGCCATGGTTATTCCTGGAATACCAATTAATCTAGTAAAGAGTCTTTTTTATGGGATATTAACAATATAATAACAGTAAAAGGAAAAATGACAAAATACTACTAGGATTTCTGGTGAAGTGAGGGATGGTCTGTGACATTATTGCTGGTCTTGTAGGAGAAAAGAACCATATTGCAAAACCACACTGATGGTCTGTGCTACTAATCTACTGGCATGTCCAAAGGTGCAATTTCAAGCTGATAATACCCAATATATAATCTGAAACAGGAACCACTGATAAAAAATTGCAATTTATAATATTCTTTAAAATAATCTTCGTATATGGCAGAGAAACTTTAAAAGCTATATAAACCTTTGGGGGGATTTTTTATTTATTAGTGCCACTGTACTCATTAGCTAATTTATATATTTTTTTCAATTAGTCATTATTAAAAATATGGAGTAATTTTTTCTGTACAGAGCTTAGATGCTCTACTAGCAGAATTAGAATTTTCTCTCTGCTCCGTCAGACAGGGAGCTGACGGGCTCCTTATCTCTGCTCTCTCTCAACATTATGACCTGTTAGTAATTTAAGAGATAAGGGTTATTAGATAACTGACACAAAGTGAAAGTAGGATGCACACAGCTAAAAAGTCAACCCTTTGTGACAGAACGGATCAGAATTTTTAATAAAGACCAATTGAAAAAAATATTTTTAGCCCCAAATGAGTAAAATGTAATCATAAAAAATGCAAAAAGGGTATATAAAGCCTTTAAAGGGGTTATCCAAGTTCTTAAACAGTCAGCCTATCAGGGGGTCCAGACCTGAGCGTTCTGAAACGAGCGCTCTGTATGCGCGATTGTACAGGGCGTTTACAATCACGCATACAGAGACAAGCGAACGCCCAATGTCGCGCGTTCCCGAAAGTCTATGTACGGGAACGCGTGACAAACGCCCAAAAAAAAGCTCAAGAACTTGTTTGAGCGTCGGGCGTTTTACAGCGCGATTGTACTCGCTGTAAAACGCCCAGGTAAGAACCATTCCCATAGGGAAGCATTGGTTTCTCCTTGTTGAGCAGTTTTACAGTGCGTAGGAACGCGCTGTAAAACGCTCAGGTGTGAACTTAGGGTATGTGCTGGGCCCCTTACAGGTAATATACTTACCCAACTACCTGCTCCTGGTCCCGGCATCGCCACTGCTGCTTCTCCCTGTACACGGATGAAAACATTCGGTGTTGGGGGAGCAGCCAATGGCAGGCAGTGACGGGGACGAGCCTCCCTAGCATCGGGTGAGGGGCCTTGCACAAGGAAGGGGGCTCCTCAGACACCAGGTCCTGGGTTTGACTTTCCTTTGCATTCCATATAGCTACATTCTTGGCCGTACTGATCACAGTTCTTTTTAGTCCTTGTAATCTGTGCAGAGTCTAAGCAGGAGCTGATTGGAGGATAGGAGGACAATGGGACATTCAACATTATCTGTACTCAGACAGAGAGTTATTACTGTTTGTTGCCTCTGGTGTTACATAGGACTGCAGTTAAAATCCATAACTTTATTTGTTCTCAGAGAGTTATCACTGTATTATTTGTGGTGTTAAATATGACTGCAGGGTAACATCTACTATATTATCTGTACCCAGACAGTTATCACTGTGTTATCTGCTATATAGGATAGCAGAAGACATCTATTACATTATCTGTACTCAGTTATCACTGTGTTATCTGTGATGTTACTTAGGAGGACTGCAGGTAACATTTACTACATTACTTGTACTCAGAGAGTTATCACTGTGATATCTGTGGTGTTACATGGGACTGCAGGTGGCATCTACTACACTATGGGTTCCACAACCCACACATATGTTACTTCACATATATCATGTAGTGATTCCCCTACTGTGTATTAAAAGACCTTTGTATTAAACATATGTTTTTGTACATATATGACATCATGTAATGATGCCATACTGTGTATTAAGACCTTTATAGTACTATTCCTTTATGTTACTGTACATATATTGCATCTGTAGTAATGTCCCTACTGTGTATTATAAGACATTTAGTACAACAGCCTATGACTGTGTCTGCTGTATTCTCTGCAGAGCACCTGTATGGACCTGGTATATGTATGACATAATATGGTCACTGTATAACGGTTTTATTGATATACTTTTTTTTTTTTTCTACCGTACAGTACATGTTGAATATTGGTTCTCCTCAACGATGCTTAGTTAGAGGGAAAACATTATAGGCTGTCTATATACTATATATTTTTGCTATATATACACTGAGCAGCAAAAAAATAAACGCAACACTTTTGGTTTTGCTCCCTATTTTGCATGAGCTGAACTCAAAGATCTGAAACATTTTCCACATACACAAAAGACCCATTACTCTCACCGTTACTCTCAACTCTTGTTCACAAATCTGTCTAAATCTGTGTTAGGGAGCACTTATTTTGCCGAGATAATCCATCCCACTTCATAGGTGTGGCATATCAAGGTGCTGATTAGACAGCATGAATATTGCACAGGTGTGCCTTAGACTACACACAATAAAAGCCACTCTGAAATGTGGCGTTTGATCACACAGCACAATGCCACAGATCTCACAACGTTTGAAGGAGCGTACAATTGGCATGCTGACTGCAGGAATGTCTACCAGAGCTGTTGCCTAGGGCAATGAATGTTCACTTCTCTACCATAAGCCATCTCCAAAGGTGTTTCAGAGAATTTAGCAGTACATCCAACCGGCCTCACAACCGCAGACCACGTTTAACCACACTAGCCAATGACCTGGACATCCTGCATGTTCACCTCCATGATCGTCTGAGACCAGCCACCCGGACAGCTACAGCAACAATTTGTTTGCATAACCAAAGAATTTCTGCACACAGTGTCAGAAACCGTCTCAGGGAAGCTCATCTGCATGCTCGTCGTCCTCATCGGGGTTTGGACCTGACTGCAATTCGTCGTCGTAACCGACTTGAGTGGGAAAACGCTCACACATTGGAGAGGCATTTTGTTCATGGATGAGTCCCGGTTTTCACTGATCGGGGGAGATGGCAGACAACGTGTGTAGCGTTGTGTGGGTGAGTGGTTTGCTGACGTCAACATTGTGGATCGAGTGGCCCATGGTGGCGGTGGGGTTATGGTATGGACAGAAGTATGTTATGGACAATGAACACAGGTGCATTTTATTGATGACATTTTGAATGCTCAGAGATACTGGATGAGATCCTGAGGCCCATTGTTGTGCCATTCATCCACAACCATCACGTCATGTTGCAGCATGATAATGCATGGCCTCATATTGCAAGGATCTGTACACAATTCCTATAAGCTGAAAACATCCCAGTTCTTGCATGGCCAGCATACTCACCGGACATGTCACCCATTGAGCATGTTTGGGAAGTTCTGGATTGGCGTATAAGACAGCTTATCTCAGTTCCTGCCAATATTCTGCAACTTCTCACAGCTATTGAAGAGGAGTGAACCAACATTCCACAGGCCACAATCAACAACCTGATCAACTCTATGTGACAGACATGTGTTGCACTGCATGAGGCAAATGGTGGCCACACCAGATACTGACTGGTTTTCTGCCCCCCTTCTCCCCAGTAAGACAAAACTGTGCACATTTCAGAGTTGTCTTTTATTGTGTGGGAAGTCTAAGGTGTGCTATATTCATGCTGTCTAATCAGCACCTTGATATGCCACACCTGTGAGGTGGGATGGATTATCTCGGCAAAGGAGAAGTGCTCACTAACACAGATTTAGACAGATTTGTGAGCAATATTTGAGAGTAATGGGTCTTTTGTGTATGTAGAAAATGTTTCAGATCTTTGAGTTCAGCTCATGCAAAATGGGTGCAAAACCAAAAGTGTTGCAGTTTATATTTTTGCTCAGTGTACATATAAAAGTTTACATATTTCCCTAATAAAGTATATTACAGTCATTTGAAATCACTGCCCCTTCATGTAAAAAAAAAATGACAGTTACACTTTAAGATTATTTGTAATATCATTTATTTTTAATGCATTGCAAACAATAAAAAATGATTTTCGAAAGTAAACCTTCCTTTTGATTCTAAGGAGGGTTTAAAGGGGTTGTCTCACTTTAGCAAGTGGCATTCATCCTGTAGACAAAGTTAATACAAGACGCTTGTTAATCTACTGTGATTGTCCATATTGCTTCCTTTGCTGGCTGGATTCATTTTTCCATCACTTTATACACTGTTCGTTTCCAGGGGTTACGACCACCAAACAATCCAGCAGCAGTGGCCATGCTTGCACACTATAGGAAAAGGTCTGTCAAAGCACGCATAGTTACACATGCACAGCAGCTCCTGTCCCGGCCACCTCGTATCTGCTTTGCAGCGGTGGCTAAAACTCCCTAGATATGAGCAGTGTATAACGAGATGGAAAAATAAATCCAGACAGAAAAAAAAGCAATATGGGCAATCACAATACATTAGTAAGTGCCTTGTATTAACTTTGTCTACATGGTAAATGCTATTTGCTGAGGTGAGACAACCCCTTTTAGTGACTGTCTCTCCCTGAAATGGCCCTAAAGTTCAGCAAACAAATAGGTAATGCCAACAAATAAATTGATTGGTCAAGTAAGTGTCAGTTTTACAGAACTTAGAAATCCTGATGAATATATTAACTGCACCAACAATACAGGTCCACTGGAAAAAAGGGGCACAGAAATTGTCTGTAAAGTGCAGTTGTGACCACAGCCTAAATTAGCAAATGTGCTCATCTTGCTATCGCATTAACATAAATCTTTTACTTTGTTTTAGCATAGTAATAATGCATTAAATTGTCTCCATTTGCATGGGATAGATTTAAAATTGGTTACATTTCAAATAACTGCTTCTTGGGAATTCCATACTTTCTGTTCTTGCCAAGATAACTGAGCATTATAGCATGCTTCAATCCTATTACTGCTCAGCACAGTCTGTTTGAGCTCTTAACATCGACAGATGTCAAAAGGGTATTTTATGACACACCATTTTAGTCATCTTTGGTAAAACACATTTGGCGGTCAATGTGCTACTATGACAAGCAGAAATTCAACAATAAACTGGTAGCTATTTGTGCTCACAGCAAAGTGCATTATATAAAAAAAGGGAAAAATTGCTCTTTGCTAATGGAAAAAGCTTTTTAATGGAGATTGAATAAAGTTTGGAAAGGACAATTCAAGCTAGAACACGCAAACAGAACTCTGATAGCAACCATTTTATAAAAGCTGATGGGTAGTCTCAATCTCTTAAAATTTGTTTTGTGTCCAATTCAGTTACATTTTTGAAAAAATTTGATTTGTGTCCGAATCAATTGCACACGAATCAAATACACTTCACAACTGGCCTCAAAATTGGTGTATGACACTCTGAGGTCTTATAGGACTTTAAATGTTTTTTTATATCTTTTCTTTCTCCCTTTTAAGTTTTATTTTAATATATATTTTTGCTCTTACCCTGCCCCCCCCCCCCTCCCCCTTTCTTTAAGCTCTTGAATACAATGATAGCAATAGCACATAATGAAAAAATGTCAGAGTGACAATGGCAAATATAGCTCTGGGTAAACACATGGCTGACAGTGTTAACAAACAGCGTGTTTAAAAACACACTGTGCCATTGTATGTGCTTAGATTTTTCAGTAGTAGAAAGCTTCCAACAATTGCCCTTTATTGGGGGCAGGTGGTGTTTTAACACACACACACACACACACACACACCCTGTTTATACATACATACATACATACATACCTTAATGTCATAATTGGACAAGCATCGAAAAACTATGAGTTAACATGGGCAGAATGGATGCCCATTTTTATACACACCCAATGAGAAGAAACAGTGACTTGTCCTGAATGAGCCTGTAAAAATTCTCCCTTATAATTTTGAGCAGCAGCAGTACAGTATGAATGTGGAAAGGGTAGGGTAATGGTGGCATGTCTCTGCAAGAGTAGTGGCAGTAGTAGCAGAACAACATGAAACAGAAAAGGCAATAGATGTGGGTGTGGCTGTTAAGGGGTAGTAGTAGTAGTAGTTGTAGTAGTAATGACTGTGAAGCAGTAATGGTAGTGGCAGTAGGGGTAATGGAGGTGTCAGTAGGGAGATTAGAAGCAGGGAGTAGCAGCTGTGATGACAGCAACAGCAGCCATATGATACGAAACATGATGGTAGACAGACAGAGGCAGTGGCATGATGGGGCGCCATCAGCAAGGGCAGATATATTCAATCTATATTCTAAACATTGCACACTGATGGAGGACAGCTTTGTCCATTTGGGTATAATCATGCCACACTGATAATTATTTCTGAAATTACATTGGAAGCTGGTACAGTACAGACAGTACAGAGAGCATACTGGGCCAATTTCAGCCTTTATTCCAATGTAACTGCCCACATGTCCATGGGATTAGGGAACATGGTATGCACCAGAAGAGAAAGGCCAGAGCTCTGGTAGGACTTATACTGGTTGTATGTCTCAGTTTGATGATTTATGTCTGCCTAGCGTTGTACATGGAAAAATTTCTCCATCATGTTGATGATACTGAACTGGCTGCTGCAGCTTCTGCTGCTTGTGGTAGTGAAGAAGGAGAGAGTTAGGTGGTGCTTCAGGGGGCACAGAGGGGCCTTCTGGTCAGCCATATGGGTGGCAGACGTCGGCAACAAGAAAACATTCCCCCATTTTGCTTTGATAGCAAGGGTCTAAAAGCATGGCTATCTAGTAATCATCAGATTGCTTGATAGCAAGTAGACAGCTGTTGTTACATAAGAAAGCAAGCATACAGCTCGTCATTCTGGCCAGTGTGCCAGAGGACCTGTTCTTTCTGACTATGCTCCCCATTGAGATGTTGATGTCATTGTCATCATCAGCCTCGACCTTCTGCACAAGAGACTCCTTCTCCTCCTACAGTGACAGCTCCTCATCCTCCACTTCCTGATGCACAGGCTGTTGTTCTTCTGCCCTTTCTTATTGCATTAGAGTGAGCATCTGCTAAAAGATAAATATCAGGGGGATGACATTGTTCATGCCACAGTTTTTCCCTATTGACAAATCTGGTGGCCTCTTTGAAGGGTCTGATTACATTACACAAAAGGCATCTTAGATGAGCTTTTACTACCTGACCTTGAAATAACACCTGCTTCCTGCTGAGGTGGTCTTGTGCATGACAAAATCATTCACACCTTACTGTCACGGAAGGTGTGCAGGAAACTAGAAAACACAAAATGATTATACGACTGACTGGATCCAAAACTAAGGAACAAAAAGGGAGAGCCCTGCATCAAACCTGGCTCTCTCCCTGACTGCTCAGCCTATGAGAAAATCCCAATAGTAGATGATCGCATATCCTCGTACCTCGACTGTATAACACCTGAACACCCTATAATAGTGAGGGGACATGACCACCGGCTCCCTACACTAGATACAGGGGGGGGGGGGGCAGGGTCACCTGGGATCCAGCAAACAGAAAAATACAAATAAATGAACAAAACGTATCTTGTAGAAGACTGAGAAGAAGGAACAGCATGCACACACTCCAGGAAGTTGTATAAACTGCAAAGTGATGCACTATGGGAAAAGGATTTAAAGGGAAGCAATCAGTGCAACTACATGATAGCTGAGAGAGGCTAACGAGATGAGAAAATGAAAGCAAAACAAAGGAACCTCAAGGAGGAGGTTCTAGACGTCTGTCAGAGCTTCTCAGATGTCTGGTGGTGACAGTACCCCTCCTTCTACGAGTGGACTTCTACGAGTGGACACTCAGAGCCCACCTTCTCAGGATAGGACCTATGGAAAGCCCTGATGAGACGATTGATGACGGACAAGATTTTGTAAGGCCCAATAAACTTAGGAGACAAGAAAGAACACCAATCCTCCTGATGCTCCGCCACAAAACAGCGCAGATATGTCTCCAGATTCTGATTGACGCGCTCTGTCTGGCCATTCGACTGCGGGTGGAAAGCAGAAGAGAATGACAACCGAACCCCCAAGCGAGAACAGAAAGCCTTCCAGAATCTGGAAACAAACTGCGTGCCCCTATCAGAGACTATGTCTGAAGGAATACCATGCAATTTGACAATGTGATCAATAAATGCCTGCGCCAGCGTCTTAGCATTGGGCAAGCCAGGAAAAGGGATGAAATGCACCATTTTGCTAAAACGGTCCCACCACCACCAGAATCACAGTCTTCCCCGAGGAACGAGGCAGGTCCGTAATGAAGTCCATGGACAGATGTGTCCAAGGACGGGAAGGAATGGGTAAGGGAAGGAGAGGACCTGATGGCCGTGAATGAGGGACTTTGGCACGAGCGCAGGTCTCGCAGGCTGCCACAAAACCCTCAACCGACTTACGAAGCACCGGCCACCAGAATCTCTGAGCGATGAGATCCACTGTGGCTCTTGCCCCCGGGTGCCCAGCAAGGACAGTATCGTGGTGTTCCTTAAAAATCTTGTGTCTTAAAGCGAGAGGCACAAACAACCTCCCAGGAGGACAAAGATCAGGAGCCTCTGACTGGGCTACCTGAACCTCTGCCTCTAATTCAGGATAAAGAGCAGAGACCACCACACCTTCAGCCAAAATGGGACCCGGGTCTTCAAAATTCCCACCTCCCGGAAAACAACGTGACAGGGCATCCGCCTTCACATTCTTAACCCCAGGGCGGAACGTGACAACAAAATTAAACCTGGAAAAGAACAAAGACCATCTGGCCTGTCTCGGGTTCAGACGCTTGGCTGACTCCAAGTAGGCCAGATTCTTATGGTCAGTAAACACGGTAATAGGGTGTCTGGCTCCCTCTAGCCAATGGCGCCATTCCTCAAAAGCCAATTTGATGGCCAACAACTCCCTATCTCCCACATTGTAATTTTTCTCTGCGGAGGAGAGTTTCTTCGAGAAAAAGGCACACGGTCGCCATTTGGCAGGAGAGGGACCCTGAGACAAGACCGCACCCACCTCAGAAGCATCAACCTCAACTATGAAGGGTAGAGAAATATCCGGTTGTACCAAGATGGGAGTGGAAGAAAAACTCTCCTTGATATTAGAAAAGGCCTTACGCTCCTCTACCGACCAGGAGGAAAAATCTACCCCCTTTCTAGTCATATCAGTGAGTGGTTTAACAACAGAGGAATAATTCAAAATAAACTTCCTGCAATAATTGGCAAAGCCCAAAAAATGCATCAGCGCCTTCTGGTTCTCAGGAAGCTCTCACTCAAGCACAGCGCAGACCTTCTCGGGGTCCATGCGAAAACCAGAAGCGGAGAGAAGAAACCCCAGAAATTGAATTTCTGGAACCGCAAACACACATTTCTCCAGTTTAGCGTACAATTTATTCTCCCGCAGGATGAGCAAGACCTGACGTAAGTGTTCCCTATGAGTTTTGAAATCAGGAGAAAAAATCAAAATGTCATCCAGATACACTAATACAAATTTCCCCATTAAATGATAAAAAAATGCTGTTCACAAAATGCTGAAAGACGGCTGGAGCATTCATCAAACCAAAAGGCATAACCAAATTCTCAAAATGGCCCTCAGGGGTATTGAAGGCCGTCTTCCATTCGTCTCCTTCTCTGACCCTGACCAGGTTGTATGCCCCTCTTAGATCCAACTTGGAAAAAACTTTAGCCCCAACAATCTGGTTAAACAGGTCCGGTATCAAAGGAAGCGGATAAGGGTCACGAATTGTGATACTGTTCAGCTCCCTGAAATCCAGACATGGTCTTAAAGAACCATCTTTTTTCTTAACAAAGAAAAAACCAGCGGCAACAGGTGACTTCGAGGGTCGTATGTGTCCCTTTCTCAGACTCTCAGAGATATAAGCACGCATAGCGACCCTTTCAGGTTGGGAGAGATTGTATAAACGAGATTTAGGCAGCTTGGCGCCTGGGATGAGATTAATAGGGCAATCGTACTCCTGTGCGGGGGCAAGTCCTGAACACCACTCTCAGAGAAGACATCCGAAAATTCAGAGAGAAAAGATGGTACAGTCTTAGTAGAAACCTCAGAAACAGATGTCGTGAGGCAATTCTCTCTGCAAAAGTCACTCCAACCATTTATTTGCCTCGCTTGCCAATCAATGGTGGGGTTATGTTTAGTGAGCCAGGGTAGCCCCAACACTAGAGGAGTAGGCAACCCGCTAAGGACGAAACATGACACATCCTCAACATGAGCATCACTCACAATCAAACGGATATTGTGAACTATGCCCTTTAATGATTTCTGAGAAAGTGGAGCAGGAATCAATAGCAAAAACAGGTATATCCTTTCCCAAAGTGCATACCTGGAAACCATGAGTTATAGCAAATTGATTATCAATGAAATTGACAGCTGCTCCACTATCTACAAAAATCTCACAAAAAATGTTCTTGCTCTCTAGCGCCACCCTGGCAGGTAGGACAAAACGGGAACTACAAGCAAACGGAAAACCTTCAATTTCCGCATCAACCTTCCCAATGGTAACAGATGGAAAATTTTTAAAGGATTTTTTCCTTTTCATTTCTTTATTACTCTCAAAAAACTGCCTGAATCTCCTAGAGGGACAAACATTTGCCAAATGATTTATACCTCCAAAACAGAAACAAACCTTCCCATGAGGGCTGAATCTTCTATTGTTAGAGGCAATCAAACCCAGCTGCATGGGCTCCTGCTCAGAAGGGGTTGACAGCGACTGAGACCCCTGTGCACAGAATGAGACCGCCGCACTGTCCTGGGATTGAGTATGACAGGAAGGAGTGATCTCTCCTCTCTCTCTAAGATGCCTGTCAATACGAACGGCCCGAGACATGGCAGAGTCCAAGGAGGTAGGCCTCTCATGAAAGGCAAATGCATCTTTCAATCCCTCTGAAAGACCATGGCAAAATTGACTTCGGAGTGCAGCATCATTCCAACCAGTATCAGCTGCCCATCTCCGAAATTCTGAACAGTATATCTCTGCGGATTGTTTACCCTGACATAAAAGACGTAGTCTAGACTCAGCCAGAGCAACACGATCCGGATCATCATATATCTGACCCAGGGCTAAAAAGAATTCATCCACTGAACGGAGGGGCCGTGCCCCCACCGGCAGCGAAAAGGCCCAGGACTGAGCGTTATCCCTGAGCAGCGATATGATGATCCCCACCCTCCGTTCCTCATCACCAGAGGAATGGGGAAGTAGGCGAAAATGGAGTTTGCAAGCCTCTCTAAAACGCACAAAATTCTCACTACCCCCGGAGAACGTATCCGGGAGCGAGATCTTAGGCTCAGAACAAGCTCCATGAACGCAAGCTGAAACCGGTCACTTGAAACTGAGAAAGAGTCTTACGGAGATCTGCTACCTCCAATGAAAGACCCTGCATGCGTTCAGTCAAAAGTGAAACCGGATCCATGCTTGAGACGGTTTTGGCGGTTTATAATGTCACGGAAGGTGTGCAGGAAACTAGAAAACACAAAATGAATATACGACTGACTGGATCCAAAACTAAGGAACAAAAAGGGAGAGCCCTGCATCAGACCTGGCTCTCTCCCTGACTGCTCAGCCTATGCGAAAATCCCAATGGTAGATGATCGCATATCCTCGTACCTCGACTGTATAACACCTGAACACCCTATAATAGTGAGGGGACACGACCACCGGCTCCCTACACTAGATACGGAGGGAGTCAGGGTCACCTGGGATCCAGCAAACAGAAAAACACAAATAAATGAACAAAACTTATCTTGTAGAAGACTGAGAAGTAGGAACAGCATGCACACACTCCAGGAAGTTGTATAAACTGCAAAGTGATGCACTATGGGAAAAGGATTTAAAGGGATGCAATCAGTGCAACTACATGACAGCTGAGAGAGGCTAACGAGATGAGAAAATGAAAGCAAAACAAAGGAACCTCAAGGAGAAGGTTCTAGACGTCTGTCAGAGCTTCTCAGATGTCTGGTGGTGACACTTACACTACTTGTACAGACATTATAGCATATGCAAGGTGGAATTCCAGTGAGTTGGAAATTTGCAGATCAAGTCGTGTAACACCAGGTTTTTCTGTCGCTGCACGTTTAGGAGGGAGTTCCTTCCCACGTTAGAATGGATGAAATGCAAGAACATTCTCCTGGACACGGTCAGCACCCTCTACAACCCACTGTACATTTTCAAAAAGCGATACAGATACATTATTTCCCCCAAAATGCAGCGCTGCTACAATATTCCTGCTATTGTTGTTGACCATCCAATAACAAACTGGATTAGGTAAGTATGAGTATATACACTGCTGAAGCAGGTCATAAAAAATATCACACTTTTTAAATATATAACTTAATTGAATATCATTGCTCAACACTAGGGATGAGCGAACTCGAACTGTATAGTTCGGGTTCGTACCGAATTTTGGGGTGTCCGTGACACGGACCTGAACCCGGACATTTTCGTA
This sequence comes from Bufo gargarizans, assembly GCF_014858855.1. NCBI lineage: Eukaryota > Metazoa > Chordata > Amphibia > Anura > Bufonidae > Bufo > Bufo gargarizans. Next base: position 135,111,086 of record NC_058083.1, on the reverse strand, counting down.
AAAGTCCGGGTTCGGGTTCGGTGTTCGTCGCTTTCTTGGCGCTTTTGTGACGCTTTCTTGGCGCTTTTTGAAAGGCTGCAAAGCAGCCAATCAACAAGCGTCATACTTGCAAAGCAGCCAATCAACAAGCGTCATACTACTTGCCCCGAGAGGCGGTCACAGCCATGCCTACTATTGGCATTGCTGTGATTGGCCAGAGCACCATGTGAACCAGCCTCTATTTAAGCTGGAGTCACATAGCGCCGCCCGTCACTCTGCTCTGATTAGCGTAGGGAGAGGTTGCGGCTGCGACAGTAGGGCGAGATTAGGCAGATTAACTCCTCCAAAGGACTTGATTAATCGATCGATCTGCAGCTGTGCATCATTGAGCTGCTCAAATTCAATTGCTCACTGTTTTTAGGCTGCCCAGACCGTTTGTCAGTCACTTTTTTCTGGGGTGATCGGCGGCCATTTTGTGTCTTGTGGTGCGCCAGCACAAGCTGCGACCAAGTGCAATATACTACATCAGGGGCAAGCTGCGCCTGTCACCAAGTGCATTTAACCCTCAATGGTGTGGTTGTTTTTTGGCTAAAGCCTACATCAGGGTGAAGCTGTCACACCAAGTGCATTTAACCAGCAATAGTCTGTTAATTTTTTGGCCATACACTACATCAGGGGCAAGCTGCGCCCGTCACCAAGTGCATTTAACCCTCTGTAGTGTGGTTGGTCAAGCTGTCACACCAAGTGCATTTAACCAGCAATAGTCTGTTAATTTTTTGGCCATATACTACATCAGGGGCAAGCTGCGCCCGTCACCAAGTGCATTTAACCCTCAGTAGTGTGGTTGGTCAAGCTGTCACACCAAGTACATTTAACCAGCAATAGTCTGTTCATTTTTTGGCCATATACTACATCAGGGGCAAGCTGCGCCCGTCACCAAGTGATTTTAACCCTCAGTAGTGTGGTTGGTCAAGCTGTCACACCAAGTGCATTTAACCAGCAATAGTCTGTTCATTTTTTGGCCATATACTACATCAGGGGCAAGCTGCGCCCATCACCAAGTGCATTTAACCCTCAGTAGTGTGGTTGGTCAAGCTGTCACACCAAGTGCATTTAACCAGCAATAGTCTGTTCATTTTTTGGCCATATACTACATCAGGGGCAAGCTGCGCCTGTCACCAAGTGCATTTAACCCTTAATGGTGTGGTTGTTTTTTGGCTAAAGCCTACATCAGGGTGAAGCTGTCACACCAAGTGCATTTAACCAGCAATAGTCTGTTCATTTTTTGGCCATATACTACATCAGGGGCAAGCTGCGCCCGTCACCAAGTGCATTTAACCCTCAGTAGTGTGGTTGGTCAAGCTGTCACACCAAGTGCATTTAACCAGCAATAGTCTGTTCATTTTTTGGCCATATACTACATCAGGGGCAAGCTGCGCCCATCACCAAGTGCATTTTACCCTCAGTAGTGTGGTTGGTCAAGCTGTCACACCAAGTGCATTTAACCAGCAATAGTCTGTTCATTTTTTGGCCATATACTACATCAGGGGCAAGCTGCGCCTGTCACCAAGTGCATTTAACCCTCAATGGTGTGGTTGTTTTTTGGCTAAAGCCTACATCAGGGTGAAGCTGTCACACCAAGTGCATTTAACCAGCAATAGTCTGTTCATTTTTTGGCCATATACTACATCAGGGGCAAGCTGTGCCCGTCACCAAGTGCATTTAACCCTCAGTAGTGTGGTTGGTCAAGCTGTCACACCAAGTGCATTTAACCAGCAATAGTGTGGTTATTTTTTGGCCATATCCCAGTCTAATTCTGTCACTAAATCCATACCGGTCACCCAGCGCCTAAATACTAGGCCTCAAATTTATATCCCGCTAAATCTGTCATTACCGCTGTACTGTTGTGGCTAGGCAAGTTATTTCGTGTCCATCAAAGCACATTTTTTGTTCAGGGTTGAAATACAATTCCCAATTTAGCAATTTCATAATTTAGTGGTTTCTGCTATATCAGAGCTATTTGAAATCTATCCCTAAAAGGGTATATAATATTCAAGGTGCACATAGGGTCATTCAGAATAACTTCACACACACGCTACTGTGCATTTCCAAGTCTAATTCTGTTAGTAAATCCATACCGGTCACCCAGCGCCTAAATACTAGGCCTCAAATTTATATCCCACTAAATCTGTCGTTACCGCTGTACTGTTGTGGCTGGGCAAGTTATTTAGTGTCCGTCAAAGCACATTTTTTGTTCAGGGTTGAAATACAATTCCCAATTTAGCAATTTCATAATTTAGTGGTTTCTGCTATATCAGAGCTATTTGAAATCTATCCCTAAAAGGGTATATAATATTCAAGGTGCACATAGGGTCATTCAGAATAACTTCACACACACGCTACTGTGCATTTCCAAGTCTAATTCTGTTAGTAAATTCATACCGGTCACCCAGCGCCTAAATACTAGGCCTCAAATTTATATCCCGCTAAATCTGTCGTTACCGCTGTACTGTTGTGGCTGGGCAAGTTATTTAGTGTCCGTTAAAGCACATTTTTTGTTCTGGGTTGAAAAACAATTCCCAATTTAGCAATTTCATAATTTAGTGGTTTCTGCTATATCAGAGCTATTTGAAATCTATCCCTAAAAGGGTATATAATATTCAAGGTGCACATAGGGTCATTCAGAATAACTTCACACACACGCTACTGTGCATTTCCAAGTCTAATTCTGTCACTAAATCCATACCGGTCACCCAGCGCCTAAATACTAGGCCTCAAATTTATATCCCGCTAAATCTGTCGTTACCGCTGTACTGTTGTGGATGGGCAAGTTATTTAGTGTCCGTCAAAGCACATTTTTTGTTCTGGGTTGAAATACAATTCCCAATTTAGCAATTTCATAATTTAGTGGTTTCTGCTATATCAGAGCTATTTGAAATCTATCCCTAAAAGGGTATATAATATTCAAGGTGCACATAGGGTCATTCAGAATAACTTCACACACACGCTACTGTGCATTTCCAAGTCTAATTCTGTCACTAAATCCATACCGGTCACCCAGCGCCTAAATACTAGGCCTCAAATTTATATTCAGCTGAATTTGAATACAATACATTGGGCCAAATAATATTTTTGTTGTTGTGGTGAACCATAACAATGAGGAAAACATCTAGTAAGGGACGCGGACGTGGACATGGTCGTGGTGGTGTTAGTGGACCCTCTGGTGCTGGGAGAGGACGTGGCCGTTCTGCCACATCCACACGTCCTAGTGTACCAACTACCTCAGGTCCCAGTAGCCGCCAGAATTTACAGCGATATATGGTGGGGCCCAATGCCGTTCTAAGGATGGTAAGGCCCGAGCAGGTACAGGCATTAGTCAATTGGGTGGACGACAGTGGATCCAGCACGTTCACATTATCTCCCACCCAGTCTTCTGCAGAAAGCACACAGATGGCGCCTGAAAACCAACCCCATCAGTCTGTCACATCACCCCCATGCATATCAGGGAAACTGTCTCAGCCTCAAGTTATGCAGCAGTCTCTTATGCTGTTTGAAGACTCCGCTGGCAGGGTTTCCCAAGGGCATCCACCTAGCCCTTCCCCAGCGGTGGAAGACATAGACTGCACTGACGCACAACCACTTATGTTTCCTGATGATGAGGACATGGGAATACCACCTCAGCATGTCTCTGATGATGACGAAACACAGGTGCCAACTGCTGCGTCTTTCTGCAGTGTGCAGACTGAACAGGAGGTCAGGGATCAAGACTGGGTGGAAGACGATGCAGGGGACGATGAGGTCCTAGACCCCACATGGAATGAAGGTCGTGCCACTGACTTTCACAGTTCGGAGGAAGAGGCAGTGGTGAGACCGAGCCAACAGCGTAGCAAAAGAGGGAGCAGTGGGCAAAAGCAGAACACCCGCCGCCTAGAGACTCCGCCTGCTACTGACCGCCGCCATCTGGGACCGAGCACCCCAAAGGCAGCTTCAAGGAGTTCCCTGGCATGGCACTTCTTCAAACAATGTGCTGACGACAAGACCTGAGTGGTTTGCACGCTGTGCCATCAGAGCCTGAAGCGAGGCATTAACGTTCTGAACCTGAGCACAACCTGCATGACCAGGCACCTGCATGCAAAGCATGAACTGCAGTGGAGTAAACACCTTAAAACCAAGGAAGTCACTCAGGCTCCCCCTGCTACCTCTTCTGCTGCTGCCGCCTCGGCCTCTTCTGCTGCTGCCGCCTCGGCCTCTTCCTCCGCCTCTGGAGGAACGTTGGCACCTGCCGCCCAGCAAACAGGGGATGTACCACCAACACCACCACCACCTCCGTCACCAAGCGTCTCAACCATGTCACACGGCAGTGTTCAGCTCTCCATCTCACAAACATTTGAGAGAAAGCGTAAATTCCCACCTAGCCACCCTCGATCCCTGTCCCTGAATGCCAGCATTTCTAAACTACTGGCCTATGAAATGCTGTCATTTAGGCTGGTGGACACAGACAGCTTCAAACAGCTCATGTCGCTTGCTGTCCCACAGTATGTTGTTCCCAGCCGCCACTACTTCTCTAAGAGAGCCGTGCCTTCCCTGCACAACCAAGTATCCGATAAAATCAAGTGTGCACTGCGCAACGCCATCTGTAGCAAGACGCACCTAACCACAGATACGTGGACCAGTAAGCACGGCCAGGGACGCTATATCTCCCTAACTGCACACTGTGTAAATGTAGTGGCAGCTGGGCCCCAGGCGGAGAGCTGTTTGGCGCACGTCCTTCCGCCGCCAAGGATCGAAGGGCAACATTCTTTGCCTCCTGTTGCCACCTCCTCCTTCTCGGCTTCCTCCTCCTCTTCTTCCACCTGCTCATCCAGTCAGCCACACACCTTCACCACCAACTTCAGCACAGCCCGGGGTAAACGTCAGCAGGCCATTCTGAAACTCATATGTTTGGGGGACAGGCCCCACACCGCACAGGAGTTGTGGCGGGGTATAGAACAACAGACCGACGAGTGGCTGCTGCCGGTGAGCCTGAAGCCCGGCCTGGTGGTGTGTGATAATGGGCGAAATCTCGTTGCAGCTCTGAAACTAGCCAATTTGACGCACATCCCTTGCTTGGCGCATGTGCTGAATTTGGTGGTGCAGAAGTTCATTCACAACTACCCCAACATGTCAGAGCTGCTGCATAAAGTGCAGGCCGTCTGTTCGCGCTTCCGGCGTTCACATCCTGCTGCTGCTCGCCTGTCTGCGCTACAGCGTAACTTCGGCCTTCCCGCTCACCGCCTCATATGCGACGTGCCCACCAGGTGGAACTCCACCTTGCACATGCTGGACAGACTGTGCGAGCAGCAGCAGGCCATAGTGGAGTTTCAGCTGCAGCACGCACAGGTCAGTCGCACTACAGAACAGCACCACTTCACCACCAATGACTGGGCCTCCATGCGAGACCTGTGTGCCCTGTTGCGCTGTTTCGAGTACTCCACCAACATGGCCAGTGGCGATTACGCCGTTATCAGCGTTACAATACCACTTCTATGTCTCCTTGAGAAAACACTTAGGGCGATGATGGAAGAGGAGGTGGCCCAGGAGGAGGAGGAGGAGGAAGAGGGGTCATTTTTAGCACTTTCAGGCCAGTCTATTCGAAGTGACTCAGAGGGAGGTTTTTGGCAACAGCAGAGGCCAGGTACAAATGTGGCCAGCCAGGGCCCACTACTGGAGGACGAGGATGAGGAGGAGGTGGAGGAGGATGAGGATGAAGTATGGTCACAGCGGGGTGGCACCCAACGCAGCTCGGGTCCATCACTGGTGCGTGGCTGGGGGGAAAGGCAGGATGATGACGATACGCCTCCCACAGAGGACAGCTTGTCCTTACCCCTGGGCAGCCTGGCACACATGAACGACTACATGCTGCAGTGCCTGCACAACGACAGCAGAGTTGCCCACATTTTAACCTGTGCGGACTACTGGGTTGCCACCCTGCTGGATCCACGCTACAAAGACAATGTGCCCACCTTACTTCCTGCACTGGAGCGTGATAGGAAGATGCGCGAGTACAAGCGCACGTTGGTAGACGCGCTACTGAGAGCATTCCCAAATGTCACAGGGGAACAAGTGGAAGCCCAAGGCCAAGGGAGAGGAGGAGCAAGAGGTCGCCAAGGCAGCTGTGTCACGGCCAGCTCCTCTGAGGGCAGGGTTAGCATGGCAGAGATGTGGAAAAGTTTTGTCAACACGCCACAGCTAACTGCACCACCACCTGATACGCAACGTGTTAGCAGGAGGCAACATTTCACTAACATGGTGGAACAGAACGTGTGCACACCCCTCCACGTACTGACTGATGGTTCGGCCCCATTCAACTTCTGGGTCTCTAAATTGTCCACGTGGCCAGAGCTAGCCTTTTATGCCTTGGAGGTGCTGGCCTGCCCGGCAGCCAGCGTTTTGTCTGAACGTGTATTCAGCACGGCAGGGGGCGTCATTACAGACAAACGCAGCCGCCTGTCTACAGCCAATGTGGACAAGCTGACGTTCATAAAAATGAACCAGGCATGGATCCCACAGGACCTGTCCGTCCCTTGTCCAGATTAGACATTAACTACCTCCCCATAACCATATATTATTGGACTCCAGGGCACTTCCTCATTCAATCCTATTTTTATTTTCATTTTACCATTATATTGCGAGGCTACCCAAAGTTGAATGAACCTCTCCTCTGTCTGGGTGCCGGGGCCTAAATATATGCCAATGGACTGTTCCAATGTTGGGTGACGTGAAGCCTGATTCTCTGCTATGACATGCAGACTAATTCTCTGCTGACATGAAGCCAGATCCTCTGTTACGGGACCTCTCTCCTCTGCCTGGGTGCTGGGCCTAAATATCTGACAATGGACTGTTGCAGTGGTGGCTGACGTGAAGCCTGATTTTCTGCTATGACATGCAGACTGATTCTCTGCTGACATGAAGCCAGATCCTCTGTTACAGGACCTCTCTCCTCTGCCTGGGTGCTGGGCCTAAATATCTGACAATGGACTGTTGCAGTGGTGGCTGACGCGAAGCCTGATTTTCTGCTATGACATGCAGACTGATTCTCTGCTGACATGAAGCCAGATCATCTGTTACGGGACCTCTCTCCTCTGCCTGTGTGCTGGGCCTAAATATATGCCAATGGACTGTTGCAGTGGTGGCTGACGTGAAGCCTCATTCTCTGCTATGACATGCAGACTAATTCTCTGCTGACATGAAGCCAGATTGTCTGTTACGGGACCTCTCTCCTCTGCCTGGGTGCTCGGCCTAAATTTATGAAAATGGACTGTTGCAGTGGTGGGTGACGTGAAGCCTGATTCTCTGCTATGGCATGAAGACTGATTCTCTGCTGACATGAAGCCAGATTGTCTGTTGCGGGACCTCTCTCCTCTGCCTGGGTGCTGGGCCTAAATTTATGAAAATGGACTCTTACAGTGGTGGGTGACGTGAAGCCTGATTCTCTGCTATGACATAAAGACTGATTCTCTGCTATGACATGAAGACTGATTCTCTGCTGACATGAAGCCAGATTGTCTGTTACGGGACCTCTCTCCTCTGCCTGGGTGCTGGGCCTAAATTTATGAAAATGGACTCTTACAGTGGTGGGTGACGTGAAGCCTGATTCTCTGCTATGACATGAAGACTGATTCTCTGCTGACATGAAGCCAGATTGTCTGTTACGGGACCTCTCTCCTCTGCCTGGGTGCTGGGCCTAAATTTATGAAAATGGGCTCTTACAGTGGTGGGTGACGTGAAGCCTGATGTTTTACAGCCTTTTTAGTGCCGAAAAGTTCGGGTCCCCATTGACTTCAATGGGGTTCGGGTTCGGGACGAAGTTCGGATCGGGTTCGGATCCCGAACCCGAACATTTTCGGGAAGTTCGGCCGAACTTCTCGAACCCGAACATCCAGGTGTTCGCTCAACTCTACTCAACACTAGTGTACAAATATTAAAAACAACAGACTCCAAAAAAATCATGTTTTTCACATGCTTTAGAATAAGTCACTTGAATACCTGTTGAAAAAGTAACTTACTGTATCTGCATTTGAGGTAAATACAAGTAGCACAAATCATTTGTGCACTGATGTGATGTATTGGCTGGTTCCACATACTGTTCCTCCTCTTTCCAGCATCTAAAGGAAGCAGCAATCAGATAAAGTTGTGTCCAGGATTCTACATAATATAACACGTTTCAAATGGTAAAGTATATCACACCAGAATTATGTAAAATGTGGTTTTATTTTCTCACAAATATCATGAAAGACACATTGATGAAAGCATAACAAGAGCAGCACACCTGGTAAACTTGCCTAACCTTGGGTATTGCCACTAAACTGGCTTCTTCTGGGCCATTGGGCTTGGATTGTAGCTGAACACCTTGCTCAGTTGGAGTTGGCAAAGAGGCAGCCAGAAGGATCTTTGCTGCTTGATACACTTAAACAAATGATTGTGTGGCTACTCAGGCTGATCAACTTTAACACGCCATGGCTGCAAGTCACTTTACACATATGATACAAAGAGTGGAAATGGGAGCAATGCTCTGACCTGCTTCTGTTCTGAATGGCAGGATATCTATGGATGAGGATGTCGGGGAGGTAGCTAAGCGCCTAAGGTGGGACCCACACTGACACAAATGTGGAGGTGGCAATGGGACCTGGCCTTCTTATTGCAGTGCTACCTCGCCACTGCCACTACAAACAGTGACTCAGTGTGCAATGAAATTGTGCTTTCCCTGCCTCTAAAAGCTGCTCCAGGTGTCCATGGTGTCATGCACCTTGTCGAACAACAACAATTGCAAAGTGTGGCCCACTTTCTCCGCGATTTGACAAGACCTGGCATTTTATTGAGAAATAATGTTGGCTACTTTTCTTCCAGCGAGGCTGAGTGCTAAAGATGACAGAACCCAATAAATGGTATGGCAGTGGCTGCACTGCCAGCAACTTTGCCAGGTGGGAGTTTAGCTTGTACACCTGCAGATGACTGGACATGTAGAATGACAAGAATTCCGTTATCGATGGTTGATGATAGAGCGGAGTAGAAGTAATCTGAGTGGGAGAAGCAGTAACCAATGATGACAAGGACACTGTAATGCACATGGATGAGGCCTGGCTTCCACAAATAAGACTGGGAGAAGAAGGACTTCTTATGCTAGATGGTGGTTCCGTCTATTTTCCCCACAGTAACTGATGATGCTGCATCATGTGCTGCAATACACCTTTGTTTGTGCTTAATACCCATTGCTTATTTTCAATCTGCACAATGGCAATGTTTTTATCTTCTGGCACTGTAAAGAAAAATGGGCAGGTGGGAGATACTCGCACACTTCACATAGAGCTAGCGGCAGCAGAACTTGGCTTAGGCCTGGTATGTTTTGAGCCTGTGTCTACAGTATCAGTAATATTACCGATTTCTGAGCTGACCATAATTGAAACAGATCTGGCCCTGGCAGTTTTTGGGGAGGTTCTGGCTGTATGGTGCTCTTTAATGCTGCCGCTAAAGCCGCCACCCTCCTCTCTGATGTTACCTTCTCCTGAGCATCACCGATCCAGCTCCCAGGTCCTGTCCAACACATAAAACTGTCACAGCCTTAAAGGGGTTGTCCAAGTTATATTTATTGATGACCTATTCTCAGGATAGGTCATCAATATCAGATTGGCGGGAGTCCGACACCCGGCAACCCCTCCGATCAGCTGTTTGAAGAGAAGGCGTGCGCGGTGTCAGCGCTGCCTCCTCTTCACTGTTTACCTTCTAGCCGTTGCATCTGCAGTGGTGAGCAGGTGTAATTACACCCAAGCATTCCTATTGAAATGAATGGGACGGCTTGGGTGTAATTACACCTGCTCACCACTGCAGATGCAACGGCTAGAAGGTAAACAGTGAAGAGGAGGCAGCGCTGACACCGCGCACGCCTTCTCTTCAAACAGCTGATCGGAGGGGGTGCCGGGTGTCGGACCCCGCCAATCTGATATTGATGACCTATCCTGAGGATAGGTCATCAATAAATATAACTTGGACAACCCCTTTAAGGATGTGACAAGAGAAGACCTAAACCACTTATCCATCCACAGATAGCTGTTTCTGGGTGTTGTCCCTCATCAGTGTGGTGTAGGATTCTGGCAACCCGGAGCAGTGCCTTGGAGACTACTCAAACAAAACAATAGATGTCTCCACACAGTAAATCAAAGTGCCAAGCTCCTTGGGAAACAGCAATATGCAAAACAATCGTGGAGCCCCAGTTATGGGACTTCAACGCAGTGAAAGCAAGATATCCCTAAAGGGAAAGAAAACCAAGCAAAGGGCTGTCCCCCCTTATACAGATCACCAGCTCTATCATAATATGGGGCTCCTATGTCAACATACTTAACTCTTTTAAAAGAGCTGGATCTTGACATAGTGGCCACTTAATTGTCACGAGGGTGTCAAGAACCACGCCTGACTCCGTTATACCCGGGTCAGGAAGTCGCAGCGGTTGGCTGCGCGCTCTATGTAGTAAGATAGGGCTGTTTCTTTATGGTAGCTTTCTGGGTTTGCTTTGTAACCCTTTTTGGCTCACTCAGGGATCCGTAGCTCCTTCTCCTCAGCTGTTCCTTGTCCAGCACTCCCAACCTTCTTATATTCGCCTCTCCCACTTCTCTGGTTGCCAGATATAGAGCTTCCTGGCTGGACTTCTATACTGACCCACTGGAGCTGTGTTGCTGCGTTCCCTGGTTGTTGTTCCAGAACGTTACCCTCCGGATCCCTGTTGGGCATTTGTGGTCTGCTGTTGTCGCCCACCTGGGATTATATGTTTGTCTGTATTGTCTGTCCTCTCCTTGGTGTTTTCCTTTTAGTGTCAGTGGTGCGGACTAGTGATCCCACCACCCAGTTCACTACCTAGGGCTCATCTTAGGGAAAGCCAGGGTTTAGGCACGTGATCGGCGTACGGGTGAGAAACCCGTCTAGGGACGTCAGGGCAGTCAGGTGTCAGCCGCAAGGTGAGTCAGGGGTCACCACCTTTCCCTCTCCCTTGGGCAGGGCCTTCCCTTTTCCCTCCCTTTGCGTGACGCCAGTCATTACATTATATCTGGCCCTTATTTTGTGTAGGTAAAAAAAAAAAAACTTTTTTTTACCTACTTTGAATCCAGTATGGATCCAATTGCTGCTTTGTCAAACCAATTTCATGGCCTGTCTTTGGAGGTGGCAGGATTGAAGGCGTCGGTCCTCCAGCAACAGCAGCAATTGCAACAGACCGCAATCCCAGCGGTTGCTACAGGTAACCAGGTTGTTGTGGAACACAAGGTTGCTCTTCCTGACAGATTTTCTGGGGGAAGGGACAAGTTTGTGACATTCTGTGAGGCCTGTAAATTATATTTTAAGCTGCGCCCTTACTCCTCTGGTAAGGAAGAACAGCGGGTGGGGATTGGTATTTCCCTGCTGCAGGGGGACCCGCAATCCTGGGCGTTCTCTTTACCCACTGATTCCCAGGCTCTCCGGTCAGTGGATGAATTTTTTGGGGCCTTGGGTCTCATATATGATGACCCTGACCGAGTCGCACTGGCTGAATCAAAATTACGGAGACTCCTACAGGGAGAGCGGTCAGTAGAGGAGTATTGCTCTGAGTTCCGTAGGTGGGCTACGGATACCCAGTGGAACGACCCGGCTCTCAGGAGTCAGTTCTGCTCTGGGTTATCCGAAAGGGTTAAGGATGCGCTTGCGCTGTATGAGACCCCCTTTTCCCTTGATGCGGTTATGTCCCTTTCTATCCGAATAGATAGACGTCTTAGGGACAGATTGAAAAACCCGGAGCAATTGGTAACCCCTCCCAAGCAGCAGTTAGTCTGTACGGACTTAGACGAGCCTATGCAGCTAGGAGGAACTACTCGTCAGGTCCATCCTCCTGAGGTTCGCCGTAGGCGTGGGGTTTGTTTTTTCTGTGGGGAGAGGGGTCATTTCATTAATGTCTGTCCTTCTTTCCTCAAAAAACAAAAGACCGTCGGAAAACTACTAACCCCAGGCTGTGTGGAGGATGTCAGCCGGGGGGTATATGTTTCCTCCATACGAACATCGCAATTTGTGTTGCCAGCGGTTGTTGTTTTTGGCGTTAAGACGGAGACTATTTCTTTTTTTCTAGACAGTGGAGCAGGAGTAAATTTGATTGATGCCCATTTTGCCCACACTATGGGTTTGTCTCTCTGTACGCTACAGAGACCTATTCCCATTTTCGCTATTGACTCTGCTCCTCTGTCTCAGAGAAACCTCACTCACATTGTCCATAACTTACACCTTCGGGTAGGGAACCACCATAACGAGATGCTTTCATGTTATGTTCTGGAGGGGCTTCCCACTCCGGTGGTGCTGGGCCTTCCCTGGTTGGTAGCGCACAATCCAGTGGTGGATTGGCAGGCCAAGGAGATATTGGAGTGGAGTGAGCATTGCAGAGAAAATTGCTTAAATAGCAATTGCTTAGTCGCCTCCATAGCTACCCTACCTACATTTGTGTCAGACTTTGAGGACGTTTTTTCTGAAAAGGGTTGTCAGAAGTTACCACCTCACCGTCCGGTTAACCTTATTCCTGGCGCAAAATTACCCAAGACCAGGTTATATAATCTTTCGGGTCCGGAGAGACAAGCCATGAAAGATTATATCTACGAGAGCTTGGCTAAGGGACACATCAGACCCTCCTCTTCACCCGTGGCTGCAGGGTTTTTCTTCGTTAAAAAGAAAGATGGGGGGCCTGCGTCCTTGCCTAGATTTTCGCGAATTAAACCGGATAACCATCCGAGACCCATACCCTCTTCCTCTCATTCCTGACCTGTTTAATCAGATTGCGGGTGCTAGGTGGTTCTCCAAACTTGATCTTAGGGGGGCCTACAATCTGATTCGTATCAAGGAGGGGGATGAGTGGAAGACAGCTTTTAACACCCCTGAGGGGCATTATGAAAATCTAGTCATGCCTTTCGGTCTGACCAATGCTCCTGCTGTCTTCCAACATTTCGTTAATGACATTTTTAGTCATCTTATCGGCAGGTTTGTGGTAATATACCTAGATGATATTTTAATTTATTCGTCGGATCTGAAAACACATGAGGTGCATGTCAGACAAGTACTGCAGGTCCTACGGACGAATAAATTATATGCTAAAATTGAAAAGTGTGTCTTCGCCGTTCAGGAAATACAATTCCTAGGTTATTTATTATCTGCTTCAGGTTTCCGTATGGATCCTAGGAAGGTCCAGGCAATTTTAGATTGGGATCTTCCTGAGAACCTCAAAGCACTGCAACGGTTCTTGGGCTTCGCAAATTTCTATAGAAAATTCATTAAAAATTATTCAGTTATTGTAAAACCCCTTACTGACATGACTAGGAAGGGGACTGATTTTTCTAAATGGTCTGACGCCGCTAAAATTGCTTTTTCCTCTCTAAAAGAGAGGTTTACCTCGGCACCTGTACTAGTCCAACCTGATGTCTCCCAGCCTTTTATTGTTGAAGTCGATGCGTCAGAGGTGGGAGTGGGGGCTGTGCTGTCTCAGGGTCCGTCTCCTGGCAAATGGCGTCCTTGTGCTTTCTTTTCTAAAAAACTATCTGCAGCAGAAAAGAACTATGATATTGGCAATAGGGAACTATTAGCTATTAAACTAGCGTTTGAAGAATGGCGTCACTTTTTAGAGGGGGCAATCCACCCCGTCACTGTGATTACGGATCACAAAAACCTTCTGTACCTCGAATCAGCTAAGCGTCTCACCCCTAGACAAGCTAGGTGGTCGCTATTTTTTACCAGGTTTAACTTTGTTATTACCTATCGTCCTGGGGCAAAAAATACCAAGGCTGATGCATTATCTCGTTGTTTCCCTGGAGGGGGTAATGTGAGTGATCCGGTACCCATTCTACCAAGAGGAGTGGTTGTCTCTGCGGTACACTCTGCTCTGGAGGGGAAGGTGTTAGAGGCCCAGGGGGACGCCCCGGTCTCTTGCCCCTCAGAGAAATTGTTTGTACCGTTGAACCTGCGTTTCGAATTATTAAAGGAACATCATAATTCGGCACTTGCTGGGCACCCGGGTAGTAAAGCAACCTTGGAGCTATTGTCTCGTCGTTTTTGGTGGCCAAGGTTGCGTCAGGATGTAATGGATTTTGTGTCTTCTTGTTCTACTTGTGCGCGCGCGAAAGTCTCTCATACACGTCCTGCAGGGTCTTTATTGCCACTTGTCATTCCCAATAGGCCATGGACACATCTGTCAATGGATTTTATCACTGACTTACCTTTGTCTGCGGGTAAAACAGTTATTTTGGTAGTAGTGGACAGGTTTAGCAAAATGGTACACTTCATTGCGTTACCCGCACTACCTAATGCTAAGACTCTTGCTCAGGTATTCATCAGTGAAATCGTGAAGCTTCACGGGGTCCCTTCCGATGTTGTTTCGGATCGGGGTACCCAGTTTATTTCTAAATTTTGGAAAGCTTTTTGTTCCCGTTTGGGGGTACACTTGTCGTTTTCCTCAGCTTTCCATCCTCAGTCGAATGGACAGACTGAGCGTACCAACCAAAACCTTGAGACATATCTAAGATGTTTTGTGTCTGAAAACCAAGAGTTGTGGTCATCATATTTACCGTTAGCTGAGTTTGCCATAAATAATCGTCGTCAGGAATCCACTGGCAAGTCACCATTTCTTGGTGCATATGGTTTTCATCCCCAATTCTGTACTTTCAAAGAGGGGGGGTCTTCTGGGGTTCCCGAAGAGGAACGGTTTTCGTCATCTCTTTCATCGGTATGGCAGAAGGTGCAAGCTAACTTGAAAAATATGGGAGGTAAATACAAATGCATGGCTGATAAGAGACGGTCGCCAGGTCCGGACCTAGGAGTGAATGACTATGTGTGGTTGTCTACTAGGAATATTAAATTAAAGGTTCCCTCTTGGAAACTGGGTCCTAGGTTCATTGGCCCTTACAAAATTGTAGCCATCATTAACCCCGTGGCTTTTCGCCTGGAGCTACCTCAGACTTTTAAAATCCATAACGTCTTTCATAAGTCGTTACTCAAGAAATATGTTCCACCTCTAGAACCGTCACCGCTGCCACCCCCTCCTGTTGTTGTGGATGGTAATCTAGAGTTTCAGATATCCAAAATTGTTAATTCTCGTCGGGTCCGCCGCTCTCTTCAATATCTGGTGCATTGGAGAGGTTACGGTCCCGAGGAAAGAATGTGGGTTCCTGCGTCTGAGGTAAACGCCGACAGGCTAGTTCGGGCTTTTCATGCCTCTCATCCTGAGAGACCTGGTCCTGAGTGTCCGGAGGCCCCTCGTAGAGAGGGGGGTACTGTCACGAGGGTGTCAAGAACCACGCCTGACTCCGTTATACCCGGGGTCAGGAAGTCGCAGCGGTTGGCTGCGCGCTCTATGTAGTAAGATAGGGCTGTTTCTTTATGGTAGCTTTCTGGGTTTGCTTTGCAACCCTTTTTGGCTCACTCAGGGATCCGTAGCTCCTTCTCCTCAGCTGTTCCTTGTCCAGCACTCCCAACCTCCTTATATTCCCCTCTCCCACTTCTCTGGTTGCCAGATATAGAGCTTCCTGCCTGGACTTCTATACTGACCCACTGGAGCTGTGTTGCTGCGTTCCCTGGTTGTTGTTCCAGAACGTTACCCTCCGGATCCCTGTTGGGCCTTTGTGGTCTGCTGTTGTCGCCCACCTGGGATTATATGTTTGTCTGTATTGTCTGTCCTCTCCTTGGTGTTTTCCTCTTAGTGTCAGTGGTGCGGACTAGTGATCCCACCGCCCCGTTCACTACCTAGGGCTCATCTTAGGGAAAGCCAGGGTTTAGGCACGTGATCGGCGTACGGGTGAGGAACCCGTCTAGGGACGTCAGGGCAGTCAGGTGCCAGCCGCAAGGTGAGTCAGGGGTCACCACCTTTCCCTCTCCCTTGGGCAGGGCCTTCCCTTTTCCCTCCCTTTGCGTGACGCCGGTCATTACATTAATATGGTGGATCTAGTGATCTCTATAAGTAGGACACCCTTTTGCTTGGTTTTCCTTCCCTGGATGGATATCTGGCTTTCAGGGTCCATTCACACATCCACAATTCCGTTCCGCAAAATGCGGAGCGAAATTACGGACGTGTGAATGGACCCTAAATGCCCCTATGTCAGCATCCTTAAGTCTTTTAAAAGAGCTGAATCTTGACATAGGGGCCACTTAATATGGTAGATCTAGTGATCTCTATGAGTGGGACACCCTTTTTCTTGGTTTTCCTTCCCTGGATGGATGTCTGGCTTTTAGGGTCCATTCACACATTCACATTTTGCGGAACGGAGTTGCGGACCCATTCATTTCTATAAGGCAGCACGATGTGCTGCCCGGACACGGAATTGCGGACCCCCACAATTCCGTTCCTGAAAAAAATAGAACATGTCTTATTATTGTCTTGAATTGCGGACAAGAATAGGCATATTCTATCAGTGCCGGCAATGTGCGGTCCGCAAAATGTGGACGCACATTGCAAAATGCGGAACGCACATTGCCGCTGTCAGTGTTCTGCGGATCTGTGGATCCGTGGATCCGCAAAACACATTGCGGACATAACTGGGGCTTCACAGTTATTTTGCTATGAACTGAATTTACCATAGGTGGACTTCAATCGAGGTATAGAAACATCTCAAAGATGATCAAGAGAAAGGGTATGCCCCAGAGCTACAGCAAGTGTCACAGCAAAGGGTCTGAATACTTACTGTATGTCCATGAGAAATATAATAATTTTTTTTTTTTTTATATAAATGTAAGCATTTCTAAAATTATATTTTCAATTTCTCATTAAAGGGAATTGTATGCAGATTGATGGGGGAAAACCTTGCAAGGCCACAACAGTAAAACATTTCTAAAAAGTTAAAGGGTCTGAAGATTTACCAAATGTACTGTATGTCCTTTTTAGGTAAGAATTGGAGCGTAACACATTTTAAGAAAATCAGCCCTTTCTAGGGGACATATTGTTTTTACATAATCCCAGTTTAAAGAAAATATATGATCCAAATTTGTAACTATTTTTATTAAAAGTACAAGTTGCATATTAGGAAACTCTTTTAAGAGCAGAAGATATAAAATGTTTCCGCAACTTAAGAGTTTTTCTTGGTTGATTATAAAGACTGGCTGAATAGTTTACGACTCCCGCTGATAATGATTTCCAAGAGCTGCAGTGGTTAAATTACCAGCAAGAACATCACAGAGACCTGTACATGTATTGGAGCTACTGGTTAAGATACTCAATATACAGTCTCAAATTCTATTCGAGGCACTTGGGTCGTGTGTATTTTCTTTTTGTATAAAATCAATTCTATACAAAGAGAAATTGATTTCTCAAGTAGGTGGATGTTATTTTACAATTACATTCTGAAACAAGACTAATGACCTTTAGCAACAGTTACAGTGGTATTTCTACTACATTATTCTTTTTGTGTACCCTGTAATGCAGATTGTGTATGTACCTTTTCAGTATTGTAATTTTTGAAGCAGTACACTCCAAAGTGCATTATTTCAGAAGCTACAGATGTTAAAATGCTGGTTCATGAACTCTACTGTCCTGTGCGCATGGACAGTGTGAATTATAAACATTGTCATATCTCACATCAATTGCAGTAATGCAAGGGTTAACATCCTCTTGCTCTGTGAGCTGCCGCGAGACTGCTACCAATTGCTCACCAGCCTGGGCTATATACGTAAGCTCTGCTATCTTCTCACTTCCTTGACTGTGCAATTGATCTTTGTAGATCCTTCCAAAACTTTTAAGCCTGCTGTGATCTGTAAAGAGCTATAATCTGTTTACCTTCTAGTGTCCCATCGTCTGCCTGTTTTCTAGATCCTGATCCTGTGCTGCCTGCCCTGACCTTGGATTGTTTCATGGATTTGCCCAAACTCTGCCTGCCCTGAACTCTGCCTGCTATTGACTAAGAGGCTTGCCTGTTCTCTCAGGGCAATGCACTGGTGTCTCTGACTCCAGTGGGTAAGCAGCCAACCACACTGGGACCATAACAAGAGGTAGCAGCCTGATTGATCCCCCGTAGTAAAATCCATACGCCTGTATAAATGTTAAAGGGGGAAAATGCCCTCAGGACTAGCCCAACTTCAAATTGGTTGGTTGGCACATTGGTCTACATTCACAGCCCATAACAACAGAACTTACTGAAGAACACTTTCTGATTGTTTTAGACATTGAAAGGGAGGTTTAAATTAAGAGTATGCATATTTGTTACAGGAGAATGGTTTTTGTAAGCAGAGGCAACAAAACCCAAGTGCAACTGATACCCCTAACCTATCTATAGTTACACTGTCTATGAGCAAGCAATAAAGTGCTATTTTCAACAAAATGATGACAAACGTCAACAGATTTTCAAGTACTTATAAAGTAAAAGTAATAGGAAAGGCAATGGTGGCTATCAGTTTTGCATATACTAAGCTGGAGCACAGTCATGGCTGTGAAGCTTATCTTGCAGCATATGCCAAACACCTTTGTAGCCCAGTAATATTGGATCTCAGAAGAGTGAATCAACTCTAAACAAATTGAATTTCCCAAACATTCTACTTCTAAACAAAGCTGCATTTTTGGTTTTTCAGCTGGTACAAATCCCTCAAAACGGCCCTGTCCATTTTAGGTTTCAAATTCAGTACACTAGTGAAAGAATCAGGGCATAGAATATGAAGACGGAAGATCTCATAACTCTGGGCAGGGGACCTGGCTGGCACCTTGCTAATAATGCCTTGCAGTCAGCCTCACAGCAAATCAAGAAGGATGATATTGACTTGTCTATTAGGCACTATATAAAGTCCCAAGCATAGATGCCATTCTGAGCTTACCCACTGATGCTATAGGAAGTGTCTGCCACAGACACAGTAATTAGACACACGAGATAGAGAGTTTAGGGTCTTACAGGGACAGTGTTAGGGATTGGAAAAATGTATTTAGTTAGGTACTGTAAACTGAATTACTTGATAAAAAACAGATTTAGTTCAAGGAATAGGATAGAGTAAGCTAGTTTATTGTGTGTGTTACAAAGCTTGAGCTGTTCACATATATACAGACTATGTTGAATTGCCATCAGTTTTTAAAGAGTCACTCTTGTTTTTCCAAAAACCTGTTGCAAAGCTTCTATAGTTGATAAGTGTGCAATAAGCAAATGTTACAGTGTTACTGGCAGTGCATATTCTTGCTTCATATCAATCGTGGCAGCTTTATTGTTCAAAGTAGTGCATTCAAATCCATACAAACAGCTCACGTCAATGCATTTTGGATCCCCTTAATGCTGATCCTTAATCATGATCCTTGTGGTGGGAAAAATTATTAATATGCTAAAAAACCAATATATAGCTCTATACTGAATATATTAGTTTTTTCGAATATTCATAATATTCTGAAACAAGTATATATAGCAATATAGCGAATATTCGAAAAAAAAAAAACTAATATAGAGCAATTTAGCTAATATAGTACAATAATCTTTTTTTTTATAGTTGAATTTTTTTTCCAATCTGAACTTCAGATGAGAAAAATATTACAACTATTAGTCAAAGAAGATTATAGCACTATATTAGCTAAATTACTCTATATTAGTTTTTTTTTCTTGTTTTAGAATATATTCTTTTTTTGAATATTCTTAATGTTCTAAAACAAAAAGCAATATAGTGAATATTCTAAAAAAAAAAGGAATATAGAGCAATTTAGATAATATAGTGCTATAATCTAGTTTGTCTAATAGTTGTAATTTTTTTCTCATCTGAAGAAAGAAAAGATTATAGCACTATATTAGCTAAATTGCTCTACATTAGTTTTTTTCGAATATTCGCTGTATTGCTATATATTCTTGTTTTAGATTATTACGAATATTCGAAAAAACAATTATGATCGATATAGTGCTATGACTCATTGGCCCACAAGCAAGAATCAGGGAGGAATCATGTTTTTGCTCGGCAATTGAAAAATTTGCGATAAAAATTAGCATTATGAAAATTCACATATTAAGCGATCATTACCTTGTCGATTTTTCGAGTAAAATAATCATAGAATATAACGAATATTCGAATTTGTGAAATATTGCGAATTCGAATATGACCCCTGCCACTCATCACTAGTGAGTACAATAAAGGAATTCAAGCGGGGCCTAGATATATTTTTGGAGCGTAATAATATTACAGGCTATAGCTACTAGAGAGGGGTCGTTGATCCAGGGAGTTATTATGATTGCCTGATTGGATTCAGGAATTTTTTATTTCTTTAAAGTGGGGAAAACTGGCTTCTACCTCAGTTTTTTCTTTTTTTGCCTTTCTCTGGTTCATCTTGCAGGATGACAGGCCGAACTGGATGGACAAATGTCTTTTTTCGTCCTTATGTACTATGTTACTATGTTAATATGTATATTTTGACCACAATGTGCTATTGTGCCTTTTTTTTTTATTACAAAAACGTGTTGCAAAAAATATTTATAAAAAAAAGAAAGACCAGAGAGAAAAAATATGAGTTCCAAGAGATCATTGTAAGATCCTCACCTGTCTCGCACTCTGGTCCAAAAAGGGTCCTCATGGAGGTGCGGGACAGGTTACGGGTGTCTCTACTGATACACCAGCTCCGACCTCTTTGCGAACAGACGAGGGGATGCGTTCGCATGTGTGCCGGAGGGGAAGTCCACATGGGTTTCGGGGACAGCTTGGCCGGGCTAGCGGCACTACTCTGCGGCCGAGGTTGTCTCCTTTGCCTATTGCGGATTCCATTCCGGTGTCCATGTCGACGTGCTCACGCACTCTCGCAGAGCCTGTCGTGCGTCCGCATTTACGCTCAAAGACGGGTTCAAAAGGGGATATGTGGCTGTGCATATGCGCTTCTTATGCGCTTCGCTGACCGGCGATGGGAATAGCACCTGGCCACAAGTTCAAAGTAGATTAGGGGGCCAGCATTGGTCTAATTGACTAATGACCGGCCAAAGCCTTGTACACAGGTGTAGGGAAGGATCATGACCTATTGACCTATGGAGAGTGGACACTTGGCACCCTGGGATTTGTTAGCAGGCACATAAAAGGTGGCCTTACAGGTCGGTCAGTGCCCACTGTTATCTTCCCTCATCCAGGTGCAGGTCAGTACTGCTTGCTGCTGACTGAAGTTTGCTTGGACTTCATCCGTTCCAGTGGGACCCAGGACCGGGGATTCTCTGTGTCACATCCGTTCACTTGGCAAGTTACACAAGGACTTATGCATGGATCGGGACTACTCCTGGCTTTCCTTTGTTTTGTTTGCCTGATATTAGTTCTAGTGAAGTTTTTCCTGGACTTTGTTTATTTTGTTCACTTATCTATAATCTCTCCTGGCTTGTTAGGAGGACTATGACCTGTTTAGCTTTACTCCAAACCCCAGTCATGGAGCTCTTACTATATCCTAAGTAGTGTTGAGCATGAATATTCAAATTACAAATATTTATTGCGAATATCGCAACCTCGAGAATTACCGAATATTTCGAATATAGTGCTATATATTTGTTTTCTGAATATTCGTCATTTTTTTTACTAAAAAAATCGGCAATGTGATGATCGCATAATATGCAAATATTACGAGTAGGGATGAGCGAACTCGAACTGTATAGTTCGGGTTCGTACCGAATTTTGGGGTGTCCGTGACACGGACCCGAACCCGGACATTTTCGTAAAAGTCCGGGTTCGGGTTCGGTGTTCGTCGCTTTCTTCGCGCTTTTGTGACGCTTTCTTGGCGCTTTTTGAAAGGCTGCAAAGCAGCCAATCAACAAGCGTCATACTACTTGCCCCAAGAGGCCATCACAGCCATGCCTACTATTGGCATGGCTGTGATTGGCCAGAGCACCATGTGACCCAGCCTCTATTTAAGCTGGAGTCACATAGCGCCGCCCGTCACTCTGCTCTGATTAGCGTAGGGAGAGGTTGCGGCTGCGACAGTAGGGCGAGATTAGGCAGATTAACTCCTCCAAAGGACTTGATTAACTGATCGATCTGCAGCTGTGGATCATTGAGCTGCTGATCCTCAATTGCTCACTGTTTTTAGGCTGCCCAGACCGTTTGTCAGTCACATTTTTCTGGGGTGATCGGCGGCCATTTTGTGTCTTGTGGTGCGCCAGCACAAGCTGCGACCAAGTGCATTTAACCCTCAATGGTGTGGTTGTTTTTTGGCTAAAGCCTACATCAGGGTGAAGCTGTCACACCAAGTGCATTTAACCAGCAATAGTCTGTTCATTTTTTGGCCATATACAAAATCAGGGGCAAGCTGCGCCTGTCACCAAGTGCATTTAACCCTCAATGGTGTGGTTGTTTTTTGGCTAAAGCCTACATCAGGGTGAAGCTGTCACACCAAGTGCATTTAACCAGCAATAGTCTGTTCATTTTTTGGCCATATACTAAATCAGGGGCAAGCTGCGCCTGTCACCAAGTGCATTTAACCCTCAATGGTGTGGTTGTTTTTTGGCTAAAGCCTACATCAGGGTCAAGCTGTCACACCAAGTGCATTTAACCAGCAATAGTCTGTTTATTTTTTGGCCATATCCCAGTCTAATTCTGTCACTAAATCCATACCGGTCACCCAGCGCCTAAATACTAGGCCTCAAATTTATATCCCGCTAAATCTGTCCTTAGTGCTGTAGCTGGGCGAGTTATTTAGTGTCCGTTCAAGCACATTTCTTGTTCTGGGTTGAAATACAATTCCCAATTTAGCAATTTCATAATTTAGTGGTTTCTGCTATATCAGAGCTATTTGAAATCTATCCCTAAAAGGGTATATAATATTCAAGGTGCACATTGGGTCATTCAGAATAACTTCACACACACCCGCTACTGTGTATTTCCAAGTCTAATTCTGGCACTAAACCCATACCTGTCACCCAGCGCCTAAATACTAGGCCTCAAATTTATATCCCGCTAAATCTGTCCCTAGTGCTGTAGCTGGGCGAGTTATTTAGTGTCCGTTCAAGCACATTTCTTGTTCTGGGTTGAAATACAATTCCCAATTTAGCAATTTCATAATTTAGTGGTTTCTGCTATATCAGAGCTATTTGAAATCTATCCCTAAAAGGGTATATAATATTCAAGGTGCACATTGGGTCATTCAGAATAACTTCACACACACCCGCTACTGTGTATTTCCAAGTCTAATTCTGGCACTAAACCCATACCTGTCACCCAGCGCCTAAATACTAGGCCTCAAATTTATATCCCGCTAAATCTGTCCCTAGTGCTGTAGCTGGGCGAGTTATTTAGTGTCCGTTCAAGCACATTTCTTGTTCTGGGTTGAAATACAATTCCCAATTTAGCAATTTCATAATTTAGTGGTTTCTGCTATATCAGAGCTATTTGAAATCTATCCCTAAAAGGGTATATAATATTCAAGGTGCACATTGGGTCATTCAGAATAACTTCACACACACCCGCTACTGTGTATTTCCAAGTCTAATTCTGGCACTAAACCCATACCTGTCACCCAGCGCCTAAATACTAGGCCTCAAATTTATATCCCGCTAAATCTGTCCCTAGTGCTGTAGCTGGGCGAGTTATTTAGTGTCCGTTCAAGCACATTTCTTGTTCTGGGTTGAAATACAATTCCCAATTTAGCAATTTCATAATTTAGTGGTTTCTGCTATATCAGAGCTATTTGAAATCTATCCCTAAAAGGGTATATAATATTCAAGGTGCACATTGGGTCATTCAGAATAACTTCACACACACCCGCTACTGTGTATTTCCAAGTCTAATTCTGGCACTAAACCCATACCTGTCACCCAGCGCCTAAATACTAGGCCTCAAATTTATATCCCGCTAAATCTGTCCCTAGTGCTGTAGCTGGGCGAGTTATTTAGTGTCCGTTCAAGCACATTTCTTGTTCTGGGTTGAAATACAATTCCCAATTTAGCAATTTCATAATTTAGTGGTTTCTGCTATATCAGAGCTATTTGAAATCTATCCCTAAAAGGGTATAAAATATTCAAGGTGCACATTGGGTCATTCAGAATAACTTCACACACACCCGCTACTGTGTATTTCCAAGTCTAATTCTGGCACTAAACCCATACCTGTCACCCAGCGCCTAAATACTAGGCCTCAAATTTATATCCCGCTAAATCTGTCCCTAGTGCTGTAGCTGGGCGAGTTATTTAGTGTCCGTTCAAGCACATTTCTTGTTCTGGGTTGAAATACAATTCCCAATTTAGCAATTTCATAATTTAGTGGTTTCTGCTATATCAGAGCTATTTGAAATCTATCCCTAAAAGGGTATATAATATTCAAGGTGCACATTGGGTCATTCAGAATAACTTCACACACACCCGCTACTGTGTATTTCCAAGTCTAATTCTGGCACTAAACCCATACCTGTCACCCAGCGCCTAAATACTAGGCCTCAAATTTATATCCCGCTAAATCTGTCCCTAGTGCTGTAGCTGGGCGAGTTATTTAGTGTCCGTTCAAGCACATTTCTTGTTCTGGGTTGAAATACAATTCCCAATTTAGCAATTTCATAATTTAGTGGTTTCTGCTATATCAGAGCTATTTGAAATCTATCCCTAAAAGGGTATATAATATTCAAGGTGCACATTGGGTCATTCAGAATAACTTCACACACACCCGCTACTGTGTATTTCCAAGTCTAATTCTGGCACTAAACCCATACCTATCACCCAGCGCCTAAATACTAGGCCTCAAATTTATATCCCGCTAAATCTGTCCCTAGTGCTGTAGCTGGGCGAGTTATTTAGTGTCCGTTCAAGCACATTTCTTGTTCTGGGTTGAAATACAATTCCCAATTTAGCAATTTCATAATTTAGTGGTTTCTGCTATATCAGAGCTATTTGAAATCTATCCCTAAAAGGGTATATAATATTCAAGGTGCACATTGGGTCATTCAGAATAACTTCACACACACCCGCTACTGTGTATTTCCAAGTCTAATTCTGGCACTAAACCCATACCTGTCACCCAGCGCCTAAATACTAGGCCTCAAATTTATATCCCGCTAAATCTGTCCCTAGTGCTGTAGCTGGGCGAGTTATTTAGTGTCCGTTCAAGCACATTTCTTGTTCTGGGTTGAAATACAATTCCCAATTTAGCAATTTCATAATTTAGTGGTTTCTGCTATATCAGAGCTATTTGAAATCTATCCCTAAAAGGGTATATAATATTCAAGGTGCACATTGGGTCATTCAGAATAACTTCACACACACCCGCTACTGTGTATTTCCAAGTCTAATTCTGGCACTAAACCCATACCTGTCACCCAGCGCCTAAATACTAGGCCTCAAATTTATATCCCGCTAAATCTGTCCCTAGTGCTGTAGCTGGGCGAGTTATTTAGTGTCCGTTCAAGCACATTTCTTGTTCTGGGTTGAAATACAATTCCCAATTTAGCAATTTCATAATTTAGTGGTTTCTGCTATATCAGAGCTATTTGAAATCTATCCCTAAAAGGGTATATAATATTCAAGGTGCACATTGGGTCATTCAGAATAACTTCACACACACCCGCTACTGTGTATTTCCAAGTCTAATTCTGGCACTAAACCCATACCTGTCACCCAGCGCCTAAATACTAGGCCTCAAATTTATATCCCGCTAAATCTGTCCCTAGTGCTGTAGCTGGGCGAGTTATTTAGTGTCCGTTCAAGCACATTTCTTGTTCTGGGTTGAAATACAATTCCCAATTTAGCAATTTCATAATTTAGTGGTTTCTGCTATATCAGAGCTATTTGAAATCTATCCCTAAAAGGGTATATAATATTCAAGGTGCACATTGGGTCATTCAGAATAACTTCACACACACGCTTCTGTGCATTTCCAAGTCTAATTCTGTCACTAAATCCATACCGGTCACCCAGCGCCTAAATACTAGGCCTCAAATTTATATCCCGCTGAATTTGAATACAATACATTGGGCCAAATAATATATTTGTTGTTGTGGTGAACCATAACAATGAGAAAAACATCTAGTAAGGGACGCGGACGTGGACATGGTCGTGGTGGTGTTAGTGGACCCTCTGGTGCTGGGAGAGGACGTGGCCGTTCTGCCACATCCACACGTCCTAGTGTACCAACTACCTCAGGTCCCAGTAGCCGCCAGAATTTACAGCGATATATGGTGGGGCCCAATGCCGTTCTAAGGATGGTAAGGCCTGAGCAGGTACAGGCATTAGTCAATTGGGTGGCCGACAGTGGATCCAGCACGTTCACATTATCTCCCACCCAGTCTTCTGCAGAAAGCGCACAGATGGCGCCTGAAAACCAACCCCATCAGTCTGTCACATCACCCCCATGCATACCAGGGAAACTGTCTCAGCCTCAAGTTATGCAGCAGTCTCTTATGCTGTTTGAAGACTCCGCTGGCAGGGTTTCCCAAGGGCATCCACCTAGCCCTTCCCCAGCGGTGAAAGACATAGAATGCACTGACGCACAACCACTTATGTTTCCTGATGATGAGGACATGGGAATACCACCTCAGCATGTCTCTGATGATGACGAAACACAGGTGCCAACTGCTGCGTCTTTCTGCAGTGTGCAGACTGAACAGGAGGTCAGGGATCAAGACTGGGTGGAAGACGATGCAGGGGACGATGAGGTCCTAGACCCCACATGGAATGAAGGTCGTGCCACTGACTTTCACAGTTCGGAGGAAGAGGCAGTGGTGAGACCGAGCCAACAGCGTAGCAAAAGAGGGAGCAGTGGGCAAAAGCAGAACACCCGCCGCCAAGAGACTCCGCCTGCTACTGACCGCCGCCATCTGGGACCGAGCACCCCAAAGGCAGCTTCAAGGAGTTCCCTGGCATGGCACTTCTTCAAACAATGTGCTGACGACAAGACCCGAGTGGTTTGCACGCTGTGCCATCAGATCCTGAAGCGAGGCATTAACGTTCTGAACCTGAGCACAACCTGCATGACCAGGCACCTGCATGCAAAGCATGAACTGCAGTGGAGTAAACACCTTAAAACCAAGGAAGTCACTCAGGCTCCCCCTGCTACCTCTTCTGCTGCTGCCGCCTCGGCCTACTCTGCTGCTGCCGCCTCGGCCTCTTCCTCCGCCTCTGGAGGAACGTTGGCACCTGCCGCCCAGCAAACAGGGGATGTACCACCAACACCACCACCACCACCTCCGTCACCAAGCGTCTCAACCATGTCACACGCCAGCGTTCAGCTCTCCATCTCACAAACATTTGATAGAAAGCGTAAATTCCCACCTAGCCACCCTCGATCCCTGGCCCTGAATGCCAGCATTTCTAAACTACTGGCCTATGAAATGCTGTCATTTAGGCTGGTGGACACAGACAGCTTCAAACAGCTCATGTCGCTTGCTGTCCCACAGTATGTTGTTCCCAGCCGGCACTACTTCTCCAAGAGAGCCGTGCCTTCCCTGCACAACCAAGTATCCGATAAAATCAAGTGTGCACTGCGCAACGCCATCTGTGGCAAGGTCCACCTAACCACAGATACGTGGACCAGTAAGCACGGCCAGGGACGCTATATCTCCCTAACTGCACACTGGGTAAATGTAGTGGCAGCTGGGCCCCAGGCGGAGAGCTGTTTGGCGCACGTCCTTCCGCCGCCAAGGATCGCAGGGCAACATTCTTTGCCTCCTGTTGCCACCTCCTCCTTCTCGGCTTCCTCCTCCTCTTCTTCCACCTGCTCATCCAGTCAGCCACACACCTTCACCACCAACTTCAGCACAGCCCGGGGTAAACGTCAGCAGGCCATTCTGAAACTCATATGTTTGGGGGACAGGCCCCACACCGCACAGGAGTTGTGGCGGGGTATAGAACAACAGACCGACGAGTGGTTGCTGCCGGTGAGCCTCAAGCCCGGCCTGGTGGTGTGTGATAATGGGCGAAATCTCGTTGCAGCTCTGGGACTAGCCAATTTGACGCACATCCCTTGCTTGGCGCATGTGCTGAATTTGGTGGTGCAGAAGTTCATTCACAACTACCCCGACATGTCAGAGCTGCTGCATAAAGTGCGGGCCGTCTGTTCGCGCTTCCGGCGTTCACATCCTGCTGCTGCTCGCCTGTCTGCGCTACAGCGTAACTTCGGCCTTCCCGCTCACCGCCTCATATGCGACGTGCCCACCAGGTGGAACTCCACCTTGCACATGCTGGACAGACTGTGCGAGCAGCAGCAGGCCATAGTGGAGTTTCAGCTGCAGCACGCACGGGTCAGTCGCACTACAGAACAGCACCACTTCACCACCAATGACTGGGCCTCCATGCGAGACCTGTGTGCCCTGTTGCGCTGTTTCGAGTACTCCACCAACATGGCCAGTGGCGATGACACCGTTATCAGCGTTACAATACCACTTCTATGTCTCCTTGAGAAAACACTTAGGGCGATGATGGAAGAGGAGGTGGCCCAGGAGGAGGAGGAGGAGGAGGAAGAGGGGTCATTTTTAGCACTTTCAGGCCAGTCTCTTCGAAGTGACTCAGAGGGAGGTTTTTGGCAACAGCAGAGGCCAGGTACAAATGTGGCCAGCCAGGGCCCACTACTGGAGGACGAGGAGGACGAGGATGAGGAGGAGGTGGAGGAGGATGAGGATAAAGCATGGTCACAGCGGGGTGGCACCCAACGCAGCTCGGGTCCATCACTGGTGCGTGGCTGGGGGGAAAGGCAGGACGATGACGATACGCCTCCCACAGAGGACAGCTTGTCCTTACCCCTGGGCAGCCTGGCACACATGAGCGACTACATGCTGCAGTGCCTGCGCAACGACAGCAGAGTTGCCCACATTTTAACCTGTGCGGACTACTGGGTTGCCACCCTGCTGGATCCACGCTACAAAGACAATGTGCCCACCTTACTTCCTGCACTGGAGCGTGATAGGAAGATGCGCGAGTACAAGCGCACGTTGGTAGACGCGCTACTGAGAGCATTCCCAAATGTCACAGGGGAACAAGTGGAAGCCCAAGGCCAAGGCAGAGGAGGAGCAAGAGGTCGCCAAGGCAGCTGTGTCACGGCCAGCTCCTCTGAGGGCAGGGTTAGCATGGCAGAGATGTGGAAAACTTTTGTCAACACGCCACAGCTAACTGCACCACCACCTGATACGCAACGTGTTAGCAGGAGGCAACATTTCACTAACATGGTGGAACAGTACGTGTGCACACCCCTCCACGTACTGACTGATGGTTCGGCCCCATTCAACTTCTGGGTCTCTAAATTGTCCACGTGGCCAGAGCTAGCCTTTTATGCCTTGGAGGTGCTGGCCTGCCCGGCAGCCAGCGTTTTGTCTGAACGTGTATTCAGCACGGCAGGGGGCGTCATTACAGACAAACGCAGCCGCCTGTCTACAGCCAATGTGGACAAGCTGACGTTCATAAAAATGAACCAGGCATGGATCCCACAGGACCTGTCCGTCCCTTGTCCAGATTAGACATTAACTACCTCCCCATAACCATATATTATTGGACTCCAGGGCACTTCCTCATTCAATCCTATTTTTATTTTCATTTTACCATTATATTGCGAGGCTACCCAAAGTTGAATAAACCTCTCCTCTGCCTGTGTGCTAGGCCTAAATATATGCCAATGGACTGTTGCAGTGGTGGGTGACGTGAAGCCTCATTCTCTGCTATGACATGCAGACTAATTCTCTGCTGACATGAAGACAGATTCTCTGTTACGGGACCTCCCTCCTCTGCCTGGGTGCTGGGCCTAAATATATGCCAATGGACTGTTGCAGTGGTGGGTGACGTGAAGCCTGATTCTCTGCTATGACATGCAGACTAATTCTCTGCTGACATGAAGACAGATTCTCTGTTACGGGACCTCTCTCCTCTGCCTGTGTGTGTGCTGGGCCTAAATATATGCCAATGGACTGTTGCAGTGGTGGCTGACGTGAAGCCTCATTCTCTGCTATGACATGCAGACTAATTCTCTGCTGACATGAAGCCAGATTGTCTGTTACGGGACCTCTCTCCTCTGCCTGTGTGTGTGCTGGGCCTAAATATATGCCAATGGACTGTTGCAGTGGTGGCTGACGTGAAGCCTCATTCTCTGCTATGACATGCAGACTAATTCTCTGCTGACATGAAGACAGATTCTCTGTTACGGGACCTCCCTCCTCTGCCTGGGTGCTGGGCCTAAATATATGCCAATGGACTGTTGCAGTGGTGGGTGACGTGAAGCCTCATTCTCTGCTATGACATGCAGACTGATTCTCTGCTGACATGAAGCCAGATTGTCTGTTACGGGACCTCCCTCCTCTGCCTGGGTGCTGGGCCTAAATATATGCCAATGGACTGTTGCAGTGGTGGCTGACGTGAAGCCTCATTCTCTGCTATGACATGCAGACTAATTCTCTGCTGACATGAAGACAGATTCTCTGTTACGGGACCTCCCTCCTCTGCCTGGGTGCTGGGCCTAAATATATGCCAATGGACTGTTGCAGTGGTGGCTGACGTGAAGCCTCATTCTCTGCTATGACATGCAGATTAATTCTCTGCTGACATGAAGACAGATTCTCTGTTACGGGACCTCCCTCCTCTGCCTGGGTGCTGGGCCTAAATATATGCCAATGGACTGTTGCAGTGGTGGGTGACGTGAAGCCTCATTCTCTGCTATGACATGCAGACTGATTCTCTGCTGACATGAAGCCAGATTGTCTGTTACGGGACCTCCCTCCTCTGCCTGGGTGCTGGGCCTAAATATATGCCAATGGACTGTTGCAGTGGTGGCTGACGTGAAGCCTCATTCTCTGCTATGACATGCAGACTAATTCTCTGCTGACATGAAGACAGATTCTCTGTTACGGGACCTCCCTCCTCTGCCTGGGTGCTGGGCCTAAATATATGCCAATGGACTGTTGCAGTGGTGGGTGACGTGAAGCCTCATTCTCTGCTATGACATGCAGACTGATTCTCTGCTGACATGAAGCCAGATTGTCTGTTACGGGACCTCTCTCCTCTGCCTGTGTGCTAGGCCTAAATATATGCCAATGGACTGTTGCAGTGGTGGCTGACGTGAAGCCTCATTCTCTGCTATGACATGCAGACTGATTCTCTGCTGACATGAAGCCAGATCGTCTGTTACGGGACCTCTCTGCTCTGCCTGTGTGCTAGGCCTAAATATATGCCAATGGACTGTTGCAGTGGTGGGTGACGTGAAGCCTCATTCTCTGCTATGACATGCAGACTGATTCTCTGCTGTCATGAAGCCAGATTGTCTGTTACGGGACCTCTCTGCTCTGCCTGTGTGCTAGGCCTAAATATATGCCAATGGACTGTTGCAGTGGTGGCTGACGTGAAGCCTCATTCTCTGCTATGACATGCAGACTAATTCTCTGCTGACATGAAGACAGATTCTCTGTTACGGGACCTCTCTCCTCTGCCTGGGTGCCGGGGCCTAAATATCTGAGAATGGACTGTTCCAGTGGTGGGTGACGGGAAGCCAGATTCTCTGCTATGGAACCTCTCTCCAATTGATTTTGGTTAATTTTTATTTATTTAATTTTTATTTTAATTCATTTCCCTATCCACATTTGTTTGCAGGGGATTTACCTACATGTTGCTGCCTTTTGCAGCCCTCTAGCTCTTTCCTGGGCTGTTTTACAGCCTTTTTAGTGCCGAAAAGTTCGGGTCCCCATTGACTTCAATGGGGTTCGGGTTCGGGACGAAGTTCGGATCGGGTTCGGATCCCGAACCCGAACATTTCCGGGATGTTCGGCCGAACTTCTCGAACCCGAACATCCAGGTGTTCGCTCAACTCTAATTACGAGATCAATACAGGCGTGGGTCAAAAAGTTATATATAGCACCATAGAGTATAGAGCTATATATTAGTTTCTGAAGATATGATTCCTCTCTGCCTAATTTGCGTGTCAAGCAATTTAAGCAGTGGGGAATCATGACTTCAAATGGAAAAAAATTACGAATATTCTAAAAAACTAATATATAGCACTATATTGAATATAGTGCTAGATATTCTTTTTTAGAATATTCATCTTTTTTACTCGAAAAATCGGCAATGTAATGATCGCGTAATATGCAAATATTATGCTATCAATACAGACGTGGGTCAAAAAGGAATATATAGCACTTGTGAGGATTCACTCTGGTAGGCAGGGTAAGCGGACGCAGAACAGAGGCAAAAGAAACTGTTTGTAAAACAAAACTTCAGTGTTTATTCACACAGGAGAAAAAACTAAGCAACATTGACAGTCTTAGTGTTTGCTCACACAAAGGAAAGTCCAAAGCACAAAAACAGTCACCTTGTTGGCAAGTTCTTTCAGCGTCCACAGCAGGCTTTAGGGGGCCTGTTTCCTCGCATGCGGCTCTCAGCCCTCTAGTACGGCACCATGCCTCAGATCCCAAGACAGAGACTCTGATTCTGAGCCCAGCTGCCTATTTAAAGGACAGCCAGGTGCTTCCAAAACCCAGACCGGTCCCGTATTTGGTTTTTGCCTGCCCTGTGTTCTACTGTAAACTTAAAGTTTTGCAAGGACAAGAACCATCTGGTGACCCGAGCATTCCTTTCTTTGGCCTGGCTCATCCACTTGAGATAATATTGGAGAGACTCGAGTGCCCACTTGATGGCCAGGCCCTCTCTTTCCACTATACTGTACCGGGTCTCGGCTGGAGTGAGCTTACAGCTGATGAAGGCAACAGGATGCTCCTCCCCGTTGACTTCCTGAGACAGTACAGCACTGAGGCCTACTTCGGAGGCATTGGTCTGTACTATAAACTCACTTTTGAAGCGTCTTCTGCCTGGTCATTCCAGCAAACCATTACGGACTTCCGTCCCTTCAAGAGCCCTGTCAATGGAGCTGCTAAAGTGGCAAAATGGGGAACAAACCTCATATAATAGCCCACCATTCCCAGGAACGACTTTACTTGCCGAGAGGCGACAGATTGGGGCCAATTCCTTATCGCCTCTATTTTGTTTACTTGGGATTTGATGACTCCGCGCCAAATGACATACCCTAGGTATTTGGTCTCCTCTAACCCTATCGCACATTTTTGGGGGTTAGCTGTTAGACCATCCTTTCGAAGGGAGTCCAGTACGGCCTGTACTTTGGGAGGGTGACTTTCCCAGTCGGTGCTGTGAATGACAATATCATCCAGATAAGCCAAGGCGTATCGCTGATGTGGACAAAGCACAATGTCCATTAGACGTTGAAAAGTGGCAGGGGCGCCATGCAGACCTGTCATGGTCTTACCTTCTTGCTGTTCTCCTTCGTTTGACATGTGCTGGCGGCCATCTTGGTTTCTGGGTTTCTTGTAGCCTCCCACCCTGCGGCTTCTCCTTCCCACTGGGAGGAGCTGGATGCCTAGCTCATATATATAGGAGGTCTGTGGCTTCAGTTCCTTGATTGGTCCTCCTGTGTTCACATGCTTCTAAGACTGCTGCTGCTTCTGGTTCCTGATCCTGGCTTCGTCTGACTACCCTGCTGGTTCCTGATCCTGGCTTCGTCTGACTACCCTTCTGGTTCCTGACCTCTGGCTTCGCAAGACCCTGCTTCGGTTTAGCCGTCCGTTTGGACTTTTGCCTTACAGCTTGATTTTCAATAAAGCCTTCTTATTTCCATTTATCTCTTGTTGTACGTCTGGTTCATGGTTCCATGACAAGACCGAAGGGTATCACCTTATATTGGTACATCCCCTCTGGTGTAATGAAGGCAGTTTTCTCTTTGGCAGCCTCCGTCAAAGGTACTTGCCAGTACCCTTTGGTGAGGTCCAAAACAGAAACATACCGGGCTTGGCCTAACCTTTCAATAAGCTCATCCACCCGAGGCATGGGATATGCATCGAATTTAGATATTTTGTTCAGCTTACGAAAATCGTTACAAAACCATAACGTCCGTCTGGCTTAGGTATTATGACTATAGGACTGGCCCACTCACTTTTAGAATCCTTGATGACGTCTAGCCGCAGCATGAGCTGCACTTTCTCTGAGATGGCTCCTCGCCGAGCCTTGGGTACCCGGTATGGCTTTAACTGGACTTTTGCCTGAGGCTCAGTGACAATATCATGTTGTATTGCGGAAGTGCGTCCATGGAGGTCCGAGAACACATCCGTGTTCTGATTAACAAACTGCCTGGTCTGTGGAGCCTGTTTACAGAGGAGGCTGTCAGCAATTTTTACTGTGGCAACCTCCTCTCTTGCATCAGCCCGAACCTTTTCCCCTAGAAAACCTGGCCGAGGGCTGTCTTCAGTACAGGTCTCCCTATCTTTCCAAGGTTTAAGTAAATTATCATGCTAAACCTGCTCCGGATTCCGCCACCCTGGGTGGTGTACCTTGTAATTTACCGCTCCAACTTTCTCGTGTACCTCGTAGGACCCCTGCCATCTAGCCAGGAACTTACTTACCACGGTCGGTACCAGAACCAGAACCCGATTACCAGGGTTAAAGATCCGGACCCGAGCCTGTTGATTATAGATTCGACTTTGGGCCCGCTGAGCGGCCTACATATGCTCCCTGACAAGAGGTAAAATGGTCTCTATCCGCTGTTGCACCTTGACAACATAGTCCAGGACACTTTTATGCGGAGTGGGTTGCTGCTCCCATGCCTCTTTGGCCACGTCCAACAGACCACGAGGATGTCTGCCATAAGGTAATTCAAAGAGCGAGAACCAAGTAGAAGACTGGAGTACCTCTCGCACTGCGAACATGAGATAGGGCAGAAGAAGGTCCCAATCCTTCCCATCTTTAGACACCACTCTTTATAACATAGTTTTTAGAGTTTTGCTAAACCTTTCAACCAGGCCGTTTGTTTGAGTATTGTACACAGATGTCCGTAACTGTCTGATATTCAGCAACTTACAGAGTTCCCTCATGACCTTGGACATAAAAGGGGTCCCCTGGTTAGTCAGAACCTCTTTAGGTAGCCCCACTCGGGAGAACATTTTCATTAGCTCCTTAGCTATAAGCTTTGCTCATGTATGTCGCAGTGGCACGGCCTCCAGGTATCGAGTGGCGTAGTCCAGGACGACCAAGATGTGTTGATGTCCTTTAGCGGATTTGGTACTGGGCCTACGAGGTCCATAGCGATTTGCTCAAATGGCACCTCGATGATCGGGAGAGGTAACAAGGGACTGTGAAAAAGGTGTTGGGGGCTAGTTGCCTGGCAAGTCGGGCAAGATTTACAGAATTCTTCCACCTCTCTAAACACACTGGGCCAGTAAAAGCGTTGTAGTATCCGATGCTGTGTCTTCTGCATTTCCAGATGACCCCCGAGAACACGAGTTTGCGAAAAGCCTGGGGCAACCCCAACTGTTCAATAGGTTCTCCTTGCAGCTGGTTTACCCGGTACAACATATCCTGATGAACCACAAAACAGGGGAACACTGTCTCTGCCTCTGGTTGTTGTTTTTCACCATCTACTATTAATACATTTTCCCAGGCTCGGGATAGGATTGGGTCCCGGTGTTGGGCGGTACCAAAATTATCCGCAGAGACATTGAGGTCTGCCAGCTCAGGACCCGACGGCAAGTCCTCCATGTCTCGCACCATCACACTTAGTGGGGTTGTCTCCCTCTCTTCCACCGAAGTGGAGGTCACCCCCCTGGGAACCCTTCAAACTCAGGTTCCCAGGGTTCTGGTCTCCCCCCTGAGCCGGGCCACTCTTCTAGGGTTACCCCTGTCACATGGGTATCTGTCACTCTCGTAGTAGGCCACAGTCTCTCCCTATTATAAGTTTGTAGTGTAGATTGGTGGCAACAGTCACCTCGTGGGTCCACCTGCCTGCAACCATGGATAGAGACACCATAGCAGCGGGGTAGTCTTTTAAGTCTCCATGAATACACATAACCCCAACTTTCTGGCCAGTATACTCAGGGGTTCGTACCAGGGGAGCCCTTACCAGGGTCACCAGACTCCCTGAGTCCAACAGAGCCTCCGCTCGAGTGTCTCCCACCTCCACCTGGCACAGGTGATTCAGAGTCTCTGGGGCACCTGCTGCACACAGTTTCCTTGCATATAACGACTGGCGGAAGCAATAGTTCGTGTCCATAGGTTCCACCTGATGTGGACAGACAGCTTGTACATGGCGAGGCTCCCGACACCGCCAGCAGACTATCAGAGCTGGGTTCACATGGGGCATATCCCGGGTGGGTTCAAATCAACGAGTCTGGGGTGGAGCATTATGGGTTTTGACTACCCCCCTACCAAAAGAACCCCCCTGTAGATTCTGCGTAGCCTCATAGCGCTCCACCAGGTCGACCATCTCAAGAGCATTACCTGGAGAGACCTGGACGATCCATTGCTGGAGAGGGAGTGGCAAAGCCCTCCAGAACATATCAGCCACTAGACGGTCCAGCATAGCACTAGGGCTCAGCAAATCAGGCTGTAGCCACTTTTGCAAGAGATTAAGCAAGTTATAATACTGGGGTCTCACGGGCTCAGCCGGTTTAAACCCCCACTGATGCACCCGCTGGGCCCGGACCAACACATTCACCCCCAGTCTTGCCAGAATCTCACTCTTGACTCTATGGTAGTCGGCCAGGAAGTCAAAATACACCCGCTGGGAATCAGATGTCAGGAACAGAGCAACAACCTCAGCCCACTTATCTTGGGGTAGATTCTCCCTTGTGGCCACCCTCTCATACATCACCAGATAAGTTTTGACGTCATCTGATGGTGTCATCTTGAGGATTGCCGCACGGACCGCTTTCTAGACATCATGGACACTCTGGGATACTCCTTCCATCTGTAAAGCCATGATGTGTTGTAACAGCAGCTGGTTTGTTTCTTGCTGGTGTTGATTAGCCTCCACGAGAGCATTTATTACAGCCTCCATTTTGTCATGTGACGCAGGTTTCAATTTTGCTGGTTTAATCCAGGACATCCAACCATAGCCCAAAAAAATATTTTGGTGTTTACGCCAGCCTCACTGCGTGTGCCCCCTCCAAGCCACCAATTGTGAGGATTCGCTCTGGTAGGCAGAATAAGCAGACGCAGAACAGAGGTAAAAGAAACAGTTTGTAAAACAAAACTTCAGTGTTTATTCACACAGGAGAAAAAAAAACTAAGCAACATTGACAGTCTTAGTATTTGTTCACACAAAGGAAAGTCCAAAGCAGAAAAACAGTCACCTTGTTAGCTGGTTCTTTCAGTGTCCACAGCAGACTTTAGGGGGCCTGTTTCCCAGCATGCGTCTCTCAGCCCTCTAGTACGGCACCATGCCTGAGATCTGTAACATCCCAGAGTTATGTTACTAAACTCTTTCTCTCCGCTACTATTTGTTGGTAACATCTGCATTGTCATCCTGTGTAATTTAACATCATATTCCTCACAAATGTGCATTTTCTAAGCCTGTTATATACAGTGGGATGCGAAAGTTTGGGCAACCTTGTTAATCGTCATGACTTTCCTGTATAAATCGTTGGTTGTTACGATAAAAAATGTCAGTTTCATATATCACATAGGAGACACACACAGTGATATTTGAGACGTGAAATGAAGTTTATTGGATTTACAGAAAGTGTGCTATAGGTGTTTAAACAAAATTAGGCAGGTGCATAAATTTGGGCACTGTTGTCATTTTATTGATTCCAAAACCTTTAGAACAAATTATTGGAACTCAAATTGGCTTGGTAAGCTCAGTGACCCCTGAACTACATACACAGGTGAATCCAATTATGAGAAAGAGTATTTAAGGGGTTTAATTGTAAGTTTCCCTCCTCTTTAAATTTTCTCTGAAGAGTAGCAACATGGGGGTCTCAAAACAACTCTCAAATGACCTGAAGACAAAGATTGTTCACCATCATGGTTTAGGGGAAGGATACAGAAAGCTGTCTCAGAGATTTCAGCTGTCTGTTTCCACAGTTAGGAACATATTGAGGAAATGGAAGACCACAGGCTCAGTTCAAGTTAAGGTTCGAAGTGACAGACCAAGAAAAATCTTGGATAGACAGAAGCGACGCATGGTGAGAACAGTCACAGTCAACCCACAGACCAGCACCAAAGACCTACAACATCATCTTGCTGCAGATGGAGTCACTGTGCATCGTTCAACCATTCGGCGCACTTTACACAAGGAGATGCTGTATGCGAGAGTGATGCAGAGGAAGCCTTTTCTCCGCCCACAGCACAAAAAGTGCCGCTTGAGGTGGGCTAAAGCACATTTGGACAAGCCAGCTTAATTTTGGAATAAGGTGCTGTGGACTGATGAAACTAAAATGTAGTTATTTGGCCATAACAAGGGGCGTTATGCATGGAGGAAAAAGAACACAGCATTCCAAGAAAAACACATGCTACCTACAGTAAAACATGGTGGTGGTTCCATCATGCTGTGGGGCTGTGTGGCCAGTGCAGGGACTGGGAATCTTGTCAAAGTTGAGGGACACATGAATTCCACTCAGTATCAGCAGATTCTGGAGACCAATGTCCAGGAATCAGTGACAAAGCTGAAGCTGCGCCGGGGCTGGATCTTTCAACAAGACAACGACCCTAAACACTGCTCAAAATCTACTAAGGCATTTATGCAGAGGAACAAGTACAACGTTCTGGAATGGCCATCTCAGTCCCCAGACCTGAATATAATTGAAAATCTGTGGTGTGACATTAAAGAGAGCTGTCCATGCTCGGAAGCCATCAAACCTGAATGAACTAAAGATATTTTGTGCAAAATACCTTCAACCAGAATCCAGACTCTCATTGGAACCTACAGGAAGCGTTTAGAGGCTGTAATTTCTGCAAAAGGAGGATCTACTAAATATTGATTTCATTTCTTTTTTGTGGTGCCCAAATTTATGCACCTGCCTAATTTTGTTTAAACAATTATAGCACACTTTCTGTAAATCCAATAAACTTCATTTCACTTCTCAAATATCACTGTGTGTGTCTCCTATATGATATATTTAACTGACATTTTTTATCGTAACAACCAACGATTTATACAGGAAAATCATGATGATTAACAAGGTTGCCCAAACTTTCGCATCCCACTGCATATATTTGCTGCATTTTCCATGTACACCAGCAGGTGGCAGCAATGTCTAGCAAGGCCTTAGTGTCAGTTTAAGTGTTTCTAAACTGGAATAGTACATTCCAGTTTAGCTCCCCCTCTATGAGCAGAAGTGGGCTGGCCCATGTCCTGCCTCATGGGTAGGAAAGGAAGTTATAGTGTGTGTGCCAGCCACCCCTGCTAGGGGAAGGCTGTGCTGGTAGGAGCTCCCAGTTCTAGGGATCCAACCCAGGATCTAGTCTCGGCTGAGACCAAAGAACTTCATTCCCAGTCCTGAGCCCTTCAGCCACAAGCAAGCAGCCATCTTCAGAACTCCAGGACGGACCATTCCCTGTGAGCATAACTGTGAGTACCATCCAGAGACCAGGAGAAGCCAAATTCCTCTTCAGCTAGTCAGTCCCCAACACAGCAGAAGATAGCCAGAGCAGAAGACAGATTCCTGCCATATTCTCCAGGCATATGATAGAAGCAGAAGAGATAGTAATCCCTGCCATATATTGCCAATACCTGCTGGGACCCAAGTCTATTGCTGTATCTCATGTGGATTAATGCTGCCTCCAGTAAAGACAAGTTGAATTATATCCGAAGTCTGGATCTCATTTACTGCTACTAAAACCCTCAATTACTCCTACTAGCAACACACTCATTTATTGCAAGTGAGCCAAGATCCAGGAGTCCAGCCGTACTACTGCATACTTTGGCGTCCGCCTAACGGTACCACAGTCCTGCTCATTGCAGATCCCAAGACAGAGACTCTGATTCTGAACCCAGCTGGCTATCTGAAGGACAGTCAGGTGCTGCCAAAACCCGGATCGGCACTTAAACTCCAGTCCAGTATTTGATCTCACCTGGCTGAAAATCAGCCCAGCCACCCATGTTGGGAGGAAAATACCTGCCTTCCCAAACAAAACCCCTTGCTATGTCACACACTATAGAATATAGTGCTACAGTATATATTTTTTTTTTACAATATTCATCATTTTTTGCCATCTGAAGTTATGTGTCACAGTGGGGAGTGGGGAAAAACCCCCATCATACAATGTAAAAGGGATAGGGGTAGCAGCTAGTCCAGGCTGCCAAGAAAAGGGAGCTGGTCACCTCCTATGGCATCCCTAAACCTGGCCCTGTTCTCCTAACTGTATGAGCCCACCCTTAAGGTAGGAGGGCCCATACCCTGGAAACTCAGAACCCTGAAATCCCTGAATATCCCTGAGGTTAG
Source organism: Bufo gargarizans (assembly GCF_014858855.1). NCBI lineage: Eukaryota > Metazoa > Chordata > Amphibia > Anura > Bufonidae > Bufo > Bufo gargarizans. The sequence continues at coordinate 135,070,996 of NC_058083.1, read as the reverse complement.
TAGACAGGGACAAGAGACAACCAGGTTTATCCAAGACATGGCTGAACAAGAGTCTCCACAGGCCTAGCTGCAGGAAAAAGTGGACGACTGAATACGGCAACAGAGTCGGCAGGTAAGAACACCAGAAATACACTTACCTCCTGCAGCCTCCAAGACTGGAACCCGTGCATAAGTACAGGTGCCCACACACCAAATAGGACACCGTACAAACAACACCACATACCGGAATCCAGCACACCTGATACTGCCTGGGTCCCATACAGCAAGGTGCATGGCAGCCCCAGGCAGCACTGCATCCAGACTTATGGTTCACCCCTCCAGGAAACCAGCCCCCTTCCGGAGGAATCAACATACCGGGTGACGTATAGCATACATGCTGGACCAACACCAACAACAGGCCAGACATGTAACAACCAACAAAACGCTTAACACACCCAGAACATAAGCCCACACCACACATACAACAAGTGAGGGTACATAAGGGAGGACAATTTACATAAGGTGCCCCTCAAGGACTGGGCAGAAACACCCAGGCAAGGAGCAAAGCTCCAACACCAAGCAAGGCTGTAGTACAACTGCACCCAGCCAGCAAGCCACAGGTATATATCAAGCCCGTGGCCACACCCAGGAGAAGCACTTTAATTTCCACTAGCATGACTGCCAACAACATGTTGCCACCGGCAACCACTCTGCATGGCAACCGCGTCACGGTCAAACACCAATATGACCGTGACATTATTATTCCTCCCTGCTTAAGTTGCTTGTCAAGCAATTTAAGCAGGGAGTAATCATGACTTCAGATGGAAAAAAAAATATAAGAATATTCTAAAAAACTAATATTTAGCACTATATTCAATATACTGTAGTGCTTTATATTCGTTATAGTGCTATATATTAGTTTTTTTAGAATATTCGTCATTTTTTTCCATCTGAAGTCATGATTCCTCCCTGCTTAAGTTGCTTGACAAGCAGCAAGGAATCATAACTTCAGATTGCAAAAAATGACGACTGTTGTAAAAAATGAATATAATGCACTATAAAATATTCCTTTTTGACCCACGCTTGTATTGATTGTGTAATATTTGCATATTACACCACCATGCTTCACTTTTTGTGATGTGCAGTGTTGATTTTGCACCGAACATATCTTTTGGAATTATGGCCAAAAAGTTCAACCTTGGTTTCATCAGACCTTAACACCTTTTCCCACATGCTTTTGGGAGACTTCAGATGTGTTTTTGCAAAATGTAGTCTGGCTTGGATGTTTTTCATCGTAAGAAAAGGCTTTCGTATTGTCACTCTACCCCATAGCCCAGACATATGATGAATGCGGGAGATTGTTGTCATATGTACGACACAGCCAGTACTTGCCAGATATTCCTGCAGCTCCTTTAGTGTTGCTGTAGTCCTCTTAGTAGCCTCCCACCCCAGTATTCTTTTCGTCTTTTCATCAATTTTGCAGGGACATCCAGTTCTTGGTAATGTCACTGTTGTTCCATATTTTCTCCACTTGATGATGACTGCCTTGGAAATTCGTTTTTACCCTTCTCCTGACTGATACCTTAAATGAGATTCCTGTGATGCTTTGGAAGCTCTCTGTGGACCATGGGTTTTGCTGTGGGATGCGACTAAGAAAATTTCAGGAAAGGCCATCTAGAGCAGCTGAACTTTATTTGGGGTTAATCAGAGGCACTTTAAATATGGCAGGTGTATGCTTAACATGATTTTGAATGTGATTGCTTAATTCTGAACACAGCTACATCCCGAGTTATAAGCAACCACATTATTTTAGTTTTTTTTCTTCTTCCTTCCACCTTAAAGATTTCAGTTTGTTTTTCAATTCAGTGTTACAGTTTATAGGTCACATTAAGGGTAGAAAAAGTTTTTTTTACATCACAGAAACCTGACATTTTAACAGGGGTGTGTAGACTTTTTATATCCACTGGCCCAGATTCAGGTAGATTTGCCCATTACTAACACCTGAGCCGCTCAGCTGAATTTCTCTGCGCTGGAGCAATTTTGCCAAATTGCCACCTGATTCAGGAATCGTTTGTTCATTTAATTTGCTCCTGTTTAAGGCAAAGCTGAGGGCGCAAGGCCGTGCAAGTCAAAGTGGGTGTGCCCCTATGTAAATGAGGAATTTTCGGCTCAGCAGAGGTTTGCTAGCATAATTTCAGGGCAAATCCTGCTCAGCTGCTTGCACTGAGCAAATAAATAGGAGCAGACTTGCGCAGGTTCTTTGCTGAATTTCATCCTGCTTTTTCCTACCCCCCCCTGAGCAAGGAAATTCAGCCCTTTTGCAAGACATGGCACCTCCCAAAGGGACCAAAATAAGGAAGGCCAACTTTGTGGCTGCAGAGATGGACATCCTGATTGCTGCACTCCAGCAGCATAAGGAAGTCCTATATGGTGCCCAGCGGGCAAACACCACCATTGCCCAAAGGAGGGCTATATATGAAGCCATTGCCCTGGACATCAATGCCCTGGGTAATGAAGTGCGTACCTGGGATGACATCCAGAATAAATTAAATGATATGAGGCGCAGGGTCCGTGAAAAACTGGCTCTTATCAGGAAGCATACCGGTGGCACGGGAGGTGGTCCGCGATGTATGATCCGGCTCAATCAGGAGGAGCAGCTTATTGCACAAACGTTCGTGCAGGAGCAGGTGGAGGGACTTGAAGGGTACGACTCCACTGTTGGGAACTTGGGGACTGGTAAGTTATTTTTCTTTCATATCTGCTGTGCATCATGGGAGGGGGTACAAGTGAACATATGAGAAGTGTGTTGCACCAGCAAAATATGTCGTTTTGGTGTCATCCACAGGTGGTGATGAGGAAGAAGAAGCTGGGCCGTCTTCGGCTGCGGCTCGACCCAGCCCATCCAGACCAGAGCCAGGGGTCCAGTCAGGCCCCATGGACATTCTGGCTATGCTGGTCCAGGAGGAGATCATACCGGGGCCAAGTATGGAGGAGCAAGTGGTATTGGAGGAGGATTCCTTTTTCCTCATCCAGGAGGACTCTGGCTCCCTCCAGGAGGATACCACCATCCCTGTGCAACCCACCACACCCCCGCCCAGCACGTCATCCCCCTCCAGGGCAAGCCCCTCCAGGGCAAGCCCCTCCCTTGTGGACCCCTCCCCTTCTCCCTCTGTCCGTGGCCGAGCCTCTCCTCCCAGGAAGGCTCTGTCCAAAACGAGGCATATATCCTCCAGCCTCCGTGACGGTCTGCTGGAGGAGCAGGCCCTGCAGACCCGCCATATAGGGGCCATGGTGGGAGAGGTGCGTCGTCTGGCGGACAGCATGGCATCCACCTCCACCTCTATGCAGCATGCCCTCACCCTGCATGAGGACCGGGACAAACATGTGGCACAGAGCCTGGGGGAAATTAGTGGCAACTCTAAGGCCATAGTCACCTGCTTGGTGGCTCTGGAGACCACACCAGCTTTGTTAAGCAGGATGACAGCTGCGGTGGAGGCCAATACCGCTGCTGTGCAGGCCAACACCGCTGCAGTGCAGGAGGAGGCGAGAGTTACCCGCCGGCATCAGCGGGATACCACCACCCGCCAAATGCGGATGTTGGCCCAGACCAACACCATCCTTGCCCGCCTGGCCAACGCCATGGAGGGCATGCAGCCACCACCTGCAAGGAGTGTGGAAGTAGGGGTTGATGCTCCTCCCCCCCCTCCTCCCCCCACCCCTCCATCCCCACCCCATGCCTCCTCCGCACCACGGAGATTGAGGAGCCAGAGCCGGGGCACCCTTGGCCCAAAGAAAAAAACAAAAAAATAATTTTATGTCTACATTTTTTTGCTCAACACAATATGATTTTTTTATTATTTTTCGATATGCTCAGGGTATGAGATTATTTTTTTTTATATGCTCAGGATATGAGTTTTTAGATTTATTTGTAGTCCCTACACACGGTGAGGAGTGTATACTACAGTGTGACTGGTGTGTGAATGGGGGGGGGGGGGGTGGCACTCCTGCTGGAAAAGGGGTGTCACCCTCTGCCATGTGAAAGGTGTATGAATGGACAGCAACATAATTGGAGCCTTGACGCGGCGTTGCTGCTCCCTAATACCATGGGGTATTGTTGGGTCTAATCCAATTGGGGGTGCATGTGTCGGGTGTGTGCTAGGGACTACAGTGGTGTACATACATGCATTATACTTGTGACAAGATCAGGGTGTGTTTAATGTGCAAAGAGACGTTCCACAAGACCATTCCGGATTGCTCTTCCCTCAGAAGATCCGGTAGTGTTTCTTGGGGGGGGGGGGGTTGCGTGGTTCGGGGGTAAGGTCATTGCGTAGCTCAATGTGCATGCCCCTTCTTTGAGCTAAATTGTGGAGAATACTACATGCCCCTACGATTTGGCATACAAAGTTGGGTGAATACAATAGGGTCCCCCCTGATTTATCCAGACATCTGAATCGAGATTTAAGGATGCCAAATGTGCGCTCCACCACCGCACGGGTACGTGCATGGGCTTCGTTATATCTTTCCTCTCCTGGTGTTTGAGGGTTACGAAATGGGGTCATCATGTGAGGTCCCAGGGCATAGGCAGAGTCACCTGGAAGGGAAAAGACAGGAGGATGTTAGTCGTGCATGTGCCCCTTGTGATGTGTGCATCATGGGGGGGGGGGGGGCAGTCATACCTGACACCCATGTCACTCACCAATCAGCCAGCTGTCTCCATACATGTTCTGGTCAAACTCGGTTGGGATGGGGCTGTGTCGGTAAATAAAACTGTCATGGCTTGACCCTGGGTGTTTGGCACGGACATGCCATATGAGGCCATGTGCATCCACAATCATCTGCACATTTATCGAATGCCAATGTTTCCTGTTGCAGTAGATATGCTCGAGGTGCCGGGGGGGGGGGGGGGGCGTAGTGCCACATGGGTACAATCTATTGCACCCACAGTGCGTGGAAATCTGGCTAATAAATAAAAATCACTGATTGCCTTCTGCCGCACGTCAGCCGTGGTTGGTTTGATAAATTGTGTGCCCATTCGTCTGAGTATTGCAGGGATCACTTGGTGCACACACCTGCTCATGCTGGATTGGGACATCCCCGCCACCACTCCACCTGTGCGCTGAAATGAGCCAGTTGCCAAAAAATGAAGGGTTGCCACTACCTTCACCAGTGGCTGCACTGCCTGTCCCCGATGGGTCGGGCTGCTGATGTCATCCTGCAGGATTGTTACCAACTCAAGGATGACTTCAGGGCTAAAGCGAAACATGCGATACACCTCAGTATCAGTCATCTGAAAAAGGTTGTAGCGCCCTCTGTAAATCCTCTCCCGTGCCCTCCTACGAGTCGGCTCAGTCAATAGAATATCAAGAACCATAGCTGCCCCTGGCATGTTGGTGCACAGATGTGAGGTCCCGAAAATGTGGGTGCTCTGCTTGTTCAGATCGTCTGTCTAGGTGCTGCTGAAGTTGCGCGCTCCTTCAGATGACATTTGGCCATCTTTTGCTAACTTGCCCCTGCTTTTAACAGGAGCAAGTTTGCCCAGGGAAAAAAGCTTGCACGCTTCCAGCGCAAGATGCGCATCACACGCGCATGTTTCTGAATCATCGGCAGTACCTAATTTGCATATTCGCTGAGGGAATTCCATCAAGGCGCAACTTACACCCCGCGCAAAATTGCACGAAAATTGCGCAGGAACAGCTAGGCTGCGTGCGCGGGAAAATGGCCGCATTTCAGGCTTAACTGGTTTACAGAATCAGCCGCAAATTTGCATAGGAGCAAATCAGTACTTGCGCGGCGCAAATCACACTTGTTCCCGCGCAAGTGCTTCTTGAATCTGGGCCACTGTATATAACATTTCCTCTGGAATTGATTAGGTCTGGACTGCTGCCAGTATATAAAATGTTACCATTTAAAAAAACCGGGTTAGAGAAAGAACTAAAATAAAAGAGTAATTATACGCATTATATATAAATATATATATATATATATATATTTATTTATTAAAGATTATAATTTTATAATAGTGTTCAATATCCTAGTTTAGATATCTAAAAATGTTTTTAAGAGTTTTTGGGGCATATACGTAGTCCTGAGCCGTTCCATTTTATGGATAGGCACAATAAAAATACCAGAATACACACATATAGATAAAATAAAAATGCACATCCTGACATAATAACAATGTTCTTTAAATAGAACAGAAATATTTCCCCACCACCATCAGGGTGGCAGCTCACGTGTCACTCTTTGATTCAGGAAAGTAAAATGCTACTTAATTACTTATGATTGATTTCTGAATATAAAAAAATATAAACTTGTTACAATAAATATCTTTTAAAATTAGCAATGCTATACAAGCATTTATAATTATGCAAAGAAAGTAAATGGAGTTAATTGATGTTGTGCCTTGGGTAGCAGAAAAAAACAACCTATGACTCAATGAAAATGCCAACAATGTAGTAACCATTAATTACTGCACATTACCTATATTGGTAAACTCGTCAGAAAATCAAAAAATTGTAATAACTGAAAATATATAATTGTATTAGAGTGATTTTATATTATTATCTGCTGCCCAGGAAAATAAATAATTCCTCACTTATCTCAGGAAGCATATTTTCTTTAGCAATCTAGTGGGGGACCCAAATGAATACAAACATGGTGTAACGGGACGCCAAAGGCGCCCTCGGTCTCCCATCAGCCGCAGAATCTGTGTTCAGCCTCGTTCCGAGGGCGGCTTTTCCTAGCTGGGAGGCTCCCTGCTCCTAGGTCTGCTTTGAGCGCCGAGCTGATCGCTCGGTGCTCAACTTGATTGTCTGGTGGTCATGTGATGCTAGCCACGTCACATGACCCTTACTCCCTACTATAAATACAGGTAACCTGCTGGCTACAGGTCGCCTGTGATTTTGGTCCCTTAGGCTGTGTATTATTATTGTTATTTAGCTTACCTTTGGATTTGACCCTTGATCTGCTTCCTGACCTTTGACGCCGGGTCAGTCCAGGAGGTCACATCAGTACAAGAGAAGAGGCAAAGACAAAATCCAAAAGCAAGCCGAGGTCAAAATCCGAGAGGTGGCGTAAAGGTTCAGGGAGCAGGCAGAAGAGGTGTCAGGAAGCAGATCAAGGGTCAAATCCAAAGGTAAGCTAAATAATAATACACAGCCTAAGGGACAGAATGGACCCTCTACAGAGCCTCACCGAACATGTGCAGGGTCTTGCTAAAATAGTACAGGAACTTGGGGAGAGACTACAGGTTCAGGAGACCGTCCGAACTCCCACCATTCTTGCTCCTGCCACCGTTCAGGTAGAACCACACGTTAAATTACCCGATCGGTTTTCGTGTGACCGTCAAAGTTTTTTAGCTTTCAAGGAAAGCTGTAAACTTTATTTTCGACTACATCCTCACTCCTTTGGTCCTGATCCACAGAGGGTTGGTATTATCATCTCCCTGCTTCAAGGGGATCCCCAGGAAATGGACGTTTCTTTGCCTCCAGATTCCCCTTGTCTTAATTCTGTGGACCTCTTTTTCCAGGCGTTAGGGGTTCTTTATGATGAACCAGACCAAGCCTCTGTGGCAGAATCCAATCTTAATGCCCTCACTCAGGGGAATCGTCCTGTGGAGGATTATTGTATGCAGTTCCGCAAGTGGTGCAAGTGGTGCGTTCCCTGGGGTTGGAACGAACCAGATCACAAATGTCAATTTAGAGCTTGACTGAGAAGTTAAAAGACATGTTGGTTTGTTATCGCTGTCCTGACTCTTTATAGGAGACGATGACGCTAGCCATCATACTAGATAGACGGATCAGAGAGAGACAACGAGAGCATTTGTTTTCTCCTCATACCCTTCTCAACCTGAGGTTTCCCCCATTGAACCCAGGAGGCCCACTCGGACGAGCCCATGCAATTTGGGATGACGAGAAGAGAGCTACGCCGTTGTTGAGGCTCTTGTTTTTATTGTGGGGATCCCGACCCCTGGATCCGTCAGTGTCCTACTGAAAAGTCATCCAAGTCTGAAGGATCCAAGGACAAGGTACTTCCGGAGGTGGTAAGAAGTAAATTATTGTTGCTGGTTTCTATTGCTTTTGGAGTCTTAAAGGGGTCAGGAAATGCCTTTGTGGATTCAGGGTCAGCTTTTAGTTTTATTGATTACAAATTTGCTGAACAAATGGGAATTCCTATACTAGAATTGTCTACCCCAATCCAGGTTGTCGCCATCGAATCTACCCCCCTGCTAGGGGGCATGGTAAAACTCTATACTCCGGAGGTTACCCTGTCTATGGGGGTCTGCAACTCAGAGAAATGCTCTTTCTTTGTTTTAGAGAATCTTCCTGTTCAGGTAGTCCTTGGTATGCCCTGGTTTCAGCAACACAATCAGGTCATTAACTGGAGTTTGGGCGAGTTAGAGAGATGGGGGCCTAACTGTAGTTCCTGCTTAACCGTAGTTCAAGCTGGGGTTTCATCAGATATTATTCTAATTTTATTTCTGATTATTCAGATGTTTTATCCACCACTGAGACAGATACTCTCTCTCCCCAGAGGTCTTATGACTGTGTTATCGACTTAGTACCCGAGTCCAAATTTCTTAAAGGACGGATTTATAATCTTTCTGGTCCTGAGCACAGGGCCATTATTATTATTATTTATTATTAAAGACTATATCCAGGAGAGTCTCAAGAATAGTGTTGAGCGCGAATATTCAAATAGCAACTTTGATAATTTGCGAATATTACGAATATACTGCTATATATTCGTTATATCGAATATTCGTCATTTTTTACATCTGAACAAATGATTCCTCCCTGCTTAAAATGCTTGTGGTCAATGAGTCAGGCATACTCCTCCCCACAAGCGTCCCCGTCACCATGGGAATGCCTGGTGGTTAGAATATACCATTGAATCTGAGTTAGATCGTGAAAATCCGATGGTATATTCTAACACAAAGGCGTTCCCATGGTGATGGGGACGCTTGAAGTTAGAGTATACCAACAGGCGCATACATACTGGCCCCCTGCTGCCTGGCAGCACCTGACCTCTGACAGGGCACTGTGATCCACACAATTAACCCCTCAGGTGCAGCACCTGAGGGGTTAATTGTGTGGATCACAGCACCCTGTCAGAGGTAGGGTGCCGCCGGGCAGAAGTGTGCCCCCCCACCCCCCTCATTATTAAAATCATTCATTGGCAGTGCACCCTCAATCCCCCCTCCCTCCCCAGTATTAATCATTACTGGCAGTGCGCGTCCCCCATCATTGGTGGCAGCGGCAATTCCGATCGGAGACCCAGCAGTGTAATGCTGGGGCTCTGATCGGTTACCATGGCAACCAGGATGCTACTGAAGTCCTGGCTGCCATGGTCAGGTAGTCAGCATTGTACTTACCTGTGCTGGGGCCCCGGACTCTCCTTCTTCTCAAACTCACAGGTCTGCGTGGCGCATTGCTATAAGCATACGCCGCACAGACCTGTTAGTTTGAGAAGAAGGAGCGCCCGGCGGCCCCAGCGCAGGTAAGTACAATGCTGACTAACTGACCATGGCAGCCAGGACTTCCGTAGCGTCCTGGTTGGAGTTAATTGTGCAGATCACAGTGCCCTGTCAGAGGTCAGGTGCTGCCAGGTAGCAGGGGGCCAGTATGTATGTGCCTGTTGGTATACTCTAACTTCAAGCGTCCCCATTGTCCCCAAAACGCCTTTGTGTTAGAATATACCATCGGATTAGAGTTTTCACGATCTAACAGATCGGATGGTATATTCTAACCACCAGGTGTTCCCATGGTGACAGGGACGCTTGTGGGGAGGAGTATGCCAAAGGGGTTTAACTGTACTGTTTGGAGAACAAAAAAACAAGACGAATATTCTAAAAAATGTCAAAACGAATATATACACTATAGTGCTACATATTCATTTTTTTGAATATTCGTCTTTTTTCAACATCTAAAGTCATGATTCCTCCCTGCTTCTTGCTTGTGGGCCAATGACTCATTGACCTACAAGCATTTTAAGCAGGGAGGAATCATTTGTTCAGATGGAAAACATGATGAATATTCTAAAAACGAATATATAGCATTATGTTCTGTAGTGCTGTATACTCGTTTTTGACCAACACCTTTTTTTTGCATAAAAATTTGCATTATGCGATTTTTTTTATTACTGATTTTTCGCAATAAAACGAATATCTCAAATAAGAATATTCGCGAATATATGATGAATATTCTACCATATATTCACAAAATATTGCAATATCCGAATATTGCCCCTGCCGCTCATCACTACTCAAGAAGGGACATATTAGGCCCTCCACCTCTCCCCTGGGACCAGGATTCTCTTTCGTTAAAAAGAACGAGGGTGGTCTCAGGCCCTGCATTGACTATATAAATTTGAATAAAATCACTATTAGGAATTAGTATTCCATCCCGTTGATTCCTGATTTATTTAACCTAGATTTTGGGTGCTTCATGGTTTTCTAAATTTGATTTGAGAGCGTATAACCTAATTCATATTAAGGAGGGAGATGAGTGGAAAACTGCCTTTAATACTCCAGGGGGACACTTTGAGTATCTTGTTATGCCATTCAGGTCTTTGCAATGCCCCAGCTGTGTTTCAGAATTTCATGAATTACATTTTTAGAGAACTCATCGGCAAAGTTATGATTGTTTATCTAATTGATATTCTTGTCTTTTCACCTGACTGGGATTCTCATGTGTCTCACATCAGATTGGTTCTTAAAATCTCCAGGGAGAATCATCTGTCCGTAAAATTAGAGAAATGTTTTTATCGGAGTTTCAAGAGATTCCTTATCTCGGCTATATTCTTACTCCTCATTCATTTAAAATAGATCCCAGTAAGGTTCAGGCTATCCTATACAGTTTTAGACGTGAATAAACCCCTGCTCTGCATAGGTGACAGGGAATAACATTTCTGAAATGTTTCTTTAATTGATGTGCGTGCCCTCCTTTGATTCAATGCTTAAACTTAAGCAAGTTGTACCACATTTAAGCTTCAATACTTTGTCCCACATTTCCAGCTATACACTTTTGGCCAACATTTGCGCCTCAATAGCTTTTCACACAATTCTGCTTGACTCTTTTGGCCCACATTTGGGCTTCTGTAATTTGTCCCACATTTGCGCCTTAATAACTTTTCCCACATTTCTTCTTGATCCCAAATAAATTTATCTCCCTTTAATTTGGTCTCTTTTTCTCACGCTCCCTCTCCGGCCTGGAACCCTGATTCCCCACCACCCGTAATCACCATGGTAGGCGTATGAAAGAACATTGAAAGTTGATAGAGCAGATATCAAATTGGATCATGAACATCATGGAAACGTGCAATATGGTGGGTGGGGCAGTAAGTATGTACACGGCTACACGAACTAACTGACAGGTGTCAGCCCCTGCAACTTCTGGGTCTCCAAATTGGGCACATGGCCTGAGCGTGCCCTTTACGCCTTGGAGGTGCTGGCCTGCTCTGCAGCCGGTGTATTGTCTGAACAGGTGTTTAGCACGACTGGAGGGTTATTTTTCCCTAATGTTTTGGGGTGTACTCTAATTAAAAAAAAAGAAAAAGAAAATTAAAACCAAAAAGCAGTGTAGGCTATCTCCTCCTCCTCTACCACCACTTCTACCTACACCGCCACATTCCACCGCCTCCTCTACCTCCTTCTCCATATGGACCTGGTCCTCTTAGATCAAGATTATTATTTTTTATATTTATGTATTTTATGTTATTTTAAGTCATTTCCCTATCCACATTTGCTTTGCAGAGCACTTGCCATGATCTTAACCACATTTTGACGCCATTTGACGCCCTCTAGCCCTTTCCATGACATTTTTACAGCCATTTTAGTGCTCAAAAGTTTGGTTCCCTATTGACTTCAATGGGGTTCGGGGTCTAGTTCGGGTCCCGAACGCAAACTTTTTTCCGAAGTTTGGCTGAACCCGTCGAACCCGAACATCCAGGTGTCCACTCAACTCTAATCATCTCTAGAATTATTGATGTTAGAAAGGTTAGGTTAGGAACTCCTTTCAATACCTTGTCCACTGGAAGGGCTATGGAACCGAGAGAGATCTTGGGTCCCAGCTACTAAGATCCACGCCCCGAGGTTCATCAAGAAGTTTCATGATGAGCATCCTCGGAGATTTGTACCCAAGGGCTTGGGTCCAGTGGCCCCTTGTAGAAGGGGGGTACTGTAACGGGGCGCCGAAGGCGCACTCAGTCTCCTATCAGCAGCAGACCTTCTGCTTAGCTTCGGGAGCTGAGGATCTGTGTTCAGCCTCATTCCCAGGGCGGCTTTTGCTAGCTAGGAGGCTCCCTGCTCCTAGGTCTGCCTTGAGCACCGAGCTGATCACTCGGTGCTCGACTTTTTTTGTCTGTCGGTCATGTGACGCTGGCCACTGCCACATGACCATCACTCCCCACTATAAATACAGGCAACCTGCTGGCTACAGGTCGCCTGTGATTTTGGTCCCTTAGGCTGTGTATTATTATTGTTACTTAGCTTACCTTTGGATTTGACCCTTGATCTGCTTCCTGACACCTCTTCTGCCTGCTCCCTAAACCTTGACGCTATCTCTCAGAATTTGACCTCGGCTTGCTTCTGGATTTTGTCTTTGCCTCTTCTATTGTACTGACGTGACCTCCTGGACTGACCCCGGCTAGTTGACTCGCCTCGCCCTTCCTTTTTTGGTGGTATCTTGCTTGTTCCACCTCTCTGTCCGCTTGTGTGCTACCTCTCATTGGCTGTCCGCTTCCCTGCTGTCTCTATCTCTCTGCTTGCGCTTACTCAGGTCAGGGACTGTCATCCAGTTGCGCCCTGTCACCTAGGGTGGGTGGTGCAAGTAGGCAGGGACAGGGGACCAGGTGGCAGCTCAGGGGGTGCACCTTCGCTCTATCTTTATACCCGTGACACTACCCCGTGACACATGGATACAGTATTGAAATTTTTTACTGCATTCAATATATTTCATGTGCCACAAATATAATGCTCACCGAAGGAAATGGTTGGAAATCAGATTTGTTTAAGTTAGCATTTCATGTGCTGGTATCTTCTCTACTAATAAACTCCCTGGGCTCTTGCCTCATCTGGGATCCATAATGTGCTGACAATCATTGCTCTTGGCTGAGTATCAGCAAGGATCAATGCAATTCAAGGACTTAATTTAATTCCATGGTGTTTGGAATGTTTTACAGCAAGAAAGATGGAAGTGTTAAATCATTAAAACACAGAAATGATGTTTTGGATTTGGAACAGAACTGCATAATTGTTCCAACATTTTGTCCAAAAGAGAAAAAAACAATCTCTACAAATTCTGTTATTCTTTTACATGCCAAAAATTCCTTCTCTGTAGACCTAAAATATCATCGCTAAAGTTATGGGTTTATAAAAAAAAATTTGCACATTTCTACAAGTTTCTGTAGTTGTGATGTTAGACTTTATATATGGTAATGTACAAAAGCTACGGTGGTACACCACTTCTATCCAATTTTTAGTACTACCTTAAAGGGGTTTTCCAAGAGTTTATTTTTTTTACTGATGACCTACAGTATCATCTGGATAGGTCATCAGTAGTATTGAGCAAATCAAAGCACACAAAGCGAATTCTATCTGAAATTTAGGAAAAATTGATTTGCAGCAAAGCTAAATTTCCACGTGCTTCGTGGTAACAAATAGATTTTTCCTAAAATTGTGGCTAAAAAAAGAAAATTATACTAACCTCATCCACTTGATCGCAGAGAGGCCTTCCGCTCTGTCATGATTGAAGAAAACCTGCCAAAGGACCTACAGCGAGCACATTACCATTCACTGCGCACGAGCAAGTGGATGAGGTGTGTATAATTTTTTTGAGCCCCAAATTAATCCCCTGAGCACCTGAATCTACGTCTCAGTTGCTGCAATAAGCATTGAACACTTCACTTGAGGGGTTAAAGTACAGGGGGAGGAGTGTTCACTGTTCTCCCTCATTGTGCCTGCTCCATACAATGCAAAGCGAATTCGTGATTAAGTATTTTGTAACAAATCAAATTTCTTGACAAAGTTCAGCGAAGCTGCCAAATCAAATTTTTAAAAACATCACGTCATAAGTATCTGATTGTGGGAGTTCAACTCGGACTCCCCCACTGTTTAGCTGTTTGAGAAGGCAGTGTTGTGGCCTAATTCAGCTTTTGACCAATGAACGTGAACTCACATAGCCTAGGCACAGCTCTGCCCAATTTAAGTGAATGGGGCTGAGCTGTGATACCAAGTAATGCCAGCGCCACTGCCTTTTCAAACAGCATCAGCAGGGGTCCCGTGTGTCGGACTCTCACAGATCATATACTGATAACCTATCCAGAGGATAGGTCATTCGTAAAAAGCTCTCAGAATACCCCTTCCCGACATATGACATACTAGTATATCATAGTGGCATGTACTAGTAAGTCATGCTGATCAGACTGGCACTGTAGCAGTGCACTGCCCGATCATTGCAGGGGCACGGCACCCATTGACAGATGGGCACCTGCTGTATCCGCTGGCATCACTGTAAAAGCCAATGCTGGCAGATTAACCCCTTCTATTTTGTTGTCAGTAGTGACCATGGCCTAGATCCAGCCCCCAGGCTCGGTATAATTGGCAACTGTCAATGTATTACACTGGTAATATGCTGACAGGCAATGCATTACAATAAAGATGTACTGTAATGCATTGCAGAGGGGATTAGACCCCCCCAAAAAACAAAAATACACTGTAAAGTCTGTCCAATAAAGGATTCACTGGAGATGTTGCTGCTACCTTTCTTCATTTGCTATACAGTCCACTGCTGATGATCTGCGGTCGTAGCTCGGCTGTTGCATTACCGATGTGGCCATTTATTGCTTGTGGGCCAATGACTCATTGGTCCACAAGCAATAAGTAGGGAGGAATCATGTGTTCAGATGTGAAAAAATGTTGAATATTTGCTATAACGAATATATAGCACTATATTCTAAATATTCGCAAATTCTCTAAAGTTGCAGATTTCGAGAAAAAATTTTGCTATTCGAATATTCATGCTCAACACTAGTCATAAGACTATGAAATTAATAGATGGCGCTGTTCATGACTCATGAACAGTGCCATCTATTGGTTTCATAGTCTTATGACAATATACTATTACTCTTGTCATAAGACTATGAAACCAATAGATGGTCCTGTTCATGAGTAGTGTAGATCTGGAATTTTCCATCTAAATGGTTTTTCAGCTGAAAAACAAGGCAGATTCTGCTCATTTGCATGTCTTTCCAGTTGCGCATGTTTATGCAAATTAGTTTTTACATAACAATGTTTCTATACAGTTTTGTTGAATATTATGTTAGGACAATCAGAAAACTTTATATCTCCCTAATGATATTGATCTAGGTGTGCAGGTCCACCCAGGTCATTCAACAGATCTGAAGTAACTTTGAGGATTATTGGCTCTCAGTCAGAAGAGAGCTGGTTTGGAATGTCTCATAGTGCACAAGGCTGCCATTGTAAGGTATGCTGACTCAGCCTGTCATCTTTCTCATGGATAGATTGATGGCTTGCATATACCTGGCTTTTGGCATATAGCCTTTGCGTGGTTGTCTATCGTATGTCGTAGATAATAGAAATCCAAGATGGCTCCAGCCATCCTCTTAATGCTGTTTCCAAACAATTTTGATGGGGTTTCCATCAATTTCTAATCATTTTTTTGTGAACCAGACATCCTCTCTTCTTCAGAGCAGGGGGTGCCTGGTTTGATGCTTGGGTCTCCCATTGACTTTTATTGTATAAAATTTTACTTGAGCACCCGCAGTATTTGGCCGAGCACTCGGATGTGCCGAGCATAGCGATGCCCGAGCCGAACAGTAGTTCGGCTGAGCATGCTCGCTCAATACTAGCCTACAGTAAAAAAATTATCTGGTGACCTCCTAATGTATCTCTAGCCACATAATCACATGTTCTTTTCAGACAGGTAATTGCCTAATTTTTGGGGCCTGTTCTCCAGTGGCCTACAGTAAAATTTTTATCCGGTGACCGCCTAATGTACCTCCAGCCACATAATCACAATTCTTTTCTGTCAAGTGAATGCCTAATTTTTGGGGCCTTGTACCTCAGTGGCCACCAGTAAAATTTGTATCCAGTGACCGCCTAATGTAGCTCTAGCCACATCATCACAAGTTCTTTTCTGTCAGGTGAATGCCATACATTTTCAGGCCTGTTCTCCAGTGACCTACTGTAAAATTTGTATCTTGTGACTGCCTAATGTACCTCCAGCCACATCATCACAAGTTCTTTTCTGTCAAGTGATTGTCTAATTTTTGGGGCCTGTACTGGCCTACAGTAGAATTTTTAGCCAGTGACCATCTAATGTACCTCCAGCCACATAATCTCAAGTACTTTTCTGTCAGGTGAATGCCTAAATTTTGGGGCCTGTACTGGCTTACAGTTAAATATTAATCTGGTGACAGCCTAATGTACCTTTAGCCACATAATCCCAAGTTCTTTTCTGTCAGGTTAATTCCATTATTTTTTTGGCCTGTACTGGCCTACCATAAAATATTAATCCGGTGACCGCCTAATGTACCTTAAGCCACATAATCACAAGTTATTTTCTGTCAGGTTAATGCCTAATTTGTGGGGCCTATATTGGCCTACAGTAAAAATTTTATAAAGTGACCGCCTAATGTGCCTCCAGCCACATAATCGCAAGTTCTTTTCTGTCAGGTTAATGCCTAATTTTTGGGGCCTGTACTGGCCTACAGTAAAATATTAATCTGGTGACCGCCTAATGTACCTTAAAGTATAACTGTCATATTTGTCAAAATGTACCTTAAAGTATAACTGTCAGAAGCACGCAGCGTGCAAGGTCAGATTACAGACAGCCAGGGACTGTAAGTAAATTATTAAAGCCAGGTCCTCCCCAGCAGCTGATAACAGTGCCTGGGCTGTGTGCACATCTCCCTGTCCCTGCGCTTGGCAGACGCTCCCTCACTCAGCAGACTGGGACAATGCAGAGCCGAAGCAGCGCAGAGCAGGGAAGGGAGATCTGCCGTCTGCTCAGTGTATAAATGAAAGCAACATGTGGTAAGAGGACCCCTTTGTGCTGCAGGAGATTAACCCTTTAGGGGGAAGGGCTCTGGTTACTGACATTTTTTGGGGGCTATTGTTACTGGCTAGTGAGGGCAGGCGGGATTAGCCTCAGGGTGAGGGCAGTGGTGGCCATCTTAACTGAATAGTGAAATTGCAGTTTTATGCAGACTGGTTGCTAAGGCCTGAATCTTATTAAATATGGGGCAAGTCAGTCTAATAGTAACTGATTCTGGAATATCATGTTATTAGTAACTACATATATGAAAATTGAAATTAGGGTCTAAGTGTGACAGTTATCCTTTAAGCCACATAATCACAAGTTCTTTTATGTCAGGTGAATGCTTAATTTTTGTGGCCTGAATTCCAGTGGCCTACAATAAATTTTTTATCCAGTGACTGCCTAATGTACCTCTAGCCACATCATCACAAGTTCTTTTCTGTCAGGTGAATACCTAATTTTTGGGGCCTGTACTCCAGTGGCCTAAAATAATTTTATTCTAGGCTCCAGCAGGGCACATTTTTGAGAGTTTCCTTTTAAGACACATACAAATGGCACCTGATTAGACATACAAATGGCGCCTAAATTAGACCCCAGGCAGCCTTCACACACATCTTCAACCCGTGATCGTATGTGATGGGTGCCATTGCCCGTGTCATGTAAAGTGCTAAACAGCCCGGATCGGCGCTCCTACCGCTCCGGGCTGTTAGAGCAAGGCCCTGGCTCTCATGTGAGAGTCGGGGACCCATGCAACACTTAGACAGGGCCACCATAAAAAAGCGGCGGCCCAGCCTAAGGCCCCTTAGTGAACACCATAAAAAAAACATATGGGTGGTCACAAAAGGGTTAACACGTATGCTCTATTGGGTTCAGATCAGGTGACTGTCTTGGCCATTCAAGAATATTCCACTTATTTGCATAATAAACTCCTGGGTTGCTTTGGCTTTATCTTTTGGGTCAATGTCCATCTGTATTATGAAACGGTGACCAATCAGTTTGGCTGCATTTGGCTGGATTTGGGCACACAGTGTGTTGCCCTTAGAAACCATCACAGCCATGTCTACTAATGGCATGGCTGTGATTGCCCAGTGTAGCATGTGAACAAGCCTCTATATAAGCTGGAGTCACGTAGTGCTGCACGTCACTCTGCTTTTACTAGTATAGGATAGAATGCTGCTGCTGTGAGGGAGAGAATAGGAAAGAATCTGTTATCAGAAGTGCTTGTTAACTCAGCGATCTACATCGATTTTGTTTTGTGGGTACAGTGCACCATTTAATTACCCTGCCCTGAGCCCAGTGACACAGAAAAATAACTTTGATCCATCTGTTAGTTAGGTTGGCGTTGGCGGCCATATTGTGCAAGTTCAATGCACCAGCACAGCATATGTGCATTTTGCACCAAATACAAGGTTTAAATACTGCAGTTATATTCTGGGTTTAATAAAACACCCATTTTTTGAAAGACCCTACATCTGGGGTCTTTGCTGCATTTGTCACAGTGAAATACAAGCTTTAAATACTGCAATTATATTCTGGGCTTAAAAAAAACACACATTTTTTGCAAGACCCTACATCTGGGGCCTTTGCTTCATTTCTAACAGTAAAAAACAAGCTTTAACCACCTCAGCTCCCCTAGCTTAAACCCCCTTAATGACCAGACCACTTTTTACAATTCTGCACTACACTAGTTTCACGGTTAATTGCTCGGTCATACAACTTACCACCCAAATGAATTTTACCTCCTTTTCTTCTCACTAATAGAGCTTTCATTTGGTGATATTTCATTGCTGCTGACATTTTAACTTTTTTTTTATATTAATCAAAATTGACCGAAATTTTTGCAAAAAAACAACATTTTTCATTTTCTGTTGTAAAATATTTCAAATAAAACGACATTTCTATATAAAATTTTCTCTAAATGTATTGTTCTACATGTCTTTGATAAAAAAAAATGCAATAAGTGTATATTTATTGGTTTGGGTAAAAGTTATAGCGTTTACAAACTATGGTGCAAAAAAATTAATTTACGCACTTTGACTTTCTGAGCACCTGTCATGTTTCCTGAGTTTCTACAATGCCCAGACAGTAGAAACACCCCACAAATTACCCCATTTTGGAAAGTAGACACCCCAAGGTATTCGCTGATGGGCATAGTGATTTCAGGGAAGTTTTTATTTTTTGTCACAAGTTAGTGGAAAATGAATATTATTTACTTTTTTTCTTACAAAGTCTCATATTTCACTTACTTGTGACAAGAAATAAAATTTTACATGAACTCGCCATGCCCCTCATGAAATACCTTGGGGTGTCTTCTTTCCAAAATGGGGTCATTTGTGGGGTGTTTGTACTGCCCTGGCATTTGAGGGTCTCCACAATCATTACATGTATGGCCAGCATTAGGAGTTTCTGCTATTCTCCTTATATTGAGCATACGGGTAATGAGATTTTTTTTTCCGTTCAGCCTCTGGGCTGAAAGAAAAAATGAACAGCACAGATTTCTTTATTCGCATCAATCAATGTGGATGAAAAAATCTCTGCCAAAAAATGTGCAAAATAAAAGAAAAAAGGAGGGGAAAGGCGTCTGCCAGGACATAGGAGCTCCGCCCAACATCCAAACCCACTCAGCCCGTATGCCCTGGCAAACCCAATTTCTCCATTCACATCAATCGATGTGGATGAATAAATCATTGCCGGAATTTTTTATCTATTTTTTTATATACAAAGTGATTGTCAAAGCATATGAACACCGCCCCTCAGCTCATAAGCCTCAGCAAACAAATCTTTTTTACTGCAGAGGAGAAATCTCTTCTTGCAGTGCCGCATACACCGACTTTTGTGTAATCTGACAGCAGCTCAATGCTTCTGTCAGAATGCACATCAGTGCTGCAGCTGGTTGATCGGCTGGTCCACCTAGAAGGTAAAAAAACAAAACAAAAAAAAACAGGCCACAACGCAATACATGTATTAACATTAACTTTATATAACATTTGAAACAGAACATTATCTTTTATAAACTTTATTGAACTTTTGGAACATTAACTTTTTTGCTCACCTGTGATTTTTTTTTTTACTTTATAGGACATACCTCTCCTCCGGGCGAAAAGGAGTCCCAGGTGAAAGGAGAGGTTTGCAGCTGCTCTGTGTGAAAGGGCCCTAAGACCCCTGTGTCCATGTCCTGTGTCACGCAATCCTTATACTAAGTGTTCCTGTGTGTGGTACTTCCGGAAACACTCCAGTAAGCATAGGGCAGGGTGGTCAGGGCAGTCAGAACAGAAAAAGCGGGTGTCAAGCCTTATTCCACTCCAGCTACAGACACAACATCTTTTTCTGGGTGACGCTTGGTTTGAGGTACCAGCAACGACATTGGGGTAATGTTGCTCGTGTAGACGGCTTACTACACTGGTGGTTGGGGCCAGGGAACCTCCTGGATACAGAAGGTTCTCGATGATCTCTTCGTGAAATTTGAGGAAGGATCCTGAGTAGTAAGAGGGTATATGTTTCGTCAAAGTGACAGGTACCACACCCCTTTTATATCGCTTGATATTAATTTGATATCGCTTCTTGAAATCAACGTGTCGCCGAGCGTTATATCCAGTTGATTAAAAAGACTCGCTATAGGTTAGTTAATAAGGGCAACGCGGGATCCTTCTGGTACGGGTGTGTTATCAGGACTAACGATTTTGCAAACAACGTGTAACAATGTGTTATTAAGGTCGTAATAATATTCACCGCTGCCCGTGATGTAGAATTCCAAAGGGGCATTATCAGTGATTGCTGCGATTGGCTGCACCTCTACATAAAGCGATTTTTCAATGCTTGTTTGGGTAGGCGGTATTTGAAAGATATCCAACTCTGATTTGGCGTACTCGGTGGATGCATCATGCATGAAAGCCATAGCGTCTGACTAGAAGATGTCACTCGGTGAAAGACTTCTTGTTTTCTGGCGGCGACGTCTCTTAGGTTGTGCTACTTTATTCATAAAAGTTGGTAAGACAATGGCAGCGCCTTCACGCTTTCTTTTACGCGTGTTTTTACATATTTGTACGACACCAGAGCCCTCCTGGCTCTGCCTGACCTATTTAAACGATCCATAAAGGAGGTCAAAGCCGTAGTGACAACGTCTTTAGCGATGTTACGGGCGGCTGTTTTCATGTGCGGTTTTACAAGCTCCACACCTTTCTTAAATAGGGGAACGACACGATGGAACAGACCCCGAAATAACCCGGCGAGTCCAGAACCATGCATGAATTCAGTACCGTGAAATCTGCCCAAGCCATGACCAGCTTGCGTTATGTAATAATGCGTATATGCGTCCGGGTCACCGTACACTCTCTGGGACAACATTTTAGTGCGTCGTCACCGCGCGCGGTCTAAAGTGTAATCGCACAATAGTCTTACCGTATTTGAATTTAACAGGTTTAGCCTGATCCGTGAGGATTGATATTGTAACCGTGTCAAAATTATGTTTACAAACAGGTATATAGTCCGGCCGGTGATACTTTTGCGTGACTATATCACCATTTTTACCGCCTAACTCGACAGTTCTTAAATGTTGTGCGTAACTATCGCCAACAAGTTGACGTTGGACGATATCGGTACAAACAAACAATGTATAAAAACCAGCTTTAATATCGGAATGAATTTTTTTCTCTTTTGATGAAACTAGAGCAAGCCCCTTTATACCACCAACATGATGTTCTAAAACAGGTAAGCCGGGTCCTTTGTAGTGGAGAGTGATGTGCTCGGTGTCTACGTTCTTGAGCGACGGAGCTTGCGAATACCCCGTCAGCCCCAAAATATTCCCCAACTTCACACAAGGCATGAACGTGTATGCTGGTGAATTCAGTACATAAACGGTTCTGTCAATATCATCGTATCTTAGACGCAGTTGATCGGGAGGTATTTTTATAGATTCAAGTTTGCTATTAATGGCTTTAATGAGATTGTGCATATTGGAGTAATAACCCGATTTAACAAAAAGCTCGCTGATCAACTCGTCGCGCTGTGCGACGTAGAATACACCATCTCCGGGGCCAAAGGTTTCCCGCGAAGATGCACCGCTTTTGCTAACTTAGTGCTGTAATCGGCGTTGCTGTTTTCGGGATAAAGTTTGGTGGAGGCGTTGCAGGGCAGCGTGATAAAAAACGATCCGTCCTCCATAGTTTACAGACCCATCAACTGTTTTTCAGGCACCCAAGAGTTAAACTTGTCAGGGTAACCTATCCACTTTACAAAACACAATGTTTTACCCCGAACTTTCTTCTTTTTCAGATTTTTTTTCTATCCCGTAAACTCGTAGCTTGTCGTGAGTTACTTTTTGGACTTCCTCCGGGTAGAATGAGCCTTCAATGAACTCATCGGACAGGTCTTTCAACTTATAAAGGGGTCTGAGGCCCCTAGTGTTACAGCGTCAATTTTAAATATCTCGTCAGTATAGATTTGTTCATACCCCTTTGTAAAAAAAAACTTATAACGCACAATTCTGACGTGGTCATCTATTTTTAATACCGGTTTAACTTTTTTAATAGTATCGTAACACCCGTAGATATTTTTCCAAGCGGTTAAAGAGTTCTCTTCTGTCACATCGACGGGGCGCCGCCTTATGGTTCTGTGGTATGTGTGGTTATAACTAGACACCAAGTCTTAAAACTTGTCGATGTACCTGTACGTGTTTTGTTCTCTAAGATAGCGCCACATTTTAGTTTTCAGATTTCTATTAAAACGCTCGACCAACGCAGCCTTAACAGCGTTTGTAGTTTGCATTTTTTAGGTAAAATTATGCATTTTATAGGTTTCACAAAGACGCCTCATAGGTTTGTTTATAAACTCACAGCCCCGATCAGTCAGGCGCTTTCGGGGGTTTCGGCTGCTTAACTTAAATATCTTCTCAAAAGCGGTAGCCACGGTAACGCCTGACTTTTTTGAAAGACCCGACACCCAGGCATATTTAGATAGAATATCAACAATATTATTTTTTTTAGAAAAATCCTTCATCGACCCAAGATCTGCCTGCCATTGAGCATCTATATCAGACACCATAACCTTGTTTCTTTTAAAGGATTTTTTAACAGGTTTGTACAATGTGTAAGTATCCTCGTTGCTCAACCAGTCTTTTCTTATTCCAAATTTCCATACTTCTCTGAATAAGGATTCAATGCCCCCATAAGAGCCGACAGCTTTTTGTGTGTAGTACTGTTTTTTGCAATATTTTGCTTTTTGCAGGCATTTTAGCTGTGTTTTAAACAGCGTCTACTCAACAATACATCCTAACTGTTTATACAATTTTAAATAATCAAGCTATTATATTTATTGTAAAAAGAAAAAAAACAGACTACATTTTTATTTAAAACAGTTTATGTATAGTAAATAAAACATTATAAGACATTACACACAAATAAATTTTATATACATGCAAAGTAAAAATGTATGTAAAACAAATAAAAACATTATAAGATGTTTAATACAAAGAAAGTTTATATGCAATCGCCAAAGTAAAAAATTTACAACGTTAACCAAGCAGCTTGCAAAAAGGGCGGGAGCCTCTTTTTAGGTAACAATGAGCCACGCGTCGACACAGTAGGCGATGTTAATAACACCGGAGGTGTAAAAGGGCTTCGAGCCTCGTCAAAGGGCTCACTCAGCGACCGCTTTTTCAAATTATCAAAAAGTTCTCTTGTTCTTGTATTACCGATAACCGTTGACGGGGCGTTCAGCTGTGCGATAGTCTCCATAAAATAGTCCCAACCGTGAGGTTTAATCTTAGGCAGCCCATGACTCTGGGTAGCTGTTCGAATCAGGTCAATAATTTTGGAACCGGGTACAGTTTGAACTCACCCATAGCGTTCCAGTACGGCTTATTACCAGCACGGTACAGTTTACTTAACACTAGTTCTGCATTTTTTCTATAACGTGTGTTAATACTGTCAAGTATCTCGTTAGTATCTGTGCTGATTGAGGTTGCATTTGACAATTGTTGTTGATCGGTTTGCGGCTGTGTAATCAGGGTTATACCAGACATTTCTTTACCGGACTGTTTGTTGAGCATTTAAGTACCTCTGTAACACGACTGTGTATCTCTTAATTTTTTCATCATCTGAAAGGTCATTTCTGTGTAGTATTTCGCTAATCTCATCATCTAATCGCCGTGTGGCTGTTTGGCGTATATCTGTTGCATCTACGGATGTATTTTTAAGCCTGTCCATTTCATTTTTGGAAACCAGGAACATTTTCTCTGCATACTGCATTATGAACCACTGGCTGTTTTAGCTATCAGGCTAATGATTAAAGGTATTGCAAAGCCGAGCAAAGCTCCTATAAAACCGCCGCTCTGGTTCACAATGCGCTTCTTTCCTTTAATGGAGTACTTTTTATCGCTTAATTTCTTTATAGCCCTACTCCACTTTTTCAATATATTTTTGGGGCGCTCTTTAAGAGGGATCTTTCCTTTAAGGATGTTGAGAGCTATCTCGCCAATAGCCGATATCAAATCATTACTGGCGTTACGCAATATTGATTTTCGGGCCGTCAGATTTGTTTTGACTAATGCTTTTAAAAGATCCCAATTACGACGGATCCTGTTCGACATCCTTACAGCACCAACGCAGCTAACAAAAATAACAGTAAAGATGTGAGATACCTCATTTTAGAGCTTCTGTTTGCGCACATAAGCCACCGGCAGAGCTGGCGGGAACAGACCGGTTCTGAGTCGCAGGTCCTCAGGCATGTCAGATCTTAAATCTACAAGTAAATAGCCGTAAGACTTGTGTGTAGCATCTTTAAAAGCTTCTAAAAATAAACGTGTTTTACTGGGGTACATCTGCCGAGCCAACGTAATAACCTGTAATTTATCTCGAGGGTTCTAAAAAAGGACCATGTATTTAGTGTTTAAATTTATGGTTCGGCTTTTCTTACCCTGACAAAAAACGTTTTGAACGAGATACATAATGCTCAAATTTCTGTGGTGTACGTATTTGGTGAATGCGTTTTGTATTTCAAGATTTTCACAAGCCTCCTCCATAAGATCATCAACAATCGCCAAATTTACATTGTCCGTTGGAAATAGATCAGCGTCTGTAAAATTTTGCGGGACCCCCTCGATAAACCTGATATTTGTAAACAAACGGGTTAGTTCATCATACAATTTCTGCCAACAGGCGTAAAACCAAATGACATTATCAGGTTTGTGCATTAACGTATCCTTGTGCATTAATACATTTTTAACAAAAAAACTCTTTCCGGAATTTGAGGGTCCTGCTAGAATACACGAAAAAGGGTGTTGAAATTGCGCAGTCATGTTTAATAGCCAAAAGGCAGCGTTGTAAAGTCAGCCGTCAGCCGTCAGCTGTCTCTTTGTGTAGACGCACTTTTGCGTTTTACATAACGGTCTTGTCTCTATCGTCAAACGCTTCCTATTTCTGAAAATGCCGTTTTGCTCGATACCTATTGTTTTCTGCATCTCGGGGTCGGTGTTGTGTGAGTAATCCAACACAAGGTCTTTTAAACTGTCAAAATTAACAAGCCGTGTGTTAGCGACATTGAGTGTTATACCCTTAACCTTCAATACGGTTTTACCGTTGTTAAGTTTGTAGCCGTAAGTCTTTGGGCCAGCGGATACAAACTCGGTAATTTGGGCGTCGTTGGGTATTTCACTAGTTAGTTCACCGAGAAAGTCACCCAAGGGTGGAGTCCATTCAGACCCCTTACTCACGAATATGACAGAGTCTGTGTCGTGATAAAGGCAACGTTCCTGTAGCCTGTCTAGGAGCTTGTATAATTCGAGTCTGGCGTAGGCGGTTGTAAAACAGGCTATAAAATTTATTGTGTTTTTGTTGTGGGTGTAGCGCTCTTTTACATAGAGCCAATTGACTACCGCCGCATCGTCATCAATGAAATTAACCTCGGAGAGGTCGTAGTATGGCACAAAAGCTAGTTTGAAAAGTTTGTCAGGGTTCGTGACTATACTGGTACGTGACAAGTTAGAACGCTGTCCAAACTTACCCCACAAAGAGTTTAGGAACAGTTTTGAAATTTGCATTTTTGCTGGGTTTACAGCTATCTTATCAGAAAGCAAGCATACATCTTCTTCTTTTTAAAATGCCGCTATGTAAGCCGTTTTTTCAGAATCCGTTTTACACCAACTAGGATAACCGGAAGCCTCCTGTTTATCTCTGAGGTGTAATTTGATGTACGGGGCAAACAGATCGTCTGTTGTGTTCGGAAAATGCCAGATCTCGTAGATCTCGGCAATCCTGTAACCTTTTTCAACAGCTAAAACTAGTTCTATGGTGCACCATGTACCGGTTAGGGAATGCTCATCGTCTGTGTGGCTGCAAATGTCTTTCAGACAGTTCAAGGCACATGTGCGGAAACATTCGTTTTTTATTTAGCTTTACAGGCAGGACCAGAAAAAATAAATCTCTGGGCGGGTACACTTTAACTCTGGCAATGCCAAAGTATTTTTTGATGTATCCAAAATGATCATAAATAATTTTTGGGTGTCCTACAGGGTACGTCTTAGTTGTATTAACAAAAGGGTACAGACTGGTAAAATTGTAATAAAGCACTGTTTCATCGGACTGCACCTTGTGAAAAGTTTAATAGCGTTAGTGCGCCCGCCGTAAAGCGTGTCACGAAGATACAAAGGAGTTGGGAATTTCATTTTAATCAGAAAGTCTTTTCCCCCCGAATCATTTGCAATCATTTCCTGCCACTCGTGTTCCCACAGGACACGAACCGTAAAGCCGTGTCTCTGTAGTCGACTTTTCCTGACTAAGAAAGTTTGGTATAGCTGCCTGTAGGACGATTTAGTAAGCTCGTTGCTGTCCTGCTCGTTATAGCACACAGGACACCCGTGATAAAAACAGCCCTAAAATTCAAAAGCGGTGTGTTTACCATTAACAAAAGCATACCCGTCCCAAAAATAATTTACCTAAAAAACAGTTGATGCATCTGTAAACTATGGAGGACGGATCGTTTTTTATCACGCTGCCCTGCAACGCCTCTGCCAAACTTTATCCCGAAAACAGCATCGCCGATTACACCACTAAGTTAGCAAAAGCGGTGCATCTTCGCGGCACTTACGAAGTGGCTTTAGTGGAGATTCAGTATCCACATACGTGGGAAACCTTTGGCCCCGGAGATGGTGTATTCTACGTCGCACAGCGCAACGAGTCGATCAGCAAGCTTTTTGTTAAATCGGGTTATTACTCCAATATGCACGATCTTATCAAAGCCATTAATAGCAAACTTGAATCTATAAAAATACCTCCCGATCAACTGCGTCTAAGATACGACGATATTGACAGAACCGTTTATATACTGAATTCACCAGCATACACGTTCATGCCTTGTGTGAAGTTGGGGAATATTTTGGGGCTGACGGGGTATTCGCAAGCTCCGTCGCTCAAGAATGTAGACACCGAGCACATCACTCTCCGCTACAAAGGACCCGGCTTACCTGTTTTAGAACATCATGTTGGTGGTATAAAGGGGCTTGCTCTAGTTTCATCAAAAGAGAAAAAAATTCATTCCGATATTAAAGCCGGTTTTTATACATTGTTTGTTTGTACCGATATCGTCCAACATCAACTTGTTGGCGATAGTTACGCACAACTTTTAAGAACTGTTGAGTTAGGCGGTAAAAATGGTGATATAGTCACGCAAAAGTATCACCGGCCGGACTATATACCTGTTTGTAAACATCATTTTGACATGGTTACAATAACGATCCTCATGGATCTGGCTAAACCTGTTAAATTCAAATACGGTAAGACTATTGTGCGATTACACTTTAGACCGCACGCGGTGACGATGCACTAAAATGTTGTCCCAGAGAGTGTACGGTGACCCGGATGCATATACGCATTATTACATAACGCAAGCTGGTCATGGCTTGGACGGATTTCACGGTAATGAATTCCTGCATGGTTCTGGACTCGCCGGGTTATTTCGGGGTCTGTTCCGTCGTGTCGTTCCCCTATTTAAGAAAGGTGTGGAGATTGTAAAACGGCACGTGAAAACAGCAGTCCGTAACATCGCTAAAGACGTTGTCACTACGGCTTCGACCGCCTTTATGGATCTTATAAATAGGTCGGCGCAGACCCAGGAGGGCTCTGGTGTCGTACAAATACGTAAAAAAACGCGTAAAAGAAAATGTGAACGTGCTGCCATTGTCTTACCAACTTTTATGAATAAAGTAGCACAACCTAAGAGACATCGCCGCCAGAAAACAAGAAGTTGTTCACCGAGTGACATCTTCTAGTCAGATGCTATGGCTTTCGTGCATGATGCATCCGCCGAGTACGCCAAATCAGAGTTGGATATCTTTCAAATACCGCCTACCCAAACAAGCATTGAAAAATCGCTTTATGTAGAGGTGCAGCCAATCGCAGCAATCACTGACAATGCCCCTTTGGAATTCTACATCACGGGCAGCGGTGAATATTATTACGACCTTAATAACAGATTGTTACACGTTGTTTGCAAAATTGTTAGTCCTAAAACACACCCATACCAGAAGGATCCCGCGTTGCACTTAATAACTACCCTATAGTGAGTCTTTTTAATCAACTGGATATAACGCTCGGCGACACGTTCATTTCAAGAAGCGACAACCTTTATACGTATAGAGCGTAGATAGAGTCCCTAATAAATTATAATTCACAAACTTTAGCGTCCCAATTTATAGCAGGTTTATTCTATAAAGACACAGCGGGATATCATGATGACAGGGTTCTCGATGGGCGTAATGACGGCTTCAGCAAGAGAGCAAAGTATTCAGCCCGATCTAGGAGTGTTGAATTAATGGGCCCCATTTATGCTGATATATATTTAATCAACCGAAGTTAATACTGAACGGTTTAGATATAAAGATAAAATTGACCAGAAACAAAGACACTTTCTGCCTTATGTCGGCCGAGGCGGCCCATTTTAAAGTCCAAATACAGCATGCTTCCCTGTTTGTCAAAAGAGTACAAGTATCGCCCGCTGTAAGAATCGGTCACAGTCACGCTCTGTTAACAGCTATCGCAAAAACGCAAATTACTTGATCGATCGGGCGTCGCTTAAAGTGTATAGCGTACCCGCCGGTACACGCATATGTAACCACGAGAATCTTTTCCTCGGAAACCTACCAAAAACAGTAATTCTAGCGTTTATGGATAACAAATCATTTTCCGGGAGTTACCAAAGAAATCCTTTGTGCTTCAACTACTATAATGTCTCTAGTAAAAACTGGCAATCTGCAAGCTAAAATTAGATTTGCCAAACCGATTGCGAACACAATTAATATGATTGTATATTCAGTTCATGAAAATATTACTGAAATAAATAATTGTCGGGAGGTATTATATGATTTTCAATAGACATGAATAATTATGAAATTGCCTGTGTTATTAAAGCTGATATTAACGCCAGGCACATATTTAAAGGTGTCTTCCCGTGTGATTTATTACCGGGGGGTAAAATCATCGACAGGCCCGCGGCCTACATTGTAAATACGGATCATTCGTATCAGCGGGGGAAGCATTGGATTTTAATTATATTTTACCCGAATGATATATCTATTTTTTTGGATAATTATGGTTTATCCCCTGCAAATGAAATATTTCCTGGTGACTTTATGCAGTTTTTATATAAAAATTCTAAGACTATAAGATATCAAAACAGACAAATACAAGACGCCGTTAGTTCCGTCTGCGGCCATTACTGTATCTATATCTTACAATGTCTCGCTAAAGGAATATCTTTAGAAAATGTTTTAAAAATGTTCACTAACGATTTTAGAAAAAAATGACCGTATTGTGCGAAATGCTTAGGTATACGATGCTGCAATTAAAATCAAACGTGTCTGTCCCTACGGGAATGTTGCAAATAAGGAAATGAATAAAGCTTTTTAACCAAATTATATTTGTCATAGTTTGATTTTAATACTATTCTAATAAATTAATATCAGGCACTATAAATTTTAATATTAAACACTATAAATTTAATATCAAGCGCTAAAACTTTAATATCAAGCACTATAAATTTTAATAGCAAACAATATAAGTTTTAATATCAAGCACTATAAATTTTAATAGCAAACAATATAAATTTTAATATCAAACACTATAAATTTAATAGCAAACACTATACATTTTAATAGCTAGCAATATAAATTTTAAAAGCAAAGAATATAAATTTTAATAGCAAATAATTTAAATTTTAATAGCATACAATATAAATTTTAATAGCTAGCATTATAAATTTTAATAGCCAGCACTATAAATTGAATATCAAACAATATAAATTTAATATCAAACACTATAAATTTTAATAGCTAGAGCTATAAATTTAATATCAAACGATATAAAATTAATATCAAGCGATATAAAAGGGGTGTATAAAAGGGGGCGTGGTACCTGTCACTTTGACAAAACATATACCCTCTTACTACTATCCTGTTCTCCCAGCCTTACTGTAGAGAACAAAACTATTGTACATAGCCAATTGAACGCTGGTATACAGACACCTTCTTATACCAGCGTCTGGTCCTGCAGGAGAGTAAATAAGGAGCCAACATCTGGTCATTGAAGTCCACCCCTCCCATGAGCAAATTATAGTTGTTGACCAAGAGGGGTTTTTCAATGACTTCAGTTGCCCGTTCTATTTGGATTGTCGTGTCTGCGTGAATGAAGGAGAGCATGTAAATGTCACGCTTGTCTCTCCATTTCACCGCAAGCAGTTCTTTGTTACACAAGGCAGCCCTCTCCCCCCTTGCAAGACAGGTGGTAACGAGCCATTAGGGGAAGCCCCGGCGACTAGGTCGCAAGGTGTCACAGCAGCCAATCTGTTCTAGAAACAAATGCCTGAAGAGGGGCACACTTGTGTAGAAATTGTCCACATAAAGGTGATACCCCTTGCCAAATAAGGGTGACACCAAGTCCCAGACTGTCTTCCCTCTGCTCCCCAGGTAGTCCGGGCAACCAACCGGCTCCAGGGTCTGATCTTTACTTTCATAGACACGAAATTTGTGCATATAGCCTGTGGCCCTTTCATAGAGCTTATACAATTTGACCCCATACCGGGCGCGCTTGCTTGGGATGTATTGTTTGAAGCCAAGGCGCCCGGTAAAATGTATAAGGGACTCGTCTATGCAGATGTTTTGCTCAGGAGTATACAAATCTGCAAATTTGTTGTTGAAGTGGTCTATGAGGGGACGAATTTTGTGGAGCCGGTCAAAAGCTGGGTGGCCTCTGGGACAAGAGGTGCTATTATCACTAAAGTGCAGGAAACGCAGGATGGTCTCAAATCGTGTCCTGTACATGGCAGCAGAGAACATGGGCATGTGATGAATTGGGTTCGTGGACCAATATGACTGCAATTCATGCTTTTTTGTCAGGCCCATGTTGAGGAGAAGGCCCAGAAAAGTTTTAAGTTTGGAAACTGGGACGGGTTTCCATCAGAAAGACTGGGCATAAAAGCTTCCCGGGTGGGCGGCTATAAATTGAGTGGCATACCGGTTTGTTTCTGCCACGACTAAGTCAAAGAGCTACGCAGTGAGGAACAGCTCCAAAAACCCCAGTGCTGATCCGATCTGAGCTGTCTCAACCCCAACTCCAGACTGGGCAGTGAAAGGGGGAACTACTGGTGCGGCTGAAGATGGGGGCTGCCAATCAGGGTTGGCCAGCATCTCAGGGACTCTAAGGGCTCTACGGGCCTCTGTGGCTGCAACGGGGGAACTACTGCACGTGCCACCGTACCAGCTTCAACTGCCCTTATGATGCTCGCCACTTCACCATGTTCTATGGCAGTGCTGGTATTAGGTCCAGGATGGGCTGTGCTGCTGGTGTATGCCTCACCACGTAATCCGACAGCGCCAGCCCCACTCTGCTGCCCTTGAAGCGGATCCTGAGCAACCTGTGGTCTAGCAACATGGGGCCAGGTACGCCTATTGGTATCAGGGACCTCAACCTCATCGTCCGAACTTTGGGTCAGACTGCCACTGCTTTCTACAGGTTCGTATTCTGACCCGCTGGATTAGTCAGATGAGGGTTCCCATTCCTCATCCGACTGGGTCAGAAGCTTGTAGGCATCTTCAGAAAAATACCCCTTCCTTGCCATTTGGTCAACTAAATTTAAGGAGTATTCCCTGAGACTACCCAAGAAAAAAAGCAAGCCTGTCTTACAAATGGGAGGCTAGCAAAGTACAGGAAGCCGCTGCGATTGATAAAAATATCAAAACTGATTTTTTTTTTATCGCCGCAGCGTTTGTGTAGTGATTGTGCAGTGATAAAAAAAAAATTATACGTTTTGGCACTGCGGCGGGGTGGGCGTGGGTGAACACACATGTGGGCGACCGATCAGTCCTGATCGGGCAAACACTGCGTTTTGGGTGGAGGGCGAGTTAAGGTGACACTAATACTATTATAGATCTGACTGTGATCAGTTCTGATCACTTACAGATACTATAAAGTACCAATGCTGATTAGCGATTCGCTGCGATACGCTTATCAGCGAATCAGTGACTGCGGTGCGGTGGGCTGGGTGCTAACTGAAGCTAACTACCAACCAAAGGGGCCTAAATTAACCTAAACCTAACAGTCAAGACTGGTTAAAAAAAATGTGACAGTTTACACTGATCACTTTTATCCCTTTCACTAGTGATTGACAGGGGTGATAAAGGGGTTCATTGGGGTGATGGGGGTGATCTGGGGCTAAATGTGTTGTGCTTGGTGTACTCACAGTGATCTGTGCTCTCTGCTGGGACCAACCGTCGAAAAAGACCCAGCAGAGAGCACAGAAGCCATTTAACACATTATATTTTTAAATATAATGTGTTAAATGGCTTGTGATTAGATTTTTTAAAAGTCACCAACCTGCCAGCCTGATCATTGGCTGGCATGCTGGTGACGAACTTCTCCTGCGGCTTTTCCCGACCCGCACTGCTTGCAAGATGACACATCGATGCGTCTACGAGGAATAACCCGGCCGCCCACAGGACACATCCCTGCGTTAGGCGGTCGGGAGGAGGTTAAATACTGTAATTATATTCTGGGTTTAAAAAAAAAAACATTGTTTCAATGCCCTACTTCTGGTGCCTTTGCTGCATTTGTCACAGTGAAATACAAGCTTTAAAAACTGCAATTATATTCTGGGTTTAAAAAAAAACACCAATTTTTTGCAAGACCCTACATCTGGGGCCTTTGCTGCATTGGTCACAGTGACATACTAGCTTTAAATACTTCAATTGTATTCTGGGTTTAAAAAAAACAACCATTGTTTTCAAGACCCTACTTCTGGCGCCTTTTGCTGCATTTGTCACAGTGAAATACACGTTTTAAATACTGCAATTATATTCTGGGTTAGAAAAAAACTAAATTTCTTTGCAAGACCCTACATCTGGGGCCTTTGCTGCATTTGTCACTGTGAAATACTAGCTTTAAATGCTGTAACTATATTCTGGGTTTAAAAAAAAAACAACAATTTTTTCAAGACCCTACTTCTGGCACCTTTGCTGCATTTGTCACAGTGAAATACAAGCTTTAAATACTGCAATTATATTCTGGGTTTAAAAAAAAACATCCATTTTTTGCAAGACCCTACACCTGGGGCCTTTGCTGCATTTCTGACAGAAAAATACAAGCTTTAAATACTGCAATTATATTCTGGGTTTAAAAAAACACACACATTCTTTGCAAGACCCTACATCTGGGGCCTTTGCTGCATTTCTGACAGTGAAATGCAAGCTTTAAATTCTGCAATTATATTCTGGGTTTAAAAAAATACACCCATTTTTTGAAAGACCCTACATCTGGGGCCTTTGTTGCATTTTTCACTGTGACATACTAGCTTTAAATACTGCAATTATATTCTGGGTTTAAAAAAAACACCCATTTTCTGCAAGACCCTATATCTGGAGCATTTGCTGCATTTGTCACAGTGAAATACAAGCTTTAAATGCTGCAATTATAGTCTGGGTTTAAAAAAAAACCCATTTTTTTTTGCAAGACCCTACATCTGAGGCCTTTGCTGCATTTGTCAATGTGAAATACTAGCTTTAAATGCTGCAATTATATTCTGGGTTTAAAAAAAAAACATTTTTGGGCAAGACCCTACATCTGGGGCTTTTGCTGCATTTCTGACAGTGAAATACAAGCTTTAAATACTGCAAATATATTCTGGGCTTAAAAGAACACACATTTTCTGCAAGAGCCTATATCTGGGGCACTTGCTGCATTTGTCACAGTGAAATACAAGCTTTAAATACTGCAATTATATTCTGGGTTTAAAAAAAACACCCATTTTTTTTTTTTTTGCAAGACCCTACATCTGGGGCCTTTGCTGCATTTCTGACAGTAAAATATAAGCTTTAAATACTACAATTATATTCTGGGTTTTAAAAAAAAACACACATTTTTTACAAGACCCTACACCTGGGGCCTTTGCTGCATTTGTAACTGTGACATACTAGCTCTAAATACTGCAACTGTATTCTTGGTTTAGAAAAACAACCATTGTTTTCAAGACCCTACTTCTGGCGCTTTTGCTGCATTTGTCACAGTAAAAATGCAAGCTTTAAATACTGCAATTATATTCTGGGTTAAAAAAACAAAAAATTTTTGCAAGACCCTACCCCATTTGTCACAGTGAAATACTAGCTTTAAATGCTGTCATTATATTCAAGGTTTAACAAAACAACTATTTTTTTCAAGACCCTACTTCTGGCACCTTTGCTGCATTTGTCACAGTGAAATACAAGCTTTAAATAGTGCAATTATATTCTGGGTTTTAAAAAAAAACACCCATTTTTTGCAAGACCCTACATCTGGGGCCTTTGCTGCATTTATGACAGTAAAATATAAGCTTTAAATACTGCAATTATATTCTGGGTTTAAAAAAACACCCATTTTTTGGCAAGACCCTACATCTGGGGCCTTTGCTGCATTTCTGACAGTGAAATACAAGCTTTAAATGCTGCAATTATATTATGGGCTTAAAGAACACCCATTTTCTGCAAGACCCTACATCTGGGGCATTTACTGCATTTGTCAAAGTGAAATACAAGCTTCAAATACTGCAATTATAGTCTGGGTTTAAAAAAACACCAATGTTTTGCAAGACCCTACATCTGGGGCCTTTGCTGCATTTGTCACAGTGAAATACTAGCTTTAAATGCTGCAATTATATTCTGGGTTTAAAAAATAGCAAACATTTTTTTCAAGACCCTACTTCTGGGGCCTTTGCTGCATTTGTCACAGTGAAAAACAAGCTTTAAATTCTGCAATTATAATCTGGGTTTAAAAAAAAAAACTAAAATTTTTTGCAAGACCCTACATCTGGGGCTTTTGCTGCATTTCTGAAAGTGAAATACGAGCTTTAAATAGTGCAATTATATTCTGGGTTTTAAAAAAAAACACCTATTTTTTGAAAGACCCTACATCTGGGGCACTTGCTGCATTTGTCACAGTGAAATACAAGCTTTAAATACTGCAATTATATTCTGGGTTTAAAAAAAACACCCATTTTTTTTTTTTTTTTGCAAGACCCTACATCTGGGGCCTTTGCTGCATTTTTGACAGTGAAATACAAGCTTTAAATTCTGCAATTATATTCTGGGTTTAAAAAAAAAACACCAATTTTTTTAAAGACCCTACATCTGGGGCCTTTGCTGCATTTGTCACTGTGACATACTAGCTTTAAATACTGCAAGTGTATTCTTGGTTTAGAAAAACAACCATTGTTTTCAAGACCCTACTTCTGGCGCTTTTGCTGCATTTGTCACAGTGAAATGCAAGCTTTAAATACTGCAATTATATTCTGGGTTAAAAAAACAAAAACTAATTTTTTGCAAGACCCTACATCTGGGGCCTTTGCTGCATTTGTCACAGTGAAATACTAGCTTTAAATGCTGTAATTATATTCAGGGTTTAACAAAACAAAAAAAAATTTCAAGACCCTACTTCTGGCACCTTTGCTGCATTTGTCACAGTGAAATACAAGCTTTAAATACTGCAATTATATTCTGGGTTTAAAAAAACACCAATTTTTTGGCAAGACCCTACATCTGGGGCCTTTGCTGCATTTCTGACAGTGAAATACAAGCTTTAAATGCTGCAATTATATTATGGGATTAAAGAACACCCATCTTCTGCAAGACCCTACATCTGGGGCATTTACTGCATTTGTCAAAGTGAAATACAAGCTACAAATACTGCAATTATAGTCTGGGTTTAAAAAAACACCCATTTTTTGCAAGACCCTACATCTGGGGCCTTTGCTGCATTTGTCACAGTGAAATACTAGCTTTAAATGCTGCAATTATATTCTGGGTTTAAAAAAAAAGCAAACATTTTTTTCAAGACCCTACTTCTGGGGCCTTTGCTGCATTTGTCACAGTGAAAAACAAGCTTTAAATTCTGCAATTATAATCTGGGTTTAAAAAAAAAAAACTCAAATTTTTTGCAAGACCCTACATCTGGGGCTTTTGCTGCATTTCTGAAAGTGAAATACTAGCTTTAAATAGTACAATTATATTCTGGGTTTTAAAAAAAAACACCTATTTTTTGAAAGAGCCTACATCTGGGGCCTTTGCTGCATTTGTCACAGTGAAATACTAGCTTTCAATGCTGCGATTATATTCTGGGTTTAAAAAACAACAACAATGTTTTTCTAGACCCTATATCTGGGGCCTTTGATGCATTTGTCACAGTGAAATAGAAGCTTTAAATACTGCAATTATATTCTTGGTTTAAAAATACACCCATTTTTTTAAAGACCAGCATAGGAAATTAACCCCAAAAGTAAAAATTTTATTGATATACCTCAAAAGGATCCTAGTAGGGTCCACTATACATAACTGCAAATATATATATATATATATATATATAAAGACTTAAACGCAACTGATGCTCACATCCAGCATCTGATAGTGAATAGCCTGGGGTAAGGGAATAGTTATCCCTACAAATACCCCTATCCTATAACCTCAGCCCAGGGAGGACTCTTGATGGTAGAGGCCCCCTGTCCACGTACCTAGACTGCTACCCCTTCCAATTCCCTACAGGAGTACAGAGAGGGGGTGGCACTAGATTACCCCAGGTTTAAGGTGAGGATAATTAATACGTCAATAAATGTAAAGATCAGCTGGATGGAGTGAAAAAAAAAAGACAATACAGACACAATACATAAAGTATAGACAGATAATAAACATATAGTTGGTCCGGGTTGACTGGATAGTCAAACACCTTGGCTACCAGGTGGTAGACAACCACCTTGGCCACCTCGCTACCTAGTGGTGGACAACCACTTTGTTTGCCTCACAACCACTTTGGTTACCTCAACGCGTTTCCCCCCTATACTGTGCTAGGGGTTCATCAGGAGGTGTAGTCGAATTATTGGTCTATACAAATAGAGTGCAACTAGATAAATACTTTAAAGCTAGGTGCCGGAATAGATACAGGGGGATGGAGTCAGGTCAAAGGATGTGCTTACTAGCACCATTTCAAGCCATTCATATATATATTTAATCACTTGTGCCTGTGTTGGGCTCCTTCAATTAGGAGGTATTGTACTCCACATCCTATGGGGCAAAAAATAATGATATACCAGGGTCAGTCTGGTGTTTACCACCCAAGTGTATGCAGAATCATTGATCAAAAATCGGTGCTCACTTACAGTTCAGATGTTGGAGAGACTCATCAAGATATTGTTTCTGTTATCCCACTATCAAATGGTCTTGATAAGAACCGCAATGTTGGAGTCCTTCCCTTTGCTACCAGGGGGAATAGGAGCAAAGGGAAGGACTCCAACATTGCGTTTTTTTGTGACTGTGAAGTAAGTGTTGTGTGACCTCAAGAAATTTTTCCTATTTATGACACCGGCACTGCCTTACTCTCAGTGAAGTTAATTGTTGGCTATTGGCGGTTACATTGTAGCCTGACATAAACCATCTGTTAGTTTGGTGGGTGAACACAAAGAATAAGGAGAGCACCAAATAAGGGACGTGGCGCCGTTCATGGTGCTGCTTGTGGAGCTCTGGTTGCAGGGAGAGGACGTGGCCTATTTGTGCCAGCTTCACGCACAAGTGAAAGACCTTCCTCTGGTACGAGTAGGCGACAGAACCTTCAGCGTTATTTGGTAGGGCTCTACGAATAGTGAGCCCAGAACAAGGTCAGGCGATAGTAGATTATGTGTCTGATAGTGCCTCCAGTTCCTTCACATTGTCTCCCACCCAGTCTCCTGCTGAAAGATCAGAGTTTGCACCTGCAGCACATGGCCATCAGTCTTTCACCTTACCCCCATGCAAATCAGCCAAGCAGTCTGAGCCCCAAGTCATGGAGCAGTCTCTTTGCTTTTTGATAACTCTGCTATCAGGGTTTTCCAGGGCCATCCACATAGCCCTGCCCCAGAAGTGGAAGAGAAGGAATGCACCGATGCCCAACCACTTATGTTTCAGGATAAGTACATGGAAGGACCACCGCAGCACGACTCAGATGATGATGAAACATGGGTGCCAACTGCTGTGGCTTTCAAAAGTATGCAGACCGACAAGGAGGGCAAGGGTTAAGACTGGGTGGAAGATGATGTGGAGGACAATGAGGTCTTCGACCTCACATGGAATCAAGGTCATGCGAGTGACCTGTGTAGTTCCGAGGAAGAGGCGGTGGTCGCACAGAGCCACCAGCACAGCAATAGAGGGAGCAGGGTGCAAAAGCGGAGCGGCCGTCCCCTAGACAGTATGCTTGCTACTGCCCACCGCAGCAAGGGACCGAGCACACCAATGCCAGCTCCAAGGAGTTCCCTGGCGTGGCAGTTCTTCAGACAATATGCTGACAACAAGACATGAGTAGTTTGCACGCTGTGCAATCAAAGCCTGAGGCGAGGCATAAACGTTCTCAACCTGAGCACAACCTGCATGACCAGGCATCTAAGTGCAAAGCATGAGCTGCAGTGTAGTAGACACCTCAAAAACAAAGAAAGGTCTCTGGCTCCTCCGACTTCCTCTTCTGCTGCACCAGCCACCCCGCAAACAGAGGATCTGCCAGCAACGCCACCACCTGGGTCACCAAGCATCTCCACAATATCCCATGGAAGCGTTCACCCACGATCACTGGCCCTGAATGCCAGCATTTCAAAATTCCTGGCCTTTGAAATGCTGTCATTCCATCTGGTTGAGACAGAGAGTTATAAAAGCCTTATGGTGGTGGCTGTCCCACAGGACGTCGTGCCCAGCCGCCACTACTTTAACAGGCGAGCCATCCCTTCCCTGCACTACCAAGTGGGGACAAAATCAGATGAGCACTGCGCAATGCCTTCTGTAGCAATATCCACCTAACTACGGATACGTGGACCAGTAATCACGGTCAGGGACGTTATATCTCCATAACAGCACACTGAGTAAATGCAGTTGCCGCTGGGCCTGAGGTGGTTAGCAGTTTGGCGCATGTCCTTCCACCACCGAGGATTGCAGGGCACGTCTTTTTACCTTCTGTTGCTTCCTCCTCCTACTCCACTTCCTCATCCTCTACCGCCTCCTCATTAGGTCAGCGTAACATCTTCACCATCAACTTCAGCACAGCCAGGGGTAAAAGAGGCAGTTTTAAAACTTATCTATTTGGGTGACAAACCCCACACCGCGTAAGAGCTGTGGATGGGCCTTGAATAACAGACCGATGAGTGGTTGATGCTAGTGAGCCTCAAGCCCGGCCTGGTGGTTTGCGATAATGGGCGAAATCTCGTAGCAGCTCTGGGACTAACTGGTTTGACGCACATCCCTTACCTGGCGCATGTGCTGAATATTAAAAATTACTCTGATATGTCACAGCTGCTGCAGAAAGTGTGGGCTGTCTGTGCGCGCTTTCAGCGTTCTCACCCTGCTGCTTGCCTGTCAGCGATGCAGCGTAACTTCGGCCTTCTCACTCACTGCCTCATATGTGACGTGCCCACAAGGTGGAACTCTACATTGCACATGCTGCCCAGACTGTGCGAGCAGCAGCAGGTGATAGTGGAGTTTCAGCTGCAGCACGCACAGGTGAGTCGCTCTGCAGAACAGCATCACTTCACCACTAGTGAGTGGGCCTCCATGCGAGACCTGTGTGCCTTGTTGCGCTGTTTTGAGTACTCCACCAAAATGGCCAGTGCTGATGACGCCATTCTCAGCGTTACTATCCCACTTCTATGCCTCCTTGAAAAAACGCTTGATGATGGAAGAGGATGTGGCACAGGAAGAGGAGGAGTAAGAGGGATCATTTCAAAGGGTTTCAGGCTAGTCATTAACAAGTTTTTCAAGGGTCATGCGACCACAGCGTGGCTTGGATCACCTACTGACTAAATTTTATTTTTAATACATAAAACTTATACTTTTATTATTGCTATTTAAAATTAAAATTTTAACACTCTAAATTATGTTTAAAAACTTCAAGATGAGCGGTGAGAACTGATGTACAGATTTTGTGTACCTCTGCTCAGTGTACACCACTAGGTAGGATAGCTCCTGATAATGTTCTCAGGGCTTACCCAATTCCCTACAACTCTTTCAGCAACTTTATGTTTAGTTGCACATATATCTGTACTGTGGAGACTCACTACGCCCATCTGACTCTAAAATCTACAGTATTCCTGCTTCCCTACATGTTTCGCCGAAACTTCGGCGTCCTCAGGGGATAGGCATATCCCCTGAGGACGCCGAAGTTTCGGCGAAACATGTAGGGAAGCAGGAATACTGTAGATTTTAGAGTCAGATGGGCGTAGTGAGTCTCCACAGTAAAGATATATGTGCAACTAAACATAAAGTTGCTGAAAGAGTTGTAGGGAATTGGGTAAGCCCTGAGAACATTATCAGGAGCTATCCTACCTAGTGGTGTACACTGAGCAGAGGTACACAAAATCTGTACATCAGTTCTCACCGCTCATCTTGAGGATTTTTAAACATAATTTAGAGTGTTAAAATTTTAATTTTAAATAGCAATAATAAAAGTATAAGTTTTATGTATTAAAAATAAAATTTAGTCAGTAGGTGATCCAAGCCACGCTGTGGTCGCATGACCCTTGAAAAACTTTGTTATATATTTAAATAGCGTGGCCACCTCCTGTAGGACCTATTAGTCTGTTGCACACAGTCATTAACAAGTGGCTCTGAGGTTTGTGTTCCTGCACCCACAAACGCCAGGTACACAATTGACCTGTCTAGTTCGGAGGAAGAGGCGGTGGTCTCACAGAGGCACCAGCACAGTAAAAGAGGGAGCAGGGTGCAAAAGTGTCTGTTACATTCTTGGGTGAAATGTTACAATTTTTGCCGTATACAAACCCCTGCTCTGCTTAGGTGACAGGGACCAAAATTTAAAAGAAATAGTCTGTTCCATTGGTGGGTGACATTAACCCATTTTTGCAAATGAAAAACCCCTGCTCTGCATAGATGACAGGGACTTAAATTTCTAATATTTGTCTTTTTTTTAATTTAAATATTTTTTAATTTAAATTTTGTGAAAAGATATACACAAATCACAACAAACAACAGTACAAAAGTCCATATTACAGATTAATAAATATTATAATGACTTTTTTATCCCAAATACCCACCCACCACCCTTAGAGAGAGAGAGAGGGACGAGGAAAAAAAATGGAAACATAAGCATAGTATAACAATTTTTCCCATATTTCGTCTATTTCTTCTGATTTTTTTGTATAGATCTCAGTCGCCGGTTCCACTTTAATCAAGTTGACAATTGCTTCTCGCCACTGTCCCACTGTGTGGGGATCTTCCTTTACCCATTTCCTAAGTATAAGGAGTCTAGCTTGAAATAGTACTTTACCCAAAACCAATCGTATCTCTTTATTTAACTTCAAAAACTTTAACATCCAAAAGTAGTAATACAATCTCTGCTATTTCTTTCCAGTATCTAAAAAGTCTGGGGCATCTCCAAAAACAGTGTATAAGATCTGCATTTTCTCCCCTACATTTTAGGCACTTATCTGAAGTTCTCACACCCATTCTCTTTAACATCCAAGGAGATCGGTGTAATCTATGCACTATAAAAAACTGTGCTATCTTATGTGAACCCCTATCCGACACCATAGTGTAACTTCTAAGAGCATCTTTACATTTCTCTTCCGTAAAAGACTGCAGTTTGTTTTCCCATTTTCCTCTGTCAAGTATTGTAATCCGTTTTTTTCCCCCTCCATCAAAATTCCCTATTTTTTTGCGGTTATTCCTCTTTTTCTCCTCCGTTGGTAAATTTATGTATTCTATCTGATTGTTCCTTTCTATATTTATCTACATGCACCGCTGTCGTCAAAGCATTCCTAAGCTGATAATATTTATAGATATCCTTTTGGGGATCCCAAACTCCCTGATCAATGTATTGAAGTCCTTCAGTTTATCTTCCTTGAATACTTGCCCTAAA
Organism: Bufo gargarizans; assembly: GCF_014858855.1. Taxonomy (NCBI): domain Eukaryota; kingdom Metazoa; phylum Chordata; class Amphibia; order Anura; family Bufonidae; genus Bufo; species Bufo gargarizans. Next base: position 135,028,578 of record NC_058083.1, on the reverse strand, counting down.
TATTTCATCCCCTTTTTTTCCCAGTCTATGTAAGTCCTAACCGTTTGCAATTCCTTTAAATTAAATTTTTTCCAAATAGGTGTATACTGCAAAAAACCCTGATCTTTAATATGTTTTTAACTTCCACCTATATGTAGTCCAGTGAATTCAGTATTCTATTTCCTATAATATTTTCCCTAGTGTGCCTGATTCCAATACTATTTCTATGTGATTCCATTCCACTCTCCAACCCATTTTATTTATTTCCTGCCTTCCCACTAAACCGTTCAAGCTACCTTTTATCTGACTATATTGTGTTATTAAATAATAAAAAAAAACAATTAGGAACAGCTAATCCACCCTCTCTTACTGGGAGCTGAAGCACTTTTTTCATCCTAGGGATAGCACCTTTCCAAATAAAATCCTCCATTAGGCTATCTAATAACCTAAAAATCTTCTGCGGCAATCTCAATGGGGCGTTTTGTAGGACATAGAGTATTTTTGGAAGAAAAATCATTTTTATTAGGTTTACCCGACCCTGAATTGACAGCGGTAATCTGTTCCAAATATGTATTTTAGTCCTAAATTCTTTTATTACGGGGAGTACATTTTACTTTTCATATTCTTCTATATTTCCGGAGATTTGTATACCTAAATATTTAAAACTCAAGCACATGTACCCTTGAGTCCCTCTGTGATTTCCCATCTCCCAATAACAACATATGGGATTTCCCCCAATTAATATTTAAACCAGAAAAAAATAAAACTTCTCTATTATATCTATTACTCTATTAAACTGATCCCTAGTATTGTGCATACATAATAAAATATTGTCAGCGTACATTAATAATTTTTCATCTCCTTCCACATATTGAAAACCTTTAAACCCCAAATCATTTCTTATTATACTTGCCAAGGGCTCAGTCGCAATAGCAAATAGTAATGGGGAGAGAGGGCATCCCTGCCTAGTGCCCCGATAAAGGGCAAGAGGCAGGGACAAGCTCCCATCCACCATCACTCTAGCCCTCGGGTTGGAATATATAAGCTGGATCCATCTTATAAATCCCTCCCCTATGCTGACCCTTTTCAAGACTGCCCATAAATACTCCCACTCAATACAATCAAATGCCTTTTGGGCATCCAATGAAAGTATAGATTTCTCACCAATTTCAGTTCTATTAGCCTCAATATTAAGGTACAACCTTCTTATATTTGAATATCTCGTTCTGCCGGGTATAAAACCTGTCTGATCTTCATGAATTATACCTATAATCACCTTAGAATGTCTACCTGCCAAGACCTTTGGCAGAATTTTAAAATCTGTATTTAACAAAGATATTGGTCTATATGACCCGGAGTCTAATTGTTCATTACCCTTTTTTGGAATTAATGTAATAATTGCCTCTTTCATGGAATCTGGTAAGTCCCTATTTTTTGAGCCTCACACAGTGTTATTTTTAATTCTGATATTAACACCTGGGCAAAGGTCTTATATTTTTCAATGGGGAGGCCATCACACCCTGGTGTTTTTGCAGGTTTCACCTTACCCAAAACCTTGTTTATTTCTAAAATCAATATTTATTTTTTCAGATATTGCTTTTGGGCCGGATATATCTTTCTCAAAAAAATCTGGTCTAAATATAATCCAATTCTATTTTTGAATATTGTACCCTAGACTTATAAAGTTCCTGGAAATAGTCCTCAAAAACTTTTTTTTACTCCTTCAGGTGAACTAATTATTTTGTCTGTATTATCTCTGATCGCCCCTATCCAGGATTTCCCTCTTTGTTTTTTTACAATACTTGCTAAAATTTTACCAACCTTTTCTCCCTCTGAGGCTAACCGAAACCCTTGAAAGAACAATTCTTTCCTACTTCTATCTAACTGATGTATTTTTAACTTTTTCTGTTCCTCCTCCCATTCCTTCCTATTATATTCAGTGGGGTTCGTTATGCATGCTATTCTTGCTTCTTCTAGTTTTTTTTTTCCAGTACATTACCTCTTTCTTTGATACTTTTCTTCCAGTAATATACCTTTGGAACCAATAGTCCTCTTAAGTATGCCTTGGCGGTATCCCAAACTATCAATCTGCTAGCGGAATTATTATTCTCCTGGAAAAAAATAAAATAATTCCTCCATTATACTCTCTTTGATTGAAATCAATGATAACCAATGAGAGTTAAACTTAAACATTGGCAAATTATTCTTTCTCTTCAAATCCAGTTCCATTACCACAGCACTATGATCTGATAAAGCCATAGGCTCAATTTCGATATAAATCAAAATTGACATTTTTCATTTTCTGTTGAAATTTTTTTCAAATAAAACTACATTTCTATATACAGTTTTCTCTAAATTTATTGTACTACATGTCTTTGAAAAAAAAATGCAATAAGTGTATATTTATTGGTTTGGGTAAAAGTTATAGCGTTTACAAACTATGTACAAACTATGGTGCAAAAAAATCAATTTACGCACTTTGACTTTCTGAGCACCTGTCATGTTTACTGAGGTTCTACAATGCCCAGACAATAGAAACACCCCACATATGACCCCATTTTGTAAAGTAGACACCCTAAGGTATTCGCTGATGGGCATAGTGAGTTCATGGAAGTTTATTTTTTGTCACAAGTTAGCGTAAAATAATTATTTTATTTTTATTCTATTTTTTTCTTACAAAGTCTCATATTCCACTAACTTGTGACAAAAAATACAATTTTACATGAACTCACCATAGCCCTCACGGAATACCTTGGGGTGTCTTCTTTCCAAAATGGGGTCATGTGGGTTATTTATACTGCCCTTGCATTTTAGGGGCCCTAAAGCGTGAGAAGTAGTTTGGAATCCAAATGCGTAAAAATGTCCTGTGAAATCCTAAGAGTACTCATTGGAATTTGGGCCCCTTTGCGCACCTAGGCTGCGAAAAAGTGTCACATATGTGGTATTGCCATACTTAGAAGAAGTAGGACAATGTGTTTTGGGGTGTATTTTTACATATACCCATACTGTGTGAGAGAAATATCTCTCTAAAAGACAACTTTTCACATTTTTTTATACAAAGTTGTCATTTTACAGAGATATTTCTCTCACCCAGCATGGGTATATCTAAAAATACACCTCAAAACACATTGCCCTACTTCTCCTGAGTATGGCGATACCTCATGTGTGACACTTTTTTGCACCCTAGGTGCACAAAGGGGCCCAAATTCCAACGATTATCTTTAGGATTTCACAGGGCATTTTTTACACATTTGGATTCTCACGCTTTAGGGCCCCTAAAATGCCAGGGCACTATAAATACCCCACAAGTGAAAAGAAGACACCCCAAGGTATTCCTTGAGGGGCATGACGAGTTCCTAGAATATTATTATTTTTTGGCACAAGTTAGCGGAAAATGATTATTATTATTATTTTTCCTTACAAAGTCTCATATTCCACTAACTTGTGACAAAAAATAAAATTTTACATGAACTCGCCATGCCATCTTTGATTACACGTGCATCGGTGACAGTCACATTTAGGCCACAAATACGGCCATTCGTTTACTGCGGTTGAAATAAACCGTGTGTTCATATACTGGTCATCTCTGCTGGCAGGGTTTCCCAAGGGCATCCACCTAGCCCTTCCCCAGGGGTGGAAGAGATAGAATGCACTGATGCACAACCAGTTATGTTTCCTGATGAGGACATGGGAATACCACCTCAGCACGTCTCTGATGATGACGAAACACAGGTACCAACTGCTGCGTCTTTCTACAGTGTGCAGACCGAAAAGGAGGTCAGGGAGGCAGACTGGGTGGAAGACGATGCAGGGGAGGATGAGGTCCTAGACCCCACATGGAATAAAGGTCATGCCACTGACTTTCAGAGTTTGGAGGAAGAGGCAGTGGTGAGACCGAGCCAACAGCGTAGCAAAAGCGGGAGCAGGGTGCAAAAACAGAGCAGCCGTCGCCAAAACAGTTAGCCTGCTACTGGCTACCGTCAACAGGGACCAAGCACACCAAAGGCAGCTTCAAGGAGTTCCCTGGCATGGCACTTCTTGCTGTGCCATCAGAGCCTGAAGCGAGGCATTAACGTTCTGAACCTTAGCACAACCTGCATGACCAGGCATCTACATGCAAGACATGGGCTGCAGTGGAGTAAGCACCTTCAAAACCAAGAAATGGCTGAGACCCCTCCTGCTCCCTCTTCTGCTGCCGCCTTGGCCTCTTCCTCCGCCTCTGGAGGAACGTTGGCACCTGCCACCAACAACACCACCTACGTCACCAAGCATCTCCACCATGTAACACAGAAGCGTTCAGCTCTCCATCTCAGAAACCTTTCATAGAAAGCGTAAATTTCCACCTAGCAACCCTCGATCCCTTGCCCTGAATGCCAGCATTTCTGAACTGCTGGCCTTTTAAATGCTGTCATTCAGGCTGGTGGAGACGGACAGCTTCAAACAGCTCATGTCGTTTTCTGTCCCACAGTACGTCGTTCCCAGCCGCCACTACTTCCCCAGGAGAGCCGTGCCCTCCCTGCACAACTAAGTATCAGATAAAATCAAGTGTGCACTGCGCAACGCCATCTGTGGCAAGGTCCACCTAACCACAGATACGTGGACCAGTAAGCACGGCCAGGGATGCTATATCTCCCTAACAGCACACTGGGTAAATGTAGTGGCGGCTGGGCCCCAGGCGGAGAGCTGTTTGGAGCATGTCCTTCCGCCACCAAGGATTGCAGGGCATCATTCTTTGCCTCCTGTTGCCTCCTCTTCCTACTCGGTTTCCTCCTCCTCTTCTACCACCTCCTCATCCGGTCAGCGACAGACCTTCACCACCAACTTCAGCACAGCCAGGGGTAAACCTTAGCATGCCATTCTGAAACTGATGTGTTTGGGGGACAGGCCCCACACCGCGCAGGAGTTGTGGCAGGGTATAGAACAACAGACCGACGAGTGGTTGCTGCCAGTGGGCCTCAAGCCCGGCCTGGTGGTGTGCGTTAATGGGCAAAATCTTGTTGCAGATCTGGGACTAGCCGGTTTGACGCACATCCCTTGCCTGGCGCATGTGCTGAATTTGGTGGTGCAGAAATTCATTTGCATCTACCCCTGACATGTCTGAGCTGCTGCATAAAGTGTGGGCCGTCTGTGCGCACTTCCATCGTTCTCATCCTGCCGCAGCTCGGCTGTCTGCTCTACAGCGTAACTTCAGTCTTCACGCTCACCGCCTCATATGCGACGTGCCCACCAGGTGGAACTCCACCTTGCACATGCTGGAGAGACTGTGCGAGCAGCAGCAGGCCATAGTGGAGTTTCAGCTGCAGAACAGCACCACTTCACCACCAATGACTGGGCCTCCATGCGAGACCTGTGTGCCCTGTTGCGCTGTTTCGAGTACTCCACCAACATGGGCAGTGGCGATGACGCCGTTATCAGCGTTACAATACCACATCTATGTCTCCTTGAGAAAACACTTAAGGTGATGATGTAAGAGGATGTGACCCAGGACGAGGAGGAGGAAGAGGGGTCATCTCTAACACTTTCAGGCCAGTCTTTTAGAAGTGGCTCAGAAAGAGGAATTTTGCAAGAGCAGAGGCCAGGTACAAATTTGGCCAGCCAGGGCCTACTACTGGAGGACGAGGATAAGGAGGATGAGGAGGAGGATGGGGATGAAGCATGTTCACAACGGGGTGGTATCCAAAGCAGCTCGGGACCATCACTGGTGCGTGGCTGGGGCAATACAGAGGACAGCTTGTCCTTACCTCTTGGCAGCCTGGCACACATGAGTGAATAGATGCTGCAGTGCCTGCGCAACGACTGTAGAGTTGCCCACATTTTAACGTGTGTTGACTACTCGGGTGGCCACCCTGTTGGATCCCCGTTACAAAGACAATGTGTCGTCCTTAATTCCCTCACTGAAGCGTGATCAGAAGAAGCGCAACTACAGGCGCACGCTGGTAGACGCGCTCCTGAGAGCATTCCCGACTGATGCCGGGGGACAAGTGGAAGCACAAGGCGAAGGCAGGGGAAGAGGAAGAGGTCACTAACGCAGCTGTGTCAGTGCCAGCACCTCAGAAGGCAGGGTTAGAATGGCCGACAGTGTGGAAATGCTTTGTCACCTCGCCGCAACAACAGGCACCAACTGCTGATATGGAGTGTGTTAGCAGGAGGACAGAATTTGAACAACATGGTGGAACAGTACCTGTGCACACGCCTACACGTACTGACTGATGGTTCTGCCCCATGGCCAGAGCTTGTCCTGTATGCCTTGGAGGTGCTGGCCTGCCCTGCAGCCAGTGTACTCTCTGAACGTGTATTTAGCACGGCAGGAGGAATCATTACAGACAGACGCAGACGCCTGTCCACAGCCAACGTGGACAAGCTCACGTTTATTAAAATGGATTGGATCCCAAAAGACTTGCCTGTACCTTGTGCAGAATAGACATGTATACCACCATCAAACATACATTCTTGTACTCAAGTCAAGTGCAATGATTCTTTGTTTTCTTTTTTTCTATTTGTCACAATATTTTGGGGCAAAAAAAATAATAATTGTTGTCTACCTGTTCCTCCTCCATTGCTGCCTCCATCTACAACACCACATTCACCGCCTCCTCAACCTCCGACTCCATATCCACCTTCGTCTTGGAGTTGCAAGTTAAAAATTTTAGTTATTTTATTTCATTTTAAGTTATTTCACTATCCACATTTGTTTGCAGAGCAGTTGCCATGCTCTTAAGCATATTTTACTGCCTTTTACATCCCTCTTTCCAAGGACTATTTTAGAGCCATTTTCATAACAAAATGCTAATTTTAGTGCCCTAAATTGAAATTTTTTTTATTTTCAATTGTCGGGTGACATTTTACAATTTTTGGTGTATACAAACCCCTGCTGTGCCTGGGTGACAGGGGCCTAAATCTCTCAAAATCCTCTGTTGTTTTGCTGGGTGACATAAACCCCCTTTTGCCGTGAATGAACCCCTGCTCTGAATTGCTGACAAGGGCCTAAATCTCTCAAAATACTCTGTTTTATTGCTGGGTGACATGAACCCCCTTTTGCCATGAATGAACCCCTGCCCTGCTTTGCTGACAGGTGCCTAAATCTCTCAAAATCCTCTGTTCTATTGCTGGGTGACAGGAACCCCCTTTTTCCGTGAATGAACCCCTGCTGTGCCTGGGTGACTGGGGCCTAAATCTCTCAAAATCCTCTGAAAACATCTGTTACTGATCGGAAGATGCGCGACTACAAGCGCACGCTGATAGCATTCCCACCTGACAGTGGGGACACAGTGGAAGCACAAGGCGAAGGCAGAGGAGGAGGAAGAGGTCGCCAACGCAGCTGGGGCACCACCAGCATCTGAGAAGGCAGGGTTATCATGGCCAAAATGTGGAAAAGCTTTGTCAGCCTTGAAGGTGCTGTCCTGCCCTGCAGCCAGTGTATAGTGTGAATGTGTGTTTAGCATGGCAGAAAGCATTATCACAGGCCACAGCCAATGTGGACAAGCTTACGTTTATTAAAATGAACCAGGCATGGATCCCACAGGACTTGTCTGTACCTTGTGCAGAATAGACATTTATACCAGCCTCAACCATCCATTCTTGTACTCAAGTGCACTTATTCTTTGTTTTATTTTGTTATATGTCCCAATATTTTTGGGGATACCCCAATTTAAAAATTAAAAATAACACAAATCAGTGTTGGCTACCTATTCCTCCTTCACCGCTGCTTCCACCTACACCGTCACGTCAACCTACACCGCCACATCCACCCACCCACCGCCTCCTCAACCTCCTACTGTTATTTTTAATTTTTCTGTATTTTATGTTATTTTAAGTCATTTCCCTATCCACAGAACAGTTGTCATGCTCTTAAGCACATTTTGATGCAGTTTGCAGCCCTCTAGCCCTTTTCAGGACTATTTTAGAGCCATTTTAGTGCCCAAAAATTTGGGTCCCCATTGACTTAAATGGGGTTCGGGTTCGGGGTCAACTTTTTTTTCAAGTTCGGCCAAACCTGCCGAACCCGAATATCCAGGTGTCCGCTCAACTCTACTGACAATGTAACAGACGATTTTTTTACATTTATGTCCCTGTCACCTATACAGAGCAGGGGTTTAATCACAGCAAAAATAGTTTAAATGTCACCCAAGAATGTAACAGACAAATTAGTGAAATGTTTTTACCTGTCTACTAGGTATAGCAGTGGTATATCACAGCCAAAAATTGGTGAATTTCACCCGAAAATGCAACAGACACATTAGTAATTTTATTTTTTACCTGTGTGAATTCACCCGAGAATGTATCAGACAAATTATTGAAATGTTTTTATTTGTCTACTAGGTAGAACAGGGTTATATCACACCCAGAAATTGGTGAATTTCACCCGAGAATGTAGCAGACAAATTAGTGAAATGTTTTTATTTGTCTACTAGGTATAGCAGTGGTATATCATAGCCAAAAATTGGTAACTTTCACCCAAAAATGTAACAGACAAGTTAGTGAAATGACATAAAATACGTACAAATAAAAAAAAATAATCTTGATTTATGAGGTGGAGGTCCATATGGAGTAGGAGTTTGAGGAGGCAGTGGACGTAGCTTTGTAGGTGGAAGCGGCAATGGAGGAGGACGATGTAGCCAACACTGGTTATTGGTTTTAATTTTAATTTTTTATTAGGGTACACTCCAAAAGAGTGGTAAATATCCAATATACAAGAATGAGCAATTGCACTGTAATATAACAATGGCTGGGTAATGGCCGGTATACATGTCTATTCTGCACAAGGTACAGACAAGTTCTGCAATATCCATGCCTGGTTCATTTTACTGAACATGAGCTTGTCCACATTGGCTGTGGACAGGCGGCTGGGCTTGTCTGTGATAATGCCCCCTGCAGTCGTGCTAAACACAAGTTCAGACAATACAATTGCTTCAGGGCAGGCCAGCACCTCAAAGGCAGTAAAGGGTAAGCTCAGGCCATGTGCCCAATTTGGAGACCCAGAAGTTGAAGGGAGCAGACGCATCATTCAGTACGTGTAGGCGTGTGCAAGCATACTGCGTCACCATGTTGCTGAAATGCTGCCTCCTGCTATCCATATCAGCTGGTGGTGCTGGTTGTTGCGGCGTGCTGACAAAGCTTTTCCACATTTCAGCCATGCTAACCCTGCCTTCTGAGGTGCTGGTGGTGCCCCAGCTGCGTTGGAGAACTCTTCCTCCTCCTCTGCCTTTGACTTGTAATTCCACTGTGCCCCCGCTGTCAGGTGGGAATACAACCAGTAGTGCGTCTACCAGCGTGTGCTTGTACTCGCGCATCTTACAATCACGCTCCAGTGACGGAATTAAGGACAGTACGTTGTCCTTGTAACGGGGATCCAGCAGCGTAGGCCATGAAGTAATCAGCACAAGTTACAATGTGGGCAACTTGGCGGTCGTTGCGGAGACACTGCAGCATGTAATCGTTCATGTGTGCCAGGCTACCCAGAGGCAATGATAAGCTGTCCTCTGTGGAAGGTGTATTGTCTGTGTCCTCTGAATACCCCCAGTCACGCACCAGTGAAGGCCATGAGCTGGTTTGGGTGCCACCCTGCTGTGCGCACAATTTTTCCTCCTCCATCTGCTCCTCCTCATCTTCCACCTTGTCATCCTCCAGAAATGTGCCCTGGCTGGACAATTGTCTACATAGCGTTTGTGGGTTCAGGAACCCTCCCTCTGAGCCACTTGGGAATGACTGTCTAGAAACACTATGAAATGATTCCTTTTCCTCCTCCTCCTGTGCCACATCCTCTTCCATCATCGCCCGAAGCGTTTTTTCGAGGCATAGAAGTGGGATAGTAACGCTGAGAACGGCGTCATCGATACTGGCCATGTTGGTGGAGTACTTGAAACAGCAAGTAACGCAGGTCTCACATGGAGGCCCAGTTATTGGTGGTGAAGTGGTGCTGTTCCGCAGAGCGACTAACCCGTGCGTGCTGCAGCTAAAACTCTATTATCGCCTACTGCTGCTCGCACAGTCTGACCAGCATGTGCAAGGTGGATTTCCACCTTGTGGGCACGTAGCATATGAGGCAGTAAGTGGGAAGACTGAAGTTACGCTGCAGCTCTAAATGGCGAGCAGCAGCAGGGAGAGAATGACGAAAGCCACCGGCATAATGCTTTTAAGGCTCTCTGTCTCCACCAGACGGAATGACAGCATTTCAAAGGCCAGTGATTTTGAAATGCTGGCATTCAGGGCCAGGGATCGCGGGTGGGTAGGGGGGTACTTCCTCTTCCGCTCCAGTGTTTGGGAGATAAAGAGCTGAATGCTTCCATGGGACATTGTAGAGATGCTTGGTGACCCAGGTGGTGGTGTTGCTGGCAGATCCTCTGTTTGCGAGGTTGCAGGTGCCACTGTCACTCCAGAGGTGTATGAATAGGCCAAGACTGCTGCAGAAGAGGAAGCAGGAGGAACCAATGACCTTTCTTTGTTTTTGAGGTGACTACTACACTGCAGCTCAGGCTTTGCACTTAAATGCCTGGCCATGCAGGTTGTGCTCAGGTTGAGAACGTTTATGCCTCGCTTCAGGCTCTGATTCCACAGCGCGCAAACCACTCGTGTCTTGTCGTCAACACATCGTCTGAAGAACTGCCACGCCAGGGAACTCCTTAGAGCTGGCTTTGGTGTGCTCAGTTCCTTTCTGCGGTGGGCAGTAGCAGGCATACTGTTACCAGAGGATGTGGATTCTCTGTGTCAGCTGATAGAGGACTGGGAATTAGCCCAATATTTATGACTGCTGACACTCAGAGTCAGGACTCTGGTGTCTGCACTAGTTACCCAGAATGCAGCTACCTGCAGTAGTGTGAACAGATTCCAACAAAGGTGGAGTAAAGGAACAGATGGTCTTTACTGGCAGACAGTATTCAAAAGTCACTTGCCAGATACAGGCAACACTAAGTTCAGAGCAATACAGCGTGCAGATATAAGTGGTCTCGTTGTCAGGCAGTGCAGGGTTTGGATCCGGGAAGACTTACAGGAGGCAATGGGCAGATGCATAGTCAGACAGTGCAGAGGTCTATAATATAGGTGATCCAATAAACAGACGGCAGGCAGATGCATAGTCAAACAAAGCAGAGGTCAGAATCCAGGAAATCAAATTAACAGACACAGCGGGATTCAAGAGGTTCAACAACCACGCTTGGGCACTTCATGATAAGTGAAGCTGCCTTAAATACAAATAGTCCCGCCTCCAGGTAGGGGACGGTAATCAGGAACCAGCTGCTTACTCCTTTAAGAAAGGGAGAGGTGCGCGTGCTAAAGTGCATCAGATGACACCTGGCAGAGAGGACACCTGGCGTCTTCTACAAGGTAGGCCAGTACTGGGACCCATGGTGCTGCGATGTGCAGACAGCGATCTGCCACTCTGCTGTGGGAACACAGACCCCATACTGACAGTACCCCGTCTTACGCCCCCTCCTCCACACGGCTGACCTGGAGAGAAATTTCTTCAGCAACAGAGGGGCATTAATATTTTCCGCAGATTCCCATGACCTTTCTTCAGGCCCGTAGCCCTTCCAGTCCACCAAATAAAAGGTCTTACCTCTGATAATCCTCCTGTCTAGAATGTCCTTGACTTCAAACTCATCATCCATAGTGACAGGAGGAGGGTTCTGTGAAGTGCCTTTGCAAAACCTGTTAAAGACAGCTGGCTTAAGTAACGAAACATGAAATTAGTTGGGAATCCGCAAGGTAGCAGGTAGTTTGAGCTTGTAGGCAACAGGATTAATTTCCTTAATCACAAAAAAAGGTCCCAAGAATCGCGGAGCCAGTTTGTAAGAGGGAAGTCTGAGACGGATATTCTTAGAAGAAAGCCATACCTTGTCTCCAATGGCAAACTGAGGAGGAGGTCTGCGCCTCTTATCCTTAGACCTTTTGATCTGGTCCGCTGTTCTCCAAAGCGATACCTTAGTGTCATACCAGACCCGAGACAGCTGCTCCACACAGGAATCTGCCGCAGGAACTCCCGAAGAAGGACACATGGGAAGAGGAACACTTAGATGTCATCCGTAGATCACAAAAAATGGAGATTTACCTGTGGCTTGGTCGATTCGATTGTTATGAACAAATTTAGCCCAGGGAAGATGCTTCACCCAGTCGTCCTAATAGGCATTGGTAAAATGTTGCAGGAAGCTGACCAATGTTTGGTTTATGGGTTCCACCTGGCCGTTAGACTGTGGATTAAAGCAGAAGAAAAGTCCAAAGAGACATTCAGAGACTTACATAAATCTCCAGAACCAAGAGATGAATTGTACTCCTCTATCTGAGACTGATATGGAGAGGAAATCTATGAAGGCGGAAGATATGTAAAATAATAGGCTAAGCCAGATGAGGAGCAGATGGCAGACCTGGAAACAGAATAAAGTGTGACATCTTAGAAAAACTGTCAACGACAAGCCCAAATGACTGTACAGCCCTCGGAGACAGGTAAATCGGTAATAAAGTCTATACCAATATGCTGCCAGGGGACCTCAGGCACCAGTAGTGGCAATAAGAAACCTGCAGGTTTCCATCTGGAAGACTTATTCTGGGCACACAAGGTAGAGGAAGCCACAAAGTCTTCAATATCCGCAGTTATGGATGGCCACCAGCAATGTCTGGAGATGAGATTCAAGGTCCCCCATTGACCTGGATGGCCATCAAGCTTGGATGCAGGCCTCCTCCGTAAAACCTTCCTTTGTTTAGATTCTGGAACAAGGATCTTACCTGGGGGAACCTTGGACAGGTTGACTGGAGCCACTGGTACTACTCTAGTTGGTTCAATGATGAACTGGAGTTCAGTCTTCTGAATCTGTGGTTTCAAAGGACCTGGAGAGAGCGTCCGCTTTGATATTTTTTCAGCGGACCTGAAAATGTAGTTAAAAATTAAATTGGGCAAAGAAGAGAGACCAACGAGCCTGATGAGATTGAGTTGTTGAGCTGTCTGCAAATAGATCAGGTTCTTATGATTGGTGTAAATTATGACCGGTAGGCTAGTACCTTCCAGAAGATAGCTCCATTCCTCTAGAGCCAACTTAATTGCTAGGAGTTCCCTGTCCCCAATAGAATAGTTTTTTTCAGCAGTGGAAAATAACTTAGAAAAAAAAAACACAAGGAGACATACAACCTGAAGCATTCTTCTGTGACAGGACCTGCCCCGGCTCCCACGGAGGATGCGTCCACCTCCAAGAAGAACTGTTTGTTGGGTTCTGGGCGTCTAAGGACTGGAGATGAAGAAAAGGCTTGCTTGAGGGAGAAAAATGCCGTCTCTGCTTCAGGGGACCATTGTTTGGGATTGGCACCCTTCTTGGTCAGACCGGAAATAGAAGCTGTCAGGGTAGAACATTTACGGATAAATTGACGATAGTAATTGGCAAAACCCAAGAACCTATGCATTGCAATCAGGCCGAAGGTACGGGGCCAGTCGAGCACTGTTGCCACCTTTCCAGGATCCATTTTGAGACCATGATGTACCCCAGGAAGGGCAGGGACAACTTTTCCAATTTAGCGTACAGACGATTCTCTCGTAAGCGTTGTAAGACTATCTCCACATGCCTGCGATGAGTTCTAAAGTCTCTGGAAAAAATAAGAATATCATCCATGTAGACAACAACACAAGAATAGAGCAAATCTCGAAAAATATCATTGGCAAACTCCCAGAAGACAGCAGGGGCATTGCTGAGTCCGAAGGGCATCACAAGGTATTCATAGTGGCCATCCCTGGTATTAAAAGCTGTCTTCCATTCGTCACCCTCACGGATCCGTATTCAATTATATGCCTCCCGCAAGTCCAGCTTAGAGAAGATCCGAGCCCCATGGAGTCTATCAAGTAATTCAGAAATTAACGGTAAAGGGTATTTATTCTTGATGGTGATCTTATTCAGACCACGGTAGTATATACAGGAGCGAAGAGACCCATCTTTCTTTTTCACAAAAAAGAATCCTGCCCCTGCGGGTGAAGAAGACTTCCTGATGAAACCCCTCTCAAGGTTCTCCTTAATGTAATCTGCTGTAGCCTGAAATTCAGCGGGAGACAGAGGATAAACACCACCCCGAGGAGGAGAAGCCCCAGGTAGTAAATCAATTGGGTAGTCATAGGGGCAATGGGGTGGTAGTATCTCAGCCTATTTTTTATTGAACACATCTGCAAAGGAATGATATGCCCCCGGAAAGGCCTCCAGTTTTTTAGGGAGGGATATAGAGACCCTTAGTTGAATAGAACATAAGCACTTGCCTTGGCACAGCTGTCCCCATTGAAGAACCTCTCCAGAGCTCCACTCGATTACTTTTCAACATGTAACCACCCCAGCCTCAGTTCCAACGGCTCAGTGACTAACCGCACAGGATCCATCAGTACTTGTCCACTGACGGCAGTCACTAGCAGGGGATTTTTAAGCAGACGTACAGGAATGTGGTATTGACTCGCCATAGCTTGGTGTATAAAGTTCCCCGCAGACCCGGAATCCAAGGAAGCAGATATGGAGACCTTGATGCCCCCAAGAACTAGAGTCACAGGAATATGTAGAGTGTAACAGTTTTCGCCTAGGGCCGCCTTTCCCAAAGCATTGGAGTTTCCCGACTTCTGGGGACAGTTGGGGACACGGTGACCCGGACCACCACAGAAGAGGCAGAGTCCAGAAGACATGCAAAGACGACGTTCCTCATCCGAGAGCCGAGTGGAATTCACCTGCATGGGTTCAGGATCCAAAAAGGAGGTGCCTAATGGAGGCTGAGACATATTAGACTTAAACAGGTGTTGGGGAAGTCTTTTTTCCTGACGGGCCTCCCGAGCTCGCTCCGAAAACCGTATGCCGATTTTATTAGCTAGAGAGATCAGAGCCTCTAGGGAGGTAGGCACATCACGACCTGCCAGTTCATCCTTAATACGTCCAGACAAACCTTCCCAAAAGGCCGCCACCAAAGCCTCCTCATTTCACAAAACTTCAGACGCTAAGGTGCGGAACTGAATCGCATTTTGGCCCACCGACCAGCTTCCTTGACGGACGTCCAGCAGCGAGGAGCCCGCAGAAGAAGCTCGACCTGGCTCATCAAACACCCTCTTAACCCCTTAAGGACTTAGGGTGTACCGGTACGTCCTATTTCCAGAGTCCTTAAGGACTCAGGGCGTACCGGTACGTCCTAAGTTTAAATAGTGATTGCGGCGCCCCGGGGGTTAATCCGAACAGTGCCTGTCATGTGACCCCCCCGTGTCGGCGATCGCAGCAAACCGCAGGTCAATTCAGACCTGCGGTTTGCTGTGCTTTCTGCAGTTTCTGATCCCTGCAGTCCCTGACCGCGGGGATCAGAAACTTTAGTGTGCCTAAAATAAAGATTTTGCACCCCCCCTGCATGATTTTATGCTGGCGGGTGGTGCAGGGGGGGGGGGGTTGGGGGCGTTGCGGGAAGCGGGAGGTGCGGCAGGTGGGATCGCGATCCCCTGCTCGCCTCCCCTTGAAAATTCGTTGGTGTACAGTGGGTATACCATAGTGTCAGCACATTGCTGACACTCTTGTATAAACGGCTGACATCTGTGCAGATGTCAGCCGTTTTACCCTTTCCATACCGCGGTCCGTACGGACCGCGGTATGGAAAAGGTTAACCATCGGGGGGCTGCTGTGCCTTTGCAGCCCCCAGACAGGATGGGGTCACAGAGGTAGGGAGCCCCCCTCCTTACCCTTCCCCGTCTGTGCAGTTCTGGCTACTAATGATCAGACAGGGGAATGTTCCCATGGCAACAGGACGCCTTCTCAGGCGTCCTGCTGTCCATGGTGCTGAACAGATCTATGCTAAAGGCATAGATCTGTTCAGACAAAGTGCAAGTAAAATACAGTACCGTACACTATATAGTGTACTGTACTGTATTATACAGACATCAGACCCACTGGATCTTCAAGAACCAAGTGGGTCTGGGTAAAAAAAATGGAAAAAAAAGTGAAAAAAGTTAAGATAAAAAAAAAACATTTATCACTGAATAAAAAAATAAATAAAAATACACTACACATATTAGGTATCGCCGCGTCCGTAACGACCTGATCTATAAAATGGCCATGTTCCTTTCCCCGCACGGTGAACACAATAAAAATAAAAACTATGAGAAATTTGAAATTTTGCACACCTTACTTCCCAAAAAAGGTAATAATAGTGATCAAAAAAGTTGCATGTACGCCAAAATAGTACCATTCAAACCGTCATCTCATCCCGCAAAAATCATACCCTACCCAAGATAATTGCCCAAAAACTGAAAAAACTATGGCTCTTAGACTATGGAAACACTAAAACATTATTTTTTTTGTTTCAAAAATGAAATCATTGTGTAAAACTTACATAAATAAAAAAAAGTATACATATTAGGTATTGCCGCTTCCGTATCGACTGGCTCTATAAAAATATCACATGACCTAACCCCTCAGGTGACCACCGTAAAAAAATGAAAAATAAAAACGGTGTAAAAAAAGCAATTTTTTGTCATCTTACGTCACAAAAAGTGTAATAGCAAGCAATCAAAAAGTCATATGCACCCCAAAATAGTGCCAATCAAACCGTCATCTCATCCGGCAAAAAATGAGACCCTAATCAAGATAATCTACCAAAAACTGAAAAAAACTATGGCTCTTAGACTATGGAGACACTAAAACATATTTTCTTGTTTGAAAAATGAAATCATTGTGTAAAACTTACATAAATAAAAAAATTGTATACATATTAGTTATCGCCGCGTCCGTGTCAACCTGCTCTATAAAATTACAACATGATCTAACCTGTCAGATGAATGTTGTAAATAACAAAAAAAGTGCCAAAAAAGCTATTTCTTGTTACCTTGCCACACAAAAAGTGTAATATAGAGCAACCAAAAATCATGTGTACCCTAAACTAGTACCAACAATACTGCCACCCTATTCCGTAGTTTCTAAAATGGGGTCACTTTTTTGGAGTTTCTACGCTAGGGGTGCATCAGGGGGGCTTCAAATGGGACATGGTGTCAAATAAACCAGTCCAGCAAAATCTGCCTTCCAAAAACTGTATGGCATTCCTTTCCTTCTGCGCCCTGCCGTGTGCCCGTACAGAAGTTTACAACCACATATGGGGTGTTTCTGTAAACTACAGAATCAGGGCCATAAATAATGAGTTTTGTTTGGCTGTTAACCCTTGCTTGTAACTGGAAAAAAAATATAAAAATGGAAAATCTGCCAAAAAAGTGAAATGTTGAAATTGTATCTCTATTTTCCATTAAATCTTGTGCAAAACCTAAACGGTTAACAAAGTTTGTAAAATCAGTTTTGAATACCTTGAGGGGTGTCGTTTCTTAGATGGGGTCACTTTTATGGAGTTTCTACTCTAGGGGTGCATCAGGGGGCTTCAAATGGGACATGGTGTCAAAAAAACAGTCCAGCAAAATCTGGCTTCCAAAAACCAAACGGTGCACCTTTTCCTCTACACCCTACTGTGTGCCCGTACAGTAGTTTACGGCCACATATGGGGTGTTTATGTAAACGGCAGAGTCAGGGCAATAAAGATACAGTCTTGTTTGGCTGTTAACCCTTGCTTTGTTAATGGAAAAAATGGGTTAAAATGGAAAATTAGGCAAAAAAATTAAATTCTCAAATTTCCTCCCCATTTGCCAATAACTCTTGTGCAACACCTAAAGGGTTAACGAAGTTTGTAAAATCAGTTTTGAATACCTTGAGGGGTGTAGTTTATAGAATGGGGTCATTTTTGGGCGGTTTCTATTATGTAAGCCTCGCAAAGTGACTTCAGACCTGTATTGGTCCCTAAAAATGGTTTTTTTGTAAATTTCTGAAAAATTTCAAGATTTGCTTCTAAACTTCTAAGCCTTGTAACATCCCCAAAAATACAATATCATTCCCAAAATAATTCAAACATGAAGTAGACATATGGGGAATGTTAATTCATCACAATTTTTGGGGGTATTACTATGTATTACAGAAGTATTACAGAAGTAGAGAAACTGAAATTTGCGAATTTTTCCAAATTTTTGGTAAATTAGGTATTTTATTATGCAAAAAAAATAATTTTTTTGACTTCATTTTACCAGTGCCATGAAATACAATATGTGACAAAAAAAAAATCTCAGAATGGCCTGGATAAATCAAAGTGTTTAAAAGTTATCAGCACTTAAAGTGACACTGGTCAGATTTGCAAAAAATGGCCAAGTCCTTAAGGTGAAATAGGGCTGAGTCCTTAAGGGATTAAAAGAGTCCATAAATAAACCATATTACTGGTGTTAGGGCCAGATCTCTCCCATATTGGATTCGCCCAGGCCAGAGCCTCACTCTTGAGATAAGAGATAATGAACGCCACTTTAGCTTGGTCTGATTGAAAGTGATGAGGAAGCAGTTCAAAGTGAATTGTACACTGGTTAAGAAACCTGAAAGCAGCATTAATGCAGAGAGAAGAAGAAGCCAAGCGAAACGTGCACCGGGGTGCGCTCGCCAAAGGTTTAAGGTATATCCCCCACTATATCTTATTAGGTATTCAGTGGCTAGTTGTTGCTACTGGGCTCCACATGGGTTGCTGCATGCAAGTGGCTTTGTTATGTCCACATAGACATCTTACATTATCCCCCATGGTTGCCGCAACTTTTGTGATGTGTTTACCTGCAAGTAATTACCCACATTATTGTAATATACGTCCTCCTCTAGCTGGTTGAGGAGGTTTGTCTCCCTGCATTAATACTGCTGCTAAGCCATAAGGAGTGGTGTTTGAAGGGGGTACAGTCCTCCTATGTACCTTTGGTGAGCTGCTGATTTGCAGCGCTTCTGCATTACTACTATTTATTAGATTGATTATTATTTATATGTTGTCTTTTATGATGTCATTTAATAAAAATGTATTATAATTATACATGTGTGTTTTCGTTTGTTGGTAATATTGAGTATACACTCACACATAGTTTTTCATCTTTCTGATGATTTCTTAGGTTATAATAATTTCTAGCTTGTATGTCACACTAACAAATGCAGCATAAGCCCCAGATGTAGGCTATTACCAAAAATATTTTTTTTTTTAAATCTTGAATATTATTGCAGCATTTCAAGCTTGTATCTCACACTGACAGATGCAGCAAATGCTGCAAATTAAGTATTTTGTCCGAAATGGGTGTTTTTTTAATAACATAATATAACACCAGTATCTAATGCGTGTATCTCACACTTTTTTATTAGCCTCTGGTGACAGTGACATTACTTGCGCTATGCCTCCTGTATAACATTTGCACGTCCTAAATATAAGTGGCATTCATTCAGTGTAATTTTTTATTAGCCGCTGGTAACAGAGACATTACTTGCGCTATAACTCCTATATAACGTTTGCGTATCTTAAAATTATCTGTGACATTCAGTGTACTTTTTTCATAGACACTGCGGACAGCGAAATTATCTGTGCTACATCTCCTGTTTAATGTGAGTGCATCCTAAAAATATCTGTGACATTCTGTGTACTTTATTTGTGCATACACTTACAAAACCTGTGCTACTGTACGTGTGACATACTTGCAAGCATATATACCATTTAATATGCGCAAGGCGAGCAGTAAGGGATGGGAAAGTGGCCATGCTGCTGATGGTGCACGCAGAGGCCGTGGCCCTGGGCGCGGTGAAACTGTGCCTGCTGCCAGAGCACAAGAAACACACTCATCCACGATACCTAGCTTCATGTCCCAGTTTGCAGGGCGGCGCAGGACATCACTCTCGAAGTCACACCAGTGCAACCAGGTGGTCGGTTGGATTGCAGCAGGTAATGCTTCCAGTCGGTTAAGCACCACCCTGTCTTCCACAAAGTCCAGTCTTAGTAGCTAAGAGTCTTTTCAACAGAATCCTCACCCTGGTACTCCTTCCTCCAACCATGGAGAGTCTTGCCAAACAAGTGATCCCACAGTCGAATATTCTGAGGAGCTCTTTTCATCGCCATTCCTTGATTTGGGTCTCTGGCAAAGCCCGCTTGAAGAGGGACATGAAGAGATATTGTGATCTGATTCCCAAAATATTGAGCATCCACAGTCACAAGATGACAGTGGGGAATGGCAATTAGTGTTTCACGAGGGGAATGATGATGATGAGACAAAGTTGCCAATAAGTCAACCGCAATTAGTGTCTAAAGAGGTACATGATGAGGATGAGACACTGTTGTCAATAACTGAGGTTGGTGTTAGGTCAACAAGTCTGGAGGATAACCAAAGTGAGGAAGTGGAAGAGGAGGTGGTAGACTGATGAAGTCACTGACCCAACCTGGGAAGGTGGCAAGCCAAGCGAGGACAGAAGTACAAAGGGGGAGGGATCCGCAGCACTGCAACAGACTGGAAGAGGCAGTGGGGTGGAAAAAAGGAGAAGGCGGGCCACACCAAACAGGCCCACAACTGTTCCCAGCAGCACCCCCTTGCGGCAATCTCCCTTGCCAATCGGTAGGTGTTCCGCAGCCTGGCACATTTTTGAGGAAAGTGCGGACGATAAAAGAATTGTCATTTGCAACCTGTGCCGTACCAAAATGAGCAGGGGCGTAAACACTAGCAATCTCACTACCACCAGCATGATCCGCCACATGGCACTAAAGCACTCTAAAAGGTGGGCTGAAGGCCTGGGTCCACAACCAGTGTCTGCGGGTCACACCACTACCTCATCTTCCCCTGTGTTACGTGCTGGACAATCCCCTGTCCAATACATGGGCCCAGATTCCTCCTGCCATGCACCTGGACCATTGCAAGCACCATCAGCTAGCACATCCACTTCTGTGTGCCCAGCGCAGTGTGCAGATGTCTATACCCCAGGCCTTTGAACTGAAAGTGCCAATACCCAGCCACCCACCCACAGGCCATAGCACTAAATGCACACCTTTCCAATTTGCTGGCCCTGGAAATGTTACCATTTAGGCTTGTGGACACTGAGACTTTCCGCAACCTGATGGCTGTGGCCGTCCCACACAACTCTGTACCCAGCCGCCAATATTTTTCACGGTGTGCAGTCCCAGCCTTACACCAGCATGTGTCCCGTAACATCACCCGTGCCCTGACCAACGTAGTTATTGGGAAGGTCCACTTAATCAACTGACACATGAACAATGACTGACACACTGGCTTTTGGCCAGGGACGCTACATTTCCCTGACGGCACACTGAGTAAATGTTGTGGAGGCCGGGAGCGAGTAGTACCCTGGGATGGCACAGGTTCTACCAACACCAAGGATTGCGAGCCCTACTTCAGGGTTTCCACCACCACCTACGTTAGTGACTGCAAACCCCCTTCTCCTTCTCTGCCTCCTCCTCTACTTCCACCTCTGAATTATCATCTTGCAGCACCAGTCAGACATCAGTCAGTAGCAGGAATCAGTGTAGCACTGCAGTGGGGAAGCGGCAACAGGCTGAGTTTAAACTCCTCTGCTTAGGTAACAAACAGCATACCGCCGTAGAACTGTGGCAGTGCATAAGGGACCAGACTGAGCTGTGGCTCTGACCACTCAACCTATAACCAGGTAGTGTTGGGTGCGAAAATTTGAATAGTGAATATTAATTGTGAATATCGGCACTTCAAGAATTTGCTAATATTTAGAACATAGAGATATATATTCGTAATTTTGAATATTCAATTTATTTTTATTTTTATCAGGAACCTCTCTTCTTGCATGTGGGCCAATAAGAAGGCTGCAATGTCTTTGTCTGAGCTTAGGAACATCTCTAGCAACCAATAGGAAATTTGCCTACTCCTTACTATATAAGAACCTCCCAAGCAGCCCTTGTATGCAGTATTTTTCAGATCTGAGAGAGACAGCAGTGTTATTGCTGTGCTCTCTGCTTTCCTATGTCATTACATTAGACAGTTAGTTAGTATATACAGTTGCAAGAAAAAGTATGTGAACCCCTTGGAATGATATGGATTTCTGCACAAATTGGTCATAAAATGTTATCTGATCTTCATCTAAGTCAGAACAATAGACAATCACAGTCTGCTTAAACTAATAACACACAAAGTATTAAATGTTACCATGTTTTTATTGAACACACCATGTAAACATTCACAGTGCAGGTGGAAAAAGTATGTGAACCCCTAGACTAAATAGAGCTAATTGGAGTGAGGTGTCAGCCAACTGGAGTCCAATCAATGAGATGAGGTTGGAGGTGTTGGTTACAGCTGCCCTGCCCTATAAAAAAACACACACCAGTTCTGGGTTTGCTTTTCACAAGAAGCATTGCCTGATATAAATGTTTACATGGTGTGTTCAATAAAAACATGTTAACATTTAATTCTTTGTGTGTTATTAGTTTAAGCAGACTGTGATTGTCTATTGTTGTGACTTAGATGAAGATCAGATAACATTTTATGACCAATTTGTGCAGGAATCCATATCATTCCAAAGGGTTCACATACTTTTTCTTGCAACTGTATATATATATATATGTCCTGATAAAAAGTTTAAGACCACTTGAAAAATGGCAAAAAATTATATTTAGCATGGCTGGATCTTAACAAGGTTCCAAGTAGAGCTTCAACATGCAAAAAGAAGACATAGGAGTGAGAAAAAACATTTTTTGAGCATTCAATTTAATGAAAACAACGAATAAACTGAAACAGGCTGTTTTTCACCTGATCAAAACTTTAGGACCACACCTCCAAAAAAAAACGAAACCCCCCAAAACAGAAATCCAACTTCCAAACATGAACATGAGTAGCTCCGCCGTTATTGTTTATCACTTTATCATGCTTGATGCAAGCGTTTCCATGAGGTGAGTGGGAACATTTCTCCAAGTGGTGAAGACGGCCGCACGAAGGCCATATACTGTCCTGAACTGTTGTCCATTTTTGTAAACTTCCCTTGCCATCCATCCCCAAAGGTTCTCAATTGGATTTAGATCAGGGGAACACGCAGGATGGGCCAAAAGAGTGATGTTATTCTCCTGGAAGAAGTCCCTCGTCCTGCGAGCATTGTGTACTGTAGCATTGTCCTGTTAAAAATCCCAGTCGTTACCACACAGACGAGGGCCCTCAGTCATGAGGAATGCTCTCTGCAACATCTGGACATAGCCAGAGGCCGTTTGACGCTCCTGCACTTCCTGAAGCTCCATTGTTCTACTGAAGGAAAAAGCACCCCAGACCATTATGGCGCCCCCTCCACTGTGGTGCGTAGAAAACATCTCAGGTGGGATCTGCTTGTCATGCCAGTAACGTTGGAAACCATCAGGACCATCAAGGTTAAATTTTTTCTCATCAGAGAATAAAACTTTCTTCCACCTTTGAATGTCCCATGTTTGGTGCTCTCTTGCAAAGTCCAAATGAGCAGCTCTGTGGCATTCAAGGAGGTGAGGTCTTTGAAGACGTTTTTTGTTTTTGAAGCCCTTCAGTCTCAGATGCCGTCTGATGGTTATGGGGCTGCAGTCAGCACCAGTAAGGGCCTTAATTTGGGTCGAGGATTGTCCAGTGGTTTGACGGACAGCCAATTGGATCCTCCGGCTCAGTGCTGGTGCCCTCAGGATCATTTAAGAAATTCCAAATGACTGTCTTACTGCGTCCCACCTCAGTAGCAATGGCGCACTGTGAGAGACCCTGCTTATGCAGTTCAACAACCCGACTACGTTCAAAAAGGGAGAGTTTTTTTCCTTTGCCATCACAACGTGTGACTACCTGACAGAAAATGACAATGAATCCACATCTTTGCACAGATTTGGCCTTTTAAAGGCATGTGGTCCTAAAATTTGGATCAGCTGAAAAACAGCCTGTTTCAGTTTAATCGTTATTTTCAATTAATTGAATGCTCAAAAAATGTTTTGTCTCACTCTAATTTCTTCTTGTTGCATGTTGAAGCTCTACTTGGAACCTTGTTAAGATCCAACAATGTAAAATAAGATTTTTTGCCATTTTTCAAGTGGTCTTAAACTTTTGATCAGGACTGTATATAAATATAAATATATATATATATATATATATATATATATATATATATATATATATATTACAGATAGTGAGAGATAGTCAGTGTAGGTTAGATAGTGATATAGTGTAGCTGATAGGTTCTGCTGTCCATGCATACATGCTACATACATAGTGCTGTATGTATGTATTTATGCATACATAGTGCTGTATGTATGCCTTAAGGTGTTTCAGAGCATACCAACAAACTGGTCTGGAAGGAAGGGAACGGTTGCTCCCTCTACCAACCTTAACAACCTTTCCGCATAATCCGGGCCCCACGTATTTCCAGAAAGAATCCTGCCTAAACGACTAAGTTTGTTCAGGCCACAGCACTCCCTGGATTACACTTACTTCACCCAGGTAAGAAACCTGGGTGAAATATACCTTCCTTCCACCAGTATTCCACCTGCATGACCACACTGCATATAAAGCTATTGTAATGTTCTGCCGTGCCAACTATTTTCTCCAGTCTCAGGAAACTTCTAGCAGTTTGAAAAATGTAGCTATAGTGACCCACGCCTGTATTTTGCGCGTATTAGTATTAAGGCTGATTTCAGCCTGTATTTGTGGGCAGGGCGTAGCTCCCTATATATGCCTGTCAAGGTCTCCCCTCAGGTGGTGTGTCTCACTTACGTTCGTAGGAGGAGCCACATCTAGCCGTCTAGCAAGCTGTTTGTTTCTCTCTCTCGTCCAGAGTGAATTGCTGCACGGTGCTACATTCCGGTGAGAAGTCTTTCTCCTCAAAGTAAGTTTATGGAGCGTGATACTCCCGTACGTCCTCCAGCAGTGCTTCCCTAAAATCACCTTGCGGTCCAAGGCGGAACGCATGTACTTCCGCCCGCCTCCTGTACGCGCTCAGCCGGCAGCAGCGCTTCCCCAAGTCGTCTTGCGGTCCAGGGTGGAACGCACCTACTTCCGCCCGCCTCCGGCACGCGCACAGCCGGCAGCAGCGCTTCCCCAAGTCGTCTTGCGGTCCAAGGTGGAACGCACTTACTTCCGCCTGCCCCATTCAGCCTCCCCAGGCGGAGCACAGACCGTTCCCACACACTCACCCGCCGGAGCCGCACCGGAGTCCTCCTTCCCCAGCGTGAGGTACCGCAGTATGACTGCAGTGGGTGGCTCTGGACTCATGGCGTTCCATCAGGGTCGGTCTGTGGCCCGCATGGTGACACTGCCAGGCACTCAGAAGATGGGTCACATCCACATGCGGCGAGGTTCTGGCATGTTGCCGTTCCAAACTGGTCACTCACTCAGATATTCTCAGGCATGTCAGTTCGTCTTTTCAGATGAATGAGGTCTGAGAAGAGTTTGTCCCAGCAAGTCCAGCCCTGTGCCCCCACTCCCTGCAGTTCCCCAGCACACCCCGCATGTCACTCTGGTTCCATCTTCATGTCGTATGTCTCCTGAATCGTCCAGGCTCAGTGCCAACGTTGCATGTCACCTGGATCGTCCAGGCCCTGGTCATGTTGTATGTTACCTGGATCGTCCAGGCCTAGTCTAATGTATGTTACCTGGATCGTCCAGGCCCTGGTCTCATGTTGTATGTTACCTGGATCGTCCAGGCCAGTCCAATGTTGTATGTTACCTGGATCGTCCAGGCCAGTCCAATGTTGTATGTTACCTGGATCGTCCAGGCCAGTCCAATGTTGTATGTTACCTGGATTGTCCAGGCCCTGGTCTCATGTTGTATGTTACCTGGATCGTCCAGGCCCAGTCCAATGTTGTATGTTACCTGGATCGTCCAGGCCCTGGTCTCATGTTGTATGTTACCTGGATCGTCCAGGCCCTGGTCTCATGTTGTATGTTACCTGGATCGTCCAGGCCCTGGTCTCATGTTGTATGTTACCTGGATCGTCCAGGCCCTGGTCTCATGTTGTATGTTACCTGGATCGTCCAGGCCCTGGTCTCATGTTGTATGTTACCTGGATCGTCCAGGCCCTGGTCTCATGTTGTATGTTACCTGGATCGTCCAGGCTCTGGTCTCATGTTGTATGTTACCTGGATCGTCCAGGCCCTGGTCTCATGTTGTATGTTACCTGGATCGTCCAGGCCCTGGTCTCATGTTGTATGTTACCTGGATCGTCCAGGCCTAGTCCAAAGTTGTACGTTACCTGGTTCGTCCAGGCCTAGTCCAATGTTTTTTGTCACCTGGTTCGTCCAGGCCACGCTTCACGTCATAGGTCACCTGGATCGTCCAGGCCATGGTCCAGTGTCGCGCGTTTCCTGGACCTTCCAGGCACGTTCCTGTAGGGTCACCTGGATCGTCCAGGACATGTCTCGCATGCGTACCTCCTGGATCATCCAGGTCCAGTGTCGATGTTGTATGTCACCTGGATCGTCCAGGCCAAGTTCAATGTGGTATATCACCCGGATCATCTGGGCTGTTCAATCTAGTGTGCCACTGGGTTCGCCATACCCTGTCCTAGTCTGCATAGGCTCGGCTTCATGAGCCTTACGGACGTTCAAGGGTCTCACGGTTCCCATCCTTTCTCACGGCTACGTCATTCAGTCTACTTAAATTTTCCCTCAGATTCCTAGAAGTGTTTCCAGCTGCTATAATTTCCAAGTAGAAAGTAGGCTAAAGTTCCGCAAGGTAAGATATTCGATACAAGAGTTATATCACTGGTAGGTTCTGTTCTTGCTTATTTCAGTCCACATATACCTTGTCTAGCTCTTATTTTTGGTTTTTCTGTCCGCGGCAATCCAGATCAAGTCATTCGTCAAAAGACGGTTCAGCTTAAGGCGGGTCCAAGATGTCACAGGTGTCCGATATAGAAGACAACGTCTCTTCCTTAGGCTCTGCAGTCTCAGGTCGGGTCACCAACAGATCCCTCCGGAGCTGGACCATCCCAAAGTTAATTGCTGAGCTGAATAGGAAAGGGATCCGGTATCCTGCATCTGCCAGAAAAGCAGAACTTTTCAGAATTTTGATGTCTGAGGCTGGGCCCTCTGGGGAACAAACTTCCCTGTCATCAATTCAGCTCTCACTGTCTCAGCTCCAATCCTCCATCAGTGGTTTGGTCAGTTCGGTCTCGGACATCCAGTCCAGAGTCGACGTTCTGGAAGTCCAGCCCTCAACATCCGGTCAAAGTCAGGCTACCACATCATCCCTGGCCATCCCACAGTCTCTCCCAGGTATTCACATACCTACCCCCCAAATTGCCCCGTCCCACTTTCTGCCAGAGAATCTAAAAAAGGACATTGTGGCAGGGAAAGATATAAATCTAGCCTCCATTCTCATTGCATCCCACGATGTTCCAGAAAGTCGCGTGATTAACTGTGGGGACGTGTCCATAGTCATGAAAGCTAAAGATGCACGTCTCAACAGGAAGCTGACCATTCCGGAATTCGTGCTAGCTTTCAGCGTATATAGAGATGTGGTCTGTTCAGCCCAGCCAGACAGAAGGGAGGAACTGGACAGATATCTTTACCAGGTCACCGACCTGGGTCAGAAATATGGTGGATCGGCATTTTACGATTACCACCGGTCCTTCTCCGCTAAAGCTGCAGCAGCACTTTCCCAGTTCCAGTTTGTCACCAATTGGGCGGAGATGGACACCAAGCTATTTTGCCGGCACTTTGCAGGTCTCAGGGCCCCCACCTGCTCGAACTGCCAATCCATATTTCATTTAACAGATTGGTGCCCGAACTCTAGCCCTGGCACGCCGCAAGGGGCGTGGCCCGGTCCCTCCGGTGCTCAGGGTAATCCCAGTTCAGTGGACAAACTAGGCCGGCCCATAATCTACCTCGGCAAAAGCCAATTATGCAATAACTTTAACTTGGGAAGTTGTGCCTTCAATGCGTGTCGGGCCCTGCACATCTGTTCATTGTGTTTCAGAGCTCACCCACGCTCCTTGTGCCCTAGGAAAGCCTCAAAGCAGTTATGACTAACCGACATCAATGTCGAACTGCTGTCAAGTCTCCTCAAAAACCATCCTGACCGAGTCTTCACTGAATCCTTAATAGCTGGGTTCCACGAAGGGTTTCACACAAGGTTAGTCGCTCTTCCTCAAGCCAACTGGGAGGGTTCCAATTTACTGTCGGCCAGTCATGACCCAGAAGCAGTCGAGACATTGATACAAGCAGAGGTCAATAAAGGTTTCTTGCTGGGCCCCTTTTCTGATGTTCCCTTTCAGCACTGGCGCATCAGTCCTATCGGCATTGTGTCTAAACAGTCATCGAATAAAAAACGTATGATCTACGATTTGTCTGCTCCACATGCTTCGTCCACCCCCAGCCTGAATTCACTGATTCCATCAGAGGAGTACTCAATGAGATACTCTTCTATCGATCAGGCAGTCCAACTCATCTTGCTCTCAGGCAAGGGTTCTTGGCTCACCAAGGCAGATATAGCTGACGCCTTCAAGCTGCTGCCCATCCAGCCACAGCTTTGGGGTTTTTATGGCATCAGATGGTCCAATAAATTTTATTTTGCAAATCGTCTCACTTTCGGTTGCAAAAGCAGTCCATGGCTCTTTGACCAGTTAGCACAGGCCCTCCACTGGATATTGGTTCACCACGGCGGTTTGCCAATGGTCATCCACTATCTGGACGACTTCTTGATAATTGAGAAGCGGCATCCTCACCCGACCGGTTTAAACACTTTGACGGAGTTCTTTAATCAGTTACAGGTCCCATTAGCTCAAAAAAAAGACAGAAGGGCCAGCCACACAGGTCACCTTCCTAGGTATCATCTTGGACACGGTCCGTATGGAAGCCAGGCTTCCTCCAGAGAAATTAAGTAAAATCCGCATAGCCATGGACAGAGCAGTACTAGGAAACTCCATCACCAAAACGGAACTTCAGTCTCTTCTGGGAATGCTCAATTTTGCGACCAGGGTCATTCCGCAGGGTAAATCGTTTATGTCAAGGTTGCTGCAGCTTCTTCCTGAAGCTCAGGATCAGGACAGCACAATTTCTTTAGACAGTCATGCCAGGGCAGATCTGCACATGTGGAAGTCATTCTTGTCAAACTGGAACGGTATTTCTTTATTTATTCCTCCCCGAACCTCACTCTCCCCCATCATTTTTTCAGATGCAGCGGGGTCAGTCAGGTTTGCTGCTATTTCTGGCAACCATTGGATGGCGGGCAAATGGCCCCCAGAATTAAGCTCCGACATAGATGCTTTAAAATCATCCCCCCTCATAGAGCTTTATCCCATAGTAGCAGCCGCTCAAGTCTGGGGAAAACAGTGGGCCAATTCCTCTGTCCTTTTTGTCACGGATAGCCAGGCATTAGTTGACATCCTCGACAAACAAAGGGCTAAGTCCCCAAAAATCATGTCACTGCTACGCAGACTAGTATGGCTGTCCCTTTCTTTTAATTTCCGTTTTGCAGGGGAACACATTCAGGGACATAAAAATGTAGCAGCAGATGCATTGTCTAGATTAAATTTTTCGGTTTTTTTCCAGGAGATGCCCGACGCGGATCCCACGGGAGCCTCAATTCCGCCACACAACACTCTAGTGATGGACTAGAGTCTCTCATCTCGACAGCAAAACATTTCATAAGCCAATCCTTAGCCCCAAACACGGCCAGGAATTACAGAACCGGGTTGAAAGCATTCAGTAGGTTTAGACTCCTTTACCCTCAGGGCGACCGGGACGAAACATCGTACCTGCTGGCGTTCACAGCTTTCTGTCAATCCCAACTCAAACTCTCTCACAGTTCCATCAAAATATACCTAGCAGGCCTCCAACACCACTTCATGCTTAGTAATCCGGATCGTTCTTCCATTTTCTCAAACCAGGCCATCAAGGCAGCCCTTAGGGGAATTCAGAAAACCGCCAAACAAACTCCCTCCCGCAGACAACCGGTGTCCACCAAGCTGTTCAGGGATCTGTCTTCCGCGCTAGACGGCTCCCCTTTTGGGCCCTTGACCAGCACGGTATTACAAGCAGCCATGTTTTTAAGTTTTTACAGCTTTCTCCGTCCAGGAGAATTCACCGGCAGCACCCCGGGGCACGGCTGTCTTCGCAAAGACCAGCTGTCGTGGCATAATGACCATTTCATACTCAGCCTACCACTGACCAAAACAAGCCAAACAGGGCCACCCACGGAGATTAAATATTTCCCTACCCAAAACAACTGGTGCCCGGTCCGGATTCTTAACAAATTATTATCCCTGTTACAGTCTGCTCCTCCCAACAGTCCTCTCCTACCCTTCAAAGATAAACCCCTCTCTTCACATCAATTCACGTCCCATATCCGTTCGCTAACGGCAGGCCTTGGGTACGACCCAGGCGTCATCTCGGGTCACTCATTCCGCATCGGAGCGGCTTCGTCAGCTTCAAAACACCAAGTCCCTGCTCATGTCATCCGTTCCATGGGACGCTGGAGATCTTCTTGTTTCAACAGATACATCCCGAATCCACATAGGGAAATATCCCAGGCTTTTCAATCGTTGGCGTTATAGGTCATGCGGGGCGGTAGCACACAATAAACCGGTTTGCACGACACAGTGTACTTGTCTCTTTTGCCCTCTCCAGGCCTACCCACGCCCGTGGCTCCCGGCACAACTCAGCCATAGTTTAGGTTTGGCATGCCTTACCCACGTCCAAGACGCTTCCAGCCCTGCCCATAAGTATTAAGGCTGATTTCAGCCTGTATTTGTGGGCAGGGCGTAGCTCCCTATATATGCCTGTCAAGGTCTCCCCTCAGGTGGTGTGTCTCACTTACCCCTCCCTCCCACCCCTCTTCTCACACACCCCAATAGGGTACGCCCTCTCCAGGCCTACCCACGCCCGTGGCTCCCGGCACAACTCAGCCATAGTTTAGGTTTGGCATGCCTTACCCACGTCCAAGACGCTTCCAGCCCTGCCCATAACTAGAATATTACATTGCCGATTTTTCGCGATCAAGAAAAGAATCTCGAATTTGCTAATATATGATGAACAATCTACCAAATTCGAATATTGCCCCTGTCCTCATCACTACAACCAGGCATGGTTGTGTCTGATAATGGCCGTAACTTGGTGGCTGCTTTGGAGCTTGGCAAACTCACACACATACCATGCCAAGCCCACGTGTTCAACTCGGCGTTCCACATGTTGGCCAGGCTTTGTGAGCAGCAGAGGGCAGTAGTGGAATACCAGCTGCAACATGGTCGTCGCCTTTCAGGTCAGCTTCCGTTCTTCACCAGCGACGAGTGGACATTGATGTCTGACCTCTGTGAGGTTTTACGCAACTTTGAGGAATCAACACAGATGGTGAGCGGCGGTAATGCTATTATCAGCTATTATCACTCTCTATGTATAGGGACCAGGCCGGGTGGTAGGTGAGGTGCCCTGGGTGTTGCAGGTTTAATGTGCCGATGGCAAGATCCCTTTAAGTTTGTGACGCCAGTGCCGGTAACGGTGGCACATCGATTTGTTGTAGGAATAATTGAGGAACACAAGTTGCAGTGAACCAGAACTTCCTTTTACTAAACAGATTAACTATTTACAGTCTTTAGTCAGTTCCACATATAAAAGGTTGTAACAGGCAGGCTTTATATTAAACACGGCAGACAAAGTCTTTGCAAGATACTCAGAGGCCATAAACACTTACAGAACAGGCTGCACTTTTCCTCAGTTCCTGTCTGGCTTACTCCAAGGCCCGTATGCCCTATTGCTGGCTTTATCCTTGGGTAGGGAAAACCTTCCTCTGGTATATGTCTCCTTGCTGTAGAAATATCCTTCTGCCCTTCAGCTCTCTGTTTGGCTGGAATAAATTTGTCTCTGTACTGCACCTTTAAGGGAACTTGGTTTCTCAGGAGGTAAACCCTTCTCCTGGTGGCAAGCTAGGAGCCTGGGCTATCTAGCTGCATGTCAGAAGCTCCACTTCAGCTGCTGCCTAGCTAAAGTCCACACTGACTTCTGACTCTACACTGACTCTCCCTGAACAGGACCTGACTATATATACTAGGGGTTCCCTAGCTCCCTCTACTGTCTAGAAGGAACTACACCCTAACAGGCCTGATACAAAGATAACAGGAAAAATACATATAAAAACATTATAAAAAATACAGTGACCCTGTCCCACAGAAGGTGGGGAACGACGTGGCCCAATTGACCCTTGTGTAGTGCCCAAATTTACCTAGTGGGACACTGGCACACATGGCTGACTTTATGTTAGGCTGCCTTTCCCTCGTTTTGTGCGCATTTTGGCCAACACCGATTACTGGTTGTTCACCCTTCTCGACCCCCGCTACAAAATTAACTTATCATCTCTCATTCATGTGGTGGAGGGGACGAGCAAAATGGTGCAAAAATTTTCAGCTGACAACGCTCGCTACAGAGTCCGTAGTTCCTTGGTCAACCGAGGAGGGGAGACGAGGGGAACACACAGCAGTTCCAACAGGGACAGGGCAACACTCTCCAAGGCCTGGGACAGTTATATGACACCCCGCCAGCACCCTCAACCTGATGTGCGGCCTAGTGTCATAAGGAGGGGAAACATTTTGGAAGATGGTGAAGAAGTACGTAGCAGACCATGTCAGTGTCCTCAGTGATCCCTCTGTGCCTTACAACTATTGGGTGTCCAAGCTGGACACGTGGCATGAACTGGCGCTCTATGCCTTAGAGGTGCTGGCCTGCCCTGTCGCCAGCGTTTTGTCAGAGCATGTATTTAGTGCTGCTGGGGGCATAATAACTGATAAATGCATCCACCTGTCAACTGAAAATGCTGACTGATTGACTCTTATAAAAATGAACAAGGCCTGAATTGCCCCTGACTTCTCTACTCCACCAGAGAAAAGCAGCTGAACATAAAGGCACTCTAAATGTGTTTTTTATGGTGTATTGAATACACTATATTCCTATGCACCCCTTCCACTACTAAAACGGGTATATGGTTCAATCTCCTTTTTCTCCTCCTCCTCCTCCTCCATCATATGAACGTGCTTGATAGGCTTGAACAGGCCCTCAACCATAATGTTTTTGAGGGTCACCAGCAGGCCCTCACCCATAATGGTCAGATCAACAGCAGGCACTCGCCCCCTAATATTTTAGAGGGTCAGCTCAGAAGCAGACCATCACCCCTAATGTTTTAGATGGTCAGAACAGCAGGCCCTTGCTCCAGTAGTTTTTGAGGGTCACCTGCAGGCCATCAATCATAATTTTTCAAGGGTGTGTAGGATTCCCTCCTTTATAATTCACAGTGGTAATAGAATACATCCGTTGTAGGTATATATCAACTGTATATCACTGAATAATTAACCTAATAAAACTTAACTTTTATATTAATCATTTGTTAAAATAAGTCCCACAAAGTTATTGTAGATGACTGCATACGATTAATCTGGTATAAAGACATATATACAAAGGTACAGGGCACTGAGTTAACAGATGAAAATGCAATTTAAAAAAACTTGTATTTTTAATCACCACTCACGATTTGATGTATAATATGTGATATATAGAAAGGCTGAGCACTCTCCCGATGGACCACACAGAAACTATTCAAAGATTATTTGAATTTATTACACCAATATATAGATCTAAAATTCAACAAAATTACAATAAAACTATAATAAAAATAAAAATACTCTATAAAAATGCACTACAAGTGTGATAAAAGGTTATACAGATTAAGAGCATAATTAGTTAAATGGCGTTGGCTTACAAAAGCATAATGTATCTAACTTTGATGAAAAATGTCCTGGATATGCAGAAAAATCGATGATAATTTGCAGATAATTCGATGTATAAATATTCGACAGTCAAAAAATATATGATGATATTTTCAGATATATATTCACATAAATGTCCAGACTGGAATTGAATATGTGCTTGCGATAATTAGTCAATATCCCCTGTGTGGCAATTTAAAGGAAACACTTACTCTTGCAGACAGCCGTCTGACTATCGCACACGGT
Source organism: Bufo gargarizans (assembly GCF_014858855.1). NCBI lineage: Eukaryota > Metazoa > Chordata > Amphibia > Anura > Bufonidae > Bufo > Bufo gargarizans. The sequence continues at coordinate 134,994,843 of NC_058083.1, read as the reverse complement.
GGCGTCCCACGTGGCTAATGGAGTTGAATTTGCTCGACCAACATTATTAATAGAGCAACATGACTTAGAGCGGCAAAAGTGCATCTGAACAAAGCTTTAGAATGAATATGCTTTGGAATATTAAGACCAAGATGAAGATATTTGGTCATTGTTTGCTGTGGCACAGAGAGTGAAAACCAAGTACATTATATCATTGCAAACAAAATATCTAGTATGTTGATGGAGAATTAATTTTTGTAGCAACAGAAATGATAAACTTTTAGTTTTTGACAAATCTATGAACTTCACTTTATACCAGAATATTCATGAGACAAATGTGAGACCAAATGTCTACTGACTGAAGCTGGGCTTATATTGGGTCATGCATTAGAACAATGATCTCAAGAACATTATCAAACAATATATAAAAAGCTAGAAATAAATAGTCACGGTGTTGGAAAGGCCAGGGCAAAGTCCAAACATCAATCCCAGTGACATGCTGTGGTATTATCTTAAAAAGTTGTGAATTAACAAATATACTTGTCATTGTAGTTCTAGATGATTCTTAATGTTGCTAAATGATATGATATATTTTCCTGCATTGTATCTGAAAATATTGTTATTTTAACTGCTAGATAGTGGAATGTTTTATTTCTGTTTATACAAGTTTTTGAAGGCCACACTGAATTTAGACCCGAATAAATAAAAATACAGAACTGAAGGAGAGCTTTCATTTACCCAAAACTACATAACTCATACAGATCTTTCACCCTTGTGTTCTAAAAGCAAATTAGATGCCAACATGGATGCCTTGTTACCAAGTAGGTTATAGTGCTTCTCAGATATTGCAAGTTTTATCTTCTTGTACCAAACATATTGCTGATTGAAAGGTAGATAACACAATGGATGTCTTATTGGAAAGACATTAGGGATTAGAAAGTTCTAAAAGTAGATAAAGATAACCAAATTAAGCAAATTAGTCAAGAAGTTTACACTTGATCATTTATTTATTGAGGAAAATGATCCAATATCACATGCCTAGTGGCGTCGCTAGAGGGGGGCGAGGGGGGGCAATTGCCCCCCCTATGTTGTTCCTTGCCCCCCCAGGTGCCCCCCCCCCCGCTGATTCCCCCGAGTGAATACTAATGAGCGCTTCCATTATGGAAGCGCTCATTAGTACAGAAGGACCAGGAAGTGGTGAACGCTCTGTACTCACCACTTCCTGGTCCTCGGCTGTCGGCTGTGCAGGGAGAAAATGGCAGGCGGCGTCCGTCCAGGAGCAGGAGAGGTAAGTGTTTTTTTTTTTTTTTTATAAAAAATGTGGCTGCTGGGGGCATTATGGGGGCTAATAGGAGGCATATGGGGCTAATAGGAGGCATATGGGGGCTAATAGGAGGCATATGGGGGCATTTGGAGGCATATGGGGCTAATAGGAGGCATATTTGGGGGCTAATTGGAGGCATATTTGGGGGCTAATTGGAGGCATATTTGTGGGCTAATTGGAGGCATATTTGGGGGCTAATTGGAGGCATATGGGGGCATTTGGAGGCATATTTGGGGGCTAATTGGAGGCATATTTGGGGGCTAATTGGAGGCATATTTGGGGGCTAATAGGAGGCATATGGGGCTAATAGGAGGCATATGGGGGCTAATAGGCATATGGGGGCTAATAGGCATATGGGGGCTAATTGGAGGCATATGGGGGCTAATTGGAGGCATATGGGGGCTAATTGGAGGCATATGGGGTCTATGGGGCTAATTGGAGGCATATGGGGGCTAATTGGGGGCTAATTGGAGGCATATGGGGGCTAATTGGAGGCATATGGGGCTAATTGGAGGCATATGGGGTTAATTTGAGGCATATGGGGGCTAATTGGAGGCATATGGGGTCTATGGGGCTAATTGGAGGCATATGGGGGCTAATTGGGGGCTAATTGGAGGCATATTTGGGGGCTAATTGGAGGCATATTTGGGGGCTAATTGGAGGCATATTTGTGGGCTAATTGGAGGCATATTTGGGGGCTAATTGGAGGCATATTTGGGGGCTAATTGGAGGCATATGGGGGCATTTGGAGGCATATTTGGGGGCTAATTGGAGGCATATTTGGGGGCTAATTGGAGGCATATTTGGGGGCTAATAGGAGGCATATGGGGCTAATAGGAGGCATATGGGGGCTAATAGGCATATGGGGGCTAATTGGAGGCATATGGGGGCTAATTGGAGGCATATGGGGGCTAATTGGAGGCATATGGGGTCTATGGGGCTAATTGGAGGCATATGGGGGCTAATTGGGGGCTAATTGGAGGCATATGGGGGCTAATTGGAGGCATATGGGGTCTATGGGGCTAATTGGAGGCATATGGGGTTAATTTGAGGCATATGGGGGCTAATTGGAGGCATATGGGGTCTATGGGGCTAATTGGAGGCATATGGGGGCTAATTGGGGGCTAATTGGAGGCATATGGGGGCTAATTGGAGGCATATGGGGTCTATGGGGCTAATTGGAGGCATATGGGGTTAATTTGAGGCATATGGGGGCTAATTGGGGGCTAATAGGAGGCATATGGGGGCTAATTGGAGGCATATGGGGTCTATGGGGTTAATTGGAGGCATATGGGGTTAATTGGAGGCATATGGGGGCTAATTGGAGGCATATAGGGGCTAATTGGAGGCATATAGGGGCTAATTGGGGGCTAATTGGGGGCTAATTGGAGGCATATGGGGGCTAATTGGAGGCATATGGGGGCTAATTGGAGGCATATGGGGGCTAATTGGAGGCATATGGGGTCTATGGGGCTAATTGGAGGCATATGGGGTTAATTGGAGGCATATGGGGGCTAATTGGGGGCTAATAGGAGGCATATGGGGCTAATTGGAGGCATATGGAGCTAATTGGAGGCATATGGGGGCTAATAAGAGGCATAATGGGGGCTAATTAGAGGCATAATGGGGGCTAATGAGAGGCATAATGTGGGCTAATGAGGCATAATGTGGGCTAATGAGGCATAATGTGGGCTAATGAGGCATAATGGGGGCTAATGGGGCTATTAAGAAGAATAATGGGGGCTAATGAGGCATAAGGGCTTATAATGGGGGCTAATGAGGCATAAGGGCTGATATGGGGGCTGATATGGAAGTGATGAGAGGCATAATGAGGGCTAATGAGAGGCATAATGTGTCATCCACAGATCCCCCATAACAGTGTGTCTTCCACAGATCCACCATAACAGTGCGCCTGTGCACTGACGAGAGACAGAAAGAAGGGGAAAGAATCCGTAGAAGCAAGCTGAGGACGTGTTTTTTTTTTTTTTTTTTTATAAAAAATGTGGCTGCTGGGGGCATTATGGGGGCTAATAGGAGGCATATGGGGCTAATAGGAGGCATATGGGGGCTAATAGGAGGCATATGGGGGCATTTGGAGGCATATGGGGCTAATTGGAGACATATTTGGGGGCTAATTGGAGGCATATTTGGGGGCTAATTGGAGGCATATTTGTGGGCTAATTGGAGGCATATTTGGGGGCTAATTAGAGGCATATGGGGGCATTTGGAGGCATATTTGGGGGCTAATTGGAGGCATATTTGGGGGCTAATTGGAGGCATATTTGGGGGCTAATAGGAGGCATATGGGGCTAATAGGAGGCATATGGGGGCTAATAGGCATATGGGGGCTAATAGGCATATGGGGGCTAATTGGAGGCATATGGGGGCTAATTGGAGGCATATGGGGTCTATGGGGCTAATTGGAGGCATATGGGGGCTAATTGGGGGCTAATTGGAGGCATATGGGGGCTAATTGGAGGCATATGGGGTCTATGGGGCTAATTGGAGGCATATGGGGTTAATTTGAGGCATATGGGGGCTAATTGGAGGCATATGGGGTCTATGGGGCTAATTGGAGGCATATGGGGGCTAATTGGGGGCCAATTGGAGGCATATGGGGGCTAATTGGAGGCATATGGGGTCTATGGGGCTAATTGGAGGCATATGGGGTTAATTTGAGGCATATGGGGGCTAATTGGGGGCTAATAGGAGGCATATGGGGGCTAATTGGAGGCATATGGGGTCTATGGGGTTAATTGGAGGCATATGGGGTTAATTGGAGGCATATGGGGTTAATTGGAGGCATATGGGGGCTAATTGGAGGCATATAGGGGCTAATTGGAGGCATATAGGGGCTAATTGGGGGCTAATTGGGGGCTAATTGGAGGCATATGGGGGCTAATTGGAGGCATATGGGGGCTAATTGGAGGCATATGGGGGCTAATTGGAGGCATATGGGGTCTATGGGGCTAATTGGAGGCATATGGGGTTAATTGGAGGCATATGGGGGCTAATTGGGGGCTAATAGGAGGCATATGGGGGCTAATTGGAGGCATATGGAGCTAATTGGAGGCATATGGGGGCTAATAAGAGGCATAATGGGGGCTAATTAGAGGCATAATGGGGGCTAATGAGAGGCATAATGTGGGCTAATGAGGCATAATGTGGGCTAATGAGGCATAATGTGGGCTAATGAGGCATAATGGGGGCTAATGGGGCTAATAAGAAGAATAATGGGGGCTAATGAGGCATAAGGGCTTATAATGGGGGCTAATGAGGCATAAGGGCTGATATGGGGGCTGATATGGAAGTGATGAGAGGCATAATGAGGGCTAATGAGAGGCATAATGTGTCATCCACAGATCCCCCATAACAGTGTGTCTTCCACAGATCCACCATAACAGTGCGCCTGTGCACTGACGAGAGACAGAAAGAAGGGGAAAGAATCCGTGAAAGCAAGCAGAGGACGGCACAGCAGATGACTCAATAGCTTCTTTTGTAAGTAAATTGTTTTATTATAACTGTATCCCTGCAGACCGCAACTCTCTCGTATTTTGTAATCTTATTTCTATATACTTATTTTGTTTTTGCCCCCCCATTTTTGACTGTGGTATCTTTGTACCCCCCCTATATATTGTTCCTAGAGTCGCCACTGCACATGCCTATGTGGAAAAAGTAAGTGAACCTTGAGATTTAGCAGTTAATTTGAAGGTGAAATTAGTCTGGAGTTTTTAGTCAATGGGAAGACAATCAGGTGTGAATGGGCAACCAACTTTATTTAAAGAACAGGGATCTGTTAAAGTCTGATCTTTACAACACGATTCTGAAAGTGTATCATGGCACAAACATAGTAGCATAGTAACATAGTGCATAAGGCTAAAAAAAATACATTTATCCATCCAGTTCGACCTGTCATCCTGCAAGTTGATCCAGAGGAAGGCAAAAAAACTGTGAGGTAGAAGCCAACTTTCCTCACTTTAGGAGAATAAAAGATTCCTTCCCGACTCCAATGAGGCAATCAGAATAACTCCCAGGATCAACAACCCCTCTCTAGTAGCTATAGCCTGTAATATTATAAAAGTCCAGAAATACATCCAGGCCCCTCTTGAATTCCTTTATTGTACTCACCATCACCACCTCCTCAAGCAGAGAGTTTGATAGTCTCACTGCTCTTACCTTAAAGAATCCTCTTCTATGTTTGTGTCACGGCCATGGCTATGACCGTGACTCTTCAACCGCATGTGGTTGTCAGCGGTTTTGGTTTTGTTGTCAATCACAGGTGAGGGCACTGGTATTTGCCTCACCTGTGGTTGCCGCTGACAACGCTAGTCTGGTCGCAGCTTTCCTGCTGTGCATGCGGTTGCACCTAGCAACCTCTATGTTAGGTGTCTGTGTGTTGTGTGCACTGTGTTATGTTTGTGTGCACTCTGTGTTGTATGTCTGGTGTGCACTGTAGTTTGTTTGGTGCGCACGGACATCGTCCTTTCACTGTGGCTGCCCGTGGCAACGTTTGGTATTATGTACATGTGGTGGCAGTGTCTCGGCCTTCGGGCTGTCTCCCAGGACGGCTGCCACCCATGTCGTTGCCAGCGGCAACAGCCACAGGGTGATCTTAGTTTGGTCACTTCCCCTGTATGTTTGGTGTTTTCCTTTCCTGTGGTGCTGGAAGGGTTAACCCTCTTCCCAGTGTGTGTGATGTCACTGGGTGTGTCTGTCCGGTGGGTGTGGCCATTTAGCCCTATAAAGCCTGTGTCTGGAGCACTGCTCAGGAGGTTGCTTTCAGTCATGCTTGGCTGAAGCAGCCTCCTGTGGATTCCATCCTTCCTGTAAGGGCCACCCTTCCGGTCATACAGTCACGGCTGAGGATGGGGAGAATCCTCAGCCGTGCGTTGCCGGCTGATGTCCGGTTGCTGCTCGGCCAGGGCAACAGAATTAGGGAGCTGGTCACCTCCTATAGCGTCCCTAATCTGACCCTAACTCCTATCTACATGGGCCGACCTTAAAGGTAGGAGGACCCATGCGCCGGAACCTAGGAGCCCTGACTTACCCTCCGTCCAGTCCCTAGCTAGGAGTCAGGGTAAGACGGCCTGTTCCTACTGGACACGGAGGAACAGGGGTCTCACAGGCCGAGTAGCCAGGAAAGGGGGAACACCAACAGTCTTATGGATATGGCAGGTGAACTAACTAGTTCCACCTACCTGCCACAGCCTTGCTGACTGGATCCCTGTGGACACAGGGATCCAGATCCATAAGCTGCACAAGAAACCAAAGAGATAAGACATCAGCCATACATCAGGGAAAGGAATCTTATGACCGGAAGGGTGGCCCTTACAGGAAGGATGGAATCCACAGGAGGCTGCTTCAGCCAAGCATGACTGAAAGCAACCTCCTGAGCAGTGCTCCAGACACAGGCTTTATAGGGCTAAATGGCCACACCCACCGGACAGACACACCCAGTGACATCACACACACTGGGAAGAGGGTTAACCCTTCCAGCACCACAGGAAAGGAAAACACCAAACATACAGGGGAAGTGACCAAACTAAGATCACCCTGTGGCTGTTGCCACTGGCAACGACATGGGTGGCAGCCGTCCTGGGAGACAGCCCGAAGGCCGAGACACTGCCACCACATGTACATAATACCAAACGTTGCCACGGGCAGCCACAGTGAAAGGACGATGTCCGTGCGCACCAAACAAACTACAGTGCACACCAGACATACAACACAGAGTGCACACAAACATAACACAGTGCACACAACACACAGACACCTAACATAGAGGTTGCTAGGTGCAACCGCATGCACAGCAGGAAAGCTGCGACCAGACTAGCGTTGTCAGCGGCAACCACAGGTGAGGCAAATACCAGTGCCCTCACCTGTGATTGACAACAAAACCAAAACCGCTGACAACCACATGCGGTTGAAGAGTCACGGTCATAGCCATGGCCATGACAGTTTGTGTACAAGCCTTCTTTCCTCCAGAGGCAGAGGATGTCCCCTCGTCACAGTGATACAAGTAGTAGGTGAACTTGGTATGGTGGTACCAGAGTGAATGGATCCAACCGTGACCTAATTCAAAAAGAAAACACTATGGAAGGAGCCACTCCCAAGAGTGTGGAAGAGGTAGCTGTAGTAAGTAATACCCCCTTATTACCGGAGGATGGTGGTAAAACAGAATATTCTCCAAAGGAGAGTTTGTAATTCTGAAAGTTTGAGTACTCACTTCACAGGGGGATAGTCACAGGATAAAGCTCAAGACACGCGTGACTAGCTGCCCCCCTGGCCAGGATCGCATATCAGATGGTACCAATTGATGGCAGCCAACACCAAGGCTTCTGATCAATGTAGTTTATTGCAGTAAAAAAATTGGCCCAACGCGTTTCGGAGGTCTCACAACCCTCCTTCTTTAGGGGCATTAAGAAGAGAACAAGACATAATAATAACTATATATACAATATAAATATATAACATACAGAAAAAAAGGGAGAGATTATTATGACTGAAAGTATGTTATAAAAAATTATATATAGAAAGAACAAGTGCAGGGACAACTAAAGTATGAGTATACAATACAGTATTTTTATATACAAAGTCCCTTTTAGAGACCCTCTATACTACAATACAGTATAGTTCAATTAGAAGACAAACTATTATGCAGTCAACTTGTTAACACTACCGTATACTATTCATTATATAGATATATGTTTCTATATTTTCTAAAATATTTCTATACTTTTTTCGTTTTAAGGGGATCCCTCAAAACATGTCACCACCAAGAGCAGGGTTAGTTTCCATTTTAGAAAATAGATGGGGTATAATCAAAGGTCCCAAATTTACCTTCAGGGGTCTTTTACAAGGTCTCCAGTCCTTTAGGAGAAGATGCTCCTTCTATATGTGCTTCCCCTTTAATGGACACTAAAATAGGATCTTAGAAATGCACATGGGGGTGGCGTCCATGGGGAGGAGGGCCCGAGACCGGAAGTAGATGCTATCCAGTAACAAGTCGAAAAAAATCATCTAATATAATTAAAGTGAACTAAATGGACTCAGAGAATAGGTGGACATATTTCCACCGGGGGTCCTGGGGTGAAACTATGGGTGAGGGACAAGAAACCAGCACCCCTTCGCCGACAAACCGCCATGCGTTCCAGCCTCGTCACAGTTACAGTCCGGGGGATAAATAGATGATGGGATAGATCTCTGTACTGAACCCCTTATATATTTATACATAGTAACTAGATCTCCCCTCAGTCATCTTTTTTCTAAAGTGAATAACCCAGATGAGATAACCCATAACAGATGAGATTTCTGAGGACCTCAGAAATAAATTATAAAACCATCTCTAAAGAGTTTGAAAACCACCAATCCACAATCAGAGTGTGTACAAATGGTGGAAATTCAAGACCATTATTGCCCTAGCTAGGAGTGGTGGGACCAACAAAGATCATCACAAGAGCAAGGTGTATAATAGTTCACAAGGCCATAAAGGTATTTCAGATGTTAGCTAATCTTAATGTTCATGAGGCCACCATCAGGAGGACATAAAACGATGGTGTGCATGGCAGTATTTCAAAGACAAATCCACATGCTCTCCAATAAGAATATTACTGTCCATCTGCAGTTTGCTAAGGATCACCCTGAACAAGCCAGAATGCTTCTAGAACAATGTAGATAAATGAGATCACAATAGTACTTTTGAAATTCAAATTAGAAGTGTTATGTGTGCAGAAAAAAAATGCATCTAATCTGTGAAACACAGTGATGGTGAAATGGTTTGGGTCTATTTTGCTGTATATGGCTCTGATTAATTGCTATCATTATAAACAATTAATTCTTAATTATGCCACCATATTCTAAAAGGAAAATGTATATATCTGTCCATAAGCTGAATTTTAAGAAAACTTGGATCATCCAGCAAGACAGCAACCCTAAGCACACAATTCAGTTCTACCAAGAAATGGCTAAACAAGAATAACAAAAGGTTTTGGAATGGCCAAGTAAACGCCCTGACCTTAATCCAAAATAAATCTTGTGGAATGTCCTGAAGTGAGCAGTTCATGGGAGTAAAACCCCCAACATAACAGAATTTAAGCTGTTTTGTTTGGAGAAATGAGCTAAAATTCATCCAAGCTGATGTGCAGAACTAATCAATAACAATTGGAAATTTTTAGTTGCAGTTATTGCTGCACAAGGCGTCAGACAAGATACTGAAAGCATAGGTTCACATATTTTTGCCACTCAGACGTGATATTGGATAAATTAATGACCAATTCTAATATTTTAGACTCTTTTGTTTGATTTGGTTATCTTTATTTACTTCTAGGACTTGTATGAAAACCTAGTTGTTTTAGGTTAAATTTATGCAGAAATATTGAAAATTCTGGAAGGTTTACAATCTTTCAAGCACCAATGTTATCTTCTATTTTCCTTTAGGCTCGTGCATTACTACATAGAGTGATCTATGAAAGACATGCCTGTGCAACAAGTAAATACAATATATCAGAGTATTTAAGGAAATAGGAAGCTACAGAAACACATGTGTAAACATAGAGCCACACAGATAAATTATTCCTAATTAGAAATGAGATACAAAAGCACTAAACATTAGTCAGACTGCAAACCAGTTCAAATTGTAATGTAAAAATCAATATGTATGTTTCAGGCCTGAAAATGAACACTAAAGTCCTTACATTTAAGTAATTGAATTTCTGCAATGGAATTCCCAGTCTCTGAATGCTTGGTATTTTTACAGCTATAATTACCAATTATATGTTTCCCAAACAAGTTATCTTTAAGAAGCAGTCAGCCTGAATTTAATTTCTAAAATTCAATATCTCCCTGAAAAGACAAGGTAAACCTTGTTTAGTGTTTTATAACTGTGTACTGAATATGATTCTACACAAAATTAAGTGGAATTCTTTTTAATAAATCTTAACTGGAAATACAGCATGAAAAGTCAAAAGCATACGTAAAAATATTGAAGGCTATGGAAAATCATTTGATATTTAATAAGCCATCTCTCAGTTATCGAAATATTGGATTTCTCATGCATCCATGGGAACAGTTTTACTTACCTGGTGTCAGGCATGCATAAAGAAGTAAAAAAAAAAAAAAAAAAAAGATCAATAGAGGGCAATAAAAGCAGTTTATGAACAGCATGCGATTTTCATGTAAAATAGAAACCTTGGGGGTGTTGGGAGAACAGTGGTTATAAACATGTTTTCTTTTATATCATTCTTTAGGTTTTATAAAATGCTGATGTATATATGGCAACCAATTTAGTACATATCCTTCTTTTCTATTATTTTTTTTTTTTTATGAATACAGATTTTTTTAATTCTATTTCCTAAACATTATTATGGGGGCTGCCATCTTGCCCGAGATGTTCTTAACAGCCCCATAGGCAATAGACACAATGGTCAGTAGGGAACCTTATTAACATTTATGGGAGAGATTTCTAGGCATGCTCTGTGACCTGTGCAGAGGTCATTGTACAAGGAAGGAATAGATAAGCTCTGACAATCTCCAGATACTATCATATAGGACCCATATAGTGTCATACAAAGCCCATATAGTGTCATACAGGACCCAAATAGGTAGTATATACATCATACAGATAAATAAAATCATATAGCATGAAACCAGAAAGTGGCATCCTGATAAAAAGAGCACTCTGATAGATTGCATGTATAGCATTCAGATAGATAGTGCCATGTAGCACTAAGATTTAAAAAAAAATATTATACAGGTACGTCATTCAGAAATTGACGGAACCCCATGTCAACAGAAACTGTATACAGTAATATTCGAATTTGAGAATATTCAACAAATATTCTACAAAATATTTGCGAAATATTGCGAATTCGAATATGACCCCTGCCGCTCATCACTACTACCAATGGCTGAGGAACCTCTCACCTTAAAATACAGAATAAACTGTAGGCAGTATGTTATAGAGCAGGACATGCAGAGCAAATTGATATATACTGTATTTTTGTGGCAAAAGATTCAGTATAAGTTGGATTTCATTCACATAGCGTCATACAGCACACAGATATGCAGTGCCCAGATATTGTTATATAGGACCCATATAGTGTCATACAGGACCCAAATAGGTAGTATATACATCATACAGATAAATAAAATCATATAGCATGAAACCAGAAAGTGGCATCCTGATAAAAAGAGCACTCTGATAGATTGCATGTATAGAGAAATTTTAAAAAAATATTATACAGGTACGTCATTCAGAAAATAGACGGAACCCCATGTCAACAGATACTGTATACAGTATTAATATAAATAGTGTAGATAGCATTCAGATAAACAGTGCCATATAGCGCCTATGTATTTTTATTTTTAGATGCCGTTAGGATACCGACAATTAGTTTACACACAGCTACAGTGTGGAAACCAAGATTGGAAGATGAGGGAATAGAACATGTGTTTATTCTGGGTATATTGACAAAAACTCAAATTTCCTTGTCCGAGCCTTGAACTACCATACCACCACTGTACCACAAATGATTAGCACTTGGTGGAGTCAAGTTTTATTGTGTGGGGGAAATTGTGAGGCTCTGTGTCCATGCAGTTTCATGGAAATAGTGAGAAGGAGCATTGTCTAGCCTACAATAGTGGTCACTAGAGATAGCCTTGCGGTTCGCCCGCGGTCGTTTCTTGGCAAACTTTGCTCATTTGCGATTTGCCAAACATGCAAACATATGGCGATGTCCGCCAACGCTATATTCTTTTGCATTACGCCAAACTTTGACCCATGACACACCCATCAGGTGGGACAGGACAGCCAATTGAAACGTTTCAGCAAATGGAAACACACACACCCTATTACAGAACTCGCTCTGGCAGCCATTTCACGTTCTGTGTTTTTCCAGTGTAGCGAGAGGTTGCTTTGTGGAGCAGGGATAGACTGTTAGGGACACTAAACAGCAGCTAATAGGGCCACAAAAGTCATTTTGCATAGGTGTGCTATCGATAGGTGTGATATACTGAGGGGTGTGATATACTTAAAATATACTTTCTAACATAGAAAGTATATTATAGTGCATTTGTATTGTGCAGCAGTTGTGTAAGTTTCTGCTGCAGCTATATAGAGGGACAAACGCTATTGGAATAACTAATTGCAACTGGTGTGATACACTGTACCTGTTGAACTAAAAAAAAACTGATTGAGGGGGTGTGATATACCTTTAATATACTTTCTAACATAGAAAGTATATTATAGTGCATTTGAATTGTGTAGCATTTGTGTGCGGTTGTCACCTTGAGTTCCGTGAGAAGCTCTGGCAGACGTTCTTCTCTACCTCTTGTATGATGTTCTTTGTTTTGGTTTCACTTTCTCATCTCCTTTCCTTCTGCCAGGTGTCACTTATTTAGACATAATCGTCCTCCTTTATATTCCCTCCATACTGCCTCACTTTGCGGTTTATACTACTTCCTGGATGAAGTGTTCACTGCTGAAGGCTGTGTCTGCTGTTTGCTCAGATAAGTCCTTTACTTTATTGTGTTTGCTTGCCGGCTTGATTCTAGGTGACCCTGACTCCCTCCGTATTAAGTGTAGGGAGCCGGTGGTCGTGTCCCCTCACTATTATAGGGTTTTCAGGTGTCACACAGGCTTAGGTACATGGGCATGCAATCGTCTACCATCGAGACCCTTGTATGTGCATAGAAGTCAGGGAGAGCTCTTAGGGTTTTATAAGGCTCACCTATAAGCTCCTTAGTTTGGGATCAAGCCAGTCGCTCGTTTATTTATTAGTTCCAGCTATCTGCAAATCTCATCCATGACATTATAAACCGCCATAACCGTCTTAAGCATGGATCCGGATTCAGCCTTGATTGACCGCATGCAAGGTCTTTTGCTAGAGGTAGCAGATCTCCGTAAAACTGTGTCTCAGTTTCAGATGACCGGTTCTGCTGGCGTTCATGGAGTTTGTTCCAAGCCTAAGATCTAGCGTCCGGATAGGTTCTCTGGGGGTAGTGAGAATTTTGTTCGCTTTAGAGAGGCTTGCAAACTCAATTTTCCCTACTTCTCCATTTCTCTGGTGATGAGCAGAGGGTGGGGATCATCATCTCGCTGCTCAGGGATAATGCTCAGTCTTGGGCCTTTTCGCTGCTGGTGGGGGCACGGTCTCCGATCGGTGGATGAATTTTTTGTAGCCCTGGGGCAGATATATGATGACCAGGATCGTATTGCTCTGGCTGACTCTAAACTGCATTTTTTATGCCAGGGTAAACAGTCCGCAGAGATATATTGTTCTGAATTTCGGAGATGGACAGCTGATACTGGTTGGAATGATGCTGCACTGTGAAGTCAATTTTGCCATGGTCTTTCGAAAAGATTGAAAGATGCATACGCTTTTCATGAGAGACCAGTGTCCTTAGAGTCAGCCATGTCTATAGCTGTTCGTATTGACAGGCTGTCTTAAAGAGAGAGAGAGGAGACAACTCTATCCTGTCATATTCAGCCCAAGGACAGTGGGGCTGTCTCATTCAGTGTGCAGGGGTCTCACTCTGTCTCAATCCCCTCTGAGGAGGAGGCCATGCAGTTAGGTTTGCTTGCCTCTGATAGTAGAGGATTCAGCTCTCAGAGGAGGGTTTGTTTCTGCTGTGGGGGTATAAATCATTTAGCTAATGTTTGCCCCTGTAGGAGATTCATGAAGTTTTCTGAGAGTAATAAAATTAAAACAAAACAAAAAAAACCTCTAAAAACTTTCCATTTGCTACTATTGGCAAGGTTGATGTGGAAATTGAAGGTTTGCCAGTTGCTTGTAGTTCCCGTTTTCTCCTACCTGCCAGGGTGGCGATAGACAGCAAGAACATTGTGAGATTTTTGTAGATAGTGGAGCAGCTGTTAATCTCATTGATAATCAATTTGCAATAACGCATAGGTTTCCAGGTATTCACTTTGGAAAAGGATATACCTGTTTTTGCTATCGATTCCGCTCCACTTTCCCAAAGATCGTTAAGGGCATAGTTCCCAATATCCGCTTGACTGTGGGTGACGCTCATGTTGAGGAAATGTCATGTTTCGTCTTAAACGGATCACCTACTCCTCTAGTGTTGGGGCTACCCTGGCTCACTAAACATAATCCCACTATTAATTGTCAAGCAAGGAAAATAAATGGTTGGAGTGAGTTTTCCAGAGAGAATTGCCTCACGGCATCTCTTTCAGAGGTTTCTACCAAGACTGTGCCATCTTTTCTCTCTGAATTTTGGGATGTGTTTTCCGAGAGTGGTGTCCAGGAGTTGCCCACTCACAGGGAGTATGACTGCCCTATTAATCTCATCCCAGGCGCCAAGCTGCCAAAATCACGTCTATACAATCTCTCCCAACCTGAAAGGGTCGCTATGCATACTCATATCTCTGAGAGCCTGAGAAAGCGACACATCCGACCCTCGAAGTCACCTGTTGCCGCTGATTTTTTTTTGTTAAGAAAAAAGATGCTTCTTTAAGACCTTGTCTGGATTTCTGGGAGCTAAACCGTATCACGATTCGTGACCCATATCCGCTTCCTCTGATCCCGGACCTGTTTAACCAGATTGTTGGGGCTAAAGTTTTTTCTAAGTTTGATTTAAGAGAGGCATACAACCTAGTCAGGGTCAGGCAAGGGGGGCGAATGTAAGACGGCCTTCAATAACCCTGTGGGTCATTTCGAAAATTTGGTTATGCCCTTTGGTTTGATGAATGCTCCAGCCGTCTTCCAACATTTTGTGAACAGCATTTTTTATCATTTAATGGGGAAATTTGTACTGGTGTATCTAGATGACATTTAGATTTTTTCACCTGATTTCAAGACTCATCGGGACCACCTATGTCAGGTCTTGCTGATTCTGCAGGGAGAATAAATTGTACGCTAAACTGGAAAAATGTGTGTTTGTGGTTCCGGGGATTTAATTTCTTGGTTTTCTTCTCTCCGCTTCTGGTTTTCGGATGGATCCCTGAGAAGTTCCGCGCTGTGCTTGATTGGGAGCTTCCTGAGAATCAGAAGGCGCTGATGCGTTTTTGGGGTTTTTGCCAATTATTGCAGAAAGTTCATTTTGAATTATTCCTCTGTTGTTAAGCCACTCACTGATATGACTACAGATATGACTAAAAAGGGGGTGTATTTTTCCTCGTGGTCGGTAGATGCGCTTAAAGCCTTTTCTAGTATTAAAGAGAGTCTTGCTACCACTTCCATTTTAGTAAAACCTGATGTCTCTCTACCTTTTATTGTTGAGGTGGATGCTTCTGAGGTGGTTGTGGGTGCGGTCTTGTCTCAGGGTCCCTCTCCTGCCAAATGGCGACCGTGTGCCTTTTTCTCAAGGAAACTATCATCTGCAGAGAGAAATTACGATGTGGGAGATAGGGAGTTGTTGGCCATCAAATTAGCTTTTGAGGAATGGCGCCATTGGTTAGAGGGAGCCAGACACCCTATTACTGTGTTTACCGACCATAAGAATCTGGCCTACTTGGAATCGGCCAAGCGTCTGAACCTGAGATAGGCCAGATGGTCTTTGTTCTTTTCTAGGTTTAATTTTGTGGTTACGTTCCGCCCTGGGGTTAAAAATGTGAAGGCGGATGCCCTGTCACATTGTTTTCCGGGAGGGGGGAACTTTGAAGACCCGGGTCCAATTTTGGCTGGAGAAGTGGTCGTCTCTGCACTTTATCCTGATTTGAAGGCAGTGGTTTAGGCAGCCCAGGCAGAGGCTTTTGATCTTTGTCCTCCTGGGAAGTTGTTTGTGCCTCTCGCTTTACGACACAAGGTTTTTAAGGAGCACCACAATACTGTCCTTGCTGGGCACCCACGGAGTAGAGTCACGGTGGATCTCATTGCTCAGAGATTCTGGTGGCTGGCTCTTTGTAAGACGGTTGAGGGTTTTTTGGCAGCCTGCGAGACCTGCGCTCGTGCCAAGGTCCTTCATTCACGGCCATCGGGTTCTCTCCTCCCGTTACCCATTTCTTCCCGTCCTTCGATGCACCTGTCCATGGACTTCATTACGGACCTGCCTCGTTTCTCGGGGAAGACTGTGATTCTGGTGGTAATGACACATTGCATTCCCTTTCCTGGGTTACCCAATGCTAAGACGCTGGTGCATGCATTTGTTGATCATATTGTTAAATTGCATGGCATCCCTTCAGAAATCGTTTCTGATAGGGGTACACAATTTGTTTCCAGATTCTGGAAGGCCTTCTGTTCTCGCTTGGGGGTTCGTTTGTCGTTCTCTTCTGCTTTTCACCCGCAGTCGAATGGTCAGACCGAACTTGTCAATCAAAATCTGGAGACATATCTGAGCTGTTTTGTGGCGGAGAATAAGGAGGATTGGTATTCTTTTTTTGTCCCTTGCTGAATTTGCTTTAAATAACCGTCACAAGGAGTCCTCTGATAAGTCACCATTTTTTGGTGCATATGGGTTTCATCCGCAGTTTGGGACATTCTCTGGAGAGGGGTCTTCTGGTTTTTCTGATGAGAAGAGATTTTCCTTGTCTTTGTCATTTATTTGGCAAAATATTCAGGGTAATCTGAAGAGAATAAGTGAGAGATATACGCGTGTGGCGGATAAAAGATGTGTGCCTGGTCCGGACCTGAATGTGGGTGATCTGGTGTGGTTGTCTACAAAGAATATCCTCCTCCAATTATTGTTGATGGTAATCTTGAATTTCAGGTCTCTAGGATTGTGGCTTCTCACATTATCCGCGGTTCTCTTCAGTACCTCGTTCATTGGGAGGGTTAGGGTCCTGAGGAGAGGATGTGGGTCCCAGTGGCGGACATTAAGGCCACTTGTCTCATTAGGGCTTTCCATAGGTCTCATCCTGAGAAGGTGGGCTCTGAGTGTCCAGAGTCCACCCGTAGAGAAAGTACTGTAACCGCCAGTTCTGTGAGAAGCTCTGGCAGACATTCTTCTCTACCTCTTGCATGATGTTCTTTGTTTTAGTTTCACTTTCTCATCCTCTTTCCTTCTGCCAAGTGTTACTTATTTAGACATAATCGTCTTCCTTGATATTCCCTCCCATACTACCTCACTTTGCGGTTTATACTACTTCCTGGATGAAGTGTTCGCTGATTCCACAAAATACAGATTGAGGGGTGCGATATTCCTGTTTCCGCAAAATACTGATTAAGGGGTTTGATATACCTGTTTCCAAGAAATACAGATTGCAAAGTGCGATATACCTGCTTCCACAAAATACTGATTAAAGGATTTTATTTTCCTGCTTCCACAAAATACAGATTGAGAGGTGTTATATACCTGATTTCACAAAATATTGAATCATTTATTCTATATACCTGTTTCTACCAAATACTAATTGAGGGGTGCAATATACCTGCTTCTACAAAATACTGATTAAGGGGTTCTATATACCTGCTTACACAAAATACTGATTGAGGAATTCGATATACCTGCTTCCACCAAATATTGATTGAGGCCTGCGATACACCGGCTTTCACAAAATAGTGATTGAGGGGTGCAATATACCTGCTTCCACCAAATTTTGATTGAAGGAAACTATATACCTGATTTTACAAAATACTGATTAAGGGGTGCTATATACAAACCGGATTCCAAAAAAGGTTGGGACACTAAACAAATTGTGAATAAAAACTGAATGCAATGATGTGGAGATGGCAAATGTCAATATTTTATTTGTAATAGAACGTAGATGACAGATCAAATGTTTAATCCGAGTAAATATATAATTTTAAAGGAAAAATACGTTGCTTCAAATTTTCACGGTGTCAAAAAATCCCAAAAACGTTGGGACAAGTAGCAATAAGAGAAGAGGCTGGAAAAAGTAAATTTGAGCATAACGAAGAGCTGGAAGACCAATTAACACTAATTAGGTCAATTGGCAACATGATTGGGTATAAAAAGAGCTTCTCAGAGTGGCAGTGTCTCTCAGAAGCCAAGATGGGTAGAGTATCACCAATTCCCACAATGTTGCGCAGAAAGATAGTGGAGCAATATCAGAATGGTGTCATCATCATCAACTGTGCATAACATCATCCGAAGATTCAGAGAATCTGGAACAATCTCTGTGCGTAAGGGTCAAGGCCGTAAAACCATACTGGATGCCCGTGATCTCCGGGCCCTTAAACGACACTGCACCACAAACAGGAATGCTATTGTAAAGGAAATCACAGAATGGGCTCAGGAATACTTCCAGAAACCATTGTCAGTGAACACAATCCACCGTACCATCCGCCGTTGCCAGCTGAAACTCTACAGTGCAAAGAAGAAGCCATTTCTAAGCAAGATCTACAAGCTCAGGCGATTTCACTGGGCCAGGGATCATTTAAAATGGAGTGTGGCAAAATGGAAGACTGTTCTGTGGTCAGACGAGTCACGATTCAAAGTTCTTTTTGGAAATCTGGGACGCCATGTCATCCGGACCAAAGAGGACAAGGACAACCCAAGTTGTTATCAACGCTCAGTTCAGAAGCCTGCATCTCTGATGGTATGGGGTTGCATGAGTGCATGTGGCATGGGCAGCTTGCATGTCTGGAAAGGCACCATCAATGCAGAAAAATATATTCAGGTTCTAGAACAACATATGCTCCCATCTAGACGTCATCTCTTTCAGGGAAGACCCTGCATTTTTCAACAAGATAATGCCAGACCACATTCTGCATCAATCACAACATCATGGCTGCGTAGGAGAAGGATCCGGGTACTGAAATAGCCAGTCTGCAGTCCAGATCTTTCACCTATAGAGAACATTTGGCGCATCATAAAGAGGAAGGTGCAACAAAGAAGGCCCAAGACGATTGAACAGTTAGAGGCCTGTATTAGACAAGAATGGGAGAGCATTCCTATTTCTAAACTTGAGAAACTGGTCTCCTCGGTCCCCAGACGTCTGTTGAGTGTTGTAAGAAGAAGGGGAGATGCCACACAGTGGTGAAAATGGCCTTGTCCCAACTTTTTGGGGATTTATTGACACCAGGAAATTCTGATTCAACATATTTTTCCCTTAAAATGGTACATTTTCTCAGTTAAAACTTTTGATCCGTGATTTATGTTCTATTCTGAATAAAATATTAGAAGTTGGCACCTCCACATCATTGCATTCAGTTTTTATTCTCGATTTGTATAGTGTCCCAACTTTTTTGGAATCCGTTTTGTACCTGCTTTTACAAAATACTGGTTAACAAGGTTTGAAATACCTGTTTCCACACAATACAGATTGACGGGGGTGATATACCTGCTTTTACAAAATACTGATTAAAAGGTATGATATACCTGATTCCACAAAATACAGCAATATTTCTGCTTCCACAAAATACTGATTAAGGGGTTTGATATACCTGTTTCCAAGAAATACAGATTGGAAAGTGTGATATACCTGCTTCCACAAAATATTAATTAAGGGGTTTTATATTCCTGCTTCCACAAAATACAGATTGAGAGGTGTGATATACCTGCTTTCACAAAATATTGACTTAGGTGTTCTATATACCCGTTTCTACAAAATACTAATTGAGGGTGTTCAATATTCCTGCTTCCACCAAATATTGATTGAGGGTTTCAATTCACTGGCTATCACAAAAAAAATATTGAGGGTTGTGATATACCTTCTTCCACCAAATATTGATTCAGTTGTTCTATATACCTGCTTTTACATAATAATGATCGAAGGGTGCAAAATGTCTGCTTCTACCAAATATTGATTAAGGCCTGCGATACACCCGCTTCCACAAAATACTGATTGAGTAGTGCAATATACCTGCTTCCACCAAATATTGATTAAGGGGTACTATATACCTGCTTCCACAAACTACTGATTGAGAGGTACGATTTACCTCCTTCTACAAAATATTGATTAGGGGGTTCTATATACCTACTTCCACAAAACACTGATTAAGTGGTGCGATATTCCTGCTTCCATCAAATACTGACTAAGGAGTTTGATATACCTGATTCCACAAAATACATATTGCAATATTTCTGCTTCCACAAAATGTTGATTGAGAGGTTTGATATACCTGTTTCCAAGAAATACAGATTGGAAAGTGTGATATACCTGCTTCCACAAAATACTGATTAAGGGGTTTGATATTCCTGCTTCCACAAAATACTGATTTAGAGGTGTAATATACCCGCTTTCACTAAATATTGATTCAGGTGTTCTATATACCTGTTTCTACAAAATACTAATTGAGGGTTGAGATATACCTGCTTCTACAAAAAACTGATTAAGGGGTTCTATATACCTGCTTCCACAAAATACTGATTGAGTGGTTCGATATTCCTTCTTCCACCAAATATTGATTCAGTTGTTCTATATACCTGCTTTTACATAATAATGATCAAAGGGTGCAATATGTCTGCTTCTACCAAATATTAAGGCCTGTGATACACTGACTTCCACAAAATACTGATTGAGTAGTGCAATATACTTGCTTCCACCAAATATTGATTAAGGGGTACTATATTCCTGCTTCCAGGTACTATATACCTGCTTCCACAAACTACTGATTCAGAGGTACGATATACCTCCTTCTACAAAATATTGATTAAGGGGTTCTATATACTTCCTTCCACTAAATCCTGATTAAGGGGTTTGATATACCTGATTCCACAAAATACAGATTGAGGGGTGCAATATTCCTGTTTTCACAAAATACTGATTAAGGGGTTTGATATACATGTTTCCACGAAATACAAATTGGAAAGTGCGATATACCTGCTTCCACAAAATACTTATTAAGGGGTTTTATATATTTGCTTCCACAAAATACAGATTGAGAGGTGTGATAATCTAGATTTTGTGAAAGCAGGTATATCACAACTCTCAATCAGTATTTTGTGGAAGCAGGTATATCGCACCCCTCAATCAGTATTTTGTGAAAGCAGGTTCATCAAACCCCTTAATCTATATTTTATGAAAGCAGGTATAAGGGGTTTGATAAACCTGCTTCCCCAAAATACTGAATGAGGGGTGCGATATACCTGCTTCCACAAAATACTGATTGAGGGGTGCAATATACCTGCTTCCACCATCATTGATTCAGGTGTTCTATATATCTGTTTCTACAAAATAATAATTGAGAGTTGCAATATACCTGCTTCTACAAAAACTGATTAAGGGGTTCGATATACCTGCTTCGACAAAATACTGATTAAGTGATGCGATATGCCTGCTTCCACCAAATATTGAATGAGGACTGTTATACACCGGCTTCCCCAAAATACTGATTGCATGGTGCGATATATCTGCTTCCACCAAATGTTGATTCAGGTATTCTATATACCTGTTTCCACAAAATACTGATTTAGGGGTGCGATATACCTGCTTCTACAAAATACTGATTGAGGGGTGCTATATAACTGCTTCCACAAAATATTGATTGAGGCCTGAGATACACCAGTTTCCACCAAATTCTGATTGAGGGGTGCGATATGCCTGCTTATAAAAAATACTGATTAAGGGGTTTTATATTCCTGCTTCCACAAAATACATATTGAGAGGTGTGATATACCTGCTTCCACAAAATACTGATTAAGGGGTTTGATATACCTACAGTACAGACCAAAAGTTTGGACATACCTTCTCATTCAAAGAGTTTTCTTTATTTTCATGACTATGAAAATTGTAGATTCACACTGAAGGCATCAAAACTATGAATTAACACATGTGGAATTATATACATAACAAAAAAGTGTGAAACAACTGAAAATATGTCATATTCTAGGTTCTTCAAAGTAGCCACCTTTTGCTTTGATTACTGCTTTGCACACTCTTGGCATTCTCTTGATGAGCTTCAAGAGGTAGTCACCTGAAATGGTCTTCCAACAGTCTTGAAGGAGTTCCCAGAGATGCTTAGCACTTGTTGGCCATTTTGCCTTCACTCTGCGGTCCAGCTCACCCCAAACCATCTCGATTGGGTTCAGGTCCGGTGACTGTGGATGCCAGGTCATCTGGCGCAGCACCCTATCACTCTTCTTCAGGGTCAAATAGCCCTTACACAGCCTGGAGGTGTGTTTGGGGTCATTGTCCTGTTGAAAAATAAATGATGGTCCAACTTAACGCAAACCGGATGGAATAGCATGCCGCTGCAAGATGCTGTGGTAGCCATGCTGGTTCAGTATGCCTTCAATTTTGAATAAATCCCCAACAGTGTCACCAGCAAAGCACCCCCACACCATCACACCTCCTCCTCCATGCTTCACGGTGGGAACCAGGCATGTAGAGTCCATCCGTTCACCTTGTCTGCGTTGCACAAAGACACGGTGGTTGGAACCAAAGATCTCAAATGTGCACTCATCAGAACAAAGCACAGATTTCCACTGGTCTAATGTCCATTCCTTGTGTTCTTTAGCCCAAACAAGTCTCTTCTGCTTGTTGCCTGTTCTTAGAAGTGGTTTCCTAGCAGATATTCTACCATGAAGGCCTGATTCACACAGTCTCCTCTTAACAGTTGTTCTAGAGATGTGTCTGCTGCTAGAACTCTGTGTGGCATTGACCTGGTCTCTAATCTGAGCTGCTGTTAACCTGCGATTTCTGAGGCTGGTGACTCGGATGAACTTATCCTCCGCAGCAGAGGTGACTCTTGGTTTTGAAAAATAAATGTAACACTGCGCGCTACCGATAAATATGTTAGATGTATTGAAATCTATTTAAATATATTAAATAATATTAAAATGAGCAGCCGACAAACTGCAGAGCCATCTACCGCTCAAACATGCAATGCCACAGACGCGCTACAAAGTGTCCAAGTCCTACCTTAACACACGTGTGTTTGTAGAGATGCAACGTTCTGCAGCGGTCCTCCTCTTGTATTCTCTGTATAGAGCAGAAGAAGCGGATCCAAGGGGAGGGGATGGCCAGCATAGGCTAGTATTGTATTTATATTACGATAAGTATTGGGAATATAGCCCCGGCCGGTGGCAAAAGTATTCCCGTTACCTGTGGGTTAGTGCTCACGTCTGAGCGAGTGACGTCACCGCAAACTGAGCTACGGGTTGTAGTGGGAGTCAAACTTCCAACGCGTTTCGAGTACAGGCGGTACTCTTCATCAGGGAACGTTACACCCACTACGTATGTTCTCATTATTTATAGTGCATGCTGTGCCTTTCCCCCTCCTCCTCATAACAGTTGTTACTAATCGAAACCAAATAGCTCGATCTCTGAGTTAAGGCCCTTCGGCAACATAGTATCTAAATTGAATATCCATTCTGTTTCTTTCTTTGATTGCTTCTTAATATAATCTCCACCCCGGGCATCCATTTCTATCTTTTCTATGCCCAAAAAAGACATGCCTTCTATTTTTCCTCTATGCAACTCGGTGAAGTGTCTAGATAGGGGGTGTTCTATTGATTTTTTTCTTATATTATTGTTCACTTATCCGTTTTTTTAATTTTCTTTTGGTGCGTCCAATGTACAGTTTGTGACAGGGGCATTTGATCGCATAAATAACCCCTTCTGTGTTGCAGGAGATGTGTCCCCTTATCTCCTGTTCAAAACTACCCTCATAATTATTTATGTATTGTGTTTTCACTGTGTTTTTTGCTGTACTTTTACATGGGGCACATTTTTTACACGGGAAGAAGCCCTGTGGGAGATTGCTCTGAATATTCCTCTTTTTGCCTAATATACCTGCTCCTTTGCTAGTTGAGGCAATCTTGTTGCCTATATTGGTTGCCCTTTTGTATATAAAGACTGGTGTTGCTGGTATAAGGTTGCCTATAATCTTGTCCTCTTTCAATATATCCCAGTATTTCTTTACAATTTTTCTAAGGATGTGGGTTTGTGTGTTGTATGGGGTTATGATGGGTGGTATTTTATCCTTCATCTCTGTTACGCCTTTTTCTTCTTTATTTTCATTTTTCTTTATTATTTTTCTCTTGCTATCAGTTTTATTTCTTTTTTCTGAGCTTCCATTATATCCTCATTGTATCCCTTGGCTGTAAATTTTTCCCCCAGAATTTCTGCCTCTTTGACATATTCTTTGATTTCAGTGCAGTTTCTTCTTAGGCGAAGGAATTGACTCCTGGGTATATTATCCAGCCACCTGGGCAAATGACAACTGTCTCTATTAATATAACTGTTGGAGTCAGTTGGTTTTGAATAAGTCTTAGTGCTAATATGATCCCCTGTGACATAAATAGTGAGGTCTAAAAAATTTATTTCATGATTGCTGTGAGTCAAGGTAAAATCCAGATAAAATTAGTTTTTATTAATATCTTCTAAAAATAATTTAAGTGCATCTTCCCCTTTATCCCAAATAAAAATGACGTCATCAATAAAACGCCGCCAGAGGACGAGGCCCGCCCGGAGCTCTCCGTTGGGGTGTATGTGGTCCGCTTCCCACCTACCAACGTATAAATTAGCGAACCCCGGTGCGAACCTCGTCCCCATCGCGGCCCCCCATGTCTGTAAATAAAATATAAGGAGGATTTTTATTTACAGACATGGGGGGCCGCGATGGGGACGAGGTTCGCACCACATACACCCCAACGGAGAGCTCCGGGCGGGCCTCGTCCTCTGGCGGCGTTTCATTGATGACGTCATTTTTATTTGGGATAAAGGGGAAGATGCACTTAAATTATTTTTAGAAGATATTAATAAAAACTAATTTTATCTGGATTTTACCTTGACTCACAGCAATCATGAAATAAATTTTTTAGACCTCACTATTTATGTCACAGGGGATCATATTAGCACTAAGACTTATTCAAAACCAACCGACTCCAACAGTTATATTAATAGAGACAGTTGTCATTTGCCCAGGTGGCTGGATAATATACCCAGGAGTCAATTCCTTCGCCTAAGAAGAAACTCCACTGAAATCAAAGAATATGTCAAAGAGGCAGAAATTCTGGGGGAAAAATTTACAGCCAAGGGATACAATGAGGATATAATGGAAGCTCAGAAAAAAGAAATAAAACTGATAGCAAGAGAAAAATAATAAAGAAAAATGAAAATAAAGAAGAAAAAGGCGTAACAGAGATGAAGGATAAAATACCACCCATCATAACCCCATACAACACACAAACCCACATCCTTAGAAAAATTGTAAAGAAATACTGGGATATATTGAAAGAGGACAAGATTATAGGCAACCTTATACCAGCAACACCAGTCTTTATATACAAAAGGGCAACCAATATAGGCAACAAGATTGCCTCAACTAGCAAAGGAGCAGGTATATTAGGCAAAAAGAAGAATATTCAGAGCAATCTCCCACAGGGCTTCTTCCCGTGTAAAAAATGTGCCCCATGTAAAAGTACAGCAAAAAACACAGTGAAAACACAATACATAAATAATTATGAGGGTAGTTTTGAACAGGAGATAAGGGGACACATCTCCTGCAACACAGAAGGGGTTATTTATGCGATCAAATGCCCCTGTCACAAACTGTACATTGGACGCACCAAAAGAAAATTAAAAAAACGGATAAGTGAACAATAATATAAGAAAAAAATCAATAGAACACCCCCTATCTAGACACTTCACCGAGTTGCATGGAGGAAAAATAGAAGGCATGTCTTTTTTGGGCATAGAAAAGATAGAAATGGATGCCCGGGGTGGAGATTATATTAAGAAGCAATCAAAGAAAGAAACAGAATGGATATTCAATTTAGATACTATGTTGCCGAAGGGCCTTAACTCAGAGATCGAGCTATTTGGTTTCGATTACTAACAACTGTTATGAGGAGGAGGGGGAAAGGCACAGCATGCACTATAAATAATGAGAACATACGTAGTGGGTGTAACGTTCCCTGATGAAGAGTACCGCCTGTACTCGAAACGCGTTGGAAGTTTGACTCCCACTACAACCCGTAGCTCAGTTTGCGGTGACGTCACTCGCTCAGACGTGAGCACTAACACACAGGTAACGGGAATACTTTTGCCACCGGCCGGGGCTATATTCCCAATACTTATCGTAATATAAATACAATACTAGCCTATGCTGGCCATCCCCTCCCCTTGGATCCGCTTCTTCTGCTCTATACAGAGAATACAAGAAGAGGACCGCTGCAGAACGTTGCATCTCTACAAACACACGTGTGTTAAGGTAGGACTTGGACACTTTGTAGCGCGTCTGTGGCATTGCATGTTTGAGCGGTAGATGGCTCTGCAGTTTGTCGGCTGCTCATTTTAATATTATTTAATATATTTAAATAGATTTCAATACATCTAACATATTTATTGGTAGCGCGCAGTGTTACATTTATTTTTCATATACACATTTGGGATCCGTACAGCTAGCCTGCACAGTATCCTCCATAGCAAGTACGGGACTGCTATAACACCGCTGCGATCCTATATATGGTGTTGCGCCAGTTGATCATTTATCTGACTCTTGGTTTTCCTTTCCTGGGGCGGTCCGCATGTGAGCCAGTTTTTTTGTAGCGCTTGATGGTGACTGCACTCGTGGATAGAGTTGAGCGAACACCTGGATGTTCGGGTTCGAGAAGTTCGGCCGAACATCCCGGAAATGTTCGGGTTCGGGATCCGAACCCGATCCGAACTTCGTCCCGAACCCGAACCCCATTGAAGTCAATGGGGACCCGAACTTTTCGGCACTAAAAAGGCTGTAAAACAGCCCAGGAAAGAGCTAGAGGGCTGCAAAAGGCAGCAACATGTAGGTAAATCCCCTGCAAACAAATGTGGATAGGGAAATGAATTAAAATAAAAATTAAATAAATAAAAATTAACCAAAATCAATTGGAGAGAGGTTCCATAGCAGAGAATCTGGCTTCCCGTCACCCACCACTGGAACAGTCCATTCTCAGATATTTAGGCCCCGGCACCCAGGCAGAGGAGAGAGGTCCCGTAACAGAGAATCTGTCTTCATGTCAGCAGAGAATTAGTCTGCATGTCATAGCAGAGAATGAGGCTTCACGTCAGCCACCACTGCAACAGTCCATTGGCATATATTTAGGCCCAGCACACACACAGGCAGAGGAGAGAGGTCCCGTAACAGAGAATCTGTCTTCATGTCAGCAGAGAATCAGTCTTCATATCATAGCAGAGAATCAGGCTTCACGTCACCCACCACTGTAAGAGTCAATTTTCATAAATTTAGGCCCAGAACCCAGGCAGAGGAGAAAGGTCCCGTAACAGACAATCTGGCTTCATGTCAGCAGAGAATCAGTCTTCATATCATAGCAGAGAATCAGGCTTCACGTCACCCACCACTGTAAGAGTCAATTTTCATAAATTTAGGCCCAGAACCCAGGCAGAGGAGAAAGGTCCCGTAACAGACAATCTGGCTTCATGTCAGCAGAGAATCAGTCTTCATATCATAGCAGAGAATCAGGCTTCACGTCACCCACCACTGTAAGAGTCAATTTTCATAAATTTAGGCCCAGAACCCAGGCAGAGGAGAAAGGTCCCGTAACAGACAATCTGGCTTCATGTCAGCAGAGAATCAGTCTTCATATCATAGCAGAGAATCAGGCTTCACGTCACCCACCACTGTAAGAGTCAATTTTCATAAATTTAGGCCCAGAACCCAGGCAGAGGAGAAAGGTCCCGTAACAGACAATCTGGCTTCATGTCAGCAGAGAATCAGTCTTCATATCATAGCAGAGAATCAGGCTTCACGTCACCCACCACTGTAAGAGTCAATTTTCATAAATTTAGGCCCAGAACCCAGGCAGAGGAGAAAGGTCCCGTAACAGACAATCTGGCTTCATGTCAGCAGAGAATCAGTCTTCATATCATAGCAGAGAATCAGGCTTCACGTCACCCACCACTGTAAGAGTCAATTTTCATAAATTTAGGCCCAGAACCCAGGCAGAGGAGAAAGGTCCCGTAACAGACAATCTGGCTTCATGTCAGCAGAGAATCAGTCTTCATATCATAGCAGAGAATCAGGCTTCACGTCACCCACCACTGTAAGAGTCAATTTTCATAAATTTAGGCCCAGAACCCAGGCAGAGGAGAAAGGTCCCGTAACAGACAATCTGGCTTCATGTCAGCAGAGAATCAGTCTTCATATCATAGCAGAGAATCAGGCTTCACGTCACCCACCACTGTAAGAGTCAATTTTCATAAATTTAGGCCCAGAACCCAGGCAGAGGAGAAAGGTCCCGTAACAGACAATCTGGCTTCATGTCAGCAGAGAATCAGTCTTCATATCATAGCAGAGAATCAGGCTTCACGTCACCCACCACTGTAAGAGTCAATTTTCATAAATTTAGGCCCAGAACCCAGGCAGAGGAGAAAGGTCCCGTAACAGACAATCTGGCTTCATGTCAGCAGAGAATCAGTCTTCATATCATAGCAGAGAATCAGGCTTCACGTCACCCACCACTGTAAGAGTCAATTTTCATAAATTTAGGCCCAGAACCCAGGCAGAGGAGAAAGGTCCCGTAACAGACAATCTGGCTTCATGTCAGCAGAGAATCAGTCTTCATATCATAGCAGAGAATCAGGCTTCACGTCACCCACCACTGTAAGAGTCAATTTTCATAAATTTAGGCCCAGAACCCAGGCAGAGGAGAAAGGTCCCGTAACAGACAATCTGGCTTCATGTCAGCAGAGAATTAGTCTGCATGTCATAGCAGAGAATGAGGCTTCACGTCACCCACCACTGCAACAGTCCATTGGCATATATTCAGGCCCAGCACCCAGGCAGAGGAGAGAGGTCCCGTAACAGAGGATCTGGCTTCATGTCAGCAGAGAATCAGTCTGCATGTCATAGCAGAGAATCAGGCTTCACGTCAGCCACCACTGCAACAGTCCATTGTCATAAATTTAGGCCCAGCACCCAGGCAGAGGAGAGAGGTCCCGTAACAGAGGATCTGGCTTCATGTCAGCAGAGAATCAGTCTGCATGTCATAGCAGAGAATCAGGCTTCACGTCAGCCACCACTGCAACAGTCCATTGTCATAAATTTAGGCCCAGCACCCAGGCAGAGGAGAGAGGTCCCGTAACAGACAATCTGGCTTCATGTCAGCAGAGAATTAGTCTGCATGTCATAGCAGAGAATCAGGCTTCATGTCAGCCACCACTGCAACAGTCCATTGGCATATATTTAGGCCTAGCACACAGGCAGAGGAGAGGTTCATTCAACTTTGGGTAGCATCGCAATATAATGGTAAAATGAAAATAAAAATAGGATTGAATGAGGAAGTGCCCTGGAGTCCAATAATATATGGTTATGGGGAGGTAGTTAATGTCTAATCTGGACAAGGGACGGACAGGTCCTGTGGGATCCATGCCTGGTTCATTTTTATGAACGTCAGCTTGTCCACATTGGCTGTAGACAGGCGGCTGCGTTTGTCTGTAATGACGCCCCCTGCCGTGCTGAATACACGTTCAGACAAAACGCTGGCTGCCGGGCAGGCCAGCACCTCCAAGGCATAAAAGGCTAGCTCTGGCCACGTGGACAATTTAGAGACCCAGAAGTTGAATGGGGCCGAACCATCAGTCAGTACGTGGAGGGGTGTGCACACGTACTGTTCCACCATGTTAGTGAAATGTTGCCTCCTGCTAACACGTTGCGTATCAGGTGGTGGTGCAGTTAGCTGTGGCGTGTTGACAAAAGTTTTCCACATCTCTGCCATGCTAACCCTGCCCTCAGAGGAGCTGGCCGTGACACAGCTGCCTTGGCGACCTCTTGCTCCTCCTCTGCCTTGGCCTTGGGCTTCCACTTGTTCCCCTGTGACATTTGGGAATGCTCTCAGTAGCGCGTCTACCAACGTGCGCTTGTACTCGCGCATCTTCCTATCACGCTCCAGTGCAGGAAGTAAGGTGGGCACATTGTCTTTGTAGCGTGGATCCAGCAGGGTGGCAACCCAGTAGTCCGCACAGGTTAAAATGTGGGCAACTCTGCTGTCGTTGCGCAGGCACTGCAGCATGTAGTCGCTCATGTGTGCCAGGCTGCCCAGGGGTAAGGACAAGCTGTCCTCTGTGGGAGGCGTATCGTCATCGTCCTGCCTTTCCCCCCAGCCACGCACCAGTGATGGACCCGAGCTGCGTTGGGTGCCACCCCGCTGTGACCATGCTTCATCCTCATCCTCCTCCACCTCCTCCTCATCCTCGTCCTCCTCGTCCTCCAGTAGTGGGCCCTGGCTGGCCACATTTGTACCTGGCCTCTGCTGTTGCAAAAAACCTCCCTCTGAGTCACTTCGAAGAGACTGGCCTGAAAGTGCTAAAAATGACCCCTCTTCCTCATCCTCCTCCTCCTCCTCCTGGGCCACCTCCTGTTCCATCATCGCCCTAAGTGTTTTCTCAAGGAGACATAGAAGTGGTATTGTAACGCTGATAACGGTGTCATCGCCACTGGCCATGTTGGTGGAGTACTCGAAACAGCGCAACAGGGCACACAGGTCTCGCATGGAGGCCCAGTCATTGGTGGTGAAGTGGTGCTGTTCTGTAGTGCGACTGACCCGTGCGTGCTGCAGCTGAAACTCCACTATGGCCTGCTGCTGCTCGCACAGTCTGTCCAGCATGTGCAAGGTGGAGTTCCACCTGGTGGGCACGTCGCATATGAGGCGGTGAGCGGGAAGGCCGAAGTTACGCTGTAGCGCAGACAGGCGAGCAGCGGCAGGATGTGAACGCCGGAAGCGCGAACAGACGGCCCGCACTTTATGCAGCAGCTCTGACATGTCGGGGTAGTTGTGAATGAACTTCTGCACCACCAAATTCAGCACATGCGCCAAGCAAGGGATGTGCGTCAAATTGGCTAGTCCCAGAGCTGCAACGAGATTTCGCCCATTATCACACACCACCAGGCCGGGCTTGAGGCTCACCGGCAGCAACCACTCGTCGGTCTGTTGTTCAATACCCCGCCACAACTCCTGTGCGGTGTGGGGCCTGTCCCCCAAACATATGAGTTTCAGAATGGCCTGCTGACGTTTACCCCGGGCTGTGCTGAAGTTGGTGGTGAAGGTGTGTGGCTGACTGGATGAGCAGGTGGAAGAAGAGGAGGAGGAAGCCGAGAAGGAGGAGGTGGCAACAGGAGGCAAAGAATGTTGCCCTGCGATCCTTGGCGGCGGAAGGACGTGCGCCAAACAGCTCTCCGCCTGGGGCCCAGCTGCCACTACATTTACCCAGTGTGCAGTTAGGGAGATATAGCGTCCCTGGCCGTGCTTACTGGTCCACGTATCTGTGGTTAGGTGGACCTTGCCACAGATGGCGTTGCGCAGTGCACACTTGATTTTATCGGATACTTGGTTGTGCAGGGAAGGCACGGCTCTCTTGGAGAAGTAGTGCCGGCTGGGAACAACATACTGTGGGACAGCAAGCGACATGAGCTGTTTGAAGCTGTCTGTGTCCACCAGCCTAAATGACAGCATTTCATAGGCCAGTAGTTTAGAAATGCTGGCATTCAGGGCCAGGGATCGAGGGTGGCTAGGTGGGAATTTACGCTTTCTATCAAATGTTTGTGAGATGGAGAGCTGAACGCTGGCGTGTGACATGGTTGAGACGCTTGGTGACGGAGGTGGTGGTGGTGGTGTTGGTGGTACATCCCCTGTTTGCTGGGCGGCAGGTGCCAACGTTCCTCCAGAGGCGGAGGAAGAGGCCGAGGCGGCAGCAGCAGAATAGGCCGAGGCGGCAGCAGCAGAAGAGGTAGCAGGGGGAGCCTGAGTGACTTCCTTGGTTTTAAGGTGTTTACTCCACTGCAGTTCATGCTTTGCATGCAGGTGCCTGGTCATGCAGGTTGTGCTCAGGTTCAGAACGTTAATGCCTCGCTTCAGGCTCTGATGGCACAGCGTGCAAACCACTCGGGTCTTGTCGTCAGCACATTGTTTGAAGAAGTGCCATGCCAGGGAACTCCTTGAAGCTGCCTTTGGGGTGCTCGGTCCCAGATGGCGGCGGTCAGTAGCAGGCGGAGTCTCTTGGCGGCGGGTGTTCTGCTTTTGCCCACTGCTCCCTCTTTTGCTACGCTGTTGGCTCGGTCTCACCACTGCCTCTTCCTCCGAACTGTGAAAGTCAGTGGCACGACCTTCATTCCATGTGGGGTCTAGGACCTCATCGTCCCCTGCATCGTCTTCCACCCAGTCTTGATCCCTGACCTCCTGTTCAGTCTGCACACTGCAGAAAGACGCAGCAGTTGGCACCTGTGTTTCGTCATCATCAGAGACATGCTGAGGTGGTATTCCCATGTCCTCATCATCAGGAAACATAAGTGGTTGTGCGTCAGTGCATTCTATGTCTTTCACCGCTGGGGAAGGGCTAGGTGGATGCCCTTGGGAAACCCTGCCAGCGGAGTCTTCAAACAGCATAAGAGACTGCTGCATAACTTGAGGCTGAGACAGTTTCCCTGGTATGCATGGGGGTGATGTGACAGACTGATGGGCTTGGTTTTCAGGCGCCATCTGTGCGCTTTCTGCAGAAGACTGGGTGGGAGATAATGTGAACGTGCTGGATCCACTGTCGGCCACCCAATTGACTAATGCCTGTACCTGCTCAGGCCTTACCATCCTTAGAACGGCATTGGGCCCCACCATATATCGCTGTAAATTCTGGCGGCTACTGGGACCTGAGGTAGTTGGTACACTAGGACGTGTGGATGTGGCAGAACGGCCACGTCCTCTCCCAGCACCAGAGGGTCCACTAACACCACCACGACCATGTCCACGTCCGCGTCCCTTACTAGATGTTTTTCTCATTGTTATGGTTCACCACAACAACAAATATATTATTTGGCCCAATGTATTGTATTCAAATTCAGCGGGATATAAATTTGAGGCCTAGTATTTAGGCGCTGGGTGACCGGTATGGATTTAGTGACAGAATTAGACTTGGAAATGCACAGAAGCGTGTGTGTGAAGTTATTCTGAATGACCCTATGTGCACCTTCAATATTATATACCCTTTTAGGGATAGATTTCAAATAGCTCTGATATAGCAGAAACCACTAAATTATGAAATTGCTAAATTGGGAATTGTACTTCAACCCAGAACAAAAAATGTGCTTTGACGGACACTAAATATCTTGCCCAGCAACAACAGTACAGCGGTGGGTAACGAGAGATTTAGAGGGATTTAAATTTGAGGCCTAGTATTTAGGCGCTGGGTGACAGGTATGGGTTTAGTGACAGAATTAGACTTGGAAATACACAGTAGCGGGTGTGTGTGAAGTTATTCTGAATGACCCAATGTGCACCTTCAATATTATATACCCTTTTAGGGATAGATTTCAAATAGCTCTGATATAGCAGAAACCACTAAATTATGAAATTGCTAAATTGGGAATTGTACTTCAACCCAGAACAAAAAATGTGCTTTGACGGACACTAAATATCTTGCCCAGCAACAACAGTACAGCGGTGGGTAACGAGAGATTTAGAGGGATTTAAATTTGAGGCCTAGTATTTAGGCGCTGGGTCACCGGTATGGATTTAGTGACAGAATTAGACTTGGAAATGCACAGAAGCGTGTGTGTGAAGTTATTCTGAATGACCCTATGTGCACCTTCAATATTATATACCCTTTTAGGGATAGATTTCAAATAGCTCTGATATAGCAGAAACCACTAAATTATGAAATTGCTAAATTGGGAATTGTACTTCAACCCAGAACAAAAAATGTGCTTTGACGGACACTAAATATCTTGCCCAGCAACAACAGTACAGCGGTGGGTAACGAGAGATTTAGAGGGATTTAAATTTGAGGCCTAGTATTTAGGCGCTGGGTGACAGGTATGGGTTTAGTGACAGAATTAGACTTGGAAATACACAGTAGCGGGTGTGTGTGAAGTTATTCTGAATGACCCAATGTGCACCTTCAATATTATATACCCTTTTAGGGATAGATTTCAAATAGCTCTGATATAGCAGAAACCACTAAATTATGAAATTGCTAAATTGGGAATTGTACTTCAACCCAGAACAAAAAATGTGCTTTGACGGACACTAAATATCTTGCCCAGCAACAACAGTACAGCGGTGGGTAACGAGAGATTTAGAGGGATTTAAATTTGAGGCCTAGTATTTAGGCGCTGGGTCACCGGTATGGATTTAGTGACAGAATTAGACTTGGAAATGCACAGAAGCGTGTGTGTGAAGTTATTCTGAATGACCCTATGTGCACCTTCAATATTATATACCCTTTTAGGGATAGATTTCAAATAGCTCTGATATAGCAGAAACCACTAAATTATGAAATTGCTAAATTGGGAATTGTACTTCAACCCAGAACAAAAAATGTGCTTTGACGGACACTAAATATCTTGCCCAGCAACAACAGTACAGCGGTGGGTAACGAGAGATTTAGAGGGATTTAAATTTGAGGCCTAGTATTTAGGCGCTGGGTCACCGGTATGGATTTAGTGACAGAATTAGACTTGGAAATGCACAGAAGCGTGTGTGTGAAGTTATTCTGAATGACCCTATGTGCACCTTCAATATTATATACCCTTTTAGGGATAGATTTCAAATAGCTCTGATATAGCAGAAACCACTAAATTATGAAATTGCTAAATTGGGAATTGTACTTCAACCCAGAACAAAAAATGTGCTTTGACGGACACTAAATATCTTGCCCAGCAACAACAGTACAGCGGTGGGTAACGAGAGATTTAGAGGGATTTAAATTTGAGGCCTAGTATTTAGGCGCTGGGTCACCGGTATGGATTTAGTGACAGAATTAGACTTGGAAATGCACAGAAGCGTGTGTGTGAAGTTATTCTGAATGACCCTATGTGCACCTTCAATATTATATACCCTTTTAGGGATAGATTTCAAATAGCTCTGATATAGCAGAAACCACTAAATTATGAAATTGCTAAATTGGGATTTGTACTTCAACCCAGAACAAAAAATGTGCTTTGACGGACACTAAATATCTTGCCCAGCAACAACAGTACAGCGGTGGGTAACGAGAGATTTAGAGGGATTTAAATTTGAGGCCTAGTATTTAGGCGCTGGGTGACAGGTATGGGTTTAGTGACAGAATTAGACTTGGAAATACACAGTAGCGGGTGTGTGTGAAGTTATTCTGAATGACCCAATGTGCACCTTCAATATTATATACCCTTTTTGGGATAGATTTCAAATAGCTCTGATATAGCAGGAACCACTAAATTATGAAATTGCTAAATTGGGAATTGTATTTCAACCCAGAACAAGAAATGTGCTTGAACGGACACTAAATAACTCGCCCAGCTACAGCACTAGGGACAGATTTAGCTGGATATAAATTTGAGGCCTAGTATTTAGGCGCTGGGTGACCGGTATGGATTTAGTGACAGAATTAGACTATTGCTGGTTAAATGCACTTGGTGTGACAGCTTCACCCTGATGTAGGCTTTAGCCAAAAAACAACCACACCATTGAGGGTTAAATGCACTTGGTGACAGGCGCAGCTTGCCCCTGATTTTGTATATGGCCAAAAAATGAACAGACTATTGCTGGTTAAATGCACTTGGTGTCACAGCTTGACCAACCACACTACTGAGGGTTAAATGCACTTGGTGACGGGCGCAGCTTGCCCCTGATGTAGTATATGGCCAAAAAATAAACAGACTATTGCTGGTTAAATGCACTTGGTGTGACAGCTTCACCCTGATGTAGGCTTTAGCCAAAAAACAACCACACCATTGAGGGTTAAATGCACTTGGTGACAGGCGCAGCTTGCCCCTGATTTTGTATATGGCCAAAAAATGAACAGACTATTGCTGGATAAATGCACTTGGTGTGACAGCTTCACCCTGATGTAGGCTTTAGCCAAAAAACAACCACACCATTGAGGGTTAAATGCACTTGGTCGCAGCTTGTGCTGGCGCACCACAAGACACAAAATGGCCGCCGATCACCCCAGAAAAATGAGACTGACAAACGGTCTGTGCAGCCTAAAAACAGTGAGCAATTGAGGATCAGCAGCTCAATGATCCACAGCTGCAGATCGATCAGTTAATCAAGTCCTTTGGAGGAGTTAATCTGCCTAATCTCGCCCTACTGTCGCAGCCGCAACCTCTCCCTACGCTAATCAGAGCAGAGTGACGGGCGGCGCTATGTGACTCCAGCTTAAATAGAGGCTGGGTCACATGGTGCTCTGGCCAATCACAGCCATGCCAATAGTAGGCATGGCTGTGATGGCCTCTTGGGGCAAGTAGTATGACGCTTGTTGATTGGCTGCTTTGCAGCCTTTCAAAAAGCGCCAAGAAAGCGTCACAAAAGCGCGAAGAAAGCGACGAACACCGAACCCGAACCCGGACTTTTACGAAAATGTCCGGGTTCGGGTCCGTGTCACGGACACCCCAAAATTCGGTACGAACCCGAACTATACAGTTCGAGTTCGCTCATCCCTACTCGTGGACACTTTCAAAGTTTTCCCAATTTTTCGGACTGACTGACTTTCATTTCTTAAAGTAATGATGGCCACTCGTTTTTCTTTATTTAGCTGCTTTTTTCTTGCCATAATACAAATTCTAACAGTCTATTCAGTAGGACTATCAGCTGTGTATCCACCTGACTTCTCCACAACGCAACTGATGGTCCCAACCCCATTTATAAGGCAAGAAATCCCACTTATTAAACCTGACACGGCACACCTGTGAAGTGAAAACCATTTCAGATGACTACCTCTTGAAGCTCATCAAGAAAATGCCAAGAGTGTGCAAAGCAGTAATCAAAGCAAAAGGTGGCTACTTTGAAGAACCTAGAATATGACATATTTTCAGTTGTTTCACACTTTTTTGTTTGGTATATAATTCCACATGTGTTAATTCATAGTTTTGATGCCTTCAGTGTGAATCTACAATTTTTATGAAAATAAATAAAACTCTTTGAATGAGAAGGTGTGTCCAAACTTTTGGTCTGTACTGTACTTCTACAAAATACTGATTGAGGGGTGCGATATACCTGCTTCCACCAAATATTGATTCAGGTGTTCTATATACCTGTTTCCACAAAATACTGGTTGAGGAGTGTGATATACCTGTTTCTACAAAATATTGATTAAGGGGTTCTATATACCTGCTTCCACAAAATATTGATTGAGGCCTGCGATACACCTGCTTGCACAAGATACCGACTAAGGGGTGCGATATACCTGCTTCTTCCAAATATTGATTAAGGGGTTCTATATACCTGTTTTCACAAAATACTGATTAAGAGGTTTGATATACCTGATTCCACAAAATACAGATTGAGGAGTTGGATATACCTGCTTCCACAAAATACTGATTAAGGGGTTTAATATACCTGCTTCCACAAAATACTGATTGAGAGGTGTGATATACCTGCTTCCACCAAATATTGATTCAGGTGTTTTATATACCTGTTTACACAAAATACTTATTGAGGGTTGCGATATACCTGCTTCTACAAAATACTAATTAATGGGTTACATATATCTGCTTCCACAAAATACTGATTGATGGGCACAATATACCTGCTTCCACCTAATATAGATTTGGGACTGCGATACACCGGCTTTCATGAAATACTGATTTAGGCCTGCAATATAACTTCTTTTACAAATACTGCTCTTCTCTACTGACTTTAGCACAGGGTCATTTTGAAAATGACAGGCAGTGGAAGAAGACGTTTGTTCCGCAGGGGTAGTAGGGGTCAGGCAGGTGCACCAGGCCGGAGCCTAAGTGGGAATTTGGAGAAGGTGCTTGCGATGACATCAGAGGACGCACCAGAGTTGGTTGAGTGTCTCACTCAGCGTTCCGCTTCTGCACCCTCCTCATCCTCTGTATCTGCACCCTCCTCACTCTCTGCTGTGTGCCCTGCCAAAGACCACCACCACCATAGCCCCTCCACTCGAGTCAGAGGAAATTTTTTCCCATCCATTCCCATGCCATACTGATGCGCAGCCATTCTTGACATGGGATGAAGAAGAGGAGTTAGCAACGGCTGCTACCCAGCGGTCTGCCGACAGTACCCAAATCAGCCCAAGGATGGTGGTCCTCGCTGTTGCTGCCTACTCCGAGACTTCTAATGTCAGCAGTGGTGCAGGTGATGATGATGACGTGATGGTGACAAATTTTCGTAATGCAAATTTTTATCGCAAATTTTTCAGTTGCCAAGCAAAAACATGATTCCTCCCTGTTTCTTGCTTGTGGGCCAATGAGTCATAGCGCTATATTGAATATATTCATTTTTTCAAATATTTGTAATATTCTAAAACAAGAACATATAGCAATATAGCGAATATTCGAAAAAAACAAATAAAGGGCAATTTAGCTAATATAGTGCTATAATCTTCTTTGTCTAATAGTTGTCATTTTTTTCTCATCTGAAGTTCAGATTGGGAAAAAATTTCAACTATTGAAAAAAAAGATTATAGCACTATATTAGCTAAATTGCTCTATATTCTTTTCTTTTCAAATATTTGCTATATTGCTATATATTCTTGTTTTAGAATATTACGAATATTCAAAAAAATGAATATATTAGTTTTTTGAATATTCGTAATATTCTTAAACAAGAACATATAGTAATATAGCGAATATTCGAAGAAAAAAAACAAATATAGAGCAATTTTGCTAATATAGTGCTATAATTAGGGATGAGCAAACCCGAACTGTATAGTTCGTACCGAATTTTGGGGTGTCCGTGACACGGACCCGAACCCAAACATTTTCGTAAAAGTCCGGGTTCCGGTTCGGTGTTCGTCGCTTTCTTGGCGCTTTCTGAAAGGCTGCAAAGCAGCCAATCAACAAGCATCATACTACTTGCCCCAAGAGGCCGTCACAGCCATGCCTACTATTGGCATGGCTGTGATTGGCCAGTGCAGCATGTGACCCAGCCTCTATTTAAGCTGGAGTCACGTAGCGCCGCACGTCACTCTGCTCTGATCAGTGTAGGGAGAGTTTGCAGCTGCGACGTTAGGGCGAGATTAGGCAGTGATTAACTCCTCCAAAAGACTTAATTCAGTGATCTATCTACAGCTGTGGATCATTGAACTGCTGCTATTCAATTGCTCACTGTTTTTAGGATGCCCAGAGCGTTTTTCAGTCACTTTTTTCTGGGGTGATCGGCGGCCATTTTGTGTCTTGTGGTGCGCCAGCACAAGCTGCCACCAAGTACATTTAACCATCAATAGTGTGGTTATTTTTTGGCTATATCCTACATCAGGGTCA
Organism: Bufo gargarizans; assembly: GCF_014858855.1. Classification (NCBI taxonomy): domain Eukaryota; kingdom Metazoa; phylum Chordata; class Amphibia; order Anura; family Bufonidae; genus Bufo; species Bufo gargarizans. Next base: position 134,955,546 of record NC_058083.1, on the reverse strand, counting down.
AGCTGTCACCAAGTGCATTTAACCATCAATAGTGTGGTTATTTTTTGGCTATATCCTACATCAGGGTCAAGCTGTCACCAAGTGCATTTAACCATCAATAGTGTGGTTATTTTTTGGCTATATCCTACATATGGGGCAAGCTGTCACCAAGTGCATTTAACCATCAATAGTGTGGTTATTTGTTGGCTATATCCTACATATGAGGCAAGCTGTCACCAAGTGCATTTAACCATCAATAGTGTGGTTATTTTTTGGCTATATCCTACATATGGGGCAAGCTGTCACCAAGTGCATTTAACCATCAATAGTGTGGTTATTTTTTGGCTATATCCTACATATGGGGCAAGCTGTCACCAAGTGCATTTAACAATCAATAGTGTGGTTATTTTTTGGCTATATCCTACATCAGGGTCAAGCTGTCACCAAGGGCATTTAACCATCAATAGTGGGGTTATTTTTTGGCTATATCCTACATCAGGGTCAAGCTGTCACCAAGTGCATTTAACCATCAATAGTGTGGTTATTTTTTGGCTATATCCTACATCAGGGGCAAGCTGTCACCAAGTGCATTTAAACATCAATAGTGTGGTTATTGTTTGTCTATATCCTACATCAGGGGCTTGGCTGTGCTTGCTATTTTATTGAGGGGTGAAATACAATTGCCAAAATAGCAGTACCCTAAATCTGGTGTTTCAGCTGTGGCCAGCCAATTGTAATACTGTCTGCTGTCTGGCAAAGCATATATTTTTGTTCAGGGTTGAAATACAATTCTCAACTTAGTAATTTCCTAAATTAGTGGTTTCTGCTGTATCAGGGCTACTTTAAATCTATTCATTAAAAGGGTATATAAGATTCAAGGTGCAGATAGGGTCATTCTCAATAACTTCACACACATGCTACTGTGCAATTCCAAGTCTAATTCTGTGTGTAAACGTATACCTGTCACCCAGTGCCTAAATACTAGGCCTCAAATTTATATGCATCTAAATCTGTCATTATTGCTGTGGCTGGTCGTTATTTAGTGTCCGTCAAAGCACAGTTTTTGTTCTGGGTTGAAATACAATTCCCAATTTAGCAATTCTCTAAATTAGTGGTTTCTGCTGTATCAGGGCTACTTTAACCACTTCAGCCCCGCTAGGTGAAACCCCCTTCATGACCAGAGCACTTTTTACACTTCGGCACTACACTACTTTCACCGTTTATCGCTCGGTCATGCAACTTACCACCCAAATGAATTTTACCTCCTTTTCTTCTCACTAATAGAGCTTTCATTTGGTGGTATTTCATTGCTGCTGGCATTTTAACTTTTTTGTTATTAATCAAAATGTAACGATTTTTTTGCAAAAAAATGACATTTTTCACTTTCAGCTGTAAAATTTTGCAAAAAAAACGACATCCATATATACATTTTTTGCCAAATTTATTGTTCTACATGTCTTTGATAAAAAAAAATGTTTGGGCAAAAAAAAAAATGGTTTGGGTAAAAGTTATAGCATTTACAAACTATGGTACAAAAATGTGAATTTCCGCTTTTTGAAACAGCTCTGACTTTCTGAGCACCTGTCATGTTTCCTGAGGTTCTACAATGCCCAGACAGTAGAAAACCCCCATCAATGACCCCATTTCGGAAAGTAGACACCCTAAGGTATTCGCTGATGGGCATAGTGAGTTCATAGAACTTTTTATTTTTTGTCACAAGTTAGCGGAAAATGATGATGATTTTATTTTTTTTATTTTTTCTTACAAAGTCTCATATTCCACTAACTTGCGACAAAAAATAAAAAATTCTAGGAACTCACCATGCCCCTCACAGAATACCTTGGGTTGTCTTCTTTCCAAAATGGGGTCACTTGTGGGGTAGTTATACTGCCCTGGCAATTTAGGGGCCCAAATGTGTGAGAAGAACTTTGCAATCAAAATGTGTAAAAAATGACCGGTGAAATCCAAAAGGTGCACTTTGGAATATGTGCCCCTTTGCCCACCTTGGCAGCAAAAAAGTGTCACACATCTGGTATCGCCGTACTCAGGAGAAGTTGGGGAATGTGTTTTGGGGTGTCATTTTACATATACCTATGCTTGGTGAGAAAAACATCTTGGTCAAATGCCAACTTTGTATAAAAAAATGGGAAAAGTTGTCTTTTGCCAAGATATTTCTCTCACCCAGCATGGTTATATGTAAAATGACACCCCAAAACACATTCCCCAACTTCTCCTGAGTACGGCGATACCAGATGTGTCACACTTTTTTGCTGCCAAGGTGGGCAAAGGGGCACATATTCCAAAGTGCACCTTTCAGATTTTGCAGGCCATTTTTTACACATTTTGATTGCAAGGTACTTCTCACACATTTGGGCCCCTAAATTGCCAGGGCAGTATAACTACGCCACAAGTGACCCCATTTTGGAAAGAAGACACCCCAAGGTATTCCGTGAGGGGCATGGCGAGTTCCTAGAATTTTTTATTTTTTGTCACAAGTTAGCGGAAAATGATGATTTTTTTTTTTCTCTTTTTTCCTTACAAAGTCTCATATTCCACTAACTTGCGACAAAAAATAAAAAATTCTAGGAACTCGCAGTGCCCCTCACGGAATACCTTGGGGTGTCTTCTTTCCAAAATGGGGTCACTTGTGGCGTAGTTATACTGCCCTGGCAATTTAGGGGCCCAAATGTGTAAGAAGTACTTTGCAATCAAAATCTGTAAAAAATGACCGGTGAAATCCGAAAGGTGCACTTTGGAATATGCGCCCCTTTGCCCACCTTGGCATCAAAAAAGTGTCACACATGTGGTATCGCCGTACTCAGGAGAAGTTGGGGAATGTGTTTTGGGGTGTCATTTTACATATACCCATGCTGGGTGAGAGAAATATCTTGGCAAAAGACAACTTTTCCCATTTTTTTATACAAAGTTGGCATTTGACCAAGATATTTTTCTCACCCAGCATGGGTATATGTAAAATGACACCCAAAACACATTCCCCAACTTCTCCTGAGTACGGCGATACCACATGTGTGACACTTTTTTGCAGCCTAGATGCGCAAAGGGGCCCAAATTCTTTTTAGGAGGGCATTTTTAGACATTTGGATCCCAGACTTCTTCTCACACTTTCGGGCCCCTAAAAAGCCAGGGCAGTATAAATACCCCACATGTGACCCCACTTTGGAAAGAAGACACCCCAAGGTATTCAATGAGGGGCATGGCGAGTTCCTAGAATTTTTATTTTTTTGCATAAGTTAGCGGATATTGATTTTTTTTTGATTTTTTCTCACAAAGTCTCACTTTCCGCTAACTTAGGACAAAAATTTCAATCTTTCATGGACTCAATATGCCCCTCACGGAATACCTTGGGGTGTCTTCTTTCCGAAATGGGGTCACATGTGGGGTATTTATACTGCCCTGGATTTTTAGGGGCCCTAAAGCGTGAGAAGAAGTCTGGAATATAAATGTCTAAAAATGTTTACGCATTTGGATTCCGTGAGGGGTATGGTGCGTCCATGTGAGATTTTATTTTTGACACAAGTTAGTGGAATATGAGACTTTGTAAGAAAAAACAAAAACAAACAAAAAATTTTCGCTAACTTGTGCCAAAAAAAAAGTCTGAATGGAGCCTTACCGGGGGGGGGGGGGGGGGGTGATCAATGACAGGGGGGTGATCAATGACAGGGGGGTGATCAATGACAGGGGGGTGATCACCCATATAGACTCCCTGATCACCCCCCTGTCATTGATCACCCCCCTGTAAGGCTCCATTCAGACATCCGCATGATTTTTACGGATCCATGGATACATGGATCGGATCCACAAAACACATGCGGACGTCTGAATGGAGCCTTACAGGGGGGTTATCAATGACAGGGGGTGATCAGGGTGATCACCCCCCCTGTCACTGATCACCCCTCCTGTAAGGCTCCATTCAGACATCCGCATGATTTTTTACGGATCCATGGATACATGGATCGGATCCACAAAACGCATGCGGACGTCTGAATGGAGCCTTACAGGGGGGTTATCAATGACAGGGGGTGATCAGGGTGATCACCCCCCTGTCACTGATCACCCCTCCTGTAAGGCTCCATTCAGACATCCGCATGATTTTTTACGGATCCATGGATACATGGATCGGATCCACAAAACGTATGCGGACGTCTGAATGGAGCCTTACAGGGGGGTTATCAATGACAGGGGGTGATCAGGGTGATCACCCCCCTGTCACTGATCACCCCTCCTGTAAGGCTCCATTCAGACATCCGCATGATTTTTTACGGATCCATGGATACATGGATCGGATCCACAAAACGCATGCGGACGTCTGAATGGAGCCTTACAGGGGGGTTATCAATGACAGGGGGTGATCAGGGTGATCACCCCCCTGTCACTGATCACCCCTCCTGTAAGGCTCCATTCAGACATCCGCATGATTTTTTACGGATCCATGGATACATGGATCGGATCCACAAAACGCATGCGGACGTCTGAATGGAGCCTTACAGGGGGGTTATCAATGACAGGGGATGATCAGGGTGATCACCCCCCTGTCACTGATCACCCCCCCTGTAAGGCTCCATTCAGACGTCCGCATGTGTTTTGTGGATCCGATCCATGCATCCATGGATCCGTAAAAATCATGCGGACGTCTGAATGGAGCCTTACAGGGGGGTGATCAATGACAGGGGGGTGATCAATGACAGGGGGTGATCAGGGAGTGTATATGGGTGATCACCCGCCTGTCATTGATCACCCCCCTGTAAGGCTCCATTCAGACGTCCGTATGGTTTTTGCGGAACCGATCCATGTATCCATGGATCCGTAAAAATCATGCGGACGTCTGAATGGAGCCTTACAGGGGGGTGATCAATGACAGGGGGGTGATCAATGACAGGGGGTGATCAATGACAGGGGGTGATCAGGGAGTGTATATGGGTGATCACCCGCCTGTCATTGATCACCCCCCTGTAAGGCTCCATTCAGACGTCCGTATGCTTTTTGCGGATCCGATCCATGTATCCGTGGATCCGTAAAAATCATACGGACGTCTGAACGGAGCCTGACAGGGGGGTGATCAATGACAGGGCGGTGATCAATGACAGGGGGGTGATCAGGGAGTTTATATGGGGTGATCATGGGTGATCAGGGGTTTATAAGGGGTTAATAAGTGACGGGGGGGGGGGGTGTAGTGTAGTGTAGTGTGGTGCGACTGTACTGACCTACCTGAGTCCTCTGGTGGTCGATGCCTAACAAAAGGGACCACCAGAGGACCAGGTAGGAGGTATATTAGACGCTGTTATGAAAACAGCGTCTAATATACCTGTTAGGGGTTAAAAAATTCGGATCTCCAGCCTGCCAGCGAGCGATCGCCGCTGGCAGGCTGGAGATCCACTCGCTTACCTTCCGTTCCTGTGAGCGCGCGCGCCTGTGCGCGCGCGTTCACAGGAAATCTCGCGTCTCGCGAGAAGACGCGTATATGCGTCCAGGAGGAATAAAGCAACCACCTCCCGGACGCATATATGCGTACAGCGGTCGGGAGGTGGTTAAATCTATTCATTAAAAGGGCATATAAGATTCAAGGTGCAGATAGGGTCATTCTCAATAACTTCACACACACGCTACTGTGCAATTCCAAGTCTAATTCTGTCCGTAAACGTATACCTGTCATCCAGCGCCTAAATACTAGGCCTCAAATTTATATTCAGCTAAATCTGTCGTTACTGCTGTGCCTTTATTAGTGTAATACGGTACCTAAATAGATAGCCAGATAGTGTTAGGTGTCTGTAAAGAAAGGCCTGAATTTGAATTCAATACATTAGGCCAAATAATATTTTTGTTATTGTGGTGAACGGTAACAATGAGGAAAACATCTAGTAAGGGACGTGGACATGGTTGTGGTGGTGTTAGTGGACCCTCTGGTGTTGGGAGAGGACGTGGCCGTTCTGCCACAGCCACACGTCCTAGTGTACCAACTACCTCAGGTCCCAGTAGCTGCCAGAATTTACAGTGATATTTGGTGGGGCCCAATGCCGTTCTAAGGATGGTAAGGCCTGAGCAGGTACAGGCATTAGTCAATTGGGTGGCCGACAGTGGATCCAGCACGTTCACATTATCTCCCACTAAGTCTTCTGCAGAAAGCGCACAGATGGCGCCTGAAAACCAAGCCCATCAGTCTGTCACATCACCCCCATGCATATCAGGGAAACTGTCTGAGCCTCAAGTTATGCAGCAGTCTCTTATGCTGTTTGAAGACTCCGCTGGCAGAGTTTCCCAAGGGCATCCACCTAGCCCTTCCCCAGCGGTGTAAGACATAGAATGCACTGACGCACAACCACTTATGTTTCCTGATGATGAGGACATGGGAATACCACCTCAGCACGTCTCTGATGATGACGAAACACAGGTGCCAACTGCTGTGTCTTTCTGCAGTGTGCAGACTGAACAGGAGGTCAGGGATCAAGACTGGGTGGAAGACGATGCAGGGGACGATGAGGTCCTAGACCCCACATGGAATGAAGATCGTGCCACTGACTTTCACAGTTCGGAGGAAGAGGCAGTGGTGAGACCGAGCCAACAGCGTAGCAAAAGAGGGAGCAGTAGGCAAAAGCAGAACCGCCGCCGCCAAGAGACTCCGCCTGCTACTGACCGCCGCCATCTGGGACCGAGCACCCCAAAGGCAGCTTCAAGGAGTTCCCTGGCATGGCACTTCTTCAAACCATGTGCTGACGACAAGACCCAAGTGGTTTGCATGCTGTGCCATCAGAGCCTGAAGCGAGGCATTAACGTTCTGAACCTTAGCACAACCTGCATGACCAGTCACCTGCATGCAAAGCATGAACTGCAGTGGAGTGAACACCTTAAAAACAAGGAAGTCTCAGGCTCCCCCTGCTACCTTTTCTGCTGCTGCCGCCTCGGCCTCTTCTGCTGCTGCCGCCGCCTCGGCCTCTTCCTCCGCCTCTGGAGGAACGTTGGCACCTGCCGCCCAGCAAACAGAGGATGTACCACCAACACCACCACCACCTCCGTCACCAAGCATCTCAACCATGTCACACGCCAGCGTTCAGCTCTCCATCTCAACATTTGAGAGAAAGTGTAAATTCCCAACTAGCCACCCTCGATCCCTGGCCCTGGGTAAATGTAGTGGCGGCTGGGCTTCAGGCAGAGAGCTGTTTGGCGCACGTCCTTTACCCGCCAAGGATCGCAGGGCAACATTCTTTGCCTCCTGTTGCCTCCTCCTCCTACTCGGCTTCCTCCTCCTCTTCTTCCACCTGCTCATCCAGTCAGCCACACACCTTCACCACCAACTTCAGCACAGCCCGGGTTAAACGTCAGCAGGCCATTCTGAAACTCATATGTTTGGGGGACAGGCCCCACACCCCACAGATGTTGTGGCGGGGTATAGAACAACAGACCGACGAGTGGTTGCTGCCAGTGAGCCTCAAGCCCGGCCTAGTGGTGTGCGATAATGGGCGAAATCTCGTTGCAGCTCTGGGACTAGCCGATTTGATGCACATCCCTTGCCTGGCGCATGTGCTGAATTTGGTGGTGCAGAAGTTCATTAACAACTTCCCCGACATGTCAGAACTGCTGCATAAAGTGCGGGCCGTCTGTTCGCGCTTCCGGCGTTCACATCCTGCCACTGCTCGCCTGTCTGCGCTACAGCGTAACTTCGGCCTTCCCGCTCACCGCCTCATATGCATCGTGCCCACCAGGTGGAACTCCACCTTGCACATGCTGGACAGACTGTGCGAGCAGCAGCAGGCCATAGTGGAGTTTCAGCTGCAGCACGCACAGGTCAGTCGCACTGCGGAACAGCACCGCTTCACCACCAATGACTGGGCCTCCATGCGAGACCTGTGTGCCCCGTTGCGCTGTTTCGAGTACTCCACCAACATGGCCAGTGGCCACTTCTATGTCTCCTTGAGAAAACACTTAGGGCGATGATGGAAGAGAAGGTGGCCCAGGAGGAGGAGGAGGAGGAAGAGGGGTCATTTTTAGCACTTTCAGGCCAGTCTCTTCGAAGTGACTCAGAGGTAGGTTTTTTGCAACAGCAGAGGCCAGGTACAAATGTGGCCAGCCAGGGCCCACTACTGGAGGACGAGGAGGACGAGGACGAGGAGGAGGTGGAGGAGGATGAGGATGAAGCATGGTCACAGTGGGGTGGCACCCAATGCAGCTCGTGACCATCACTGGTGTGTGGCTGGGGGGAAATGCAGGACGATGACGATACGCCTCCCACAGAGGACAGCTTGTCCTTACCTCTGGGCAGCCTGGCACACATGAGCAACTACATGCTGCAGTGCCTGCGCCACGACAGCAGAGTTGCCCACATTTTAACGTGTGCGGACTACTGGGTTGCCACCCTGCTGGATCCACAGTACAAAGACAATGTGCCCACCTTACTTCCTGCACTGGAGCGTGATATGAAGATGTTCGAGTACAAGCGCACGTTGGTAGACGCGCTTCTGAGAGCAATCCCAAATGTCACAGGGGAACAAGTGGAAGCCCAAGGCCAAGGCAGAGGAGGAGCAAGAGGTCGCCAAGGCAGCTGTGTCACGGCCAGCTCCTCTGAGGGAAGGGTTAGCATGGCAGAGATGTGGAAAAGTTTGGTCAACACGCCACAGCTAACTGCACCACCACCTGATACGCAACGTGTTAGCAGGAGGCAACATTTCACTACCATGGTGGAACAGTACGTGTGCACACCCCTCCACGTACTGACTTTTATGCCTTGGAGGTGCTGGCCTGCCTGGCGGCCAGCGTTTTGTCTAAACGTGTATTCCGCACGGCAGGGGCGTCTTTACAGACAAACGCAGCCGCCTGTCTACAGCCAATGTGGACAAGCTGACGTTCATAAAAATGTTCCTTAGTTTTGGATCCAGTCAGTCGGATCTTCATTTTGTGTCTTCTAGTTTTCTGTACACCTTCCGTGACACTATGGCTTGCCTTGCTGACGTTCGGCGGCGACACCACCTGCCCATCAGACGTCTGATTTGTGACAGCCCGACGTGCTGGAACTCTACCTTGTATTTGCTTGATAGGCTGCTCCAGCAGAAACGTGCCATTAACAACTACCTATACGAACTCTGCAGCAGGACAGGTTCTGGGGAGCTTGGTTTCTTTTCACTGCGCCAGTGGCTGCTCATGCGCGACACATGCAGACTTCTGCGGTGATTTGATGAGATCACCAAACTGGTCAGTCGCAGCCAGGGTGTCATCAATGACATCGTACCTTACGTCTTCTTTCTGGAGCGTGCATTGCATCTTGTTATTGATCAAGCCATCGAGGAGCAGGAGCTGGAAGATGAGGAAGTCGCAATGCTGAATGAATTCCCAGGGGGGCTACTCCATCTGAGACAAGTCAGCAGGAAAAGTCGATACTGTGCTGCGGAATAGAACAACCCTGAACGATGGCACCCACAGCAGAGCCTGAAAAGTCGATACTGTGCCACAAACAATCCCGGGCAGCCTGCCGAATACAAATCCTACCTCTCTAACTAATGGCAGTTACAAGCTCAGTCTCAAATTCTTCAGGTACCACTAAAACAGTGCGATGAACACAACAAAACCCGGGTTCACTGACCTGTTCCCATCTGATAGCAGAGGATGTCTCTCGTCAGGACTGCGGCCTTGCTGAGTAGATGTCCTTTTCTTTCAAAGCTCCAATTAGCTGGAGGCAATCCCTTCTCCTGAGGATAGGATCTGGGTACGGAACGGGTGACAGTCCCTCTCTACTATCACCCCGATCACTGCAGGACACTCCAACGTTGTGATAAGACCAGCTTGTGTCTCACACACCATCCTCCCAAGAACAAGATGTCTGACCCTCTCCCTCCTGTTGTTATTTTTTTTTTTTTTTTAGTTTTTATTTTACTTTCGGTAAAACATACATTGTAACAGTACACCAACAGTGGCGTAAATCGGTACCATACACATTATCATAGAAGTACAATATCGTACATAACGGAATTAGGATAGAAATCCTTACAGAAAATGTAAGAGGTACTCCATAAACGCAGCTTGTATTCTGTAGGTTAGTGCATATAGGACAGTATCAAGGCATGGCTGCTTAGAAGGAGTGTCAATGCAGCTAGAGAGAGAAACAAAATATAATCTGACACAACTTAGTGACCTCATACCCACTCTATATGTGTATGAGTCATATATGGCTTGCACCCGGGAGAGGACAGGCATCTCCAACTACCAGTAAATTATTAAGCAGAATTGGTTGAAATTTAAATTGCTAGACATACTCGCATAGCTAATAGGACAGGGTCGAAAAGGAGGCTATGGGTTGGTGTTAGGTAAACTAATGCTGAGAAAATCTGTACTTTGCCCAGGGGGCCCACTTTCTCAGGAAAATTGGGTGAGACCGTGACTCCCAGGAGGCCATTTCCTCAAAACGGTAGATGTGATCTACTTTAAGTCTCCATTGCTCCATCGAGGGTAAGCTAGCTTGTAGCCAATGTTTAGGAACCAGAAGACGGGCTGCCAATAAGAGTTGCTTGAAAAGGAAAGTGGGAGGGGGCGACTTTTTATCAGTAAAAAGAGAGAGCAAGGCACCATAAGGGGATAGAGCTATATTTAAGGAGCAGATTAGGTTACTGATCTGGAAAATTTCCGCCCACCATTTGTTAATGCTCGAGCACGACCACCAGATGTGTAAGAAAGTACCTTTCTCCCCTTGACATCTCCATCATGTTGTAGACGTAGATCTGGAGAAATGAGAGGATTTAACCGGGGTGATGTACCATTGTGAGAGGATTTTGTATCCATTCTCCTGTGCTCTAACACATCTAGAAGACTTATGTGGGGTCTCAAATAGTGTAGGTAAAGTTTGAAGAGGGAGATCCACGCCTGTCTCCAGTTCCCAGGATCGAATGAAAGCTGGCTTAATAATTAGGGGGGGAGATCTTAGTTTGTTATATATACGAGAGATAGGTTTTTTAGGGGGATTGGGGTTAGTTATTAAAGCCTCAAACCATGTAAGGGGGCGAAGGAGTTCACCATTCATGTTGTTTTTATTAACAAATGATTTGATAAGTGGGATGAGGTTGAAATAACATGGTTGTGGGTTGAGAAGAGTTTTAATGGTATCATTTGTTGGGACTAAGCCCTGGGGTTCCAGGAGAAGGGATAATAGCATAGAGGAAGAACCAATTAATTTAGAGGAGGAACTTCGAGGCCCGCCCGTGGATGAACCTAGAATATCACTAATCGTAACCAGGGGGGATGGGAAGGGAATTGAGCAGTGAGAGAGATTCCATCATTTCCATGCTTCCACTGTGGCCCTGATAATTGGGAAGGGTTGCAAGTTAACTTGGGGAGGTACGTGATGACCCAAACATAGGGCTTGAGTTGGTTGACCCATAATGCTCTGTTCCATGGCCACCCAGGGCTTGCTATCAGTGTTTCTCAGCCAATCAATCATTCGGGACATAAGGATAGCCTTCCCATATAGTTCAGGATCTGGCAGTCCTATACCACCCGATGAGCGTGACCTAGATAAAAATGAGTAGGATATTCTCGCTCTCCTGCCATTCCATACGAACATTCTGAACCTTTGTTTCAGGGCTGAGTAATAAGACTTTGGGATGGGAATTGGGAGCACTTGTTGGAGGTATGTGAGACGTGGGATAATAAGAGCAGAAAGGATGTTTTTCCTTCCAAACCAGGATAGGGTTGGTGCTGTTTTAGTGAGTTTTTCAAGGGCTAAGAATAAGGCAGCCTTTAAAGGGACATAATTGAGTTTGAAAAGGTCTGAGATGGTAGGGCTAATTTTCACTCCTAGGTAGGTAATAGTTGGAGAGGACCAATTGAAGTGAGAATCTTTCATTAAGGAGAGTTTGAGTTGTGGTGAAACGCCCGTGCAAATGATGGTGGATTTGCTCTCGTTGATCTTGAAGTCTGAAACTACACTGTAGTTCTTTAAATGTTCCTGAATTAGGGGGAGGGAGGTCTTAGGGTTTGATGTCATAATCATGACATCGTCTGCAAATGCAGCGATCTTGTGGGTCCTACCTCCTAGAAACAAACCTTTAATCTCAGTATTCATTCTAAGCCTAGACAGAAGGGGCTCCATGGCCAGGATGAATAATAGGGGGGATAGGGGGCAACCCTGACGAGTTCCGTTTTGGATTTGAAAGGGAGATGATAGGTCACCGTTGACCATCACACGGGCGGTAGCCTGGTTATACATGGCAAATACAGCCTTGATATATGGATCAGGTAGGCCGAAGAAGGTTAGAACGTGTCGTAAATAATTCCAATTTATGCGGTCAAACGCTTTTTCAGCGTCGGTGCTAAGAAGTAAAAGGGGAGTGGAAGTATGTCTGGCATAGCAGAGAGCGTTGATGACTCTAGTTGTATTATCTCTACCTTCCCTATTACGCACAAAGCCCACCTGATCCATATGTACCAGCAGAGGGAGAAGGACTGCAAGGCGGTTGGCCAGTAGTTTCGCGAGTATTTTAAGATCAATATTTAGGAGAGAAATTGGCCTATAGTTTGCACATTGCTTGGAGTCCTTCCCCTCCTTTGGAATCAAGGCTACATGAGCAGATGCCATGTCCCTAGACAAAGGAACACCCTGTAGGGACTGGTTGCAGACCGTAAGTAGATGCGGCAGGAGCTGTTTTTTGAATGTTTTGTAGTAGAATGCCGGTAGGCTGTCTGGGCCCGGACTTTTCCCCTGGGGCATTTGGGCCAGAGCAAGAGAGATCTCTTACATGGTAAATGGAGCTTCAAGCGATTGCTTTTGGTCTGCCGATAGCGTTGGGCAGGTAGTAGACTTAAGATAAGCCTCCACTAATGTGGAGTGAGATGTTGGGAGTACGGTGGGAGGGAGGTTGTACAGGGCTTCATAGAAGTCCCTAAATTGTTTGGCAATCTTGAAGGAGTCAAATACTGGGTCGCCCTTAGGAGAGGACAGTTGGTGAATGTAATTGTCTGCTCTTCTAGATTAAATTCTATTCATCAGGAATTTTGTGGCCTTATCCCCGTGAGCAAAAAACTTGTACTGGGAGTTGAGATAGTATTTAGCTGAATTGTTGTTTAACAGAGCTTTTAATTCGGCTCTTGCTTTGGAGAGCTCTTGAAGTTGGGATTCAGAGGAGGTAGTCTTATGAGTAGATTCTAATTTGTTAACCTTAGAGAGGAGATTATTAATATTACTTTCCCTGGTTTTCTTTAGATGCGAACCTAGGCTGATAAACTCACCTCTGATAAAAGGTTTATGAGCATCCCAGACGGTTTGGGGCGATATTTCTGGCAAAGAGTTCAGTTTAAAGTATTCGTCTAGTAGTGACGCAATTCTCTTTATGGAATCTGGGTTCCCAAGGATAAATTCATTTAGTCTCCAATTAAAGTTCTTCGGTTTGCGAGTGGGGGAGGAAATCTTTATAAAAATTGGGGCATGATCAGATAGATGTATGGACCCAATTTTGGCCAATGGGCATAGCTGGAGGTGCTCTTTTGAAATAAAAAGGTAGTCTATGTGGTGATAATTATTATGAACATGGGAATAGAAGGTATAGTCTAGAGTGTTAGGGTTATGAGTGCGCCAAACATCTATTAAGTGGAGATCCCAGAGAGTGTTTTTAATAAGCTTCAAGGAGCTTTTTGAGTGGGAGGTTTTCCTTGCTGATGAGTCCATCTGGGGATTCAAAGCTATGTTGAGATCCCCACCCAGTATCACAATTCCTTCCTTGAAAGACTTAATAATTGGGGATATGGATGACAGCCAACCAGCTTGTTTGGTGTTAGGGGCGTATATGTTTATAAAGGTATACTTTTGAATCCCTATATTCCCTTTAAGCATAATAAACCTGCCCTCAGGGTCTTGTATATGGTTAATGTATTTGAAAGGCACTTTCCTCTTAAATCCTATACTCACTCCCCCAGATGAAGCAGAACACCCCCCACAATGGAACCAGAGTGGATAATGAGAGAATTCCAGATTGGGATAATGATTAAACCTGAAATGCGTCTCCTGGAGAAGCAGCACATCCGAGCCCTCTTTACGTAGGATAGTAAAGATCTGACTTCTCTTGGAGGGTGAGTTAAAGCCCTTCACATTATAGGAAGCTACATGAATGTCAGTCATGAGTTAAGTTTGTTGTGTTCGGGAAGTTGCAAAGTGTGCTAGTCCTCCAGGAGAGGACACTCACGATTTTAGGTGATACTACCCCATCCAGGAGAGGAGCCGGATCCGTCAGCACTTGATTATCCCTCAGGGGATTCAGATAATTGTGTGTCAGGTACCTAGAACTGAACAAAGGGAAAGGGGAAAAGGGAAAAAACAAAACATAAAACCATGAAAAAACCAGGTCTGTGGGGTGACCCACCAGTGTAAAGCATGGGGGAAAGAATTGGTCAATGACCGGTTAACAAACCGTTCTGCACATAAAATTGCAGCTTGAAAATGATCCTATGTTAGACTAAGCTACCATCGGGAATTCAACAGACAGGAGGAACTAGCCCTGATCTCCTAGGAAAACTAAAAAGGGAAAGTAAAGGTTAAGGGAGGGGGGAGGAGAGGGATTAAGGCATCAGAAATATGACTTATTAGTTACAGAGGCAATACGCTATTAGGCTGGACTCATTCCTGGATCTACGAGCAGAGATTAGAGCTAGCTACGCATATTATTGCAGAAGTCCCATAAAAGGAAGAAGCAAATTATCTGGATAGATCTCAGTGAGTCCAGAAAAAGAAAAAGAAAAAGGAAGTGTTATGCCTCTGAGTAGGAGACTTGTGAAAGGATGAATCATGAGATTAATCTTGAGACAGTCTCTTCGGTGTTAACTGCCGACTTCTCTTCCCCGCTTTGTGGTTCTTTGGAGTGTGTTGTAAGGTGAAGGCCTCCACCGCAGGAACTTCAGGCAGAGCACCAAGATCTTGGAATAAGTCCCAGTTCTCGATCTGCATGGGCGGAATTTGTAGGTGATCATAAACCGCCTCAAGGTCAGCAAAAGTGGAAACATTCATGCGATGACCTACTTGAAGAAAGGAAAGTCCAAAAGGAAAGTTCCATTTATAAAGGATCCTGTTCGCCCTTAGCCATTCTGTCAGCGGCTTGAGACATTTGCATTTCCTTAAGGTGGAGGGAGCCAAAACCTGATAGATTGAGATTTGTGAGCCTTCAAATAGTATATCTTGTCTGTTTCTAGCAGCATCCTGAACAGCAGATTTCACTTGAAAGTTCAGGAACTTACAAATAACATCTCTTGGGGGATCTTCTGCTTTGGGTTTAGGACGCAATGCCCTGTGTGCCCTTTCCAGCACTATCTCCAGAGCGAACTCAGGGCCCAGGAGTGAAGAGCAGAGGGAGATGACTGCAGCCGGGATGTCGCCAGGAAGCACGGTCTCAGGGATCCCTCTGATGCGCAAGTTGTTTCTGCGGCCTCTATTCTCTTGATCTTCAAGGGCATTCTGCATCTGGTTCAGGTAAGACCCGCACTTCTGGAATGCATTTGAGGTGGCCCTCTGGTGATCCGTTATCTGGGCCTGCTGACTCTCCAGGGTCTCAACCCTGTCCCCTATATGGCGCATATCCTGGCGCATGGCGGCAAACTCGCTCAGGAGGGGTTCGAAGGCTTTACCCAGCGTGTTCTTTAGGTACTGCCTGGTAATCGGGAGGGCTCCCCTACCTTGCGGCTCCTCGCCATCGCTCTCTTCCTCCGATCTTGCCCTCTGGGACTGAGCGGACGCCAATTTGGAATCGCGGGCCACATATGAAGCGGCCGCTTTCTTCAGGAATTTATCCATATCTCCTCCTGCCACTTGACTTTTGTTAGTACTGGGGTGCTCCCCGGCTTTAGGGTTCACGATCTTGACCATATTTCAAGCGGTATGCTTAAGATAGCTAGTGCAGCAACGGTTTGTAGTGCAGAGCTCAGACACAAGCGGCCATCACAGACCGGCGCTAGCTCCGCCCCCCACTATAATCTTTAATGTATATTAAAATTGCATTTTTTATTCAAGTAGTGGTATTACACAGCTTCCGGCACCTGCAGGGGAACAGGCCCAAGTCTGCGAACGAGAGTATCGTCCTCTATAAGGCACGGATATCCAATTAAGGCAGCCGGATCTTCTATCTTTCTTGCCAGTGCCCTCAGAGCCACTTGGTATGGAGATTAATGTCCATAAAATGATGGAAATTAGCTGAAAAAGCAGGAGCTCACTCCACGTGCGACCTTCCTGCTTCACAGCTGGCTCCGCCACCCCCCCGTAGCTGGCAATATTAATAGTGAGAGTGTGTCTCGAATTATTTGCTTCAGCAGCTTTTCCTGGCTGCAGCTGGGCACAGTACCTAATGTCAGTACTGCAGGTATTTCAAAATTCCCGCTTCTCTCTGGGCCGGCGGATTGATATCTTCAGTGATGCGGCTGCAAGGTCCTGCACCGCAACAATGGCTATCGCTTGTAGCAGGGAGACTGGTGCTGTATGTCGCTGCCACTTGGTAGGGACTGCTCAGGGTACTCACCGCTCCTGCGCTCTCTCCAGCAGGGATGTCCTGAGTGGCCTTTGCTGGTCTTCTGTTCTCAGGTCAGCCGCGGCAAACGGCCGGAACTTCTTTCGCCGGTCCAAGGCTTCTTCTCACCGGTTTCCAGCGGCGATGTCCGCTGTCAGTTCTCCGCTTGTCCGGCGGTATCCGGATATTGTAGCTTACAGTATAAAGCAGACTACACGTCCGCTGAGGGCTATTAAATCGGGCGGCAGGTGGCACATAAGCCGCGGGGCACGGCTTCAGTGGCCTGGGTGAGCGCACTAATAAAGTCCGGTGCTCACCTAGTCCTTGTAGGCCGCAGATCTCCGCCCTCTCAGATATGGGAAATTGTTATATTTTCGTGATCCAGGCGATGACCTGGGTCGGAATCTGATGTTACAGGCAAAAATAAGCCTAGATTTGCCGAGTTATTTCGGTTTTTGCCCACTTTTTCTGCAGAGCTCCTGCAAGCAGCTTCTGGTCAGCTCTGCAGCTAGCTCCGCCCCCCCCCTCCCTCCTGTTGTTCTAAGCAACACAGTCTGCATGAGTCATAAGCATGAGTCATCAGCTCCTTTGCATATTCAAATCCAGCAGTCACTTTAGCTGTGTGGGGAAGCAGCGGCCACCAGTGCCCAAAATGCCAAATGACAGTTCCAATACAACTATGCTTGAACATTATACAGAAAGAGCTGTTCCACAATTTTGCACAACCACATCATCACAAGTTCTTTTCTGTCAGGTGAATGCCTAATTTTTGGGGCCTATACTTCAGTGGCCTACAGAAAATGTTTTATCCATTGACCGCCTAATGTATCTCCAGCCAAATCATCACAAGTTCTTTTCTGTCAGGTAAATGCCAAATTTTTGGGGCCTGTACTTCAGTGGCCTGCAGTAAAAATGTTATCCAGTGACTGCTTGATGTAGCTCTAGCCACATCATCTCAAGTATTTTTTCTGTCAGGTGAATGCCTAATTTTTGGGGCCTGTACTGACCTACAGTAAAAATTGTATCCAGTGACCACCTAATGTACCTCCAGCCACATAATCACAAGTTCTTTTCTGTCAGGTGAATGCCTAATTTTTAGGGTATGTATTGGCCTACAGTAATTTTTTTATCCAGTGACCGCCTAATGTACCTCCAGTCACATAATCACAAGTTCTTTTCTGTCAGGTAAATGCCTAATTTTTGGGGCCTGTACTCCAGTGGCCTACAGTAAAAATGTTATCCAGTGACCGCCTAATGTACCTCCAGCCACATAATCACAAGTTCTTTTTTGTCAGGTTAATGCTTAATTTTTGGGGTCTGTACTCCCGTGGCCTAAATAAAAAAATGTCAAGGCTCCAGCAGGGCACATTTTTGAGTTTCCCTTTAAGACGCATACAAATGGCACCTGATTAAAATACATATTTTTTGTGGGAATTTTTGCCAATAATCCCCCTCATGTCAGTGTCCATGTTGTGGGACCATTTGTGCACTTCTAGTAAGTATTTGGTGGCTGCAAATATTATCTGAAGGTTTTTCAGGTTCGCCTGTTATTAAAGTCAATGTGGCCCGCCACAAACGCGCAGTTCGCAAGCATTTGATTGCAAATGTGCATTCGCGAACCATCCCGGACCATGTTCGTCCATCACTTCTCACATACTGTGTTCCATGGACGCCTGCATGAGGCTTTACTCGAGGAATTTGGGCGCAGCCTGAAATATAATTTACAGTCTTCACGGAACACCACAAATTTGTCTCTTCCTCCAGAAAATCTGTCAGGGAGAGCAACCTTAGGTTCCGGATTTACCTGGTTACCCACGGCAACCAGTGGGCTCAAGGACTGCTGTAACTGCTGCTGCTGAATGATCAAGACAGACCTTGCAACTGCTTTGCCAAAGCAGCAATAGGATCCATAGTGGATCTTAAAAAAAATAATAGTGAAAGGACAAACAATACAAAACAACATATAATTCCAGAAGGTAGATGACAAATAGTAGGAAACAAGCTGGAGAGAACCGGAGATCCAACCGAACTGATTCCAACCACTCCAGCAGGCTCCACAGCTACACCACCTGAGGTCAGAATAGATAACCTGGAAGGAAGGTCTATATCTGTCAACAAGGGAAGCAGAAAGGGAGAATATATAGTAGCTGGGAGTGGCTGACAGAGAAAAGCTGAAAGGAAAAGCTACAGATTCCTAACAGGGACAAAAAAGATCGCAAACCTAAGCAGGAAAACCTGGACCGGAATCCATTCCCATCACTAGGTCATGGAGTGATCTCTTTAAACCGAGTGAGTAGCCACCCGCTGCGACCTTATGACCCCAGGCACAACAGGGTCAGCGAAAGGTCGTGACACCCTCATGACATTTCCTGAAGGGAGACCACCCTATCATACATCCAACTGCATATGTAACATGGTTGTAAACAAGATGGGCTAAAGTAGCTAGTATGCATTTGCTGAATTTAATTAAGGAATTTTGCAATGATAGATGTCAAATTAGCAAAAGAAATAAAAAAAAGTTCCTTGGAAAAACAACTGCTTATTGCAGTTTATAGAGGAAGTTTAGTGGAAGAATGTATGCAACTGAGGTTCTCTGAAATTCATTCAGATCAAAATCCTGTTTTGTAAGTTTGTTGATGTTGATGTTAGAATTGTGCTACCATCAAGCTTATAGAAATATGTGTTTGTGCAACATTTCCTTTAAAAATGTCTTCTTCACAAAGTTACATAATAACAGGATAAGGATCATGATAATACAATGCAAGGCTGATCTTGAGCTAACAATGCCCAATAGTTGTCTTCCGCTGCAACAGCATATGTGCATTGATTTTGCTTTGTTCACATTCTTGTTGATTCTTTTTTATTTAATTGTTGAATTTTGTCTAGTATACAATTTTCCATGATAGCAATCCCACAAAGCCTCACCAAGCTATTCTTGGTATTTTCATACTCTGTCATGACCTTAAACGTTTCAATATAATGCAACAATTATATACTTTTGTAAATAACAGGCCATACAAGTAGAACATCCATTACTGGATCAAAGCTAATTAAAGTAGACTTGAGATTACTGCAATACCACAGTTGTTCCAAGCTTGTACATTCAAAGTCTGTCTGTTATTCTTCTTTATTTTTCTATGAGATACATTTTGGTCGTTTGAACAATGTTGCATACAGAAAATAATACATTAGAAAATCCTCAGGATTCAGAAATATAATACAAAATTCCAACTGAGGGATTAAAGCTAATGGATATAGTATTTGACATTACAGAATTTAATTCTCATCTCTTACAGTACCTTCCTTATGTATGATTTTTACATGCAATATATTCATTATAAGATTTAATCTGTGTAAAATGATTGCCCCCCAAGATAAGCTCTATATAAACATAAATTTGAGAGTTAATGTCTATTTAAATATCAATTTAACAGTGCACACAACCAAACAATATAGTCTGCAAAACACAAACCACAAAACAAGGTACACAGGCCTATTGGGATGTGTGTGGTAAGCTTCCAGTTGAGAAAATGACATTTGAAGACTGCAAGATCAGATATATTTTTTTTTTTTTTTTAAAAGAACACAGATACTGTGTGAACTGTTCGGAATAAGGAGGTGCTTGTACCTCACAAAGGCTACAAGGTAATAAATAGTGTAACTGGGGTATGAACACTTAAAGGGCTTCTGTCACCCCACTAAATCTTTTTTTTTTTGTTTTGTTTTGTTTACTTATAATCTCTATAGTGCGATTTCTGCTAAGCTAAATAATCATTTCGGTTCAGTAGAATTTGTTAAAAACGTAATTTTAAAATATGCAAATTACCTTGCTACCAGCAAGTAGGGCGGCCTATTTGTTGGTAGCAGCCGCCTCCTCCGATCCTAAAGACGCCCCCTCCGCATGTTGATTGACAGGGCCAGGGAACGGGATCGTCCTCTGCTGGCCCTGTCTGCTATCAAGATCTCGCGCCTGTGCAGTAACGGTATTCAGTCGGCGCAGGCGCACTGAGACGCGGCCGCTCACTCGGCCGCTCCATCCTCAATGCGCCTGCGCCGATGACGTCACATCTACACCCGGCGCAGGCACATTGAGGATAGAGCGGCCGCCTCTCAGTGCGCCTGCGCCGATTGAAGACAGGTACGGCGCAGGCGCGAGATTTTGAATTCAAACAAGGCCAGCAGAGAACGATCCCGTTCCCTGGCCCTGTCAATCAACATGCGGTGGGGGTGTCTTTAGTATCGGAGGATGCAGCTGCTACCAGCAAGTAGCCGCCCTACTTGCTGGTAGCAAGGTAATTTGCATATTTTAAAATTACGTTTTTAACAAATTCTACTGAACTGAATTGATTATTTAGCTTATGTATGCAGAAATCGCACTTTAGGGATTATAAGTAAAAAAAAACAAAAAAAAACGGTTTAGTGGGGTGACAGAAGCCCTTTAAGATGAGTTTGCATGACAGGAGAACTGTCCAACACTGCCACATGGAATTATGAGCCCCCGATCCATCATTATCAGAGGCTATTAGTTCTTCTATGTACATAATATGTAGTCTATCTGGTTAACTAATTACAGTATGGGAAAGTGGAAACTGATTCTGTGAAGAAGGAAGGACTTGGATCTTGGATGTCTACAGACTATTTGCCTGGTGTCTGTAGCCTCCCAAAGGAGGTTGATTTTAAGGGTTATTCCGCCAGAAATGGAAACATGAACTGGTTTCAGAACAAAACCTGCAGCATGTCCCTGGATCTTAGGGTTTTATATGATCGAGGCATTAATATCACCTGGAGAGAAGCTTGTCATACTTCTACTCGGTATAAAACATATGGTGCTTTGGTGGGTTAGTGTGAAGATTTTTCATAAGGTCTTAGTAGTGTTGAGCAAATTGAAGTTAACAAAGAGAAATTCTTTATAAATTTCAGTAAAAAAATTGATTAGCCATGGATCCAAATTTCTTAGAGCTTCATGGTAATGAATACATTTTTCCTGAAATGGAGGCAAAAAATATATACCTCATCCATTTGATCACGGATAGGAGGATGTGGCTATCTTGATTAAAGAAAATGTGCCAATTCTCACTCATGCTGGTATGCATGGTGACATTATCACATCAGCACACGTGAGAATTGGCACATTTTCTTCAATCGTAAATGAGGTGAGTATGTAATTTTTTGTTTTAACCCCTGATTAACCCCCTAATAGGCTTAATGTAAATCTCAGATGCCATGATCAGCGTGGAACGAGGCATCTAAGGGGTTGAATGACTTGGAGGGGGTCGCAATACAATGGAATGAGATTAGTTGCAAAGGAATTTTAACAAATCAAATTTCTTGTTGAGGTTCAGCAAAGTAGTCAAATCGTTTTTTTAAAACTTCGCTCATCACTAGTTCTTAGGGCTAAAGCAAATTCTGAGATCCCTTTTCCAATTTAAAAGAATGGTCCTGGTTGAGATCTAACTTAGCATCTAACTCCATAAAGCTGAGAAGAAAAATATTATATCATAAGGAGAAATCACTAATTCACCGATGCTTAAATAGGATGGAATCTGGTTTGTTTTAGGAGGAAGTGTGATGGAATGGTAAAAGCTTTTCCAGTTAGGATTAAAAGTCCCAGGTTGCCTTTGCTTGAGTTAGATAGCTCAGAAATTTGTCTCATTTGTCAGTCGGGCAAATACCTCCAGCGTCATCTTAATGTCTGAAGTGGTGGTGGTGGGTGGTATCTTTAGTCTATCTATCTATACACATATGTGCATCATATTTCTTTTTCTTTCTCTATATTTCTTTAAAAATAGCATAAAACAACAGCACTAAAATGTGTCATTTTCCCAGTATATTCATTTTACAGTTAGTATAACTCCTTTTGGCCATAGGAGAGAAGTCAAAAGCTGTTAAGAGCTGAGGAAAAGAATGACAGGTCTAAATGAAAAGTTACAGCGCCATGAAAGGTCAAACAATTGTGCCACAGAAATCTCCAGCAGAAAACAAATACGTTGTTGGTTCAGACTGTTATGCACTGAAAATATACTCAAACATATCTATCAATACCACTGCTGGGCTTATTCACCTTATATTGTTAAAACTTTCTAAGCTATTCATTAAATTATGCAAAGCACACCAATATTTCCCCCTAAGCTTGTGCTTTATCCTTTTACATAACCCATTAGAAGCTGGTTGTTACAAAAATAAGACTGTGAATAAAGAGATTTAAGGCTCTATTCACATAAGTGTCATGGCCTCATGAAAGTTGAAGTGTGACTGATCTGTTTGCAAATGGTTCTTAATAAATCCTTACAGACCCCATTGTGCTGTAATGGGTCAGTCAACTTTTCATAGTCAGAATAACTCTGCAGACTAAATTATTCCTACGGCTGAAAAAGAATGGCGTAGAGAACAACATAGTGAATGTCTACCTTTTAATACTGCAATTTGTTTTACAGCTTTTTAAAAACAGAACTCTGAATCTTCTGCATAGACATGTTGTCATTAGTTACAATTGCCACTCATCTGTTCACTATTCGCCATTGTATACCATTTGGGCTGGTTGCTGAATATTGTGGTTGTGTATGTAGGGCAGTGTGGCAGTGCATGCATACTGGCTGTGGACACTTGTGGGTGTGAACTACACCCCTGTGACTTGCATCACTTCCTTGTCCTTATGGAAGAGCACTGTTACAATGTCTGTTTGCTGTGTGCCATTGATTTCCATGTGGGCTAGTTGACATACATTGCAATTGTGTTTCTAGGGCCATGTGTTGGTGTGGCAATGCACATCTGCCTCTGTTGTTGGCATACTGGCTGCTGATTACGTGTGGGTGTGAATAGCTCTCTTGTGATGTGTGTCTCTTTAATCTGGTTCTGTAGGGGTTACTTTACCAGTCTGTGTCTGAATCGGCAATTGTATTCCATGTGCTCATTAGTTCTGCCGTTCTGTCTGTTTGGATGAATGGTCTGTCTGAAATGTGTCACCGAATCTTGGTTGTGCAACAATTTCTGCTCCTGTGCAACAATGCTTCTGAATTCTCTAAGCCTATTCTTGAAGCCTGTTCCTAAAGTCTTGCCTTGTGTCTGGTTGTTCCTGCCAAGTGTGCTTGGGTTCCAGTAGTCTTGCTTCAAATCTGAACAAGTTCCAAGTCCATGTCTCTGTATGTCTGGTTCCCGAAGTCTTGCTCCAAATCTGAACAAGTTTCTCAGTTATGTCTCTGTTTGTTCTGGCCTGTAGGTCAGCTGCCTCCTATATGGATTCCACCCTTGTGGTGTTCTCTGGTTTGAGACAACAGTGGTTCCACAAAATCCATAGCAACAATGCTGCCCGCAGCCACTACTACAGGGAGTTTTGGCACTTATCGCTTTCTGTTAACTCAGTAATCACACAGTATGCATCCCCTCTGGTAATTAATACAGGCAGCCATTTTGCTATCTTTTAACTCTAAGACCAGGCAGGTCACATGCAGTATATGGATGTGAACATTAGAGTGCGTCACTATTAGGCTCAGTTCACACGTCCCTTATTTGGTCAGTTACGGGTTCAAAACACATAACCAGGGCAGATCCTTTCATGATACCTTATTGGAGAGTAGGATTGGCTCCTGATATTGGCTCATCATACAGTAATTGCTGGAATTAGCTGATCAAATAACTGAAGTGTATCAATGTTTGCATCAGATATAATGTACTTGACCGTTTGGTGGCCCCGGATTCTACTATAGAGTGAAAGAGCAGTCTCATTTTACACTGTCTGCTGTTTCCACATAGATTTCTAGAGGATCTGTTCTGTTACCTACTGATACAAGTAGAGGCCCAATGACAGCAGTAAGTTTGTGTTGACGTCAATGTTTATTTTTCCCTTCTTCTAATACATTTCAAGAACAACCCCCAAAAATTGGATCCTGTCTTGAGTATCCACCTAATTGATCAGCATTGGTAAGGCAAAAACAGGAGTGGGTCCAAAACAGAGGTGGTCAAACATGTAGGGTAAATGTGCATGTCTTCTGTGTTTTGGACTGCCTCCTGCTTTTGGCTTCCAAATCATTATCAAATCCTGATGCAAAATACTGACCATATGATAGTGGCCTAACGCACAATTTACATGAGATTTGGCCAATTTTGTCTGACATCGGTTTTACTCAGATGGAAAAGAAGTGTAAAATAAGTGCACTCCTTTAACACCGTCATCAGCTGATTACACATAGATTTCTACAGAACCTGTTCTGTTAAACGCTGAGACAAGTTGTGTCCCCCTGACAGAGTGAAGAGGGTGTCAGGAGTAAGTTTGTGTTGACGTCACTGTTTATTTTGCCCTTCTTCTCATCCGTCATAAGAACAACCCCCAAAAAACGGATCCTGTCTTTTGAGCATCCCCCTGCACACGGTCAGCATTTGCTCAGTAATCCATCAGTATTGCTGAGACAAAAAAATAAAAACTAGAATGGGTCCAAAACAGAGATGACATGTGAAGGAAATATTTGCATGTCCTCTGTGTTTTGTACCAACACAAATCATGATCAAATCCTGATGCAAAATACTGACCATGTGGTAGAGGCCTTATAGATGCTCCAAACAGTTGTGTTTTTTATTTTTCAGGTCTTTTGATGGATCAGAAGAATGGTAAAATAAACAATAATTTTAAAAAGGTCAAACTGGGCCACCAGTGTCCTCAGAACAGAGTGGTGAGGATGGCAACAGCATGATGAGTCAACACAGTGGCCCAGTCACAGAGTGGGGAGGTCGGAGGAAACAGCAGTGACAATAACAGCAGAAGATGGTGGCAGCAGAGGCAGCAAGTGTGTGGCATCAGTCGGGTGGCAGCATCAGAATAGTGGCTAAAGCACGTGACCAGAATTAACGGGTCAGTTTTCACAATGTTTTGGTGTGGCAGCACACTGCAGTCAGAACATTCCTGCTAGTGATGAGCGAAGTATTGTAAAATTTGATCAAATAATAGAAGTATAAAAAACAGGTGGCTTTGATGTTTATTCTGACCAACAACGTATTTATGTTTGGAAACCAGTGGTATAGGCAGAAACTTGGAAGAGCAAGGGGGACTCCTGTATCGTGTACCTTCGACAATATTTACCTGTCTAGGTTAGAGGACAAGTTTGTTTTCTCCATCAGCAACCCATATCAAGATTTTCTTAAGATATGTCGATAACATTTTTATGGTCTGGTCTGGCACCAAAGATCAATGTATTGAGTTTGTTAAGTTTTTGAATGGAAGTAATAATATGGGCATGTTCTTTACTGTTTATTTTGGAGGTTCTAATCTGGATGTGACTGTCGGGGTGGCTGGTGACGGGTTGGTCATTAGTGGGTATACAAAACCCACAGTGACCAACTCCTTACTTCACCATGACAGTTTCACCCAGATAATGTAAAAAGATCAGTCCTTTATGGGCAGTTTATTAGATTAAGGTGTATAAATAGTACAGAAGGAGGATTTAATGAACAGGCCCTGAAATTAAAAGAGCGATTGAAAAAAAGAGGTTATCCTGAAAATTTGTTAGACGTTGCCATGAAAAAAACGAGAGAAATCTCACAACATAATCTACTCACCAATAGGAGAGGTAAAAGAAAGAGGCATTTTGGGGTTGCTGAGGGGGATCCAAAGAAGAGATTTGTCTTCTCCTTTAAGTTCAGCCCGATGGCTGATCAGATCCGCAGAGCTATCTATAAGAACTGGGAAACACTTAAGAGGGATACCGAATTCACAGAATATGTCCATAGACCCTTGATCACATTCAGGAGGAGTCACACTATCAGAGATAGGTTAGTGAGGAGTCGATTTATGAGTGAACCAAGCACCAGTTGGTTGCGTGATAGGAGACCAAATGGCAATTGCAAGTGTGGTAATTGTTCATTTTGCAGCTTTAACTCCCAAAAGAAGATGCTTAGTATTGGAGGTGTACACCATAGGGTAAACAATTTCATTATGTGCAGGAGCACATTTGTAATATATGTACTTACATGTAGTTGTGGCCACTTCTACGTAGGGAAGACTATTAGATGTCTCTTTGAGAGGGTAAGGGAACATATATATTTAGTACAGTAAGGGAAGGGTTGTCCCAGGTTCATTACACATATGATGGAAACGCATAACAGCAGCTGTAAAACCCTCAGATTTTCAGGCATTGAATTAGTTCCTAACCCTGTTATAGGTGGAGATAGACATTGGACACTCCTTCAAAGGGAGGCCAGGTTGATTATACGTACTGGGGCCCTGGGTCAGCTGGGGCTCAATGACTGCAATGATTTGATTGAACTTTTGCAATTGCACTTACTATTTGTACTTTTAATTGCACTGGATGATATTTCCAGTTTTAAATGTACATATTATACATATTATAGGGTTGAGAGTTGCATGTTGTCATGACAACTCCGCTCTGGATGCTTAAAACGCAGCGCGGCAATGTTAGCGGCCTGAGGAAGCGTGTTTGTGCGTGAAACGGCCATCGCCGCTTGGCGTGGAGCATACACATCCCGCCCCTGCTATCTCTGCTGAAGCTTGTACTCACATCCCAGGTGAATAAAGGATTTGTTTTACAAAACTGCATGGGTGAGTGCCGCCTTTTTGCCTCTATATTTGTAATTTGATTCAGTTGCTTCGCCAGAGTTTACAAAAAAATTTGCTTAGTGACATTGTGCCCATTAGATGCTACATTCATACCTGATTGCAGCATCTGACAGTAATGAGTGTATAATAGACAAAAAAAAAATGAAAATCAAATCATACTTACCTCATCCATTTGATTGCAATTAGCCAGCCTCTGCCATCTTGTCCCTTGGCCATCTAGATTTATCACCATCTGCTCCAGGACATGAAGGAGTGGAATGACATAATTCATCCTGTAGTCCTGGTGACAGAAAAATAAAGTGGCCTCCTCAAAGAATCAGAGCAAAAGGCAGATGTAACGCACTTGCTAACATCGAAGTTTCACAGGGAAATACCCCTGTCCATCTGCCTCATGAAGAAATCGTACACAGCCTTTCTTTTGCTCATATAGTTGGTCCAACATGTGGAGGATGGAGTTCCTAGGGCTGGAAACGATGCATATTAAGGGAACACTATTCTTCCTTTGCTGCTCAAGGAGGGCATGCAGTGTAAGAGTGGCTGAAGTACATGCACAGTTTCCTAGCCATTTTCAGGATGTCTTGCAGTTGGGTGGAAGACTTCAAGAACTGCTTTACAACCAGATTAAAGACGCGTGCCATGCAGGGCACATCGGTCAGCCCTCCTTGACGCAGCAACAGTGACCATGGTTCCAATTTTAAGTCGGCGAGGAGAAGGCCAGGATTTGATTTCCTCTTTAAGGATGTGGAACAGTTTCTCCCCAGTGTGACTCCGGTCTCCAGTCAAACCAGGTGCAGAACAGCGTGACACCACTGTGCTCTGCACAGGTGGTATGCTCGAGTAGGACTCCGAATTGTGCCTGCAGTGAAGGCTGAGGACAAGTGGAGGATGAAGAGGCAGAGAAGGACATTGGTGCACGACTGACAGCTTGAGAATGCAGAGGCGGCATTGCTGTCACCTGGCCAAGTTTCTGGTGTGGCTGGGCATGAACTACATTAAATGGAATATAAGAGTAGGGCGGCTCTCTATGGCTTGAAAAGACGGAAAATGGTGCTCAATCCAAACAAAGCGTACCCAACGCTTATGGTGGGGGAATATAAGTGAAAGTAGAGGGATGGCACTCAATTCATTTGTGATGTATGGAAAATATATTTATTAGTTAGGGGATGGCTTGGTATGCCAACTCGTGTAAAAGACTGAGTTGAATATTAAAAGATATAGGGAAATGGTATATTATCAAAGCAAATTAACTAATGGGTATAAATATCAAATGTGAAAGAACATATTAGTAGTATCAATATAAAAAGGCATATAATATGGTAAGAAGGTAAAATGGTAAAATAAATATCAATTTTGTAAAACTCCTGCTGGAGAAAGAAAGCAAGACTTATAAGCCTGTTAGAAAAAGGTCCAGTCTTATGTTATGATGTCCAGTAACAAAATGAAGTATCCTGATGTATAATAAAATAAATGTCAGTTGTATAAAATCCTGCTGGAGAAAAGAATTACAGTATAATCAACCTGTTCAAGAAAAGTACAGTCTCATACCATGGTATCCGGTATTGGAATGAGAGATCTAGGCTGAAATGACTTTCTGTAAGGGGGGAAGAAAAACCCAATGTTTATGGGGTAAGTATCTCCTTTTATCAGGGATAATCACCTCAGATTGTGTTTAAATGGTTCTTCACAGGTCCAACAAATAATGGGCTGTGGGATATCAAACTGCTATGCAAGTAGGTACATTACCCTCCTGGTGGCTGATGGTAAACTGGTCAGCGGCTCCTGCCTAGAGAACGGCGTCCACTTGTGCGGTTCCCGCCCGATGTGAGCTCAGTCCATTAGTTGCTGCCGTTGTCGTCACTTCCGGTGACGTCACCTGCGTTTGTAAGTAGAGATGCCGCGAACATAAAACTTCCCGTTCGCGAATAGCTAACGCGAATTTTCGCAAATGTTCGCGAACGGGCGAACCGGGCGAACCGCCATTGGCTTCAATGGGCAGGCAAATTTTAAAACCCACAGGGACTCTTTCTGGCCACAATAGTGATGGAAAAGTTGTTTCAAGGGGACTAACACCTGGACTGTGGCATGCCGGAGGGGGATCCATGGCAAAACTCCCATGGAATATTGCATAGTTGACGCAGAGTTGGATTTTAATCCATAAAGGGCATAAATCACTTAAAAATCCAATTTTTTTTTTAACAACATGGTTTAAAACATCCAGTGTGTGTATACGATCAGGTATGATGCTGTATCGATCAGGTAGTGTAAGGGTTACGCCCGCTTCACAGACATTGACAGACCAAACTCCCCTTTTAATGCACCGCAAACCACCGCAAACAGTCCATTTGCCCAACCGCAAACTTCCCATTTTGGATACCAAGCTAGCCATGTCCCGTTGATGTCATTGAAGGTTTCTTCCTCCACCCAGCCACGTACAACACCAAGCGTCCCGGAAAGGTGAATTGAATTGATTTTTCGAATGGGGAGATGGTTAAAAAAATGCTGGCTTCCTCCCCTTTGTTTGAATCCACGGTCACTGCGTCTGTGCTGTGCAATTTACTGTCCCACCCGATATGAGTGCTATTTTCTATAGTTCTCTCTTCTCATCAGTTTAATCCCTGTTACGTCCCCAATCTGGGGTCCATTTATTATTCATTGAATCCACGCCACGGTCACTGCGTCTGCGCCGTGCAATTTACTGTCCCACCCGATATGAGTGGTATTTCCTGTAGTTCTCTCTTCTCATCAGTTTAATCCCTGTTACGTCCCCAATCTGGGGTCCATTTATTAAATAGATTTTTCGAACGGGGAGATGGTTAAAAAATTGCTGGCTCCCTCCCCTTTGTTTCAATCCACGCCACGGTCACTGCGTCTGGGCCGTGCAATTTACTGTCACACCCGATATGAGTGCTATTTTCTGTAGTACTATTCTCATCAGTTTAATCCCCGTTACGTCCCATATCAGGGTGGGTTTGCCTTTTGTGAAAAAAAGAATTAGGCCGAGTATCTTCGACTGCCTTCACAGTGACAGACCAAACTCTGATACACCAAACTGAATTGATTTTAGGAACCGGGAGATGGAAAAAGCAGCTTGGTCGGTCCTCTTACTCCCAAGTTGGGGCACTGCGTGTGCACGGAGCAATGTGCTGTGACACCCTATATGAGTGGTGTCTTAACTATTCCTATCAGTTTAATCCCTGTTACGTCCCCTATCCGGGGACGTGTGTCGAATTGATTAACCATTGTCGAATTAACGAACCATTGCGACATCCTGGAATAATTTAGTTCTGAGCTTTGTACTTGATTTGTATTGGAATTGTTGGGGATTTTTTAAATTGTCTGCATTATTTCTAATAAACTATTAAGAGACTTTATTATTATTTTTTCATTTTATGTATTAAAAACCCACCCATACAACTTAAAAAAATTACAAAAAAATAAATAAAAGATTCTATGAAAAAACATCCAGCCGTCCCGATCGCTTTTGGTCTGATCATAATGAAGCAACGGCCTTATCATCTGGGGTGTGGCAACATTGCGAACACACTCATAGAGGTGATGATCGCTTCATTGTGATACGCAAGCCCCTTCACCACAACAAGGTAATGATTGCAAAACTGGAATTGACACTTGTATGTGCCTTTTTTTTGTTTTGTTTTTGCAGCCACAGTGCAGCACCAGAGGCCAGAAAAATTAGGCATGTACACATGCCTGAAAACCAATGTTATTGTTGCAGCCTCTGTTGTAGCAGCGGACGGAAAAATTGATGTTTTCAAGGCAGAAAGGTGACTAAAAGATTGCGGCTTGAACCCTAGTTGATGGTGGAGAATTCACGAAAGTCATCCGGTATGCAGACATTAAATACAGCAGCGTGGGGACCATTTTGAGGCCAAGGCATGTCATCGGGCCTTTTGTTAGTCAAACGTATCATCTACTGTCAGTCCCTTCGGGATCCATGCCTCATTCATCTTAATGAAGGTGAGGCAATCAACACTTTTTTGACCGAGGCGACTTCTTTTGTCAGTGACAATGCCTCCTGCTGCACTGAAGGTCCTTTCTGACAGGACACTTGAAGCGGGGCAGGCCAGAAGTTCTATCACAAACTGGGATAGCTCAGGCCACAGGTCAAACCTGCACAGCCAGTAGTCAAGGGGTTCATCGCTCCTTAGAGTGTCGATATCTGCAGTTAAGGCGAGGTAGTCTGCCACCTGTCGGTCGAGTCGTTCTCTAAGGCTGGATCCCGAAGGGCTGTGGCGATGTGTAGAACTGAAAAAGCTCTGCATGTCCTCCATCAACAACACATCTGTAAAGCGTCCTGTCCTTGCCGCCGTGGTCGTGGTAGGAGGAGGATTACTTTGACCTCTTCCCCAGTTAGATTCCCGTTGTGCTGTGACATCCCCCTTATAAGCTGTGTAAAGCATATTTTTTAGTTTGGTTTTGAACTGCTGCATCCTTTCTGACTTCCGGTAATTTGGTAACATTTCCGCCACTTTCTGCTTATACCGGGGGTCTAGTAGCGTGGCCACCCATTATAGGTTGTTCTCCTTCATCCTTTTTATACGAGGGACCCTCAACAGACATGACAGCATGAAAGACCCCATTTGCGCAAGGTTGGATGCCGAGCTACTCATTTCCCGTTCCTCCTCCTCACTGATGTCATTGACGGTCTGTTCTTCCCCCCAGCCACGTACAAGACCACGGGTCCCAGATAGGTGACAACAACGAGCACCCTGGGATGCCTCCTGTGGTTGGTCTTCCTCCTCCTCAAAGCCACATTCCTCCTCTGACTCCTCTTCCTCATACTCCTCTTGCAGCGTTGCCGCAGGTCCGGCAGGCGATGATGACAAGGCTGTTTCTGGTGGTGATGGTGACCACAACTCTTCCTCTTCCCGCTCATCTACAGCCTGATCCAGCACTCTTCGCAGGGCACGATCCAGGAAGAACACAAATGGGATGAGGTCGCTGATGGTGCCTTTGGTGCAACTGACTAGGTTTGTCACCTCCTCAAAAGGACGCATGAGCCTACAGGCATTGCGCATGAGCGTCCAGTAACGTGGCAAAAAAATTCCCAGCTCCGCAGAGGCTGTCCTAGCACCCCGGTCATAAAAATACTCGTTGACAGCTTTTTCTAGTTGGAGCAGGCGGTCGAACATTAGGAGTGTTGAATTCCAATGTGTCGGGCTTTCGAAAATCAAGCGCCTCACTGGAATGTTGTTTCAGCGCTGAATGTCTGCAAAGTGCGCCATGGCCATGTAGGAACGCCTGAAATGGCCACACACCTTTGAACCCAGAGGGGAAACAAACCAGGCTGGTGTAGTGAGCTGCATCTATATTTATTTATATAAGGAGATATATAACGTGAGTTTGACCGCGACGCGTGGTTGATTAAGTGTGTTTGCGTAAGTGTGTGACTTAAAATTAAGTGACTTTAGATTCAGGGACTTCAGTGGGGGACTGTAATTAGCCAGTTTCTTAGTACTACATTATATTGTATTTTTTAATTTGCTGGTGTAATCCCCATTTAGTATGTGTTGCACAATTGACAACGCAGTCCAGTGCACATCTTGCATGATGTATGCAGTCCTGGAACAGGAGTTCAAGGGTGCATATCTTTGTTCAAGATGTGAGCAAATTACCCGTTTGGAATCGCTAATCGAGTCTCTAAATGGGCAAGTTGCAACACTGAGAGGCATTGACAATTTGCAAAAGAGTTTGCTTCTCACCGAGCAAGCACTCTTTGGGGTAGATGAGGGGGAGGGTGACAGAGAGGAGGCTGAGGAAAGTGAGGTAGCTAGATGGGTAACAGTTAGAAAGCGGGGTAGATGGAAGAGTGCCAGGGAGGCTAGCCCTGATCTGACACACCCCAACAAGTTTGCACGTTTGGCAGATGAGGGGGATGTCAGTCCAGGAATGGCACTGCCGCAGCCAGACACTTCCTCTGCCAGTCAGGGGAATGCCAGCTCCGGTAAGCAGGGGACCAGGAGAGCAGGGCAGGCCAGACAGGTGCTGGTAGTGGGAGACTCAATTATTAGGGGAACAGATAGGGAAATCTGTCACAAAGACCGTGATCGCCAAACAGTGTGCTGTCTTCCTGGCGCTAGAGTTCGACACATCGCGGATCGGGTTGACAGATTACTGGGAGGGGCTGGAGAAGATCCAGCGGTCATGGTCCATATCGGAACCAATGACAAAGTTAGGGGTAGGTGGTGAGTCCTTTAAAATGATTTCAGGGATTTAGGTCAAAAGCTGAGGGCAAGGACCTCAAAGGTAGTATTTTCCGAAATACTACCTGTACCACGGGCCACACAAGAAAGGCAGCGGGAGATTAGGGAAATTAACAAGTGGCTCAAGAACTGGTGTAGGAAGGAGGGGTTTGGGTTCCTGGAGAACTGGGCCGACTTCTCTATCAGCTACAGGCTCTATCGTAGAGACGGGCTACACCTCAATGGGGAAGGGGCAGCTGTGTATGGGAAGAAGATGGCTAGAAGGTTGGAGGAGTGTTTAAACTAGGGACTGGGGGGGGGGGGTAATTATGTTATAGAATGGGAAGATAGTGCAGATAGAGACCGGGGGCAAGGTAGTGGGACTGGGGGAGGAATGGAAGGAGGGACTAGAACAGTTCAGAAGGAATCATGTCAAACTAATTTAATCAGTTTCTATGAGGAGGTAAGTTCTAGACTTGACAGTGGCGAATCAATGGATGTCGTGTATCTGGACTTCTCCAAAGCATTTGACACTGTACCACATAAAAGGTTTGTATATAAAATGAGAATGCTCGGACTGGGAGAAAACGTCTGTAAGTGGGTAAGTAACTGGCTCAATGATAGAAAACAGAGGGTGGTTATTAATGGTACATACTCAGATTGGGTCACTGTCACTAGTGGAGTACCTCAGGGGTCAGTATTGGGCCCTATTCTCTTCAATATATTTATCAATGATCTTGTGGAAGGCTTGCATAGTAAAATATCAATTTTTGCAGATGACACTAAACTGTGTAAAGTAATTAACACAGAAGAGGACAGTATACTACTACAGAGCGATCTGGATAGATTGGAGGCTTGGGCAGATAAGTGGCAGATGAGGTTTAACACTGACAAATGTAAAGTTATGCACATGGGAAGGAATAATGCAAGTCACCCGTACTTATTAAATGGTAAAACACTCGGTAACACTGACGTGGAAAAAGATCTAGGAATTTTAGTAAACAGCAAACTAAGCTGCAAAAAACAGTGTCAGGCAGCTGCTGCCAAGGCCAATAAGATAATGGGTTGCATCAAAAGGGGCATAGATGCCCGTGATGAGAACATAGTCCTACCACTTTACAAATCATTAGTCAGACCACACATGGAGTACTGTGTACAGTTCTGGGCTCCAGTGAACAAAGCAGACATAGCAGAGCTGGAGAGGGTCCAGAGGAGGGCAACTAAAGTAATAACTGGAATGGGGCAACTACAGTACCCTGAAAGATTATCAAAATTAGGGTTATTCACTTTAGAAAAAAGACGACTGAGAGGAGATCTAATTAATATGTATAAATATATCAGGGGTCAGTACAGAGATCTATCCAATCATCTATTCATTCCCAGGACGGTGACTGTGACGAGGGGACATCCTGTGCGTCTGGAGGAAAGAAGGTTTGTACACAAACATAGAAGAGGATTCTTTACGGTAAGAGCAGTGAGACTATGGAACTCTCTGCCTGAGGAGGTGGTGATGGTGAGTACAATAAAGGAATTCAAGAGGGGCCTGGATGTATTTCTGGAGCGTAATAATATTACAGGCTATAGCTACTAGACAGAGATCGTTGATCCAGGGATTTATTCTGATTGCCTGATTGGAGTCGGGAAGGAATTTTTATTCCCCTAAAGTGAGGAAAATTGGCTTCTACCTCCCAGGTTTTTTTTGCCTTCCTCTGGATCAACTTGCAGGATGACAGGCCGAACTGGATGGACAAATGTCTTTTTTCGGCCTTATGTACTATGTTACTATGTTACAATGTTACCTTCCCGGCCTGCTTGAGGACATCCTGTAAGCCTGGGTACTTAGACACAAAGCGTTGTACGATGAGATTCAAGACATGTGCCATGCACGGCACATGTGACAACTTGCCCAAATTCAATGCCGTCAACAAATTGCTTCCATTGTCACACACCACTTTGCCGATCTCCAGTTGGTGCGGGGTCAGCCACTGATCCACCTGTGCGTTCAGGGCGGACAGGAGTGCTGGTCCGGTGTGGCTCTCTGCTTTCAGGCAAGTCAACCCCAAGACAGTGTGACACTGTCGTATCAGGGATGTGGAATAGCCCCTGGAGAGCTGGGGGGGTTCAGTTGATGTGCAGCCAGATGCCGCAGCAGAAGAGGACTCAGCCGAGGAGGTTATGGAAGAGGATGGAGTAGGAGGAGTATAGGAGGTGGCAGTAGGCCTGCCTGCAAGTCGTGGCGGTGTCACCAACTCTGCTGCAGAGCCACGCATTCCATGCTTGGCAGTCGTCAGCAGGTTGACCCAATGCGCAGTGTAGGTGATATACCTGCCCTGACCGTGCTTTGCAGACCAGGTATCAGTGGTCAGATGGACCCTTGCCCTAACACTGTATGCCAGAGATGCCATGACTTCCTTTTCAATCACCGAGTAGAGGTTTGGGATTGCCTTATTAGAAAAAACATTTCGTCCGGGTACCTTCCACTGTGGTGTCCCAATAGTGACACATTTTTTGAAGGCCTCAGACTCCACCAGCTGGTATGGTAAAAGCTGGCGGGCTAAGAGTTCCGTCAAGCCAGCTGTCAGATGCCGGGCAAGGGGGTGACTCTGTGACATTGGCTTCTTACGCTCAAACATTTCCTTAACAGACACCTGACTGTGGGTAGATGAAATGGAACTGCTCAAGGTGAGAGGCTGAGTGGCGGGTGGTTGAGTGGGGGCAAGGAGGACAGCAGTGGTTAACGTGGCTGAAGATGCTGGACCAGGAGGAGGATGGTGGCTTTGAGCTTGTGTGCTACTTCTACTCGTCATCATGTGTTGATTCCATAGGCGTTTGTGATGTGCGATCATGTGCCTTCGCAAAACAGTTGTACCTAGGTGGGTGTTGGATTTCCCCCGACTCAGTTTCTTTTGGCACAGGTTGCAAATGGCATCGCTGTTGTCAGAGGCAGACACACAAAAAATATGCCACACTGCTGAGCTTTGCAATGATGGCACTCTGGTGGTGGCAACAGCATGCGTTGATTGGCGTGCTGTCTGGCTGACCCCGCGTGCCGATACATGCTGTCTGACTGTGCCACAAGCTCCTTGCGACGACCTCCCCCTGCTTCCAACTCGTCTCCTCCTTCTCTCTGTCTCCCCTTCTGAACTTTCCCCATCTTCTTCTTCTCTTCGAGCAGGCACCCACGTGGCATCCACGGACACATCGTCATCATCAACCGCTTCACTTGTATCTGACACCTCAGCAAAGGAAGCAGCAGCGGGTACAACATCATCATCATCATACTGTACGTCCATGTGTGTAATGCTGCCTGACTGAGACATATCCCTGTTATCTACATCCCCTGGCAATAATGGTGGCGCATCACTAATTTCATCCAACTGATGTCTAAATAACTCCTCTGAGGGATCAAGTGAAGCGGCTGTGGTGGTAGTGGTGGTGGTGGCGGCGGGCGGGAGAGTGGTGACCAAAGCTGAGCTGGAGGAGGATGGTGCGTCAAGGTTCTTAGCGGAAGCTGTTGAAGATTGGGTGTCCTGTGTAATCCAGTCAACTATTTTCTCCGAATTTTTTGGGTTCAGGGTACGTGGCCTCTGAACACTGGGCATTATTCCAGGGCCAGTGGAAATCACAGCACCACGAACACGACGGCCCCTGCGGCGTGGCCTGCCTCTGCCTCTCATTTTTTTTTAGATAAGTGTTACTATGCGTGCAAGGTACTGTGCCACTCTATATAAGTGGTGGGCAGTGGGCACAGTACAGTCTGTGTGGGCCTGGCTGACACACATGGGCTTGCAAATGTGATTAGATCACAGTTAAATTTTAAATAGCATTTTTTTTTCTGAAAGGTATTTGGGCGATTGACACCCTGTAACGGTATGAGTGCAGGCCGAACCAGCCACTAGCCAGTGGACACAATAGAGTATGTATTGGCGCCTGAAACACACACAGGCTTGCTAATGTGATTAGATCACAGTTAAATTAAAAAAAAAAAATATTCTGAAAGGTATTTGGGTGAATGACACCCTGTAACGTATGAGTGCAGGCCTAACCAGCCACTAGCCAGTGGACACAATACAGTATGTGTGGGGGCCTGACACACATGGGCTTGCTAATGTGATTAGATCACAGTTAAATTTTAAATATTTTTTTTTTCTGAAAGGTATTTTGGCGAATGAAAGGTATTTGGGTGAATGACACCCTGTAACGTATGAGTGCATGCCAAACCAGCCACTAGCCAGTGGACACAATACAGTATGTGTGGGGGCCTGACACACACAGGCTTGCAAATGTGATTAGATCACAGTTAAATTTTAAATAGAGTTTTTTTTTCTGTAAGGTATTTGGGTGAATGACACCCTGTAACGGTATGAGTGCAGGCCGAACCAGCCACTAGCAAGTGGACACAATACATTATGTGTGGGGGCCTGACACACATGGGCTTGCTAATGTGATTAGATCACAGTTAAATTTTAAATAGAATCTTTTGTTTCTGAAAGGTATTTGGGCGAATGACACCCTGTAACGGTATGAGTGCAGGCCGAACCAGCCACTAGCGAGTGGACACAATAGAGTATGTGTTGGCGCCTGACACACACACGGGCTTGCGAATGTGATTAGATCACAGTTACATTTTAAATAAATAAAAAAATTCTGAAAGGTATTTGGGCGAATGACACCCTGTAATGGTATGAGTGCAGGCCGAACCAGCCACTAGCCAGTGGACACAATACAGTATGTGTGGGGGCCTGACACACACAGGCTTGCAAATGTGATTAGATCACAGTTAAATTTTAAATACAGTTTTTTTTTTCTGAAAGGTATTTGGGCGAATGACACCCTGTAACAGTATGAGTGCAGGCCGAACCAGCCACTAGCCAGTGGACACAATACAGTATGTGTGGGGGCCTGACACACACGGGCTTGCTAATGTGATTAGATCACAGTAACATTTTAAATAGAATCTTTTGTTTCTGAAAGGTATTTGGGCGAATGACACCCTGTAACGGTATGAGTGCAGGCCGAACCAGCCACTAGCGAGTGGACACAATACAGTATGTGTGGGGGCCTGACACACACAGGCTTGCAAATGTGATTAGATCACAGTTAAATTTTAAATAGCATCTTTTGTTTCTGAAAGGTATTTGGGCGAATGACACCCTGTAACGGTATGAGTGCAGGCCGAACCAGCCACTAGCGAGTGGACACAATAGAGTATGTGTTGGCGCCTGACACACACACGGGCTTGCGAATGTGATTAGATCACAGTTACATTTTAAATACAGGTTTTTTTTCTGAAAGGTATTTGGGCGAATGACACCCTGTAACAGTATGAGTGCAGGCCGAACCAGCCACTAGCCAGTGGACACAATACAGTATGTGTGGGGGCCTGACACACATGGGCTTGCTAATGTGATTAGATCACAGTTAAATTTTAAATATAATTTTTTTTTCTGAAAGGTATTTGGGCGAATGACACCCTGTAACGGTATGAGTGCAGGCCGAACCAGCCACTAGCCAGTGGACACAATACAGTATGTGTGGGGGCTTGACACACATGGGCTTGCTAATGTGATTAGATCACAGTTACATTTTAAATATAATTTTTTTTTCTGAAAGGTATTTGGGCGAATGACACCCTGTAACGGTATGAGTGCAGGCCGAACCAGCCACTAGCCAGTGGACACAATACAGTATGTGTGGGGACCTGACACACACGGGCTTGCTAATGTGATTAGATCACAGTTAAATTTTAAATAGATTTTTTTTTCTGAAAGGTATTTGGGCGAACGACACCCTGTAACGGTATGAGTGCAGGCCAAACCAGCCACTATCCAGTGGACACAATACAGTATGTGTGGGGGCCTGACACACACGGGTTTGCAAATGTGATTAGATCACAGTTAAATTTTAAATATAATTTTTTTTTTGAAAGATATTTGGGCGAATGACACCCTGTAATGGTATGAGTGCAGACCGAACCAGCCACTAGCCAGTGGCCACAATACAGTATGTGTGGGCGCCTGACACACACTGGCTTGCAAATGTGATTAGATCACAGAAAAATATTAAATATAATTTTTTTTTATCTGCAAGGTATTTTCTGTCACACCCTGTATGAATGGTGTGCACTGTGCACACTGTGCACACAGTGCTGTCTATGACTGATCCTGCAGCCTCTCACACACGGGCAGCCAGGCAACTGCAATATATATATATATATATATATATATATATATGAAAAAAATGTACCAGCCCTGAAAAGGGCTTTTTGGGGTGCTGTCTGGATGCTGTCCTTACAGCAGATGAGTCTGTGGACACAGAACAATGCCCTAGCTAACGCTTTCCCTATTGAATCAGCAGCAGCTACACTCTCCCTCCTCTCTCTGTGAAAGCAGATTCCAAATGAATCAAAAATGGATGCTGTCCTGGAGGTGGGAGGGTCTGGGAGGGAGGGTCTGCTGCTGATTGGCTGGAATGTGTCTGCTGACTGTGAGGTAGAGGGTCAAAATTTACTCAATGATGAGGTATAGGGGGCGGACCGAACATCGCATATGTTCGTCCGCAGCGGCGAACGCGAACAAGCTATGTTCGCCGGGAACTATTCGCCGGCGAATAGTTCGGGACATCACTATTTGTAAGCTTTCCCGCTCGATCCTGTGTCGGCTTGCAACGTGGAGGCTAGTGGCGGGAAAAAACACTGCAGCTTATCAGGAGGGAAGAATATAGCTCCGGAGTTTCTCTGTAGTTGTAGGATCCTTTTGATTGTGGCTAGCTAGTTCAAATAGGCTGACTCAATGCCCCATACGCGTTTCGGAGCGTGCTGCTCCTTCTTCAGTGGTAACTATATTAACCCAGTTGGCCGTAAAACTCCACATGTCAGCACTACCGTGAGCTTTAGCAGTCGCTGGCAAGCTCAGAAACTTGCCCACTTTCTGTTCAACATATATGTGCAGGGCTGGTACAGACTTTTTGGAAAAGTAATGACAGCTTGGGACTCTCCACCTTGGCACAAGCCATCAGTTATCTAAAAGGTGCAGAGTCCACCACATGGAAATGGAGGGGATGTAGTACCAGCAACTTTGGCCAGGAGCACGTTCAGTTTCTGCACCTTTGGATGAGTGCACACATACTGTTGTCTTTTTGCAATCTCCTCGGTGATTGATTGCTGAAGAAATGATTGACGAGAAGTAAGAGGAAGAGAAGCATCAGGACCAGTAGATGATGGGAAGGAAACCCAGCAACCTTCTGCTGGGGTGGTAGAGCCTTGACTGCTGGAGAAGGGATACAGGCCAATGGGAGTTTGTTGCATCAGGCTGTAACACCACATTAACGCCACAGTTTTCCCAGGTCACTTTATGGTGATGCTCCATGTGTTTATGCCCGGCCGTGGTGCCAACATTCACCTTCTGCCCACAGATCCTATATATGGCCACGCTGATGTCCTCTGGTGACTTGGTGAAAAATTCCCATACCTGCAAATATGGCATTTTATCCCCACCACTGCATGCTGACTGCCTGTCGCTGCCTTTAGGAAGCCTTTTAACACTAGTTGTTTCTGGACAGGTAGGCTCCTGAGTAGCATATGATCTACCCTGGGCAGATTTGGCTCCAGATCTCACACTGCTACCTTTCTCACGGCCACGCTTGCACCCTGCTGGCTGAGTCGCACTCTGCCACACTGCTGCTGTCTCACGCACAAGCTGCCACCCTCACTCCTTGATGATGATGAAGAATCCCCCTGTTCACCTTGTTCCCACATGCGATTGGTTACATCATCATCCAATACTGTCTGCTACTCACTTATGGCACCCTAACCAGTGACATGGCCGCGTCCCTGACTGCTCTCAACACTTGCTCCCATGCGACTGTCATCAACATTTCTTGCATGCCTACAGGAGCAAGCGATGGACCTCTCCTCCAAATCTAGGCTGGTCAGTAGCTGCTGACTGTCCTCAATAAGCTCATCCTCGCTGAAAAGCGGAGCAGAGCTGGTAGCATACAATACTTCAGAGGAGAAGGAGCATAAATAGAAATAGGTAGGTTCAGGACAGGTAATGGCACAGAGCTTGCTCCTTGGCCATACCAGCTACGTGTGGTGTCAGGGAAGTCCACTGACTCATGGCTGTGGGTGTCTGATGTCAGCTACTGCTACTACCACCACCGCTCCCTCTGCTGCTACTTCTGCTGGCTTCAGCAAAATTTTTGCTACTGCCCGTTCCCCCAGAACAATAACTGTATATGTAAAATAAGTTATTCAATGTTAATGTGGACATAATAAAAGTATTATTAGACAGCTTTATCACCCCTGTTTGAGATTTGTTTATCTATTAAACAAGGTGGACACCCCAAAACCAGTTAAATTAGCACTACTTATTCATCCCAATTTAAGATTCAAGACATAATAGATCCGTGTATCTTATAAACAAGGGGGACACACAAATAACAGTTAAATTTCACCACTTATTCACCCCAATTTGACAGTGAACTGTTTTGCTGTCTCTGGCACCGGGTGCTTTGAATGTGTGCAAGGCATCATGAAATCTGAGGATTACCAATGGATTTTGGGTCGCATTGTAGAGCCCAGTGTCAGAAAGCTGGGTTTGCGTCCGAGATCTTGGGTCTTCCAGCAGGACAATGACCCCAAACATACGTCAAAAAGCACCCAGAAATGGATGGCTACAAAGTGCTGGAGAGTTCTGAAGTGGCCAGCAATGAGTTCAGATCTAAATCCCATTGAACACCTGTGGAGAGATCTTAAAATTGCTGTTGGGAAAAGGCACCCTTCCAATAAGAGAGACCTTGAGCAGTTTGCTAAGGAAAAGTGGTCCAAAATTCCAGGTGAGAGGTGTAAGAACCTTTTTGATAGTTATAGGAAGCAACTGATTTCAGTTATTTTTTTCCAAAGGGTGTGCAACCAAATATTAAGTTAAGAGTGCCAATAATTTTGTCCAGCCCATTTTTGGAGTTTGGTGTGACATTAAGTCCAATTATTATTTTTTTCCTCCCTTTTTTAGTTTTGTTCCAATACACATAAAGGGAATAAACATGTGTATAGCAAAACATGTGTTGCTGCATAACTTTTCTGTGAGAAATACTTCATTTTCTTGAAAAATTTCAGGGGTGCCAACATTTACAGCCATGACTAGTACCTGTTTCCGCCAAATACTGATTGAGTGGTGCCATATACCTTCTTCCACTAAATACTGATTGAGGAGTGATATAGCTATATACCTTCAACCAAATACTGATTGAGGGCTGCAATACATCTGCTTCCAAAAAATACTGATTAAGGGGTGCCATATAACTGTTTCCAGCAAATATCGATTGAGGGGTGCTATAAATCTGTTTCTGCCAAATACTGATTGAGGGGTGCCATATGCCTTCTTCCACTAAATACTGATTGAGGGGTGCTATATACCTGTTTATGGCAAATACTGAATAAGCACTGCAATATACCTGCTTGCACAAAATACTGATTGAGGGGTGCCATATACCTGTTTCATCCATATACTGATTAAGGGGTGCTATATACCTGTTTCTGACAAATACTGATTGAGGAGTGCCATATACCTTCTTCCACAAAATACAGACTGAGGGGTGATATTGCTATATAACTTTTTCCACCAAATACTGATTGAGAGCTGCGATATACCTTCTTCCACAAATAATCCTTTTCTCTATGGACTTAGGCAGAGGGTCATTTATAAAATGACAGGTAGAGGAAGAGGCAGACCGTTCCATAGGGCTTTTTCAGTTGCACCAGGCTGGAGCCTAAGTGGGAAGTTGGAGAAGGCGCGTGCTATAACTTCAATGGGTGCACCAGAATTAGTTGAGAGGCTCACTCAGTCTTGCGCTTCTGCACCCTCCTCATACTCTGTATCTGCACCTTCCTCACTCTCTGCTGTGTGCACCCCCAAAGACACCACCACCATAGTCCCTCTACTCGAGTCAGAGGAATTATTTTGCCATCCATTCCCAGACTTTACCGATGCGCAGCCATTCTTGGCATCAGATGAGGAAGAGGAGGTAGCAATGGCCGCCACCCAGTGGTCTGACAACAGTACCCAGATCAGCCAAAAGAGGGTGGTCCCCACTGTTGCTGCCTACTCCGAGATCTCTAAGGTCAGTGGTGGTAAAGGTAACGGTGATGACGTGTCGATGGACATCACTGTGGGTGCCCACAATAGAGGAAGTGGAGGGGAGTTCAGAGGGAGAGACGGAGCAGCAGATATGCAGGAGAAGGAGAAGAAGCAGACAGAACTCACAGTGCACAAGAGGCAAAAAGCAGACCGTAAATGTATCTGGAGCGAGCCATCAATCATGCACGGTCACATCTTGCGCTCACAGGACGCCGACACATGGCTCTGCAATGTGGGATTTTTTAAATGTGTCAGCTGCTGCAGCATCTGTAGCCTGTGCTGTCAACGTATAAGTTGACAGCACAGGCACCTGGACGACTGCCTTAAGAAGGCACCTGGCCTCCCATCACCGAGCCCAGTGGGAACAATGCCATCAGAACCCACAAAGCCACACTCCCAGCGCTCCATGTTCTGCCTCTTCTCCTTCTCCCCTCTCCTCCCATTTGTCCTCCACTCCACCTTCCTTCCACTATGCTGTCGTCGCGTTCATCTGGCTCAAAAAATGATGAGGCTGGATAATCCTCTTGCCCAATGAATGACCTCTGGCTTGTCTTAACTGCTAGCCAGCCAACTACTGCCATATATTGTAAATTGGTGGACTCTGAGGCCTTTAGAAATTTTGCGACCATTGGCACACCGCAATGAAAGGTCCCCGGAAGGAAATATTTCTCCTAGAAGGGCATCCCTGAACTTTATGGCCAAATTCAGCGGCAAGTTAATATATCTCTGGCACAGTGTCGGTGCCAAGATACATCTGACCACAGACATGTGGTCTAGCAAACATGGGCAGGGAACGTACATAACTTTTCACTGCGCCAGTGGCTGCTCATGTGCGACACATGAATACTTCTGCGGCCATGTGATGAGATCACCAAACTGGTCAGTTGCAGCCAGGGCGCCATCAGTGACATCGTACCTTATGCCTTCTTTATGTAGTGTGCATTGCGTCATTGATCAAGACATTGAAGAGCAGGAGCTGGAAGATGAGGAAGTCGCAATGCTGAATGAATTCCCAGAGGGGGCTACTCCATCTGAGACAAGTCAGCAGGAGTCTGATAAGGAGTCAGAGAAGGATGGTGGCAGGGAGGAGGAGGCGCAAGAAGAGCATGCTTTGAGGGGGACTTTAAACTTTTCGGGG
The DNA here is from genome assembly GCF_014858855.1 of Bufo gargarizans. Classification (NCBI taxonomy): domain Eukaryota; kingdom Metazoa; phylum Chordata; class Amphibia; order Anura; family Bufonidae; genus Bufo; species Bufo gargarizans. The sequence goes on along the minus strand of NC_058083.1, from coordinate 134,911,054 downwards.
ATCCCTGGTGTTGTCCTGTGGCTGAGGGGAGGAGACTGAGGACGACGTTCTCCTAGGTGATGCCAGAGCGCTCCACTGCATCCAATTTAGTGCAAATGGGGGCCTTCATGCTCAGTGTTTGAAGAGGGGACCATCATATAAAAAGCATAAAGGCAACGACCAGTACTGGCTGGCATTGTACGTAGACCCCCTGTACAAACATAAAATGGCGGACATGTTTCCAGCATCACAGTGGGCTGGCAGAATGCATCAGTTCCAGGCCTTGCTGCGAGAGATGCTGCATTTTGCTGTTGTGGGCACTGGTAGAGGAATTTCCACCCACAGCAAAACAGATGTGGGTAACAATCCTACCGCACCTGCAAAAAGAGAGAGGTTTGAAGGTGTGTTGGTCACTACGGATATGAGATCATTCTTGCAGCCAACCAATTGACAGACGACCTCCGGATCCAGCCTCAGTGAAAACCTAGACTGACAGGTGTCCGACTACATCAGGTTAACTGCTGATGTGGACGCTCTGAGAAGCGAGGAAGCCCTTGACTACTGGGTGTGCTTGCTTGACCTGTGGCCATAACTGGCACAATTTTCCATGGAACTCTTGGCTTGCACCTCGTCGAGTGTCCTGTCCGAAAGGACGTTACGCGCAGTAGGGGGGATGGTGAACGATAAGCACACTCGCCTAGCTCACAACAGTGTGGACTACCTAACATTCTTAAAAATGAATGAGACATGGATCTCGGAGGAATTTAACACCTGTGATGATCACATGTAATTGAATTTCCTCATGCTCAGCCCACACATATCCGCCACTGACCCAGGACAAAGAATGGTTCTTGCCTTATGTATATACAGCAGGAATAAAAGGCCTTTTATGTCAGATGAATGCCTAATTTTGGGGCCTATACTGGCCGATATTTAAATTTTTATCCTGTAACCTCCTGAAGTACCTTCAGGCACAGAATCCAAAGTTCATTGCTGTCAGGTGAATGCCGTTTGGCAAATTTTTGGGTCCTGTACTGTAATTTTTGTATATCTCTAGCCACGTAATCACACCCCTGTCTCGCTCCTCTGCCTCTCATTATCGTGGCATGTGAACCGCATTCGCCATAAGGACCATCTAATGTCACAGGGTCATGTGACTGTGCCCCCCACCCCATACTGTGCCCCTCACACCGTACTGTGCCCTCTTATACCCTGCATTGTGCCCTCTTAACAAACCCTGTGCAGTGCCTATAGTCATCCCCTGTACTGTGCCCTCTTATACCCTTTTATCCGGTCACAGTATGGCGGTGTTATCCGGTCACTGTACATAGGTGTTATCCGGTCAATGTATGGTGGTGGTATCCAATAACTGGATGGCCATAACTTTATCCCTTTCACTGCCCACTCCATCCTTTTTTAGACCTGGTATGAGTGGCGAAAATATGCAGATTGCGGTGCTAAGGACCTTCGCGCCACAATCTATGTCAGAAATATGCCTAACATAGACATATTTTTACATAATAAATGACCACCTAATTGTATTATTATTCAGGGGTAGGGCTAATATCTTTATAGTATATTGATTTAGTGTATTATACTGTGCCCTGTATTTCCCAGTAGAAAATGATCCTTGGGAAACACATTCCGCATCCCTGACCACCAGGACCAGTGTTGTATGTCAGTACATTGTGGCCTTTCCTCTCTGCCACACTGCTCTGCTGTGTACTGGTGCTTATTCTGACACTAGGGCTGGGTTCACATCCTATTTTTGCCATCCATTTAATGCATACCAAAAATGTATGCGTTAACAGATGCCTCAGACTGAGGCTGAGCTGTACAGTGTCGTCCGTTCACCAAACAGTTCCAATTTTTTTTTTATGGACTCTGCAGGATACGAAAACGTGGAGTGCTGCACATTTGTATACATCAAACCGATAGGAAATACAATTTTCCTAGGTTCCAGCAGGGCACATTTTTGAGAGTTTCCCTTTAAGACGCATAAAAATGGCCTGTGATTAAAAAACATTATTTTAGTTCTGGTATGTCACTGTTCATGCTGTGGGACTATTTGTGCACTTATAGTTTGCATTTGGTGGCTGCAAATATGACCTGAAGATTTTTCTGGTTTGCCTGCTATTAAATTCAATGGGTACGATGTGAACGCACGGTTCGCGAACATTTGATTGTGAACGCGCGTTACGTGAACATTTGATCGCGAATGTGTGTTCGCAAAACATCCTGGCCGGTATTTGTTTATCGCTAGTGGTTTCTATTATGAAAGCCCATCAAATTGACTTCAGACCTGAACTGGTCGTTAAAAATTGGGTTTTGGAACATGAAGTAGACCTATGGGAAATGTAAAGTAATAACTATTTTAGGAGGTATCACTATCTGTTTTAAAAGCAGAAAATTGAAAATGTGAAAACTGCAAATTGTTCAAAATTTGGGGCAAATTTGGTATTTTTTTATAAATAAAAATGAAATATTTTGACTCTTATTTACCACTGTCACGAAGTACCATATGTGACAAGAAATCTCAGAATGGCATGGACTAGTAACAGCGTTTTAAAGTTATCACCACATACGAGTGACACATCAGATTTACAAAAAATGGCCTGGTCCTTTAGGTGAAAAATGGCAGGGTCCTGAAGCGGCTTATATTGCCAGTCCTGTTTGTAGATGTATAAGCAAACAGTCTTACCTTATATAGGTTTGCTTGTGCCTCAGCATTGCATTATATTTCTGTTACACTTGTGTAGACGGTAACCTATATATTTGTTGTATTTTCAATGGTAGCTTGCTGTATTTGCGACCTCAAGATATTTCTGTGATGTTCTAGGACAATGAAAATAGGCAAAACATTATTTCTATTAAAAGATAAGCTTTAACATTACTAAAGGTTGCAGAAGAAAATGTGCAATGCAATAAATGAATGTCAACTGAAAGTGGAAAAGTTCTCAAAACTAAACTGGAGCCTTCCTGCCAGGAGTAGTTTTAATAAAATCTCCTTATACATTATGATAATACCAAGTTCTCCAACAAGCTCATTAGAAGAATGACTTAACATTGTGGAATCTATCATACACGTCTGACCTTGGTGAAGATAAACTTTTGTAAATGATACCCTCTGTTTACATGTACAAATGAGAAGTTGGTTGAAATTAGTATTGTGATGGCATTTGCATATCGAGAAGGTAAATAGCATCTGTCTGAGAGGAAGCTCACAGCACAGCTATCCTAAGATCAATCTGAGCTAACGTGACAGATTACCTTCTTGATAAATGACCAATGCGGTAAAAAATACAAGAAATCAAGATGAGAAGCTACTCGCCAGTAATCAGGATTCTTCTGTTTGCATAAATGGAACATACAATTTTCATAAAAATGATAAATTACAGCAACTATGGTTTATGCTAAGTTGTAACATAATTTACTCAGCGTTCTCAACTTTTTCTTGTGCTTTTCACTTGGGAATTTCTTCCAATATGTTTTATGCTTTGTCCTGAAACTTAAAATATGTGTGAGAAATATTGCTATAAATCACAGTTCTCATTTTTTGCTGATGTAAGTGGTCAGTCTTTCTCCAGAATAGCTTTTTTTTTTTTTTCTTTGCAAAAATAATGGTACAATAATATAATAAATATATTCTGCACCATGAGAAGTTTATTGTCATATAGCTTATAGCGAACAGCAACACGTGGTGGACTTTGCTGTAGTTTTGCTATGGACACTCTGTGTTGCAAAGGGGGAAATTCATAGTGGATTTTAAATCTACACTGCAAATCAATTTATGCTGCAGATTTTTTTTTTGCTGCATGTGAATTAGATTTCTTCTTGGGGGATGTGTCATCAGAAAATCACCTATCGTTTAAATCAAGTTTTTAAGTTAAACTTATTTTTAATGTTCAATGTCACTATTTATAGTTTGAAAAATCCTAATATTCTGCAGTCTATGTTTTGGACATTAAGGACAGCTAAGGACAACATTTTATATAGCTACTGAGTTATTCACTAGAATCTATCTGAATAGCACCACCTGCTGTTTTTTCTAATTTCAATGTCCTGCTCATTGAGATTGAAACACATGCTTAGCTTTATCCTTCAACTGCCTCAAGCTGCAGTAGAAAGGACACACTCCCTGAGAAAAAGTATGCCCCCGTAAGCTGGCATCATGAAATAAATCTAGTAGAGAAATTGGATCAATGGATGGGGAGATCTCTGGATTCATGTGAGGTACAGGGCTGGTTCTAGCTTTTTTAGAAAAAGATTGTCATATACCATATGATATTGAATTTTAATTTTTCACATTAATGATGTGATAACTAGAGATGAATTTTCGATAATTCAATTTTGCTGCTTCACCGAAGTTCACAAAGTAACTTTATTTATTACGAACTACTTTATCATAAATCGCATTCCATTGCATGTAGTGGACGCAATGATGCGGAGCGGAGATTGCGTCTCCCCCAGTCATTGAGCCCATTAGATGCCGTGTTCAATACTGATTGCAGCATCTGCCGCTTACATTCAGGTCTTTCAGGGGTTAATCATAGGTTAAAAAAATACTCACCTTATCCATTTGCTCATGGAGCTTAGCCAGCCTGATGATGTGGTATCCTCATCACGATTGACGTCACCGTGCCTGGCAAGCATGATGTCACATGTCAGCGCATGAGAGATTTGGCATGTTTTCTTCAATCAAGATGGCCAAAACTGCCTCTCCATAAGCAAATGAATGAAGTATGCTTTTTTGCTTTTTTACAGCCATTTTAGGAAAAATGTATTCATTACTAGTGATGTCCCGAACAGTTCACGGCAGACATGGCTTGTTCGCGTTCACCACGGCGGATGAACATATGCGATGTTCGGTCCGCCACCCCCTATACATCATCATTGAGCAAACTTTGACCCTGTACCTCACAGTCAGCAGACACAATCCAACCAATCAGCAGCAGACCCTCCCTCCCAGGCCCTCCCACCTCCTGGACAGCATCCATTTTAGTTTTCTGTGATATAATCCCAGTTGCAAGCCAGTGTGTGTCTGGCCCACAGACTGTACTATAGCCACTGGCTAGGCCACCACTTATACACTTACATGGTGTCACTCACAAATACCTTGCAGATAAAAAAAACACTGCAAGAGGAGTATGAGGAGTCAGAGGAGGAATGTGGCTTTGAGGAGGACGAAGACTAACCACAGCAGGCATCCCAGGGTGTTCGTTGTTGTCACCTATCTGGGACCCATGGTGTTATACGTGGCTGGGGTGAAAGACCAGACCGTCAATGACATCAATGAGGAGGAGGAACAGGAAATGAGTAGCTCGGCATCCAACCTTGTGCAAATGGGGTCTTTCATGCTGTCATGTCTGTTGAGGGACCCTCGTATAAAAAGGATGAAGGAGAACAACCTATACTGGGTGGCCACACTACTAGACCCCCGGAATAAGCAGAAAGTGGCGAAAATGTTACCAAATTGCCGAAAGTCAGAAAGGATGCAGCAGTTCAAAACCAAACTAAAAAATATGCTTTACACGGCTTATAAGGGGGATGTCACAGCACAACGGGAATCTAACTGGGGAAGAGGTGAAAGTAATCCTCCTCCTACCACGACCACGGCGGCTAGGACAGGACGCTTTACAGATGTGTTGTTGATGGAGGACATGCAGAGCTTTTTCAGTCCTACACATCGCCACAGCCCTTCGGGATCCAGCCTTAGAGAACGACTCGAACTGCAGATATTGACACTCTGAAGAGCGATAAACCCCTTGACTACTGGTTGTGCAGGCTTGACCTGTGGCCTGAACTATCCCAGTTTGCGATAGAACGTCTGGCCTGCCCCACTTCAAGTGTCCTGTCAGAAAGGACCTTCAGTGCAGCAGGAGGCATTGTCACTGACAAAAGAAGTCGCCTCGGTCCAAAAAGTGTTGATAACCTCACCTTCATTAAGATGATTGAGGCATGGATCCCGAAGGGACTGACAGTGGGGGATACGTTTGACTAACAAAAGGCCTGATGACATACTTTGGCCTCAAAGGGTCCCCATGATGCTGTATTTAATGTCTGCATACCGGATGACTTTCGTGAATTCTCCGCCACCAACTAGGGTACAAGCCGCAATATTTCCAGCAGCGACTGCAACAATACCCAATTTTTCAGGCATGTGCACATGCCTAATTTTTCTGGTCTCTAGTACTGCACTGTGGCTGCAAAAACAAAACAAAAAAAAGGCACATACATGTGTCAATTCCCCTTCGTGATACCTTTGGTACCTTGTTGTGGTGAAGGGGCTTGCGTATCACAATGAAGCGATCATCACCTCTATGAGTGTGTTGGCAATGTTGCCACACCCCAGATGATAAGGCCGTTGCTTCATTATGATCAGACTAAAGCGATCGGCTGGATAATTTTTCATTTTTTTTTTTTTTTTTTAAAGTTGTATGGGTTTTTAATACATAAAATAAAAAAATCTTAATAAAATCTCTTAATAGTTTATTAGTAGGGATGAGCGAACCCGAACTGTATAGTTCGGGTTCGTACCGAATTTTGGGGTGTCCGTGACACGGACCCGAACCCGGACATTTTCGTAAAAGTCTGGGTTCGGATTCGGTGTTCGTCGCTTTCTTGGTGCTTTTTGAAAGGCTGCAAAGCAGCCAATCAACAAGCGTCATACTACTTGCCCCAAGAGGCCATCACAGCCATGCCTACTATTGGCATGGCTGTGATTGGCCAGAGCACCATGTGACCCAACCTCTATTTAAGCTGGAGTCACATAGCGCCACCCGTCACTCTGCTCTGATCAGAATAGGGAGAGGTTGCGGCTGCGACAGTAGGGCGAGATTAGGCAGATTAACTCCTCCAAAGGACTTGATTAATTGATCGATCTGCAGTTGTGGGTCATTGAGCTGCTGATACTCAATTGCTCACTGTTTTTAGGGTGCCCAGACCGTTTGTCAGTCACTTTTTTCTGGGGTGATCGGCGGCCATTTTGTGTCTTGTGGTGCGCCAGCACAAGCTGCGACCAAGTGCATTTAACCCTCAATGGTGTGGTTGTTTTTTGGCTAAAGCCTACATCAGGGTGAAGCTGTCACACCAAGTTCATTTAACCAGCAATAGTCTGGTTATTTTTTGGCCATATACTACATCAGGGGCAAGCTGCGCCTGTCACCAAGTGCATTTAACCCTCAATGGTGTGGTTGTTTTTTGGCTAAAGCCTACATCAGGGTGAAGCTGTCACACCAAGTTCATTTAACCAGCAATAGTCTGGTTATTTTTTGGCCATATACTACATCAGGGGCAAGCTGCGCCTGTCACCAAGTGCATTTAACCCTCAATGGTGTGGTTGTTTTTTGGCTAAAGCCTACATCAGGGTGAAGCTGTCACACCAAGTTCATTTAACCAGCAATAGTCTGGTTATTTTTTGGCCATATACTACATCAGGGGCAAGCTGCGCCTGTCACCAAGTGCATTTAACCCTCAATGGTGTGGTTGTTTTTTGGCTAAAGCCTACATCAGGGTGAAGCTGTCACACCAAGTGCATTTAACCAGCAATAGTCTGGTTATTTTTTGGCCATATACTACATCAGGGGCAAGCTGCGCCTGTCACCAAGTGCATTTAACCCTCAATGGTGTGGTTGTTTTTTGGCTAAAGCCTACATCAGGGTGAAGCTGTCACACCAAGTGCATTTAACCAGCAATAGTCTGTTTATTTTTTGGCCATATACTACATCAGGGGCAAGCTGCGCCTGTCACCAAGTGCATTTAACCCTCAATGGTGTGGTTGTTTTTTGGCTAAAGCCTACATCAGGGTGAAGCTGTCACACCAAGTGCATTTAACCAGCAATAGTCTGTTTATTTTTTGGCCATATACTACATCAGGGGCAAGCTGCGCCTGTCACCAAGTGCATTTAACCCTCAGTAGTGTGGTTGGTCAAGCTGTCACACCAAGTGCATTTAACCAGCAATAGTCTGTTTATTTTTTGGCCATATACTACATCAGGGGCAAGCTGCGCCTGTCACCAAGTGCATTTAACCCTCAGTAGTGTGGTTGGTCAAGCTGTCACACCAAGTGCATTTAACCATCAATAGTGTGGTTATTTTTTGGCCATATCCCAGTCTAATTCTGTCAGTAAACGTATACCTGTCACCCAGCGCCTAAATACTAGGCCTCAAGTTTATATCCAGCTAAATCTGTCGTTACTGGTGTGGCTGGTCAAGTTATTTAGTGTCCGTCAAAGCACATTTTTTGTTCTGGGTTGAAATACAATTCCCAATTTAGCAATTTCATAATTTAGTGGTTTCTGCTGTATCAGAGCTATTTGAAATCTATCCCTAAAAGGGTATATCATATTCAAGGTGCACATAGGGTCATTCAGAATAACTTCACACACCCGCTACTGTGCATTTCCAAGTCTAATTCTGTCAGTAAACCTATACCTGTCACCCAGCGCCTAAATACTAGGCCTCAAATTTATATCCTGCTAAATCTGTCGTTACTGCTGTACTGTTGTGGCTGGGCAAGTTATTTAGTGTCCGTCAAAGCACAGTTTTTGTTCTGGGTTGAAATACAATTCCCAATTTAGCAATTTCATAATTTAGTGGTTTCTGCTGTATCAGAGCTATTTGAAATCTATCCCTAAAAGGGTATATCATATTCAAGGTGCACATAGGGTCATTCTGAATAACTTCACACATACGCTACTGTGCATATCCCAGTCTAATTCTGTCAGTAAACCTATACCTGTCACCCAGTGCCTAAATACTAGGCCTCAAATTTATATCCTGCTAAATCTGTCGTTACTGCTGTACTGTTGTGGCTGGGCAAGTTATTTAGTGTCCGTCAAAGCACAGTTTTTGTTCTGGGTTGAAATACAATTCCCAATTTAGCAATTTCCTAATTTAGTGGTTTCTGCTGTATCAGGCCTACTTTAAATACATCCCTAAAAGGGTATATAATATTCAAGGTGCACATAGGGTCATTCTGAATAACTTCACACACACGCTACAGTGCATTTCCAAGTCTAATTCTGTCAGTAAACGTATACCTGTCACCCAGCGCCTAAATACTAGGCCTCAAATTTATATCCTGCTAAATCTGCCGTTACTGCTGTACACTTGTGGCTGGGCAAGTTATTTAGTGTCCGTCCAAGCACAGTTTTTGTTCTGGGTTGAAATACAATTCCCAATTTAGCAATTTCATAATTTAGTGGTTTCTGCTGTATCAGAGCTATTTGAAATCTATCACTAAAAGGGTATATCATATTCAAGGTGCACATAGGGTCATTCTGAATAACTTCACACACCCGCTATTGTGCATTTCCAAGTCTAATTCTGTCAGTAAACCTATACCTGTCACCCAGCGCCTAAATACTATGCCTCAAATTTATATTCAGCTGAATTTGAATTCAATACATTGGGCCAAATAATATTTTTGTTGTTGTGGTGAACGATAACAATGAGGAAAACATCTAGTAAGGGACGCGGACGTGGACATGGTCGTGATGGTGTTAGTGGACCCTCTGGTGCTGGGAGAGGACGTGGCCGTTCTGCCACATCCACACGTCCTAGTGTACCAACTACCTCAGGTCCCAGTAGCCGCCAGAATTTACAGCGATATATGGTGGGGCCCAATGCCGTTCTTAGGATGGTAAGGCCTGAGCAGGTACAGGCATTAGTCAATTGGGTGGCCGACAGTGGATCCAGCACGTTCACATTATCTCCCACCCAGTCTTCTGCAGAAAGCGCACAGATGGCGCCTGAAAACCAACCCCATCAGTCTGTCACATTACCCCCATGCATATCAGGGAAACTGTCTGAGCCTCAAGTTATGCAGCAGTCTCTTATGCTGTTTGAAGACTCTGCTGGCAGGGTTTCCCAAGGGCATCCACCTAGCCCTTCCCCAGCGGTGGAAGACATAGAATGCACTGACGCACAACCACTTATGTTTCCTGATGATGAGGACATGGGAATACCACCTCAGCAAGTCTCTGATGATGACGAAACACAGGTGCCAACTGCTGCGTCTTTCTGCAGTGTGCAGACTGAACAGGAGGTCAGGGATCACATGGAATGAAGGTTGTGCTACTGACTTTCACAGTTCGGAGGAAGAGGCAGTGGTGAGACCGAGCCAACAGCGTAGCAAAAGAGGGAGCAGTGGGCAAAAGCAGAACACCCGCCGCCAAGAGACTCCGCCTGCTACTGACAGCCGCCATCTGGGACCGAGCACCCCAAAGGCAGCTTCAAGGAGTTCCCTGGCATGGCACTTCTTCAAACAATGTGCTGACGACAAGACCCGAGTGGTTTGCACGCTGTGCCATCAAAGCCTGAAGCGAGGCATTAACGTTCTGAACCTTAGCACAACCTGCATGACCAGGCACCTGCATGCAAAGCATGAACTGCAGTGGAGTAAACACCTTAAAAACAAGGAAGTCACTCAGGCTCCCCCTGCTCCCTCTTCTGCTGCTGCCGCCTCGGCCTCTTCTGCTGCTGCCGCCTCGGCCTCTTCCTCCACCTCTGGAGGAACGTTGGCACCTGCCGCCCAGCAAACAGGGGATGTACCACCAACACCACCTCCGTCACCAAGCATCTCAACCATGTCACACGGCAGCGTTCAGCTCTCCATCTCACAAACATTTGAGAGAAAGCGTAAATTCCCACCTAGCCACCCTCGATCCCTGGCCCTGAATGCCAGCATTTCTAAACTACTGGCCTATGAAATGCTGTCATTTAGGCTGGTGGACACAGACAGCTTCAAAAAGCTCATGTCGCTTGCTGTCCCACAGTATGTTGTTCCCAGCCGCACTACTTCTCCAAGAGAGCCGTGCCTTCCCTGCACAACCAAGTATCCGATAAAATCAAGTGTGCACTGCGCAACGCCATCTCTAGCAAGGTCCACCTAACCACAGATACGTGGACCAGTAAACACGGCCAGGGACGCTATATCTCCCTAACTGCACACTGGGTAAATGTAGTGGCAGCTGGGCCCCAGGCGGAGAGCTGTTTGGCGCATGTCCTTCCGCCGCCAAGGATCGCAGGGCAACATACTTTGCCTCCTGTTGCCACCTCCTCCTTCTCGGCTTCCTCCTCCTCTTCTTCCACCTGCTCATCCAGTCAGCCACACACCTTCACCACCAACTTCAGCACAGCCCGGGGTAAACGTCAGCAGGCCATTCTGAAACTCATATGTTTGGGGGACAGGCCCCACACCGCTCAGGAGTTGTGGCTTTGTATAGAACAACAGACCGACGAGTGGTTGCTGCCGGTGAGCCTCAAGCCCGGCCTGGTGGTGTGCGATAATGGGCGAAATCTCGTTGCAGCTCTGGGACTAGCCGGTTTGACGCACATCCCTTGCCTGGCGCATGTGCTGAATTTGGTTGTGCAGAAGTTCATTCACAACAACCCGACATGTCAGAGCTGCTGCATAAAGTGCGGGCCGTCTGTTCGCGCTTCCGGCGTTCACATCCTGCCGCTGCTCGCCTGTCTGCGCTGCAGCGTAACTTCGGCCTTCCCGCTCACCGCCTCATATGCGACGTGCCCACCAGGTGGAACTCCACCTTGCACATGCTGGACAGACTGTGCGAGCAGCAGCAGGCCATAGTGGAGTTTCAGCTGCAGCACGCACGGGTCAGTCGCACTGCGGAACAGCACCACTTCACCACCAATGACTGGGCCTCCATGCGAGACCTGTGTGCCCTGTTGCGCTGTTTCGAGTACTCCACCAACATGGCCAGTGGCGATGATGCCGTTATCAGCGTTACAATACCACTTCTATGTCTCCTTGAGAAAACACTTAGGGCGATGATGGAAGAGGAGGTGGCCCAGGAGGAGGAAGAGGGGTCATTTTTAGCACTTTCAGGCCAGTCTCTTCGAAGTGACTCAGAGGGAGGTTTTTTGCAACAGCAGAGGCCAGGTACAAATGTGGCCAGCCAGGGCCCACTACTGGAGGACGAGGATGAGGAGGAGGTGGAGGAGGATGAGGATGAAGCATGGTCACAGCGGGGTGGCACCCAACGCAGCTCGGGCCCATCACTGGTGCGTGGCTGGGGGGAAAGGCAGGACGATAACGATACGCCTCCCACAGAGGACAGCTTGTCCTTACCCCTGGGCAGCCTGGCACACATGAGCGACTACAAGCTGCAGTGCCTGCGCAACGACAGCAGAGTTGCCCACATTTTAACGTGTGCGGACTACTGGGTTGCCACCCTGCTGGATCCACGGTACAAAGACAATGTGCCCACCTTACTTCCTGGAGCGTGATAGGAAGATGCGCGAGTACAAACGCACGTTGGTAGACGCGCTACAGAGAGCATTCCCAAATGTCACAGGGGAACAAGTGGAAGCCCAAGGCCAAGGCAGAGGAGGAGCAAGAGGTCGCCAAGGCAGCTGTGTCACGGCTAGCTCCTCTGAGGGCAGGGTTAGCATGGCAGAGATGTGGAAAAGTTTTGTCAACACGCCACAGCTAACTGCACAACCACCTGATACGCAACGTGTTAGCAGGAGGCAACATTTCACTAACATGGTGGAACAGTACGTGTGCACACCCCTCCACGTACTGACTGATGGTTCGGCCCCATTCAACTTCTGGGTCTTTAAATTGTCCACGTGGCCAGAGCTACCCTTTCTGCCTTGGAGGTGCTGGCCTGCCCGGCGGCCAGCGTTTTGTCTGAATGTGTATTCAGCACGGCAGGGGGCGTCATTACAGACAAACACAGCCGCCTGTCTACAGCCAATGTGGACAAGCTGACGTTCATAAAAATGAACCAGGCATGGATCCCACAGGACCTGTCCGTCCCTTGTCCAGATTGGACATTAATTACCTCCCCTTAACCATATATTATTGTACTCCAGGGCACTTCCTCATTCAATCCTATTTTTATTTTCATTGTACCATTATATTGCGAGGCTACCCAAAGATGAATGAACCTCTCCTCTGTCTGGGTGCTGGGGCCTAAATATATGCCAATGGACTGTTCCAATGTTGGGTGACGTGAAGCCTGATTCTCTGCTATGACATGCAGACTGATTCTCTGCTGACATGAAGCCAGATCCTCTGTTACGGGACCTCTCTCCTCTGCCTGGGTGCTGGGCCTAAATATATGACAATGGACTGTTGCACTGGTGGCTGACGTGAAGCCTGATTCTCTGCTATGACATGCAGACTGATTCTCTGCTGACATGAAGCCAGATCCTCTGTTACGGGACCTCTCTCCTCTGCCTGGGTGCTGGGCCTAAATATATGACAATGGACTGTTGCACTGGTGGCTGACGTGAAGCCTGATTCTCTGCTATGACATGCAGCCTGATTCTCTGCTGACATGAAGCCAGATCCTCTGCTACGGGACCTCTCTCCTCTGCCTGGGTGCTGGGCCTAAATATATGACAATGGACTGTTGCACTGGTGGCTGACGTGAAGCCTGATTCTCTGCTATGACATGCAGACTGATTCTCTCATACATGAAGCCAGATACTCTGTTACGGGACCTCTCTCCTCTGCCTGGGTGCTGGGCCTAAATATATGACAATGGACTGTTGCACTGGTGGCTGACGTGAAGCCTGATTCTCTGCTATGACATGCAGACTTATTCTCTGCTGACATGAAGCCAGATCCTCTGTTACGGGACCTCTCTCCTCTGCCTGGGTGCTGGGCCTAAATATATGACAATGGACTGTTGCACTGGTGGCTGACGTGAAGCCTGATTCTCTGCTATGACATGCAGACTGATTCTCTGCTGACATGAAGCCAGATCCTCTGCTACGGGACCTCTCTCCTCTGCCTGGGTGCTGGGCCTAAATATATGACAATGGACTGTTGCACTGGTGGCTGACGTGAAGCCTGATTCTCTGCTATGACATGCAGACTGATTCTCTGCTGACATGAAGACAGATTCTCTGTTACGGGACCTCTCTCCTCTGCCTGTGTGCTGGGCCTAAATATATGCCAATGGACTGTTGCAGTGGTGGCTGACGTGAAGCCTGATTCTCTGCTATGACATGCAGACTGATTCTCTGCTGACATGAAGCCAGATCCTCTGTTACGGGACCTCTCTCCTCTGCCTGGGTGCTGGGCCTAAATATATGACAATGGACTGTTGCAGTGGTGGCTGACGTGAAGGCTGATTCTCTGCTATGACATGCAGACTAATTCTCTGCTGACATGAAGACAGATTCTCTGTTACGGGACCTCTCTCCTCTGCCTGTGTGCTGGGCCTAAATATATGCCAATGGACTGTTGCAGTGGTGGCTGACGTGAAGCCTGATTCTCTGCTATGACATGCAAACTGATTCTCTGCTGACATGAAGCCAGATCCTCTGTTACGGGACCTCTCTCCTCTGCCTGGGTGCTGGGCCTAAATATCTGACAATGGACTGTTGCAGTGGTGGCTGACGTGAAGCCTGATACTCTTCTATGACATGCAGACTAATTCTCTGCTGACATAAAGACAGATTCTCTGTTACGGGACCTCTCTCCTCTGCCTGGGTGCCGGGGCCTGAATATCTGACAATGGACTGTTGCAGTGGTGGCTGACGTGAAGCCAGATTCTCTGCTATGGGACCTCTCTCCAATTGATATTGGTTAATTTTTATTTATTTTATTTTTATTTTAATTCATTTCCCTATCCACATTTGTTTGCAGGGGATTTACCTACATGTTGCTGCCTTTTGCAGCCCTCTAGCCCTTTCCTGGGCTGTTTTACAGCCTTTTTAGTGCCGAAAAGTTCGGGTCCCCATTGACTTCAATGGGGTTCGGGTTCGGGACGAAGTTCAGATCGGGTTCGGATCCCGAACCCGAACATTTCCGGGAAGTTCGGCCGAACTTCTCGAACCCGAACATCCAGGTGTCCGCTCAACTCTATTTATTAGAAATAATGCAGACAATTTAAAAAATCCCCATCAATTCCAATACAAAGCAAGTACAGAGCTCAGAACTAAATTATTTCAGGATGTCGCAATGGTTTGTTAATTCGACAATGGTTAATAGTGATGAGCGAACCTGAACTGTATAGTTCAGGTTCGTACCAAATTTTTGGGTGTCCGTGACACGAACCCGAATCCGAACATTTTCGTAAAAGTCCGGGTTCGGGTTCGGTGTTCGTCGCTTTCTTGGTGCTTTTTGAAAGGCTGCAAAGCAGCCAATCAACAAGCGTCATACTACTTGCCCCAAGAGGCTGTCACAGCCATGCCTACTATTGGCATGGCTGTGATTGGCCAGTGCAGCATGTGACCCAGCCTCTATTTAAGCTGGAGTCACGTAGCTCCGCACGTCACTCTGCTCTGATCAGTGTAGGGAGAGGTTGCAGCTGCGACTGTTAGGGTGAGATTAGGCAGTGATTAACTCCTCCAAAACACTTAATTCAGTGATCGATCTACCGCTGTGGATCATTAAACTGCTGCTATTCAATTGCTCACTGTTTTAAGGCTGCACAGAGCGTTTTTCAGTCACTTTTTTCTGGGGTGATCGGCGGCCATTTTGTGCCTTGTGGTGCGCCAGCACAAGCTGCCACAAAGTCCATTTAACCATCAATAGTGTGGTTAATTTTTTGCTATATCGTACATCAGGGGCAAGCTGCCACCAAGTCCATTTAACTATTAATAGTGTGGTTATTTTTTTGCTATATCCTACATCAGGGGCAGGCTGCCACCAAGTCCATTTAACCATCAATAGTGTGGCAATTTTTTGCTATATCCTACATCAGGGGCTTGGCTGTGCTTGCTATTTTATTGAGGGGTGAAATACAATTGCCAAAATAGCAGTACCCTAAATCTGGTGTTTCAGCTGTGGCCAGCCAATTGTAATACTGTCTGCTGTCTGGCAAAGGATATATTTGTGTTCTGGGTTGAAATACAATTCTCAACTTAGCAATTCCCTAAATCAGTGGTTTCTGCTGTATCAGGCCTACTTTGAATCTATACATAAAAGGGTATATTAGATTGAAGGTGCAGATAGTGTCATCATCAATAACTTCACACGCTACCGTGCATTTCCAAGTTTAATTCTGTTCCTAAACGTATACCTGTCACCCAGCGCCTAAATAATAGTCCTAAAATTTATATTCAGCTAAATCTGTGTTTATTGCTGAGGCTGGGCAATTCATTTAGTGTCCGCCAAAGCACAGTTTTTGTTCTGGGTTGAAATACAATTCCCAACTTAGCAATTGCCTAAATAAATTGTTTCTGCTGAATCAGGCCTACTTTAAATCTATCCATAAAAGGGTATATTAGATTGACGGTGCAGATAGGGTCATTCTCAATAACTTCACACACACGCTACCGTGCATTTCCAAGTCTAATTCTGTCCGTAAACGTATACCTGTCACCCAGCGCCTAAATAATAGGCCTCAAATTTATATTCAGCTAAATCTGTGTTTATTGCTGAGGCTGGTCAATTCATTTAGTGTCCGCCAAAGCACAGTTTTTGTTCTGGGTTGAAATACAATTCCCAACTTAGCAATTCCCTAAATCAGTTGTTTCTGCTGTATCAGGCCTACTTTAAATCTATCCATAAAAGGGTATATTAGATTGAAGGTGCAGATAGGGTCATTCTCAATAACTTCACACTCAAGCTACCGTGCATTTCCAAGTCTAATTCTGTCCGTCAACGTATACCTGTCACCCAGCGCCTAAATAATAGGCCTCAAATTTATATTCAGCTAAATCTGTGTTTATTGCTGAGGCTGGTCAATTCATTTAGTGTCCGCCAAAGCACAGTTTTTGTTCTGGGTTGAAATACAATTCCCAACTTAGCAATTCCCTAAATCAGTTGTTTCTGCTGTATCAGGCCTACTTTAAATCTATCCATAAAAGGGTATATTAGATTGAAGGTGCAGATTGGGTCATTCTCAATAACTTCACACACGCTACCGTGCATTTCCAAGTCTAATTCTGTCCTTAAACGTATACCTGTCACCCAGCGCCTAAATAATAGGCCTCAAATTTATAGTCAGCTAAATCTGTGTTTATTGCTGAGGCTGGTCAATTCATTTAGTGTCCGCCAAAGCACAGTTTTTGTTCTGGGTTGAAATACAATTCCCAACTTAGTAATTCCCTAAATAAGTTGTTTCTGCTGTATCAGGCCTACTTTAAATCTATCCATAAAAGGGTATATTCGATTGAAGGTGCAGATAGGGTCATTCTCAATAACTTCACACGCTAACGTGCATTTCCAAGTCTAATTCTGTCCGTAAACGTATACCTGTCACCCAGCACCTAAATATAAGGCCTCAAATTGCTGTGCCTGTTTTAGTGTAATACGGTACCTAAATTGATAGCCAGATAGTGTTAGGTGTCTGTAAAAAAAGGCCTGAATTTAAATTCAATACATTGGGCCAAATAATATTTTTGTTATTGTGGTGAACGGTAACAATGAGGAAAACATCTAGTAAGGGACGCAGACGCGGACATGGTCATGGTGTTAGTGGACCCTCTGGTGCTGGGAGAGGACGGGGCCATTCTGCCACAGCCACACGTTCTAGTGTACCAACTAACTCAGGTCCCAGTAGCCGCCAGAATTTACAGCGATATTTGGTGGGGCCCAATGCCGTTCTAAGGATGGTAAGGCCTGAGCAGGTACAGGCATTAGTCAATTGGGTGGCCGACAGTGGATCCAGCACGTTCACATTATCTCCCACCCAGTCTTCTGCAGAAAGCGCATAGATGGCGCCTGAAAACCAAGCCCATCAGTCTGTCACATCACCCCCATGCATATCAGGGAAACTGTCTGAGCCTCAAGTTATGCAGCAGTCTCTTATGCTGTTTGAAGACTCTGCTGGCTGGGTTTCCCAAGGGCATCCACCTAGCCCTTCCCCAGCGGTGGAAGACATAGAATGCACTGAGGCACAACCACTTATGTTTCCTGATGATGAGGACATGGGAATACCACCTCAGCACGTCTCTGATGATGACAAAACACAGATGCCAACTGCTGCTTCTTTCTACAGTGTGCAGACTGAACAGGAGGTCAGGGAGGAAGACTGGGTGGAAGACGATGCAGGGGACGATGAGGTCCTAGACCCCACATAGAATGAATGTCGTGCCACTGACTTTCACAGTTCGGAGGAAGAGGCAATGGTGAGACCTAGCCAACAGCGTAGCAAAAGAGGGAGCAGTGGGCAAAAGCAGAACACCCGCCGCTCATGTCGCTTGCTGTCACACAGTATGTTGTTCCCAGCCGCCACTACTTCTCCAAGAGAGCCGTGCCTTCACTGCACAACCAAGTATCCAATAAAATCAAGTGTGCACTGCGCAACGCCATCTGTGGCAAGGTCCACCTAACCACAGATACGTGGACCAGTAAGCACGGCCAGGGACGCTGTATCTCCCTAACTGCACACTGGGTAAATGTAGTGGCGGCTGGGCCCCAGGTGGAGAGCTGTTTGGCGCACGTCCTTCCGATCCTTCAGTCAACCACACACCTTCACCACCAACTTCAGCACAGCCCGGGGTAAACGTCAGCAGGCCATTCTGAAACTCATATGTTTGGGGGACAGGCCCCACACCACACATGAGTTGTGGCGGGGTATAGAACAACAGACCGACGAGTGGTTGCTGCCGGTGAGCCTCAAGCCCGGCCTGGTAGTGTGCGATAAATGGCGAAATCTCGTTGCAGCTCTGGGACTAGCCGGTTTGACGCACATCCCTTGCCTGGCGCATGTGCTGAATTTGGTAGTGCAGAAGTTAATTCACAGTTTCAGCTGCAGCACGCACGGGTCAGTCGCCACCAATGACTGGGCCTCCATGCGAGACCTGTGTGCCCTGTTGCACTGTTTCGAGTACTCCACCAACATGGCCAGTGGCGATGACCTCGTTATCAGCGTTACAATACCACTTCTATGTCTCCTTGAGAAAACACTTAGGGCGATGATGGAAGAGGAGGTGGCCCAGGAGGAGGAGGAGGAGGAAGAGGGGTCATTTTTAGGACTTTCAGGCCAGTCTCTTCGAAGTGACTCAGAGGGAGGTTTTTTGCAACAGCAGAGGCCAGGTACAAATGTGGCCAGCCAGGTCCACTACTGGAGGACGAGGAGGACGAGGATGAGGAGGAGGTGGAGGAAGATGAGGATGAAGCATGTTAACAGCGGGGTGGCCCCTAACGCGGCTCGGGCCCATCACTGGTGCGTGGCTGGGGGGAAACGCAGGACGATGACGATACGCCTCCCATAGAGGACAGTTTGTCCTTACCTCTGGGCAGCCTGGCACACATGAGCGACTACATGCTGCAGTGCCTAGCGCAACAACAGCAGAGTTGCCCACATTTTAATGTGTGCGGACTACTGGGTTTCCACCCTGCTGGATCCACGGTACAAAGACAATGTGCCCACCTTACTTCCTGCACTGGAGCGTGATAGGAAGATGCGTGAGTTCAAGCGTACGTTGGTAGACACGCTACTGAGAGCATTCCCAAATGTCACAGGGGAACAAGTGGAAGCCCAAGGCGAAGGCAGAGGAGGAGCAAGAGGTCGCCAACGCAGCTGTGTCACGGCCAGCTCCTGTTGAGGGCAGGATTAGCATGGCAGAGATGTGGAAAAGTTTTGTCAACACTCCACAGCTAACTGCACCACCACCTGATACAGAACGTGTTAGCAGGAGACAACATTTCACTAACATGGTGGAACAGTACATGTGCACACCCCTCCACGTACTGACTGATGGTTCGGCCCCATTCAACTTCTGGGTCTCAAAATTGTCCACGTGGCCAGAGCTAGCCTTTTATGCCTTAGAGGTGCTGGCCTGCCCGGCGGCCAACGTTTTGTCTGAACGTGTATTCAGCACGGCAGAGGGCGTCATTACAGACAAACGCAGCCGCCTGTCTACAGCCAATGTGGACAAGCTGACGTTCATAAAAATGAACCAGGCATGGATCCCACAGGACCTGTCCATCCCTTGTGCAGATTAGACATTAATTACTTTCCCTTAACCATATATTATTGTACTCCAGGGCACTTCATCATTCAATCCTATTTTTATTTTCATTTTACCATTATTATGCGGAGTAACCCAAAGTTGAATGAACCTCTCCTCTGTCTGGGTGCCGGGGCCTAAAAATATCTGACAGTGGCCTGTTTCAGTGTTGGGTGACGTGAAGCATGATTCTCTGCTATGACATGAAGCCTGAATCTCTGTTATGGGACCTCTCTCCTCTGCCTGGGTGCCGGGGTCTAAATATATGACAATGGACTGTTCCAGTGGCGGGTGACTTGAAGCCTGATTCTCTGCTATGACATGAAGACTGATTCTCTGCTGACATGAAGCCTGAATCTCTGTCATGGGACCTCTCTCCTCTGTCTGGGTGCCGGGGCCTAAATATATGACAATGGACTATTCCAGTGTTGGGTGACGTGAAGCATGATTCTCTGCTATGACATGAAGACTGATTCTATGCTGACATGAAGCCTGAATCTCTGTTATGGGACCTCTCTCCTCTGCCTGGGTGCCGGGGCCTAAATATATGACAATGGACTGTTCCAGTGTTGGGTGACGTGAAGCATAATTCTCTGCTATGACATGAAGACTGATCCTCTGCTGACTTGAAACCTGAATCTCTGTTATGGGACCTCTCTCCTCTGCCTGGGTGCCGGGGCCTTAATATATGACAATGGACTGTTCCAGTGGTGGGTGACGTGAAGCCTGATTCTCTGCTATGACATGAAGACTGATTCTCTGCTGACATGAAGCCTGAATCTCTGTTATGAGACCTCTCTCCTCTGTCTGGGTGCCGGGGCCTAAATATATGACAATGGACTGTTCCAGTGGTGGGTGACGTGAAGCCTGATTCTCTGCTATGACATGAAGACTGATTCTCTGCTGACATGAAGCCTGAATCTCTGTTATGGGACCTCTCTCCTCTGTTTGGGTGCTGGGGCCTAAATATATGACAATGGACTGTTCCAGTGGTAGGTGACGTTAAGCCTGATTCTCTGCTATGACATGAAGACTGATTCTCTGCTGACATGAAGCCTGAATCTCTGCTATGGGACCTCTCTCCTCTGCCTGGGTGCCGGGGCCTAAATATATGACAATGGATTGTTCCAGTGTTGGGTGAAGTGAAGCATGATTCTCTGCTATGACATGAAGACTGATTCTCTGCTGACATGAAGCCTGAATCTCTGTTATGGGACCTCTCTCCTCTGCCTGGGTGCCGGGGGCTAAATATATGACAATGGACTGTTCCAGTGTTGGGTGACGTGAAGCATGATTCTCTGCTATGACATGAAGACTGATTCTATGCTGACTTGAAGCCTGAATCTCTGTCATGGGACCTCTCTCCTCTGCCTGGGTGCCAGGCCTAAATATATGACAATGGACTGTTCCAGTGTTGGGTGATGTGAAGCCTGATTCCCCGCTATGACATGAAGACTGATTCTCTACTGACATGAAGCCAGATTCTCTGCTATGGGACCTCTCTCCAATTGATAATGGTTAATTTTTTTTTAAATTTATATTTTATTTTAATTCATTTCCCTATCCACATTTGTTTGCAGGGGATTTAACTACATTTTGCTCCCTTTTGCAGCCCTCTAGCCCTTTTCTGGGCTGTTTTACAGCCTTTTTAGTGCCGAAAAGTTCGGGTCCCCATTGACTTCAACGGGGTTCGGAACAAAGTTCGAGTCGGGTTCGGATCCCGAACCCGAGCATTTCCGGGAAGTTTGGCCGAACTTCTCGAACCCGAACATCCAGGTGTTCACTCAACTCTAATGGTTAATCAATTTGACACACGTCCCCGATAGGTGACATAACAGGGATTAAACTGATAGGAATAGTACTAGTTAAGTCACCACTCATATAGGGTCAGGGTGTCACAGCACATTGCTCCATGCACGCGCAGTGCCCCAACTTGGGAGTAAGAGGACCGACCAAGCTGCTTTTTCCATCTCCCGGTTCCTAAAATCAATTCAGTTTTGTGTATCAGAGTTTGGTCTGTCACTGTGAAGGCAGTCGAAGGTTCCCGATGTGACAACCACCCGCAATCCCGTCGTACTAAGCCACTGTTGCCATACAGGTCTCCACTAGAGACTTCTGGAGGCGAATCCACTGTGAGCACAGAAGACATTTAAGATTGGTTTGTGGGCCCAGACAGGAGGCAATCACGATTGTATGTACAATCGGTAAAAATAAAATTACTGATTTCACGCTGGAAATCAAATTAATTTGCTGCCACCACTCTTCGTATTGAATCGGGGCGAAGAGACCCCGGCTAGCTAATCCTAAAGGGACGAAATGGTTATTTGCAACCTAGCTAGTACATTAACAATTTATAAAAATAAAACAATTTGGTAGTATGTCTTCAGAGGACACAGTTCTTACCTTTAGAGGCCAAAAGGGGTGATGAATGCAGATTTCGCTCTCGCCTCTGGCGCAAGCGGAATCTGCCAGTATCCACGACTCAAGTCCATGATTGTTAGATAGCTGGCGGACCCCAGCTGATCCAGCAATTCATCAATTCGAGGCATGGGATACACGTCGGTTATGGTAATTTCATTCAGTCTCCGATAGTCGACACAGAACCGGGTTGTTTTGTCCTTTTTGGGGACTAAAACAACCGGGGCGGCCCATGGACTAGAGGATTTCTGGATGACCATTACCTGTAGCATCTCATCAATCTCTTGTTTAATTTCAGCCTGCACTTCGGGTGAGGTGCGATAGGGGCCCTGCCGTAAGGGCTTGTGGGTCCCTGTGTCAACTCGGTGAGCTGCTAGGTTGGTTTGGCCAGTGATGCCTGAGAATGTGGCGCTCAGGAGAGTGGTGAGCCGAAGCCTCTGTGGGTACAAGAGGTGAGGGTTGATGTTCCAATCATCTGCCACATCTCGTAGCTCTGCTAGCAAGTCTATCAGTGGTTCTGGTTCTTCGGGTTCTAGCTGGCTGCACACTGCTAATACATACTGCTCTCTTTCCTCGTGTGCTTTTAACATGTTCACGTGGAACAGTTTCTGTCGCTTACCCCCGAGAATCACTAGGTAAGTGACTGGGTTCACCTGTTTCAGAATGGTGTATGGCCCGTCCCAGGCAGCCTGCAATTTGTATACCTTCTGACCTGCTTGGTATGACCGCTCTCTGGCATGCTGATCATACCAAGCCTTCTGTTTGGCCTGTGCATTTGCGAGGTTTTCCGTCACTATGGTCATGAGGGACTCCATCTGGTCCCGAAATTTTAGGACATATTCAACCACGGAGACTTCTGAGGGGTCACCTTTTCCCTCCCAGGTCTCCCGAATCAGTTTTAAGGGCCCTCGGACGTCTCGTCCATATAGGAGTTCAAAGGGTGAGAACCCAGTGGACTCCTGTGGCACTTCTCTGTAAGCGAACAGCAAATGAGGCAGGTGCCGCTCCCAGTCCTTTCCCTGCGATTCCACGAACGTGGCCAGCATTTGCTTTAACGTTCCGTTGAAACGTTCGCAAAGGCCGTTGGTTTGCGGGTGATACGCACTGGAAGTGGTGTGCTTGATTTGCATCCTCTCACAGAGGGCTTCCATTAGCTCCGACATGAAGCAAGAGCCCTGATCAGAGATCATCTCGGCGGGGAAACCTACACGCGAGAAAATCCCGATCAAGGCGTCCGCCACCGTGGCCGACCTAAGGGAAGACAGTGCTACCGCCTCTGGATAACGGGTGGCATAGTCCACGACCGTTAAGATGTAGCGCTTGCCAGAACTGCTAGGAATGGGAAGGGGACCAATTATATCCACTGCCACTCTCTGGAAGGGCTCTGTGATCACGGGCAGTGGCTGCAAGGGAGCTTTGCGGGGTCCTCCAGCCTTCTTAACCCTCTGGCAAGTGGTACATGATCGGCAGTACTTAGTTATGTCCGTTCCCATCATGGGCCAGTAAAAATGGTTCTGAACACGTTTGTGGGTTTTTCTGATACCCAAATGTCCTGCAAGTGGAATGTGCCTGAAATTCCCTAGGGACTACCAGCTGTCTCGTGTTCTCACGTGCGTCACCTTTTGTAGGCTGTACAGCTTCACAGTACAGTCGGTCGTTCTCCCAATAGACTTTATATGGAATGCCCTCACCTGGAGGCTGGCCGGCTCGGGCCCTAAGGGCCTCCAGACTAGGGTCACCCTTCAAGGCCTGCACAAATTCAGCGCCACCGGTCTCCTCCAGCTGACCAGTGACATATGAAGTCAGCTGTGGAGAGTTACCTTCAATGCTGGGGTCAGAGGTGGGTGGAGGGACGGCTGGTTCTGTCCCCGCAGCCCCATCTGAGCCCAGGTTACTGGCGACACTGGAAGCGTCTACCAGCGCAGTGACACAATCATCATCATCACATGAAAAGGTCTTTCTCGCATTGTCATCCGCCTGAGGGTCAGAATCGCCCGAGGGGGTCCCTTCGGTCGGTTCTGAGTTCAGACGGCTGGCCATAGAAGGTGTAATGGCCAGAACAGGTACAGCATCAGTTATATGACCATTGCTAACACTAACACACGCATTCGGATCAACAATGACAGGTGCAGAAGTAGGCAAATGACATTCGGTTGCTTGTACATTTAAATCTGATACCTCCCTAGGTGCGTTAGGGACAGTAGAAATAGCAGGCAAAGTGTCCCCGTATCCCTGTTTCCCCAAAGGGCTGTACAGTACCTGGTTTTGGTCAGGGAGTCCTGCTTGGGCCTCCTGCGCACTTGCAGGGTATTCGTAATGGGAAACAAGGGTGCCCAAATCAGTGCCAAGTACTGTGGTAAAGGGAATATCATCCAGGACCCCAACAACCCGCTTTTGCCGTCCCATTCCCTAATCAATGGTGACTTGGGCTTCGGCCACATGAGTGCGAGTGCCCCCAACTCCGGTCAGAGCAAGGTACTTTCCTGGAAGGATATCCTTCTCCGTAACAAGATGTGAACTGACCAAGGTGACATCTGCACCGGTATCACGGAATCCGATGACAGCCTGGCCGTTCACAGTGACAGGCTGGTGATTCTGGGATCCGCTGTGCACCTCGGGTCCTCCGACCAGCAATACAGCAGACGAGGTAGGTGTGGAAGCGTTGGCCCCCTTAGGGCTTGGCGTCGTCGCGGTGCTAGAAGGTTGGGCCGGCTTCACTGCGTAACAGGTTTGCTTGGTGTGACTGGGCCTGCGACACAGCTCACACCAGGGCTTGGTTGTCTCACGGTTCACAGGGCCAGCGGGCCTGCCTTCTCTCCAGTTCTGGGACATGGCTCTGTCCTGGTTGGGTACTGGAATTTTGCGGCTGTCAGGTACCAGGGGTTTGTGGATGTCTGATACCACCGGCCTGCGGATGTCCGTCATCACAGGTTTGCGAATGTCCGGTACCCAGGTTGCGACAAACATGTCTGCCAGCTCAGCAGCTTCTTTCACAGACTGGGGCTTGCGCTTCAGCACAAACTGTCTCACATCTGTAGGGCATATCGCAAGAAGTTGGTCATGGATCATCAAATCCTCAAGGTTAGCATAAGTCTTTTCTTTAAGAATTCTAGTCCATTGGCGGAATGTGGTGCATAAGCGGCTAGCCACATCCGCGTAAGAGTATGTGGATCCTTTCTGGATGGCACAGAACTTTCTCCGGTAAACCTCAGGGGTTAACTGGAACTTAGCAATTATGGCATCCTTGATAGTCTGATAATCGCAATCTTGGTCTGTGGGTAGTTCCGCAAAAGCATCCAGCGCTTTACCAGTCAGCTGAGGCGTCAGGTGTAGAGCCCACTGATCCTCAGGGATGCAGAACTGGCGGCACGCTCTCTCAAACGAGCGTAAATATAAATCAATGTCCCCATTTTTCTCCATAACTGGAAACCTTGCTTTGGGGACCACGGGTAGAGGAAAGCCTCCTGCAGCAGGAGTGTTAGGAGAGGAAGACCGCTCGGCCTGTCTCACTTGGGCCAGTTCTAGTGCACGCTGGTGCTGCAGCGCTTCTCTCTGAAGCTGGAACTGCTGCTGTCGCTCCTCTCTTTCGAGCTGCGTCTGAAGCTGGAACTGCCGCTCCTCTCTTTGCTGCTGTTGCTGCATCTCCAGGTATAAGCACAAATCTGAGCCAGTCAGGCCCGGTAACAACTGCTGGCTCATAGGGCCCAAGGCAGTGAAGTTCAGTCCAGAGCTGCTTGTTCCTTGCTGAGGGTTAGCAGGAGCTGTGGACATAGCGTAATCCAGGGTATCCACATCACCCGGAGCTAAATTAGCAACATCAGCACTCCCATAGTTGGCGGTGCTGGGTGACGTTGAACAAAGGGGCAGCGAAGCCTCCCGCACAGGATTGGAATTCTCCATCGCTTGGCCGTCTCTCTCCATCCAAGCTTTGATCAGCTGTGAATCACAAAAAATCAGTGATTTTTGTTCAGAATGGCAATGCCTTGCGACTCACACACGGCTTGTAAGTCGGCGACAGACCAAATTTGGTAATTTGAAACTGAATCAGACATTCAGAAAAGAAGAGAAAAAGAATAGGATATAGCAAAGAAAAGGTGGGGAAAATGTAAACCCATCTATTCCTATCAATGTGTACCGTTTTGCGCCCAGAATTCAAGTTCCGCAGGACAGGATACTAAGTAACCACTGTCCTATTGTTATGATTGCGCAAAAAGCTGCACTTGTCAGTTCTTTGTGCTCTGATCTCCCAAAAGCTGACTTCTGCCTGGTTTTGGGTTCTGCTATGCCACTAGCTGCCACCAATGTGACAACCACCCGCCAATCCTGTCGTACTAAGCCACTGTTGCCATACAGGTCTCCACTACAGACTTCTGGAGGCGAATCCACTGTGAGCACAGAAGACGTTTAAGATTGGTTGGTGGGCCCAGACAGGATGCAATCACGATTGTATGTACAATCGGTAAAAATAAAATTACAGATTTCACGCTGGAAATCAAATTAATTTGCTGCCACCACTCTTCGTATTGAATCGGGGCGAAGAGACCCCTGCTAGCTAATCCTAAAGGGACGAAACGGTTATTTGCAACCTAGCTAGTACATTAACAATTTATAAAAATAAAACAATTTGGTAGTATGTCTTCTGAGGACAGAGTTCTTAGCATAGATCAGGTCATCAAGTAAAAAGGGCAAAACTGGAACGATGAAATTGTTAGTTTTATTCTAAAACTATACACAAAAATATATACATTAAAGCTGGCAGACAAATATACCTGCCAGTTGAACAGATTGGTTTGGATAGAAATAGGTAAGAGGTGGAAGGGAATAGAATGTCTGTAAGTTCAGAATTACCGTGGTAAAGTCCAGTAAAAGGCAACGTCTTTGTAGAATAATCCAAGATGGTGGGGTGTGCCGGTGTCCAGCGGGCGGTCGTGATGTTAGTCGATGTCAGATGGTAGAAGAAGGACCTAGGACCTGAGTGTGTCACTGTTTTTACCTACTCTGAAGCGGGGAGTGGTTATGACTAGAGTTGAGCGAACACCTGGATGTTCGGGTTCGAGAAGTTCGGCCGAACATCCCGGAAATGTTCGGGTTCGGGATCCGAACCCGATCCGAACTTCGTCCCGAACCCGAACCCCATTGAAGTCAATGGGGACCCGAACTTTTCGGCACTAAAACGGCTGTAAAACAGCCCAGGAAAGGGCTAGAGGGCTGCAAAAGGCAGCAACATGTAGGTAAATCCCCTGCAAACAAATGTGGATAGGGAAATTAATTAAAATAAAAATTAAATAAATAAAAATTAACCAAAATCAATTGGAGAGAGGTTCCATAGCAGAGAATCTGGCTTCCCGTCACCCACCACTGGAACAGTCCATTCTCAGATATTTAGGCCCCGGCACCCAGGCAGAGGAGAGAGGTCCCGTAACAGACAATCTGGCTTCATGTCAGCAGAGAATCAGTCTTCATGTCATAGCAGAGAATCAGGCTTCACGTCACCCACCACTGTAAGAGTCCATTTTCATAAATTTAGGCCCAGCACCCAGGCAGAGGAGAGAGGTCCCGTAACAGACAATCTGGCTTCATGTCAGCAGAGAATCAGTCTTCATATCATAGCAGAGAATCTGGCTTCCCGTTACCCACCACTGGAACATTCCATTCTCAGATATTTAGGCCCCGGCACCCAGGCAGAGGAGAGAGGTCCCGTAACAGACAATCTGGCTTCATGTCAGCAGAGAATCAGTCTTCATATCATAGCAGAGAATCAGGCTTCACGTCAGCCACCACTGCAACAGTCCATTGTCATAAATTCAGGCCCAGCACCCAGGCAGAGGAGAGAGGTCCCGTAACAGACAATCTGGCTTCATGTCAGCAGAGAATCAGTCTGCATGTCATAGCAGAGAATCAGGCTTCACGTCACCCACCACTGTAAGAGTCCATTTTCATAAATTTAGGCCCAGCACCCAGGCAGAGGAGAGAGGTCCCGTAACAGACAATCTGGCTTCATGTCAGCAGAGAATCAGTCTTCATATCATAGCAGAGAATCTGGCTTCCCGTTACCCACCACTGGAACAGTCCATTCTCAGATATTTAGGCCCCGGCACCCAGGCAGAGGAGAGAGGTCCCGTAACAGACAATCTGGCTTCATGTCAGCAGAGAATCAGTCTTCATATCATAGCAGAGAATCAGGCTTCACGTCAGCCACCACTGCAACAGTCCATTGTCATAAATTCAGGCCCAGCACCCAGGCAGAGGAGAGAGGTCCCGTAACAGACAATCTGGCTTCATGTCAGCAGAGAATCAGTCTGCATGTCATAGCAGAGAATGAGGCTTCACGTCACCCACCACTGCAACAGTCCATTTTCATAAATTTAGGCCCAGCACCCAGGCAGAGGAGAGAGGTCCCGTAACAGAGGATCTGGCTTCATGTCACCAGAGAATCAGTCTGCATGTCATAGCAGAGAATCAGGCTTCACGTCACCCACCACTGCAACAGTCCATTTTCATAAATTTAGGCCCAGCACCCAGGCAGAGGAGAGAGGTCCCGTAACAGAGGATCTGGCTTCATGTCACCAGAGAATCAGTCTGCATGTCATAGCAGAGAATCAGGCTTCACGTCAGCCACCACTGCAACAATCCATTGGCATATATTTAGGCCTAGCACACAGGCAGAGGAGAGAGGTCCCGTAACAGACAATCTGGCTTCATGTCAGCAGAGAATCAGTCTTCATATCATAGCAGAGAATCAGGCTTCACGTCAGCCACCAATGCAACAGTCCATTGTCAGATATTTAGGCCCAGCACCCAGGCAGAGGAGAGAGGTCCCGTAACAGAGGATCTGGCTTCATGTCAGCAGAGAATCAGTCTTCATGTCATAGCAGAGAATCAGGCTTCACGTCACCCACCACTGTAAGAGTCCATTTTCATAAATTTAGGCCCAGCACCCAGGCAGAGGAGAGAGGTCCCGCAACAGAGGATCTGGCTTCATGTCAGCAGAGAATCAGTCTGCATGTCATAGCAGAGAATCAGGCTTCACGTCAGCCACCACTGCAACAGTCCATTGTCATAAATTCAGGCCCAGCACCCAGGCAGAGGAGAGAGGTCCCGTAACAGACAATCTGGCTTCATGTCACCAGAGAATCAGTCTGCATGTCATAGCAGAGAATGAGGCTTCACGTCAGCCACCACTGCAACAATCCATTGGCATATATTTAGGCCTAGCACACAGGCAGAGGAGAGGTTCATTCAACTTTGGGTAGCCTTGCAATATAATGGTAAAATGAAAATAAAAATAGGATTGAATGAGGAAGTGCCCTGGAGTCCAATAATATATGGTTATGGGGAGGTAGTTAATGTCTAATCTGGACAAGGGACGGACAGGTCCTGTGGGATCCATGCCTGGTTCATTTTTATGAACGTCAGCTTGTCCACATTGGCTGTAGACAGGCGGCTGCGTTTGTCTGTAATGACGCCCCCTGCCGTGCTGAATACACGTTCAGACAAAACGCTGGCTGCCGGGCAGGCCAGCACCTCCAAGGCATAAAAGGCTAGCTCTGGCCACGTGGACAATTTAGAGACCCAGAAGTTGAATGGGGCCGAACCATCAGTCAGTACGTGGAGGGGTGTGCACACGTACTGTTCCACCATGTTAGTGAAATGTTGCCTCCTGCTAACACGTTGCGTATCAGGTGGTGGTGCAGTTAGCTGTGGCGTGTTGACAAAAGTTTTCCACATCTCTGCCATGCTAACCCTGCCCTCAGAGGAGCTGGCCGTGACACAGCTGCCTTGGCGACCTCTTGCTCCTCCTCTGCCTTGGCCTTGGGCTTCCACTTGTTCCCCTGTGACATTTGGGAATGCTCTCAGTAGCGCGTCTACCAACGTGCGCTTGTACTCGCGCATCTTCCTATCACGCTCCAGTGCAGGAAGTAAGGTGGGCACATTGTCTTTGTAGCGTGGATCCAGCAGGGTGGCAACCCAGTAGTCCGCACAGGTTAAAATGTGGGCAACTCTGCTGTCGTTGCGCAGGCACTGCAGCATGTAGTCGCTCATGTGTGCCAGGCTGCCCAGGGGTAAGGACAAGCTGTCCTCTGTGGGAGGCGTATCGTCATCGTCCTGCCTTTCCCCCCAGCCACGCACCAGTGATGGACCCGAGCTGCGTTGGGTGCCACCCCGCTGTGACCATGCTTCATCCTCATCCTCCTCCACCTCCTCCTCATCCTCGTCCTCCTCGTCCTCCAGTAGTGGGCCCTGGCTGGCCACATTTGTACCTGGCCTCTGCTGTTGCCAAAAACCTCCCTCTGAGTCACTTCGAAGAGACTGGCCTGAAAGTGCTAAAAATGACCCCTCTTCCTCCTCCTCCTCCTCCTCCTCCTGGGCCACCTCCTCTTCCATCATCGCCCTAAGTGTTTTCTCAAGGAGACATAGAAGTGGTATTGTAACGCTGATAACGGTGTCATCGCCACTGGCCATGTTGGTGGAGTACTCGAAACAGCGCAACAGGGCACACAGGTCTCGCATGGAGGCCCAGTCATTGGTGGTGAAGTGGTGCTGTTCTGTAGTGCGACTGACCCGTGCGTGCTGCAGCTGAAACTCCACTATGGCCTGCTGCTGCTCGCACAGTCTGTCCAGCATGTGCAAGGTGGAGTTCCACCTGGTGGGCACGTCGCATATGAGGCGGTGAGCGGGAAGGCCGAAGTTACGCTGTAGCGCAGACAGGCGAGCAGCGGCAGGATGTGAACGCCGGAAGCGCGAACAGACGGCCCGCACTTTATGCAGCAGCTCTGACATGTCGGGGTAGTTGTGAATGAACTTCTGCACCACCAAATTCAGCACATGCGCCAAGCAAGGGATGTGCGTCAAATTGGCTAGTCCCAGAGCTGCAACGAGATTTCGCCCATTATCACACACCACCAGGCCGGGCTTGAGGCTCACCGGCAGCAACCACTCGTCGGTCTGTTGTTCAATACCCCGCCACAACTCCTGTGCGGTGTGGGGCCTGTCCCCCAAACATATGAGTTTCAGAATGGCCTGCTGACGTTTACCCCGGGCTGTGCTGAAGTTGGTGGTGAAGGTGTGTGGCTGACTGGATGAGCAGGTGGAAGAAGAGGAGGAGGAAGCCGAGAAGGAGGAGGTGGCAACAGGAGGCAAAGAATGTTGCCCTGCGATCCTTGGCGGCGGAAGGACGTGCGCCAAACAGCTCTCCGCCTGGGGCCCAGCTGCCACTACATTTACCCAGTGTGCAGTTAGGGAGATATAGCGTCCCTGGCCGTGCTTACTGGTCCACGTATCTGTGGTTAGGTGGACCTTGCTACAGATGGCGTTGCGCAGTGCACACTTGATTTTATCGGATACTTGGTTGTGCAGGGAAGGCACGGCTCTCTTGGAGAAGTAGTGCCGGCTGGGAACAACATACTGTGGGACAGCAAGCGACATGAGCTGTTTGAAGCTGTCTGTGTCCACCAGCCTAAATGACAGCATTTCATAGGCCAGTAGTTTAGAAATGCTGGCATTCAGGGCCAGGGATCGAGGGTGGCTAGGTGGGAATTTACGCTTTCTATCAAATGTTTGTGAGATGGAGAACTGAACGCTGGCGTGTGACATGGTTGAGACGCTTGGTGACGGAGGTGGTGGTGGTGGTGTTGGTGGTACATCCCCTGTTTGCTGGGCGGCAGGTGCCAACGTTCCTCCAGAGGCGGAGGAAGAGGCCGAGGCGGCAGCAGCAGAATAGGCCGAGGCGGCAGCAGCAGAAGAGGTAGCAGGGGGAGCCTGAGTGACTTCCTTGGTTTTAAGGTGTTTACTCCACTGCAGTTCATGCTTTGCATGCAGGTGCCTGGTCATGCAGGTTGTGCTCAGGTTCAGAACGTTAATGCCTCGCTTCAGGCTCTGATGGCACAGCGTGCAAACCACTCGGGTCTTGTCGTCAGCACATTGTTTGAAGAAGTGCCATGCCAGGGAACTCCTTGAAGCTGCCTTTGGGGTGCTCGGTCCCAGATGGCGGCGGTCAGTAGCAGGCGGAGTCTCTTGGCGGCGGGTGTTCTGCTTTTGCCCACTGCTCCCTCTTTTGCTACGCTGTTGGCTCGGTCTCACCACTGCCTCTTCCTCCGAACTGTGAAAGTCAGTGGCACGACCTTCATTCCATGTGGGGTCTAGGACCTCATCGTCCCCTGCATCGTCTTCCACCCAGTCTTGATCCCTGACCTCCTGTTCAGTCTGCACACTGCAGAAAGACGCAGCAGTTGGCACCTGTGTTTCGTCATCATCAGAGACATGCTGAGGTGGTATTCCCATGTCCTCATCATCAGGAAACATAAGTGGTTGTGCGTCAGTGCATTCTATGTCTTTCACCGCTGGGGAAGGGCTAGGTGGATGCCCTTGGGAAACCCTGCCAGCGGAGTCTTCAAACAGCATAAGAGACTGCTGCATAACTTGAGGCTGAGACAGTTTCCCTGGTATGCATGGGGGTGATGTGACAGACTGATGGGGTTGGTTTTCAGGCGCCATCTGTGCGCTTTCTGCAGAAGACTGGGTGGGAGATAATGTGAACGTGCTGGATCCACTGTCGGCCACCCAATTGACTAATGCCTGTACCTGCTCAGGCCTTACCATCCTTAGAACGGCATTGGGCCCCACCATATATCGCTGTAAATTCTGGCGGCTACTGGGACCTGAGGTAGTTGGTACACTAGGACGTGTGGATGTGGCAGAACGGCCACGTCCTCTCCCAGCACCAGAGGGTCCACTAACACCACCACGACCATGTCCACGTCCGCGTCCCTTACTAGATGTTTTTCTCATTGTTATGGTTCACCACAACAACAAATATATTATTTGGCCCAATGTATTGTATTCAAATTCAGCGGGATATAAATTTGAGGCCTAGTATTTAGGCGCTGGGTGACCGGTATGGATTTAGTGACAGAATTAGACTTGGAAATGCACAGAAGCGTGTGTGTGAAGTTATTCTGAATGACCCTATGTGCACCTTGAATATTATATACCCTTTTTGGGATAGATTTCAAATAGCTCTGATATAGCAGGAACCACTAAATTATGAAATTGCTAAATTGGGAATTGTATTTCAACCCAGAACAAAAAATGTGCTTTGACGGACACTAAATATCTTGCCCAGCAACAACAGTACAGCGGTAACGAGAGATTTAGCAGGATATAAATTTGAGGCCTAGTATTTAGGCGCTGGGTGACAGGTATGGGTTTAGTGACAGAATTAGACTTGGAAATACACAGTAGCGGGTGTGTGTGAAGTTATTCTGAATGACCCAATGTGCACCTTGAATATTATATACCCTTTTAGGGATAGATTTCAAATAGCTCTGATATAGCAGAAACCACTAAATTATGAAATTGCTAAATTGGGAATTGTATTTCAACCCAGAACAAAAAATGTGCTTTGACGGACACTAAATATCTTGCCCAGCAACAACAGTACAGCGGTAACGAGAGATTTAGCAGGATATAAATTTGAGGCCTAGTATTTAGGCGCTGGGTGACAGGTATGGGTTTAGTGACAGAATTAGACTTGGAAATACACAGTAGCGGGTGTGTGTGAAGTTATTCTGAATGACCCAATGTGCACCTTGAATATTATATACCCTTTTAGGGATAGATTTCAAATAGCTCTGATATAGCAGAAACCACTAAATTATGAAATTGCTAAATTGGGAATTGTATTTCAACCCAGAACAAAAAATGTGCTTTGACGGACACTAAATATCTTGCCCAGCAACAACAGTACAGCGGTAACGAGAGATTTAGCAGGATATAAATTTGAGGCCTAGTATTTAGGCGCTGGGTGACAGGTATGGGTTTAGTGACAGAATTAGACTTGAAAATACACAGTAGCGGGTGTGTGTGAAGTTATTCTGAATGACCCAATGTGCACCTTGAATATTATATACCCTTTTAGGGATAGATTTCAAATAGCTCTGATATAGCAGAAACCACTAAATTATGAAATTGCTAAATTGGGAATTGTACTTCAACCCAGAACAAAAAATGTGCTTTGACGGACACTAAATATCTTTCCAAGCAACAACAGTACAGCGGTAACGAGAGATTTAGCAGGATATAAATTTGAGGCCTAGTATTTAGGCGCTGGGTGACAGGTATGGGTTTAGTGACAGAATTAGACTTGGAAATACACAGTAGCGGGTGTGTGTGAAGTTATTCTGAATGACCCAATGTGCACCTTGAATATTATATACCCTTTTAGGGATAGATTTCAAATAGCTCTGATATAGCAGAAACCACTAAATTATGAAATTGCTAAATTGGGAATTGTACTTCAACCCAGAACAAAAAATGTGCTTTGACGGACACTAAATAACTTTCCCAGCTACAACAGGACAGCGGTAACGAGAGATTTAGCGGGATATAAATTTGAGGCCTAGTATTTAGGCGCTGGGTGACAGGTATGGGTTTAGTGACAGAATTAGACTTGGAAATACACAGTAGCGGGTGTGTGTGAAGTTATTCTGAATGACCCAATGTGCACCTTGAATATTATATACCCTTTTAGGGATAGATTTCAAATAGCTCTGATATAGCAGAAACCACTAAATTATGAAATTGCTAAATTGGGAATTGTACTTCAACCCAGAACAAAAAATGTGCTTTGACGGACACTAAATATCTTTCCAAGCAACAACAGTACAGCGGTAACGAGAGATTTAGCAGGATATAAATTTGAGGCCTAGTATTTAGGCGCTGGGTGACAGGTATGGGTTTAGTGACAGAATTAGACTTGGAAATACACAGTAGCGGGTGTGTGTGAAGTTATTCTGAATGACCCAATGTGCACCTTGAATATTATATACCCTTTTAGGGATAGATTTCAAATAGCTCTGATATAGCAGAAACCACTAAATTATGAAATTGCTAAATTGGGAATTGTACTTCAACCCAGAACAAAAAATGTGCTTTGACGGACACTAAATAACTTTCCCAGCTACAACAGGACAGCGGTAACGAGAGATTTAGCGGGATATAAATTTGAGGCCTAGTATTTAGGCGCTGGGTGACAGGTATGGGTTTAGTGACAGAATTAGACTTGGAAATACACAGTAGCGGGTGTGTGTGAAGTTATTCTGAATGACCCTATGTGCACCTTCAATATGATCTACCCTTTTAGGGATAGATTTCAAATAGCTCTGATATAGCAGAAGCCACTAAATTATGAAATTGCTAAATTGGGAATTGTATTTCAACCCAGAAGAAAAAATGTGCTTTGACGGACACTAAATAACTTTCCAAGCTACAACAGGACAGCGGTAACGAGAGATTTAGCAGGATATAAATTTGAGGCCTAGTATTTAGGCGCTGGGTGACAGGTATGGGTTTAGTGACAGAATTAGACTTGAAAATACACAGTAGCGGGTGTGTGTGAAGTTATTCTGAATGACCCAATGTGCACCTTGAATATTATATACCCTTTTAGGGATAGATTTCAAATAGCTCTGATATAGCAGAAACCACTAAATTATGAAATTGCTAAATTGGGAATTGTACTTCAACCCAGAACAAAAAATGTGCTTTGACGGACACTAAATAACTTTCCCAGCTACAACAGGACAGCGGTAACGAGAGATTTAGCAGGATATAAATTTGAGGCCTAGTATTTAGGCGCTGGGTGACAGGTATGGGTTTAGTGACAGAATTAGACTTGAAAATACACAGTAGCGGGTGTGTGTGAAGTTATTCTGAATGACCCAATGTGCACCTTGAATATTATATACCCTTTTAGGGATAGATTTCAAATAGCTCTGATATAGCAGAAACCACTAAATTATGAAATTGCTAAATTGGGAATTGTACTTCAACCCAGAACAAAAAATGTGCTTTGACGGACACTAAATAACTTTCCCAGCTACAACAGGACAGCGGTAACGAGAGATTTAGCGGGATATAAATTTGAGGCCTAGTATTTAGGCGCTGGGTGACCGGTATGGATTTAGTGACAGAATTAGACTGGGATATGGCCAAAAAATAACCACACTATTGCTGGTTAAATGCACTTGGTGACGGGCGCAGCTTGCCCCTGATGTAGTATATGGCCAAAAAATGAACAGACTATTGCTGGTTAAATGCACTTGGTGTCACAGCTTGACCAACCACACTACTGAGGGTTAAATGCACTTGGTGACGGGCGCAGCTTGCCCCTGATGTAGTATATGGCCAAAAAATAAACAGACTATTGCTGGTTAAATGCACTTGGTGTGACAGCTTCACCCTGATGTAGGCTTTAGCCAGAAAACAACCACACCATTGAGGGTTAAATGCACTTGGTGACAGGCGCAGCTTGCCCCTGATTTTGTATATGGCCAAAAAATGAACAGACTATTGCTGGTTAAATGCACTTGGTGTGACAGCTTCACCCTGATGTAGGCTTTAGCCAAAAAACAACCACACCATTGAGGGTTAAATGCACTTGGTGACAGGCGCAGCTTGCCCCTGATTTTGTATATGGCCAAAAAATGAACAGACTATTGCTGGTTAAATGCACTTGGTGTGACAGCTTCACCCTGATGTAGGCTTTAGCCAAAAAACAACCACACCATTGAGGGTTAAATGCACTTGGTGACAGGCGCAGCTTGCCCCTGATTTTGTATATGGCCAAAAAATGAACAGACTATTGCTGGTTAAATGCACTTGGTGTGACAGCTTCACCCTGATGTAGGCTTTAGCCAAAAAACAACCACACCATTGAGGGTTAAATGCACTTGGTGACAGGCGCAGCTTGCCCCTGATTTTGTATATGGCCAAAAAATGAACAGACTATTGCTGGTTAAATGCACTTGGTGTGACAGCTTCACCCTGATGTAGGCTTTAGCCAAAAAACAACCACACCATTGAGGGTTAAATGCACTTGGTCGCAGCTTGTGCTGGCGCACCACAAGACACAAAATGGCCGCCGATCACCCCAGAAAAATGTGACTGACAAACGGTCTGGGCAGCCTAAAAACAGTGAGCAATTGAGGATCAGCAGCTCAATGATCCACAGCTGCAGATCGATCAGTTAATCAAGTCCTTTGGAGGAGTTAATCTGCCTAATCTCGCCCTACTGTCGCAGCCGCAACCTCTCCCTACGCTAATCAGAGCAGAGTGACGGGCGGCGCTATGTGACTCCAGCTTAAATAGAGGCTGGGTCACATGGTGCTCTGGCCAATCACAGCCATGCCAATAGTAGGCATGGCTGTGATGGCCTCTTGGGGCAAGTAGTATGACGCTTGTTGATTGGCTGCTTTGCAGCCTTTCAAAAAGCGCCAAGAAAGCGTCACAAAAGCGCCAAGAAAGCGACGAACACCGAACCCGAACCCGGACTTTTACGAAAATGTCCGGGTTCGGGTCCGTGTCACGGACACCCCAAAATTCGGTACGAACCCGAACTATACAGTTCGAGTTCGCTCATCCCTAGTTATGACACGTTCAGGTCCAGCCTTGTGTAATTGGAACAGGGGCAGTCCTTTGCCCCATAGGGAGAAAATCTGGCAGAATCTTTGCTTTGCCCATTTCTCCATATCCCGTAAGTCCAATCAAGAAATATAGTTGATATTGACAATCAGTACAATTTTACGCATCATCTGATAACAAATACGACTAAATTATAATACAGGGTGCCTGAGAACCTTTATATCTCAGAGCGGGAATCTCTGATTTGTCCGCGGGTTTCCTAGAAGGTGGGTTAGAAGAACCAAAACCATCTCTGAAAAGATGGTTCCTTTCACATTTCCATAACCCATGAAATATTAGGAAAATATGGGAAAAACATGAAGCCTATGGATTGAAGGGGACTTTGTTGATAATTCTCCACCTGCGCACTCTAATGGAGCACCTCTGCAACTTCCCAATCCGCCCTCCAGGGTCGTTTGGTTGATAATGCACCACCTGCGCAATCCGATGGATGGGCATCTAGAAGTTCCCATTCCACCCTCCGGGTAGTTTGGTTGATAAGTCCCTGCCTGCGCAGTTCGCAGCTGCCAGATTCTGAGAGGTAGACCTACGCGCATGCAGACCACAGCAGGACATCTTTTCTCATTGAATATCTCCGCACCCCCACCCTTCCTCCCTGGGACACACTCGGACACACCCTCCCTCCCAGGAGAGGGTCCGTCCAGGGAAGGGCGGGAGAATCACTGACATAAATCCGAGGCAATCTCCAAGATTGCATCTACGGTGGCCATTAGTACTTGTCGTATGCATTACCCCCTTCCTTAGGCAGAGTAATTGCACTATTACTGGATACAGTACTTGCCTTTCTTTATACATTGTCCCCTGCCATTGGTGGATGAAGTACAATAACACTGGTATCAGTGCCAGATGTATATTTTCCCCCTTCTGTAGGTGGTGAAATGGCATCTCCGCTGGGTTAAGTACCTGCCGTATGCATTACCCCTATCATAGGTGGCGTGATGGCATGATCACTGGTTACAATGTGTGCTGTATGCATTACCCCCTTACTTAGGTGCAATAATTGTACTCCCACGGGGTACAGGACTTGCCATATGAACAAGTTCCCGCTGTGGGCATTAATCCCCTTTCATAGGTAGAGTATATTTCCTACCACTGGCTTAAGTACTTACCTTATGCATTCCACCTTCTATAGGTAGAGTAATTGCACTACCATTGGATACGGTCCTGACTGTCGCAATCCCTTTATATAGGCAGTGTTGCACATCACCGTGCTTCTTGTTGCATTATCCTCTTCCACAAGTGATCCACTAGCAGGGGAATGATTAAACATCTTAAGATGCCTTAGCTTATTCCAAGTGGGACATAGCAACAGTTGGCACCCGCGGGTGCCCGGTACTCTTCATCTAGTTGTATATGGGTGCTGCAAGTGGATACGGTGGCTATTCTACATTGCATCCTTCTTTCCTTGGTGCTGGTTTTGGGCATGATTATATCATTCTCTGCCTTCTCAGGGGTCAACTAGCATCAGTTATGTGGCCTTTGGGACCCCCCAGCTCCATAAACCTCCTCTGTTCCAGTCGGTCATGATATTATCCGCATCAATATGTAGTGCGTACACCATTGCACATACAGTACAGACCAAAAGTTTGGACACACCTTCTCATTCAAAGAGTTTTCTTTATTTTCATGACTATGAAAATTGTAGATTCACACTAAAGGCATCAAAACTATGAATTAACACATGTGGAATTATATACATAACAAAAAAGTGTGAAACAACTGAAAATATGTAATATTCTAGGTTCTTCAAAGTAGCCACCTTTTGCTTTGATTATTGCTTTGCACACTCTTGGCATTCTCTTTATGAGCTTCAAGAGATAGTCACCTGAAATGGTCTTCCAACAGTCTTGAAGGAGTTCCCAGAGATGCTTAGCACTTGTTGGCCCTTTTGCCTTCACTCTGCGGTCCAGCTCACCCCAAACCATCTCGATTGGGTTCAGGTCCGGTGACTGTGGAGGCCAGGTCAACTGGCGCAGCACCCCATCACTTTCCTTCATGGTCAAATAGCCCTTACACAGCCTGGAGGTGTGTTTGGGGTCATTGTCCTGTTGAAAAATAAATGATGGTTCAACTAAAGGCAAACCGGATGGAATAGCATGCCGCTGCAAGATGCTGTGGTAGCCATACTGGTTCAGTATGCCTTCAATTTTGAATAAATCCCCAACAGTGTCACCAGCAAAGCACCCCCACACCATCACACCTCCTCCTCCATGCTTCACGGTGGGAACCAGGCATGTAGAGTCAATCTGTTTACCTTTTCTGTGTCGCACAAAGACATGGTGGTTGGAACCAAAGATCTCAAATTTGGACTCATCAGACCAAAGCACAGATTTCCACTGGTATAATGTCCATTCCTTGTGTTCTTTAGCCCAAACGAGTCTTTTCTGCTTGTTGCCTGTCCTTAGCAGTGGTTTCCTAGCAGATATTCTACCATGAAGGCCTGATTCACACAGTCTCCTCTTAACAGTTGTTCTAGAGATGTGTCTGCTGCTAGAACTCTGTGTGGCATTGACATGGTCTCTAATCTGAGCTGCTGTTAACCTGAGATTTCTGAGGCTGGTGACTCGGATGAACTTATCCTCCGCAGCAGAGGTGACTCTTGGTCTTCCTTTCCTGGGGCAGTCCGCGTGTGAGCCAGTTTCTTTGCAGCGCTTGATGGATTTTGTGACTGCACTTGGGGACACTTTCAAAGTTTTCCCAATTTTTCGGACTGACTGACTTTCATTTCTTAAAGTAATGATGGCCACTCGTTTTTCTTTACTTAGCTGCTTTTTTCTTGCCATAATACAAATTCTAACAGTCTATTCAGTAGGACCATCAGCTGTGAATCCACCTGACTTCTCCACAACACAACTGATGGTCCCAATTCCATTTATAAGGCAAGAAATCCCACTTATTAAACCTGACAGAGCACACCTGTGAAGTGAAAACCATTTCAGGTGACTACCTCTTGAAGCTCATCAAGAGAATGCCAAGAGTGTGCAAAGCAGTAATCAAAGCAAAAGGTGGCTACTTTGAAGAACCTAGAATATGACATATTTTCAGTTGTTTCACACTTTTTTGTTATGTATATAATTCCACATGTGTTAATTCATAGTTTTGATGCCTTCAGTGTGAATCTACAATTTTCATAGTCATGAAAATAAAGAAAACTCTTTGAATGAGAAGGTGTGTCCAAACTTTTGGTCTGTACTGTATATATAGGAATATATATAGTAATCTATATCTCTATATACATCTATATACTTCATACATATATATATATATATATATATATATATATATACACAGGAAAAATGGCGGCACTGGAACACAATCAAAGAAAAAGAGGGTGCACGTCTCCAGGGGAATAGGCTTCTTACCCCAATGTGTAATCCAGAAAAGTAGGCGGCACTCCAAGAAAGATGACTCCAAGAAAGATTTACCCATCAATATCTCTCTCTCTCTCTCTCTCTCTCTCTATATATATATATATATATATATATATATATATATAAACGTATATATATATATATATATATATATATATATATATATATATATATTGAAAAATGCTCTTTGTATGAGCTGAAACATTGCCTACACCACATTGGTGAATAAACCATCACTTTTTTTTAATCTGGAGTGCTGTCCGGTTTCCTGTCTATAATATTGGGTAAGCAGCTATATCCTTGGACCTAGCACCCGCCATCAGTCGTCCGGTGCCACCATCATGTCATCATGTTTCCTATATATATATATATATATATATATAGAGAGAGAGAGAGAGAGAGAGAGAGAGTATCTGCAATGTGACAGGAAGATCTTCTGCCTGTGTGAGCTAGGAGATGATCATGTGACAGTTTTTAATGCAAAGTTAAGATGTGCAGAGCAGGGTGAGGGGAAGTTTAGATTATTCACACCCACAAATATTCATGAGGGAGAGTTTAGTCATTGTTGTTACACGCCCCCAAAGCTTTGCTGCAGCATGTAAGCAAAGCAATTTACAGAACCATGCAAAGGTGCAAGTATGTTTTTTTCTCTTAAGAAATCTTAAGAAAGTTTAACTAATATAGTTTTATACGTTTTTTTTTCCATAACTCGGATAACCCTATTAAGTGCTATTTCTTTATAAAATAGGATTTAGCTGCCATTACCCTCTATGAATATTGCAGTCGTCAACTATTTCAAAAGTAATAGTCCTACCTAGATATAATTTTCCATTTATAGGAGCTGTGTGAATTGCATTGAAAAATCTATACTAATGTTAAGAGAAAGACTTTAGAAATGGCTACTCCTCTACTTTTAGTATTGCTGACATTTCATCTAGGGGATTTCTCCAGTCCAAAGCTGAAATGGTTCATTCAGCTTTACTAATTTGTTATTGCACTACAAGGAAATGAAGTTTTTTAACTACAGAAGCATGTAATTAGGTCTCTGTTTGAACAGTCAGAATTTTGTCATAGCATTCTGATTAAACCAAATGTTTAATTGACACAATGACACATGAATGCCATCTTACACAAAGGAATTCAACGCAACCAAGTCACTGATATCTCAAATTAATCTGCATATAAAACAAAAACTATTATGCAGGGTAATCCTGGGGCCACTGTATGTGGTAAGCATAACATCTAGGGCTGAGGATTGCGAGGGATGTTGTTAGAGATGAGCAAATCAAAGCAGACTAATTTGATCTGAATTTCAGGAAAAATGAGATTTGCAGCGAATGCGAATTTCCTCGCGCTTCGAAATCTGAGAAGGTGGGATTACCCAGACTGACATGCATGCAGTCAATCAGCAGCCAGCCATTCCTATAAATATGGCGGCCATCTTAGAGTCAAACATTTTCCAGCGTTCTGAGTGCAGGTACAGATGTGAAAAGGCGCTAGGAACAGCAGTTTGAAAAACCTCATTGTGAAAATAAAAACCTGAAAAAACGATTTATAAGTGCAGGAAA
The DNA here is from genome assembly GCF_014858855.1 of Bufo gargarizans. Lineage (NCBI taxonomy): Eukaryota > Metazoa > Chordata > Amphibia > Anura > Bufonidae > Bufo > Bufo gargarizans. The sequence goes on along the minus strand of NC_058083.1, from coordinate 134,868,351 downwards.
AGGATAGGGAGGAATCGTTTCACAGCATCTTAGTGCAGGGAGAGACTTTAGAAGGCGCTAGAAAAGCGATTTAGAAGCACAGGGAAAGATTATTTGGGTATCCAATTAGCCATTATACAGCTCAGTCATTCCAGCAATGTGTTCTTGTTATTGGGGTGCAAGTGCTATGTTGAAAAGCCTTTAGTGGCCTATTTTAGTACAAAAAAAATAAATATATATATATATATATATATATATATATACACACTTCACTGTTGCAGTTATTTGTGGTAAAAGCGTTTAGTGGCCTATTTCAGTACAGAAAGAGAAATATATACACATTTCACTTCTGCAGTTATTTGTGGTGAAAGGGTTTAGTGGCCTATTTCATTATAGAAAGAAAAAATATATACTTACTTCACTGTTACAGTTATTTGTGGTGAAAGCGTTTGGTGGCCTATTTCAGTACAAAAAGAAAAATATAGTATATATGCACTTCACTGTTGCAGTTATTTGTGGCGTAAGCATTTAGTGGTCCATTTCAGTGCAAACATAAGAATATATATTTTTTTCACTTCTGCAGTTATATGTCTTGAAAGCGTTTAGTGGACTATTTCAGTACATAAAGAAGAATATATACACACTTCACTGTTGCATTTATTTGTGGTGAAAGAGTTTAGTGGCCCATTTCAGTACAGAAAGAAAAATATATACGCATTTTACTTCTGCAGTTACAGTTGCAAGAAAAAGTATGTGAACCCTTTAGAATTATATGAATTTCTGCACAAATTGGTCATATAATGTGACAATGTGATCTGATCATCATCTAAGTCACAACAATAGACAATCACAGTCTGCTTAAACTAATAACACACAAAGAATTAAATGTTACCATGTTTTTATTGAACACACTATGTAAACATTCACAGTGCAGGTTGAAAAAGTATGTGAACCCCTAAACTAATGACATCTCCAAGAGCTAATTGGAGTGAGGTGTCAGCCAACTGGAGTCCAATGTAAAACAAAACATGCAATGCAACAGCTCTCTGCAAACCGAATAAAGTACAAAATTGCATAATAATTGCAAGTCCTATACTAGTAAATTAGAGATGCTTGGCAAATCACTTTGTACAAAATTATTTGAGCCCGTCTGACGCACGTCAAGGCGATCTCTGTAAGATGGGTTCCTAATACTAAATTCTACCTGTTATGTGCCATGACGGCTACCATACGTCAGCAGCAGGGGTTGTACATCAATGTTACAAAAAAAGATATCCATGAATCATTAAAAGCAACAACAAACAACATACATAGAATATTGAGACATCAGAGAAAGACACTCATATTGAGTTTTTCATTCAGTCCCAGAGGGCCCGTGACATTAGAACACAAGATCCATCTACCTTCTTGTCTTAGTAGTTCTCGTCCTCTATCGCCCCCTCTCAGTGGATTCTGAATAACCTCTTAGCCTGCAAATCTGAGGACTGAGCTATCTCTGTTATGTGCGGACTGTATATGTTCTATAAGGCGTGGGACACCCCTGCCGGTGGTAATAGAATATATATTTTCGCAGATGCGTTCGAAGAGGCAGCGGACTGTCTTGCCGATGTAAAATCTACCACATCTGCACAAGATTAGGGACACTACATATTTGCTCCTACATGTAATTAGTGTGTTCACTTTATGATTAATACCTCCGAAAGATATTTCATTTTATCATTTAAATATATACACACTTCACTGTTGCAGTTACTTGTAGTGTTGATCACGAATATTCGAATCGCAAAAATATTAATCGCGAATATCGGCACTTAAAGAATTTGCTAATATTTAGAATATAGTGATATATATTCGTATTTCGAATATTCTAGATTTTTTTTTCCATCAGTAACCTCCCTTCTTGCTTGTGGGCCAAAGAGAAGGCTGCAATGCCTTTGTTTGAGCTAAGCAACATCCCTAGCAACCAATAGGAAAGCTGCCTACCCCTTACTATATAAGAACCTTCCCAGCAGTCATTTTCTACCGTTTTTTAAAGTTCTGAAAGGGACAGTAGAGTCATTGCTGTGCTCTGTGCTTTACACACTACATTTGTTATATAGTTAGATAGATAGTTAGATAGCTTATATATAGAATACAGATAGTTAGTGGGAGATAGTCAGTGTAGGTTATATCCTGATATAGTGTAGATGTTGCAGTGCAGTGTTAAGTAGTGTGATAGGTTCTGCTGCCCAATCCATACATTCATCCAGACCTGCTAAAATGTGGTAACACGTATTGCCCCAAAATATTCACATCATTAGTGCCGATTAGCGCAATTGCGAATATATTGGAGCACTCTAATTACATATAAAGCCATATTTTTAATGTTCTGCCATGCCAACCATTTTTTTCCAGTCTCAGGAAACTTCTAGCAGCTTGGAAAATGTAGCAAAAGTGATCCACGCCTGAATTTTGGGCGCATTACGCAAATATTACCAATTGCCAATATTGCCAATTTTTTGTGATCCAGAAATTAATCTCGAATTCGTGAATTTGCAAATATAGATAATATTTGCTGAAATATTTGTGAAATTCGAATATAGTCCCTGATGCTCATCACTAGTTATTTGTAGCAAAAGTGTTTAGTGGCCTATTCTCAGTTCACTTCTGCAGTTATATGTGTTTAATGGCCAATTTTATTACAAAAATAAAAATATATACACACTTCACTTTTGCAGTTATTTGTGGTGAAAGCGTTTAGTGGCCTGTTTCAGTGCGAAAATAAAAATGTATTCATCGCTTTTAGGGGTGTTTTCATTTGCTTTTAATTTATTTTGTTCAGCTAAAAGTATGTCAGACAGAGAAGTGCCAGACCACGTGCAGAGGAGTGGCAGAGGCTTAAATGTTTCTGGCGCAGGCAGAGGTCGCAGCAGAGTAAGAGGGCGTGGCAGCAGGAGTCGCAGCAAGAGGCCTGAACTCCCTGTGTCATCTAGCGGTCATGTCTTGACCAGCAACCCAGCGGTTCTTGATTGGTTAACTCAGTGATCCACTTTATCCCAAGTGACATCAGACAGCCCCAGCCAAGAGTCGGTGGGTTTGTCAGACACAACCCTTAGTTGGCATGGCCCGGGAGCAGGCCCTGTGCCCTCACCTGTCCTCAACCTGCCTCTGTCTTTTGCTGTTTCCTCAGCCACAGAAGTATTGCATGCTGTGGGCTCAGCTCCACTATACATGAGGACAAGCTATTAGAGGACAGTCAGCATCTACTGCCCAGCCAAGATCTGGAGGATACATCTGCCGATTTCTCTACTAGGCGGTCAAGTAGTAATGAGGGGAGTGATGTCCATCCCTCCCCTCTGCCACCATCGCACGTTGAGCCTGGAGGAGGGCTGGTGCCAGGCACACGTGTTAGAGGCAGGCAGTGGGCAGTACCTTCCAGAGCTTGTTCCTTTCTCTAAAGTAAACTTTATAGACCCTACATGAGCAGACAGCCACAGGAGCTAAGGCAGCAGCAGGAGATAATGGAGACACTGTACCTTCTGACCTTCTGTATTATTTGTGCCTCCAGAAAGTTCAGTCCCTCACTGGTCCTCCTACTACTGCACACAGCAGTCGGAGGGCAATTAGAAGAGCCCTGAAGCTGCTGATCCTGCACATCTTGTATCCCCCTATTCTAGCCCCTCGCAGACCTTTCCCACCAACTATCTCACCTATACTTCATACAGAACTCTTAAGAAGTTATGTCTCCCAGTGACCCACCCCACAGTCCCTCTCATCAGTGGCATTTTAAATTTTCCCAGCCCCCCACCCACACATTTGATTTCATGTCTCTGGAGATTATATCAGTACTGGAGCGATATAAGAATAAGAGGGGCAGCTGATATCAGTCACATATGATGTAATGTCTCTGGTGGTTATATCAGCACTGGAGTATTATAAGAGTAGTGGCTGATATAAGTCACATATGATGTAATGTCTCTGTAGATTATATCCAGGCTCGGACTGGCCCACCAGGGAGCCAGTGAAATCACCAGTGGGCCCCTTGCCTGTCTGCTTATATTACTACAGTACGAGTCCCACGCTGAGCCTGGAGCAGGGCTGGCACCGGGCACACGTGGCGGGCAGGCATCTGGCGGGTGTCTGTCCAGGATGAGGCAGAGTGAGCGGGAAGACAAAAATGAAGAGTATCCGTAGGAGCTGGAAACTAAACTGACAGGGAGTGGTCATGTGAATCCAGCCGCTCTTGGCCGGGCATGTCAGGTGACTGCCGTTACTGGGGCAGACCGGGGCTGTTACAGCATTACTGACCACCGTTGAGCAACGTCCTTACTCATACACGGTGGTATGCTCTAAAGGGCGCCATGGACTGTCATGTACAGCCTGCCAATAGCTAGGACCGGCAGTGTTGTAGTGCTCTGTATGAAGCCCCAGGCCTCCTCTGCTGGACTAATCCCTAATCTGTATCAGATTTATCAGTACAGCACCTCTTATCTAGCATCCTGTAATCCAGATGGTGAAGGGGGCTGCCTGTGATGTACTACATCTTGAGGTTACAGAATAGTCTTATTGTACATAACTGCCAGTGTCTTCCTTGATAAGGCTGTGTTCACATGTGCACTATGATTTCCGTTTTTCTGTTGCGCTGTAGGAAGAGAAATACAGAATTGGAGCTGACACTGCACACAGTGCAGGCTTTTCCCATAGAGTACTTGATGGCGCCTCCAGCCTAAAATGGCATCACTGTATCAGACTGTATGGATGCCGGGCTCATTTAAAGGGGTTCTCTCACTTCAGTAAACGGCATTTATCATAAAGAGAAAGTTAATACAAGGAACTCACTAATGTATTGTGATTGCACATATTGCCTCCTTTGCTGGCTTGATTCATTTTCCATCACATTATACACTGCCCATTTCCATGGTTACGACCACCCTGCAATCCAGCAGAGGTGGCTGTACTTGCACACTATAGCAAAAACCACCAGAACCGTAGACCCGTCCACCAGAGAGGCAGATGCTGTTTCCTATAGTGTGCAAGTATGACCATCACTGATGGATTGCAGGGTGGTACGTAATCATGGAAACATGCAGTGTATAATATGATGGAAAAATGAATCCAGCCAGCAAAGGAGACGATATGGACAATTACAATACATTAGTAAGTGGCTTATGTTAGCTTTCTCTACATGATAAATGTCAATTGCTGAAGTGAGAGAACCCCTTTAACACAGAGGCTCAGATTTACTGATCCTATAGACGGTGTACACCCAGGCTGTCTATCCCTGCACTAGGTCTATCATAGGTGCTCAGGCTGGATGATACAATTGGGGCAGGGGTAGTCACTTCTCTTTGACTCTATACCAGCTATTGGCTTACTTTCAGACAGATTGTTGCCCCAGAAGTGTACTAAAATGTTGGCACAAATGGCACATCTGAGGCCCCACCCCCTTGTCAAACATTTCAGAAGAAGGTGTACAACCCCTATGTGCACCAGTTTGCGCCCTTTTTTACACAGATGTTTGGTGCAGACACATTAGTAAACATGGGCCAGTGTAGCTGGCATGCTAAGACCTGTCCTAGGTTGCTAACATAGCTTATATGTTTTTACAGCTAGACCTGACAATAACTTTAATACAGTTCCAATGCCTTTAAAATTCATTATATAATGTAAGTTAAGCTCAAGGACACAGCAGAAACAACAGAAAGCATAGAGTTAAACTGTTGTTGCTGGGCAGGAGTCTTGACCAATCACAGCTAGCCTCACACACAGAAAGAGTTTTGACCAATCACAGCCAGCCTCACAGACAGCCTGTGCGGGAAATTCCCCTAGCAGGAGGCGCTAGAATCATTACACAAGAGGAGAGGAGCTGAACAGACATTCACTCCACTCAGAGCTGTGTTTTATGGTTATATCATGTTGCTAGTGTTAATGTAGTGATTAGAACTGTGTACTGAACCAGTTATGTGTGTTTACTTACAGTTCCACCAATTGCATACAAACAAACTACTGAGCCATACAATCCAAAAGCATTGCATACAAATGTGAACTGCTCATGCCAGATCATAAGCAATTGTATAGAGCAAACTGCAAACCAAGTAGAGAAAGTGAACTATTGGTTAATCTCAGATATACCTCTCAGAGAGATCATAAAGTACTTAAATAACTTAAAGTGAGATTACAGATACTCAAGAGAGAAATATATCCACTATTTTATGTTGAATGACAAGATTGAACAGTTGAACCACCAGCTTATGTATACCGCCATTTTGTGATATCTTTTCAACACGTGTTTTGAACATGAACTATCTGCTGCATAGGTGGCAGTGTTATATATGAAGAAAAGTTGAAGTTAATAAAGAAGTTATTTCAAGCATTTGGTGTGCTCTTTAAGCCTACTGTTTCCATAGAACAGCACTAGAGGAATTACAGAGTAATAGACAGTCTGGTTAGACTAAAAGTCAGAGATATCAAAATTCTTCTAATGCCAAAGCGCAAAAGGCACTTCATAGTGCTGCGCCTGCCACAGCCAGTGTTTGCTGTGTGCAGCAGGACATTTTATTGGAACAGGGGGCTCTGTGCGGTGCCAGGAGATACTATGCCCAGCTTTTCTTTGATGGGCTGGTATACATCTACCCCCCTGATCAGTGCTGGGTTAATGGGGTTGTGCAGTGTAAAGATACCGATGACCAGGCTGAGCAGAGTGCGGGAGTTCAGTGTGGGAGAGTGTGATGACAGGGCAGGAGAAGAGAAGCAGTAGGCTGTGTGTCCAGCCAGGCTAGTCCCCAAGTCCCTAATGGAAGAAAAGGTATTTAATGATAAAAAAAAAGATAAAAAATGCTCATATTTTTACTGTTACCCTCTCTGAAAATTACAACTCCGAGCATGCCCTGTCAGATGCAGACCTTCAGGACCTGCTGAGAGTTATAGTTTTCCTCACTGCAAAATGCCATACTCCTAGGCCTATTCACACCATGTATACCATGATAAAAACTGCTGGGGCTTCTGCTGCTATATACGCTGCATTGAATAGAGCTAAGCCATGAAAGGACATTGCATCAAAACTGGACATGTCTGTTCTTGGGACAGTTGCAGGTTTTAATCCCTTCAGGATAGGGCCATTTTCCATATTTTATTTTATTTTTTTACTCTGTGCCCTACTAGAGCCACAACTTTTATTTTTCCATTCACATAGCTGTATGACAGCTTGTTTTTTTTGCGGGATAAGTTGTAACTGACTTGTTACTTTAATTCTCTGGGTCAGTATGATTACATCCCACTACCATATATGCTCAGATTTAATACTGGAAAAAAAAAAAAATTAAAAAAAAAGATATTTTTTTATTTGCATTGTCATGTTGGCATGAGTAACCTTTTTGTTTTTATCTCTATGTAGCTGTGTTAGGGCTCTTTTTTTTTGCCAGACAGTATATTTTGAATAATACCATGTTGGAGTGTGTACAACTTCTTGCTCACTTTTTATTCAACTTTCTTTCAACTTTTTTTTTTTTTTTTTTCTACAATTTTTAATAATTCCCCTATGGAACTTTAACAAGAAATTATTAGATTGCTTCTGACATAGACTCCAATTCATTAGCATTGGAATCTATCAGAGTTTCAGGCAGGGTCTTCTTGGGAACATAGCAGCTGCATCCTAGGATCATTCAGAAGGACCAAGCACCATCTGGGTACCCTGATCCCCACTAGGTTTTTGAGCTTCCAGATGTTGTAGTCACATTTGACCATGGCATCTAAGGAGTTAAAAGTGTGTGACTGACCTTATTGTCAATTGCATACATTAGCCCTCAGTGTCTGCTGTTTAAAACAGCAAGCACTTAGCGGTTATAGCACCTGCTGAGTTTGCGAGTTGGCACCATCTTTAAATATCCATCTTACAATGTACCGTATATTTAAAGAGTTTTTCTGATATATTATAACTGATGACATATTGGTGAGCTGTGAGGAGGCTGTGGCGCTACTGCGATTACTTCAATAGACTTATCCTTTTGAATATGCCATTAAACATTTCCTTCACTTTGGATATTGTTTAGGCTGGCTGGGGGACTGGGTGGTTCATCTAGGACATGGAATGGCCACGTGTGACTGCTGTCCAAACTACTGACTGTAAATAACAGACACAGTTGTCAAATAAATGAGTTGCTTAATGAGAAATAATTTGATATAGTAAGGTGCACAATACTGTTCTGTTTAGCATACTGTATTGTGTGCTAAAATGCATGCATTCATGTACGTGAGACTGAAAAAATGAACAAATAATATCTCCAGCTCTAGGGTGGGACCCCAAAAACAATTCCACTGATGGGCCCTAGGTCCGCCAGTCCAACACTGCGTCAAGGAATGCTGAGCCATGCGCCCTGCATGACACACGTGTTCAATCTGGTTGTCAAGCGGTTCCTGAAGTCTTCCACCCATCTGCAAGACATCCTAAAAATGGGCAGGAAACGTTACATGCACTTTAGCCACTCGTACACCACAAAACACACCCTCCTTGAGCTGCAGCGGCAGAACGACATCCCCCAACATAGGCTCATATGCAGTGTTTCGACCCATGGGATGAACAATGTCATTCCACTGCTTCATGTTCTGGAACAGATGGTGGTAACAATGGCTGGTCAAGGGACTGGAGATGTGATGCCTATATCTCATGGCCAAATGAGCCCTGTGGGGGCTGAACTGGAAGAGGAGGAGGAGGAGGGGGGAGGACATTGGAGCACAGGCAATGTGTAGCTAAATGGGTGGTTTTTCTACTTAGGTGACAGGAGAGGAGGAGCAGGAGCAGCCAGAGGAGCTACAGGGCAATGAGGAAGACGAGACAGAGGACCCAGACACACCGTGGCAGTATGCAGTGGAGATGGAGGCAGGGAGTTTCTTAAAGTCACTTGCACAAATTGCCTGAAGCATGCTCACTTGCTTGCGTAGTGGCAGCCGAATTGTCACCATTCTATGTAGTCAGTTGGCTGCTGCCTATCTGTGACATTGTCCATCCTCTCGCAGGTCTGACTGGGGGGCCCTCTGCGCTCACGGTCCACTACCATAGCTGCTGGGGATGGGTGGGATGGCAGGAGCAGTACCAGCTCCATCAGCAGCAGCCTGAGTCTACAGTCGCTGATGAGTAGCTTTCTTGACCCGCATAGTGAAGAAACTACTCACCAGCAGCAGCACAGACCTAGAGCAGGACCTGAACCAGCAGGTGGTGCATACTTGGACAGCACGCTTCCAACCCAGATTGAAGATCCACTGGACTACTGGGCAGCCAAACTGGATTTGTGGCCACAACTAGCAGAGTTTACCCTGGAAAAGGTGTCCTTCCCAGCCAGTAGTGTGGCACCAGAATGGGTGTTTAGTGCGGCGGGGGCCATAGTTACTCCAAGGAGAACTTGCCTGTCTTCCCAAAATGTGGAGAGACTGACCTTTGTCAACATGAATCAGGCATGGATCAGCCAGGATTTCCACCCACCAATGCCTGATACATCTGATTAGATCATCCATGCCTCCACACACAAACGTTAAAAAGAAAATATAAAATGTTTCTTCTGGCTACCTGCCTCAGCTACTACTCTTATGTTGCCACCCGCCTGATGCCACACATCTAATGCCAAGTGCTCCTTCTTTCACCCACCTTCATCAGCGTGTACTGGTATTGCCACCCACCACACAACTCTGTCACTGGGTCACTTTGTGGTCTCCTGATGCTGCTGCTGGCATCTCCACACTATGTCACATTTCCACTCTGTGGTATCCGAATGCTGCTGCTGCCATCTCCACACTATGTCACCTTGCCACTCTGTGGTATCCTGCTGCTGCCATCTCCACACTATGTCACCTTACCACTCTGTGGTTTCCTGCTGCTCCTGACATCTCCACACTATGTCACCTTGCCACTCTGCGGTAGCCTGATGCTGATGCTGCAGTTTCCATCTCCACATTATGTCACCTTGCCACTCTGTGGTATCCTACTGCTGCCATCTCCACACTATGTCATCTTGCCACTCTGTGTCCGTGTGCCACTCGGTGACCTTCTCCTGATGCTGCTGCCCCCACCTCCAGGCTCTGTCATTGTGCCACTTGGTGGCCTCCTTATACTGCTGCCAACTCCAAACTCTGTCATTGTGCCACTCAATATCCTTCTCCTTATGCTGCTGCTGCCCCCACCTCCAGGCTCTGTCATTGTGCCACTCAGTGGCCTCCTCATACTGCTGCCAACTCCAAACTCTGTCATTGTGCCACTCGGTAGCCTTCTCCTGATGCTGCTGCTGCCGCCATCTCTAGTCTCTGTCATTGTTCCACTCGGTGGCCTCCTCATACTGCTGCCAACTCCAGATTGTATTATTGTGCCACTCCATGGCCTCCTCATACTGCTTCCACCTCCAGACCCTGTCATTGGGCCACTCGGTGGCCTCCTTATACTGCTTCAACCTCAAGACCCTGTCATTAGGCCACTCTGTGGTCTCCTCATGCTGCTTCCCCATCACCACTATGTCATAGGTACACTCTGTGGACTTCTCATGCTGTTCCCACCCTCCCCAATTCATGACTGGGCCACTATTTTGCCTTTCGGTCTGGCTGACATCATCATTAATTTTACCTTTTTTCTGATCTGTCAGAAGGAAAAATTGGGCGCACAATGGATCCTGTCTATGTAGCAGCTGTAAGGCCTGTATGGTCCTATCAGAATTGGCTTATGATTTGTAAGCCAGAAGCAGGAGTTACACACAGAAGACATGCAAATATTCCATTCACGTGTCATCTCTGTTTTAGATCCACTCCTGTTTTTTTTGGGCATCAGCAATACTGATGGAATATTGAGAAAATGCTGACCGAGTGAAGGCGTATGCTCCACAGACAGGATCTGTTTTTTGTGGGTTATTGTTCTGACAGATCCGAGGAAGGGCAAATTAATCAGTGACATCAACACAAAATTACTGCTCACACCCTCTCCACTCTCTACTTGTATAAGCGTTTAATAGAACAGGTTATGTTGACATCTATGTGGAATCAGCTAACAATGGTGTAAAAGGAGTGCACTCCTTCTTGGCACTAACATCGACCTTTAAGGCTGAGTTCATACTCAAGTTATTTGTAACTGATTAAAACCTATTCTTTTTGCTTACTTCACGTACACATACCATATAAGGATATTCCGGTAGTATGTGTATGAGCAACAATGTTTATCTTTATGATTGGTTTAACGCTGTTTCTACTGCCTATATAAGGCGAAGCTATAGCATAATAAAGTTAGAGTATTTCTCTGTGATACCTGTGTGTGTGTGTCATATTATTGCCGGCTGAGAAATATCTCTCCTGACGTCAGTAAAATCAAACCAAGGTGGTCGTAGAGGTCCAGAAATGTCCAAATTCTTTCAGTCTGGGGGCTCCGTCTGGGATAGAGAAGGCCATCCTCGTGTCCGGTAAGAGAGACATCCCTTTTGTCCACTGCCCAGTCCGAGGGCACTGGCCAAATCTCATAGAAACATAGAATGTGTCGGCAGATAAGAACCATTTGGCCCATCTAGTCTGCCCAATATGCTAAATACTATGGTTAGCCCCTGGCCCTATCTTATATGAAGGATGGCCTAATGCCTATCCCATGCATGCTTAAACTCCTCCACTGTATTTGCAGCTACCACATCTGCAGGAAGTCTATTCCATGCATCCACTACTCTCTCAGTAAAGTAATACTTCCTGATATTACTTTTAAACCTTTGCCCCTCTAATTTAAAACTATGTCCTCTTGTAGCAGTTTTTCTTCTTTTAAATATTCTCTCCTCCTGCTTATAGAACAGACTACACAGTGTAGCGGTATACTGTATATGTGTATAACATAAACATATTTCACATAAAAACGTACAATTACTTGGCTTAGCCTTTGGGGATCTCAGACACCACTTAAACACTTGGCTGGGGTCTCGGCGGAGCTGATGTTGTGTTTTATCCTAATGAGAAAGATTTCATAATAAGGATTTGGAGAAGGGGCACAGGAATAGCAGAGCAGGGAGAGGATAGGTGCTGCTACTAGGGGGTCATACCATGTGGGAGTAATAAAGCACACCATAATGACCCCCAGTAGAAATAATTCTCCTTATAATGTGACCCCAGTTGAGCTAATGTCCCCATAGTGCCCCCATAATGTGCCAGTATAAAATACCAGTGCTGCAGAGCAGAGGCAGAACTCAGTTCACAGATTTCCAGGGCCCCGGGGGGGAGCACTTGCCACCCCTTGCCCCACCCCTGTGGACGCCCATGGCGGGGAGAAAGGTAGGTTTCATGGTAGATAGCAGAGCCACATCCAGTGTCCTGTGTAGGGATTTTTGCTAAGGTCCTTTAAGAAAGTCCGTTCCTTCCATGGGAATCAATGGGGTTCTTACAAAAACATACAAAACTGACCCACTGACACTTGAAACCATAGACGGAGATTACATCACTGACCACACTTTCAGCATCATCCCTGAGTGTTCGGTAAGCCTCTTAGGTAGAGATTTGTTCTGCAAGTTGAAACTCAAGGTTTTTGCATCTCAGGGAGGACTGGATGTGCGATCAGATCTCATACCCATTGCCAAACACTCATCATCATCATTTTTTCCTACACTCACCACATTTGAGTCACAAGAATTGGAGGACATTGACCCTAACCTGTGGTCATGCGGAGACTATGACACAGGATTCATACTCCATATAGGGCCACACTCAGAGCAGATGTAACCACGGTGTACCAAAAACAATACCCACTATCGAAAGAGAAAATCAAAGGGTTAAGACCCATGATACAGAAATTCCTACAGACCGGAGTCCTAGAGGACACTGTCTCACCATACAGTACACCCATCAATCCGGTGACGAAGGCTGATGGTACGGTAAGATTTGTACAAGACTTAAGGGCAATTAATAGTCTCATCATCCCTATTGCGCCCAGTGTACCTGATGTGACACAACTGCTTTGAGCCATCCCTGCAAATGCTGTCTGTTTCAGAGTAATAGACCTGAAGAATGCTTTCTTCTCTATCCCGGTTGACAAGCAGATCAGACTCCTTTTTGCTTTTTCCTTTGAGGGTCGTCAACTCACCTGGTGCAGGATGCCCCAGGGATATGCTGATTCACCTGTAGTGTACAGCATTGTCCTCCAAGCCAGTTTAAAACCATGGCACCCCCCAGGGTTCTGTACTCTTGCAATATGTGGATGATTTGTTATTGTGCAGTGTTTCAGAGGAGGCCAATGTAACATATGGTTTATCTTTGTTGAAATGGTTGTCTAAATGTGGACACAAGGTGTCATGCAAGAAAATGCTATGGTGTAAAAAGCAAGTTGAATACCTGGGCTTTGTTCTCACAAAGGGAGAAAGGAGAATCAGCACAGAAAGAGTTCAGTTTGTTGCAGGCCTGGTCACCCCGCACACCAAGAAAGAAATGTTATCTTTCCTTGGTATAATAAACTCCTGCAGACAATGGATTCCTGATTGCTCCTACTTTGACAATGTAATGAGACAAGCCACTCTGGCAGACATGCCAGAAATCATCAGGTGGTCTGAAGAAATGTTTAATGCATATGGTTATTTGAAATGTTCTTTAATAACAAGTCCGGGTTTGGACCTCCCTGACTACAAACTCACATTCCACGTATATGCTCGACAAAATTGTAAAACCATGGCGGGTGTGCTGACACAATATCACGGAGGCAAGTTACATCCTTGTGCCTTTTTCTCAAAGGTGGTTCCGGCATCCCTCTAAGGCTAGTTTCACACTAGCGTTCGGCTGTTCGCTCGTGAGCTCCGTTTGAAGGGGCTCACGAGCGGACCCGAACGCTTCCGTCCAGCTCTGATGCAGTCTGAATGGATGCGGATCCGCTCAGACTGCATATGTCTGGTGGCGTTCGGGTATCCGCCTGGCCGTGCGGAGGCGTGCGGATCCGTCCAGACTTACAATGTAAGTCAATGGAGACGGATCCGTTTGAAGATGCCACAATATGGCTCAATCTTCAAGCGGATCCGTCCCCCATTGACTTTCAATGTAAAAGTCTGGACGGATCCGCTCAGGCTAATTTCACATTAGCTTTTGCCAATATAATGCAGACGGATCCGTTCTGAATGGAGCCTCCGTCTGCATTATTATGATCGGATCCGTTCAGAACGGATCCGATCGAATGCTAGTGTGAAAGTAGCCTAAGGAATGACGGCCTGTCTGAGATCTCTTGCAGCCTGTGCTATGATGGTTGAGCTTGTAACGCCACTCACAATGGGACATGAGACTATCCTGTACACCACACATGATGTAGTAGGCCTTCTCAAAGGTATACACACACAGCACATGTCCGCACAAAGACTATCTGGATATGAGATTCTACAAACCGGATTCCAAAAAAGTTGGGACACTATACAAATCGTGAATAAAAACTGAATGCAATGATATGGAGGTGCCAACTTCTAATATTTTATTCAGAATAGAACATAAATCACGGAACAAAAGTTTAAACTGAGAAAATGTACAATTTTAAGGGAAAAATATGTTGAATCAGAATTTCATAGTGTCAACAAATCCCCCAAAAGTTGGGACAAGGCCATTCTCACCACTGTGTGGCATCTCCCCTTCGTCTTACAACACTCAACAGACGTCTGGGGACCAAGGAGACCAGTTTCTCAAGTTTAGAAATAGGAATGCTCTCCCATTCTTGTCTAATACAGGCCTCTAACTGTTCCATCGTCTTGGGCCTTCTTTGTTGCACCTTCCTCTTTATGATGCGCCAAATGTTCTCTATAGGTGAAAGATCTGGACTGCAGACTGGCCATTTCAGTACCTGGATCCTTCTCCTACGCAGCCATGATGTTGTGATTGATGCAGAATGTGGTCTGGAATTATCTTGTTGAAAAATGCAGGGTCTTCCCTGAAAGAGATGATGTCAGGATGGGAGCATATGTTGTTCTAGAACCTGAATATATTTTTCTGCATTGATGGTGCCTTTCCAGACATGCAAGCTGCCCATGCCACACGCACTCATGCAACCCCATACCATCAGAGATGCAGGCTTCTGAACTGAGCGTTGATAACAACTTGGGTTGTCCTTATCCTCTTTGGTCCAGATGACATGGCGTCCCAGATTTCCAAAAAGAACTTCGAATTGTGACTCGTCTGACCACAGAACAGTCATTTTGCCACACTCCATTTTAAATGATCCCTGGCCCAGTGAAAACGCCTGAGCTTGTGGATCTTGCTTAGAAATTGCTTCTTCTTTGCACTGTAGAGTTTCAGCTGGCAACGGCAGATGGCACGGTGGATTGTGCTCACTGACAATGGTTTCTGGAAGTATTCCTGAGCCCTTTCTGTGATTTCCTTTACAGTAGCATTCCTGTTTGTGGTGCAGTGTCGTTTAAGGGCCCGGAGATCACGGGCATCCAGTATGGTTTTACGGCCTTGACCCTTACGCACAGAGATTGTTCCAGATTCTCTGAATCTTCGGATGATGTTATGCACAGTTGATGATGATAGATGCAAAGTCTTTGCAATTTTTCGCTGGGTAACACCTTTCTGATATTGCTCCACTATCTTTTTGCGCAACATTGTGGGAATTAGTGATCCTCTACCCATCTTGGCTTCTGAGAGACATTGCCACTCTGAGAAGCTCTTTTTATACCCAATCATGTTGCCAATTGACCTAATTAGTGTTAATTGGTCTTCCAGCTCTTTGTTATGCTCAAATTTACTTTTTCCAGCCCCTTATTGCTACTTGTCCCAACTTTTTGGGGATTTGTTGACACCGTGAAATTTTGAATCAACGTATTTTTCCTTTAAAATGATACATTTACTCGGATTAAACGTTTGATCTGTCATCTACGTTCTATTACAAATAAAATATTGACATTTGCCATCTCCACATCATTGCATTCAGTTTTTATTCACGATTTGTATAGTGTCCCAACTTTTTTGGAATCCGGTTTGTACTTCTCAGCAATCCCTCCCTTTCAAATCAAATAAGCGACACACACCTCAGGTCCAGCACCTATCTTGAATGCCCTATTAGGACTCAAAGGACCTGAGGATCACTTTACAGAGGCACATGATTGTATACACACCATACAACATGAGACATCACCCCGCTCTGATTTACAATCTGTACCAGTAGAAGGGGCTCCTGATGTTTTTGTTGATGAATCCTGCAGCAGACCAAATGCCAACACTTATCATGCAGGATATGCTATTGTTATGATACCCAATGTTGTCCTGGAAGCCAGACCCATCACATACCAATCTGCACAAGCAGCAGAATTAATTGCACTCACGAGAGTATGCCTACTACATGAAGGCAAGCCAGTCACCATTTTCACTGACAGCAGGTACGCACATGGAGTGGTCTGGGACCACGGGTTCATTTGGCAAAGGAGAGGATTCATTGCAGCTGATGGTAAGCACATTCACAACTTGTCATACAACTTTTAGAAGCCATAAGATTGTCCTCACAGATTGCAATTGTCCACTGCAGGGCGCATACTAATGGTAAAGATCATGTGTCTCAAGGCAATGCTCTGGCAGTCGCAGAGGCCAAGAAGGCTGCACTGATGGCCCCGGCCACATTGCAAATGGTGAATTTAGTACCTTCTTCACTTGAGTTAACTCAGATGCTTGTGGATCTCCAGTCCTCAGCTACTGATGATGAAATGGCCGATTGGTGTTATCCAATATTTCAGAAGAATCCTAGGACAGAATTAATCTGCAAAGAGGGGAAACCATGCATACCACAGCACAGCTCCCCTCTGTTCATTGCACATTTTCATGGAGTAGGACACAACAGCATTCAAACAACACACATGCTGCTAGAACAGAATTTCTATATTACAGGCATTAAACACCAATGTCAAAGTCCCTCATCAACACCTTGATTACCCCACCACTCCTTTTACACATCTGCAGGTAGACTTCACACACATACCTAGACAGAAAGGCAAACAAGAATACCCCTTGGTCATAGTTCACATGTTCTCAAGATGGCCATAGGTCTACCATACAATATCAGAAGATGCCAACACAGTAGCAAGGATACTGACACATGACATCATTCCAAGGTGGGGCTGTCCATTGGTAATTGAATCTGACCAAGGGCCAGCTTTCACCTCAAAGGTAAACAAGGAGCTGACAAGACTCCTTGAGGTTAAATGGAAATTTTATATCCCATACCACCCACATAGCTCCGGCATTGTGGAACGCATGAACAGAACCCTAAAAGATAAATTGAGAAAGGCAACAGGGGGCACATTTGAGAAATGGAAAGATATACTGCCAATAGTCTTAGCTGAGATCAGGATGACCCCTAATAAAAAATCTAGGGATATCACCATTTGAGATACTTATGGGGAGACCTATTCCCACACCATGGGCAAAGAACCACCTGGTAGTACAGGAAGGGGACCTCGACCTCATTAGAGAAGAATATGTAACCAGATTGATTAAAACCCTAAGTGAAATTGAGGAAAACGTTGCTTGTAAGTCTCCTTGTCTTCCACAGGTACCAACTCACCCATTCCAAGTGGGAGATATAGTGCTGATAAAGAAATTAAAGAAAGGAAAATTCAAAGGAGACTTCACCTACGGACCACCAACTACAGTGCTAGCCGTGACCCGCACAGCTGTACTTACAGAAGAAGCACCTACCTGGGTCTACGTCACAAGAGTAAAACTGGTAAAGGAGGCATCCCAAAAGGAGGTAAGAACAGAGACAGACAGTCTTGACCTCGAAAAAGGACAAAGTGAGGTACTAACGGGAGCAGACAGCTCTGACCTCCACCAGGATGCACTCCCTCAATTCTGGAAGATGGCACAGACGGTCCACTTGGACTGTGGGATTACTGATGATCCTAATGACTCTGCCGGCGGATAACAAAGCTGAAGTTGCTATAACTCAGAAAGGTGGAATCACTACCTTCTGGTACAATTCCTCCAGTACTCACGTTGCAACATGTATCATAACATGTGTACGGAAACTGATAATGAAAGGAGTATCAAATATGTCATTTTATGAGACTCTGCTGCCTAATCCTGAAGGTAACTCACCTGAAGGATATAGAAAATATCTGGCGGTATGCAGGGAAAAGGGCAAGGGTAAGAACCATATTCTCTAAGAAATTTGGTTCTAAGAGGGGATTGAAGAGAAATGTGACTCCATCTTGTTTGCTCTAAATATGTAAAGAATTGTGATAACATCTCACCCACGCACTGTTTCAAGTTCCCCCCTGTGAGTTAAGTTTTGCTTATCTGTCCGAAGACAGATTCTGGGAATCCCCCAGAACTAGTGCAATTGCTCTTGCCTTATTCAGGGTCATTTAGCCCATCTGCATACATTCTTATATGTGACTGATTAAAACCTATTCTTTTTGCTTACTGCACGTACACATACCATATAAGGATGTTGCGGTAGTATGTGTATGAGCAACAATGTTTATCTTTATGATTGGTTTAACGCTGTTATGCAAACTTTTCTACTGCCTATATAAGGCCAAACTATAGCATAATAAAGTTAGAGTATTTATCAGGGATACCTGTGTGTGTGTGTCATGTTATTGCCGGCTGAGAAATATCTCTCCTGACGTCAGTAAAATCAAACCAAGGTGGTTGTAGAGGTCCAGAAATGTCCAAATCCTTTCACCGGCCATGTGCATTCCTCAATTTGCGGACCACCCATGGGCGAAACCATAATAGAAAATGACTATTCTTGTCCACAATTGCGGACAAGAATAGGACATGTTCTGTCTTTTCTGCCGAGCCACTGTACGGAATAACAGATGTGGACAGCACACGTTGCGCTGTCCGCATCTTTTGAGGGTCCATAGAAATGAATGGATCCGCAGACCTTCCGCAAAATTGCAGAACAGGTGCGGATCCGTTCATATGGCCGTGTGAATGAACCCTTGCTAAGCTATTTTCTCCATGAGGTTCAATTATCAGTATGGTTTATGCTTCTCATTAGTGGCCCTGAGTGCCTGAAATTGCATTGACAAGATGTTTCTGTAAATTTCCCTTACATATGGGTCTTAGTGTCACTTTTCAGTTTTGCTAATTTTGCACTATGCAGGTTTATTAAAGGCTTTCACAAATTCTAACATTTTAAACCCTTTGATCTTAAGAAGATGTTCTTCAATTTGTCTGATTTTAATAGTTTACATACTTGCATGCAATGTAATAAGAATCTAATGACCTACTTTGAACTTTGTTCTAATCAAGTGAGTTTTCAACATTTGGTACAGAGGAAAGGCAATTAAGAAATGTGCAGTGAAAGTGCATTATCACAACAATGTTACATATAGGTATAATTAAGGATTTTCTTTTATTTTTTTTGTTGCTTGTATTAAAAGTAGAGTTTATGAAAAATGTAAGAAATGGTTTAATGTCACTATAACAAAAACAAAAAAAAGTACTAGTTGGAAATGCACTTTAGTCTCTCCTAGTACTCACAAGTTGTTGTATATTCATTTCACTGAACTATGGACCTTGGTGCTAAAAATTTGCATATTTTGGGTGAATAAGCAGCCTAAGGGGTCATGAACATGACCATAGTTGCTTTGCGATCTGCAATTTACGGATTCACAAAACATGGATACCAGCCATGTGCATTCTGCATTTTGGGGAACAGAATGGCAGGCCCCTAATAGAACAGTCCTATTCTTGTCTGTAATGCAGACAATAATAGGACATGTTCTATTTTTTTCGGAACAGACATGCAGACATATGGGCGCGGAATGCACAGGGAGTAATTTCCGTTTTATTGGGCACCATTGAATGAATACTTCTGCAAGGACACGGACAAAACATACATTTGTGTGCATGAGCCCTAAAGCTGCATTTAATTGCTGCAAGGAGCAGCCAATTGTCGGGAAGGAAGCATCTTCTTGACATCTGCCACTCGTTAAGTGGCGGTGATGGACTACATTTACATGCAGCGATTACTACCACAGTATGAGAATGAGTGATGGCTGCTGCTATCTCTCGTCCTCATAGAAAATGATTGTTCCTGGGCAGTAGAGTGCTGTTTAGATATCACAATCTGCTGCAGATTATCGGGAATGACCGTCCATAGGATAATTTACAACATCAGGCCTTGTAAAGCTAGCTTTACTTTTATGTAAATAATATTTTTTTCTTTGGATCACCACATTCTTTTCCCCACAACTTTTTTATTTTTATGTGTACAGAGCTGTATGATTGCTCATTTTTTGTGGGGTGACTGGTAGTTTTAATTGATACCATTTTGGGGTGTGTATGATTTTCTGATCACTTTTATTACATTTTTTGTGGGAAGCAAAGTGACCAAAATTGGCCATTTTTACTTTTATTTTCATTTCGACGTTTGCCATGTGGGATAAGTATTTTAATACTTTAATAGTAGGGGCATTTTCACATGCAGCAATGCCCATGATGTTTAATTTTTGAAGTGTTTATATTTTTTTAGTTTGGGGTAAAATGGGGTGATTTAAACTTTTATTTTTTATACTTTTTTTTACACTTTTTAATAGTTTATGCATTAGCATTGGAGTCTATGAGAATTACACTAAGTTCCCATGGAGCCTTGCCATTGGCAAGCTCTCCATAGGAACTAATTTGCAGCAGCCTATTGTCACTTAGGAGGACTCTGGCAGCCATGATCTTCATGGGGGGATTTTTATCCTTACAGAGGCTGTGGTCACACTGACCTCAACATCTGAGGGTTTAAATGTCTGCAATCAATGTTATAGTCAATCACATAGATTAGCCCCAGGTGCCTGCTATTTAAAACAGCAGACATCTGGCAGCTATGGTGCAC
Source organism: Bufo gargarizans (assembly GCF_014858855.1). NCBI lineage: Eukaryota > Metazoa > Chordata > Amphibia > Anura > Bufonidae > Bufo > Bufo gargarizans. The sequence continues at coordinate 134,847,602 of NC_058083.1, read as the reverse complement.
TCTACACTCGTGAATGGATAACAAAATTTAAAGTTAAATGTATAAATCAGACCAGTATATGCAATTACCCAATGTTTTATTTATACTTTAAGCTTAACCCGTGGGATACCAGCACCATAGATGTGCGGCGTTGGGAACTGTGCCTTAAATGGTACCAATCAAACTGTCATGTCATCCTGCAAAAAATGAGACCCTACCTAAGACAATCTCCAGAATTTTTAAAAAAAAATATGTCTCTCAGAACATGGCAACACAAAAACAAGATTTCATGCTATTTAAAAATGCATTCACTGTGTAAAACTTAACAAAAATAAAAATAATACACACATTAGGTATCTTCGTGTCCGTAACAACCTGCTCTAAAAAAATATCACTCGATATACTATGTCAGGCGAAGGCTGTAAAAATAAAATAAATGAAAACTATGACATAATCACATCACATAATTACAAAATGCATAATATTGAGCAATCAAAAAGTCATATCTACACCAAAATAGTACCAATGAGAACGTCACCTCATCCCGCAAACCAAACGTCACCTGGTGTCCGTAAACCAAACCATCAAAATCTGTGCTGCAAAAGCCATATGGCACTCCATGCTGTCCATGTCTCTCACAGCAGTTTACCACCACATATGGGGTGTTGCCGTATTTAGGAGGAAATGGGTAATAAATTATGGCATGCATTTTATCATGTTACCCCTTGCGAAAATAAAAAATGTGGGGCTAAAGCAATTTATTTTCAACTTTTCAACCAAGTGTTTCCAAATTCAGTAAAATGCTTAGGGGGTCAAATTGCTCAGTACACCCCTTAATATAGTCTTTGAGGGGTGTATTTTCAAAAATGGAGTCACTTTTTGAGAGTTTACACTGTAGGGGTACGTCAGTGTCTCCATTCTAGCAAAATCTGCCTCCCAAAAACATATGGCGCTCCTTTCCTTCTGACCATTGCCATGTGCCCTGAAAGCAGTTTAATACCACATATTGGGGTATTTCTGTAAACTGCAGAATCAGAGTAATGCATATTGAGGTTTATTTTGCTCTTAGCCCTTGCTGTGTTGCAAGAAAATAATGATT